>NC_072423.2:43707500-44339285 GCF_028878055.3 Symphalangus syndactylus
GTGGGCATTTAGTGCTATAAATTTCCCTCTACACACTGCTTTGAATGTGTCCCAGAGATTCTGGTATGTTGTGTCTTTGTTCTTGTTGGTTTCAAAGAACATCTTTATTTCTGCCTTCATTTCATTATGTACCCAATAGTCATTCAGGAGCAGGTTTTTCAGTTTCCATGTAGTTGAGCGGTTTTGAGTGAGTTTTTTAATCCTGAGTTCTAGTTTGATTGCACTGTGGTCTGAGAGACAGTTTGTTATAATTTCTGTTCTTTTACATTTGCTGAGGAGAGCTTTACTTCCAACTATGTGGTCAATTTTGGAATAGGTGTGGTGTGGTGCTGAAAAAAATGTATATTCTGTTGATTTGGGGTGGAGAGTTCTGTAGATGTCTATTAGGTCCACTTTGTTTAGAGCTGAGTTCAATTCCTGGATATCCTTTTTAACTTTCTGTCTCGATGATCTGTCTAATGTTGACAGTGGGGTGTTAAAATCTCCCATTATTATTGTGTGGGAGTTTAAGTCCCATGTTTTCTTCCAAACCAGTTTATACCAGTTGCACATAATTTTTAGTTTAAGTAAATTATTATTAATTAATGAATCAAGTAATTAGTTAATTAATTTTTTGAGAAGAAGTCTCACTCTGTTGCCTAGGCTGGAGTGCAGTGGCACAGTTTCAGCTCACTGCAACCTCTACCTCCTGTGTTTAAGCGATTCTCCTGCCCCACCCTCCCAAGTAGCTGGTATTACAGGTGTGTGCCACCACGCCTGGCTCATTTTTGCATTTTTAGTAGAGACAGTGTTTCGCCATGTTGACCAGGCTGGTCTTGAACTCCTGACCTCAAGTGATCCACCTGCTTCGGCCTCCCAAAGTGCTGGGATTAGAGGAATTATTTAATTTACATAAATTGCATGAACTGATAAAATACTGTGAGAAGAGAGTCAACATGCAGACCAAGTTGAGTAATTTGAAATGATATGTTAACCATGAGTCTTAGCTCTCTCTTCTCCCAAATTATTGTTGCAACAGGGATTGGCAAGACAGTTTAAAATTTGTCATTTAAAAATCTATAATTCTGAATTCTTATAGATTCTAGACTCAAAACTGTGTTAAATTCTTGTTCTACTTTAATGGTATCAAAATACAAAGCATGTAGGATGCATTATGGATATTTTGTGCAAAAATATAACTGCATTTGGCAGACTGATTTCCAAAAGGGGGTGTGTTGGCTCACCATCAAAGATTTGAAAATGAATATACATTTGTGTTTTAAGTGAATATGTAATGCCTAATGTATGTATCGTTTAAAACTATTCCACTTTTTAACTGATATTGATTAATAGTATGAAGTCAGGTCAGTTATATGGTCCCTAAGAGGCCTTTGCCATAGAGCAGCCCAGACACCAAACAGTCTTTGCCTGAATTATCAGTAAACATTTTGTCCTAGACCTTGGTTTCCCTGTGTTACAACAGTCTCCTCTTTATCTCCTACCAATGGACTCCTCTCCAGCTTGTTCTCACCTCCTCTCTTAGCAGCCTTCTGGGATGCCAGGATGCCATTACAACTTGTGAAACATATCAAGATCAAACGTTTCACCTCTGCCTCACACTGCCTATTGCAAATTGTGAGACATTGAGTATATCTGAGTTTTTTGGATGTAATTTCTCTGCTAGGTATCAAGAGAGTAATAACCGAGACAACACCATGTGCAAGCTAACCCACATCTAAGAGACTGCTTCCTGCTGCCCATTGATGGTACTGCTCCTTAGAATAATTAAAACAGGCAATTTGACCATGGATGCATTTCTCTTGTTAATCATCAGGTCATTAGACTTAATAAGATCAATCTGTGATTAGATTTACCGTCTCTCAAACCGATGAAATGGAGCAGAGAGGAAATCAAATTTCAAGTACATGTTTCATTTATCTCTAACCTTCCTCTCATTCCACAAAGCCCAAATAGTCCATGGAGGTTACAGATACACTATCTCCATGCCTAAGTGATCAAGGATTTAGCAGAATGACAGCAAAGGAGGACACAGAGAGAATTAAAAGGACTTGTTTAGCAATCAGCACTTATTCCTGAGGCACTGAGCCAGGGTTGGCTAGATTATTGGGGGTTTGACCTATTTCTTTTAATCATGAGCATCCTCTGGCAGAGATGTGGAGTGTGGGTAGAGATTAGCATTGCTCTTATGGTGCTAAGGGAGGTAGATCTATCCTTGGATATTAAGAATCACTTCAAAACTCAGAGTAAACCCAAACTTTCTGATCCTCCAGTGACTCAGTCTTTACCTGAATTTTCTGTGAATAGAGGATTCCTTTTGTAGTAGTCTCAATCTTAGCCGCATACTTGAATCACCTAAGGTAGCTTTTAAGCACCCCGAGGTGATGAACCTTGAAAACATTACGCTAAGTGAAAGAAGACGGATGCAAAAGACTACATACAGATGCAAAAGAAATTACATCCAAAAAGACTAAATGAATTTTCCAGAATAGGTAAATTCATACAGAGTAGTTACAGTCTCGCAGTGGTTGCCAGGAGCTTGGAAAGATGGGACAAGGAATACATTTGAGATTTCTTTTCAAGGTGAAGTAAATGTTTTGGACTTAGTGGTGATAATTGCACAATTTGTGAATATAGTAAAAACCTGAACTGCACACTTCAAATTGTGAGTTTTCTCTTATATGAATTAAATCTCAATAAAAAGGACAATTGTAATTAAAAACATCATGAGTATCAGGCTACTTCAAACAAATTACATCAGAATACTTGGGGTACAGACTCAGGCATATAACCAGAGAATAAGATCTTAGCCTCTTCTCTGACGTTGACTTGCTATTTCTCATGGAAAGCCATGAAATCATAAAACGTCAGAAGGGGAAGGACCTTTTGACCCTTTTAAGTCCTAACCTTACAGTACCCTCCTTAAAACTTAAGTGGAGAGAGTGTTGGGGCATCTTCAACACCAAAGCGAGGCCAGTTCATAATCAAACCACTGTTATTCATGTGCCACCGTGGTTAGCTGGCTTCTGCCTTCATATCAGCCTGGTATCACTTGTGTGTTTGGTTTGTTATCTTACTCATCTACCTGTTAAATATTATATCTGAATCCTTGGACTCTCTGGTGTCTGCTCTTCTGCATACAATTTGGTTTCCAACAGCAGTAACTCTTGGCTGAAATGACAATAGTATTATTGAACGATTTCAATCTGTGGTTACAGCTCTTGTTGTCACTGTTTTGAAACAGCTTGAATTATCATGGTCAACTATTTTTTCTGATAATTTAATTACTGCTTATCTGACTTCCTCAGAAATGTATTATAAAATGACCTCGTGTTCTACCCTGGCCTCCTCATATCTGCATGGAGACACCAGTGTGTTCTCCTGACCTCCCAAAGCTTCACATAGCTTGTCTGATATAAAATACTTTGAAATGCCCAACAACACAAGTATTGTTAAGCAAACATACAGCCTATTGCTTTCTCAGTTATTGTGACCTTAGTCTGCTATGCAGAGAAGGAAAAGTAATAATTGAGAACAGTAAGAGAGGTGGTAAATGTAAAGTGACATATTTTTGAAAGGATAAAGCTGAGGAGAAAGACAATAGAAGTCTTTAAATGAATGAAGATAATAGAGGCAAAACATGTATAGAGAATCACATCTGTCCTTTTAAAACAAGGAAGGTGACAATAATCTTTGCTCTATCATCCCATGATGGAAATTTACTATAGAAATGCTTTTGTGGTTGGTAGAACATAGAGAAAGCACCAATTCATGGTATGGGCTGGAGATCAGGGACATAAACATGCACTGAGAAAATCATCTAAAGTCTATATTGTACGTACAATCTCATTAAGACCTTAAAAAATAAAAAAAAATAAAAGGAAAATATAAATCCAAAACACTTTCAGCTTCAAGCAAGTAAGAGATGGCTCAAAAAACCAAAATCTAATCAAGTCTACATTATATGGAGCTTGTGAGGCTGTCTGTCTTGAATAAGGAAGAACATGCTTCAGAAGGATCATGGACTAGATCAGATTGATTACTCTCTATTTTCTTTTTTGGAAGTTGATACCATCATCTATTTTTGCCACTACTTTTAATGGAAAAAACAGCAATTATGTTTGCCACAACCTAATATATTTACAGTATTTTTTTTTTTGAGTTGGAATTTTGCTCTTGTTGCCTAGGCTGGAGTGCAATGGAGCAGTCTCGGCTCACTGCAGCATCTGTCTCCCAGGTTCAAGCGATTCTCCTGCTTCAGCCTCCCAAGTAGCCAGGATTACAGGTGCTGCCACCATGCCAGGCTAATTTTTGTATTTTTAGTAGAGACAGGGTTTCACCATCTTGGCCAGGCTGGTCTCAAACTCCTGACCTCAAGTGACCAGCCCGCATCGGCCTCCCGAAGTGCTGGGATTACAGGCATGAGCCACCGTGCCCAATTTACTGTATTTTAAAACATACACTGCTACATTTATTGATTTTTCTGCTTTTATACTCTTCTCTGTGAGATATATTTCTTGCAACCTCAGACACTTCAGGAGCATAAACCCTACAATTTGCAGAAATATCCTCTTCAGCAAACTTGTTTCTTTTCAAGTTTTAGATGAGAAATAGAGTTCATTGTAGAACATAAGAAAAGCCTGAGATCTCAGCTTAGCCTGGAGCATAATATTTGGAAGGGCTCTGTAGATATTATCTGGTCTCTACTGTTATTCTAAAGTAGTTTATTTTAAAATCCCACACTTCTTTTAAACATTTATTTATAGAAATAATAACTGAAATATTTTAAGAATAGCATTGGGCATCACAACTAAATTTGAAAGAACTTTTCTGGGGAAAGCAACTGTGGGAAATATCCCAAGCTTTAACGGTGTTGTTTATGAGGATAACAAGACCCTCCTGTCAGATATGTCTTTGTGATTTCATAAGAAGTAAATGGTGTTAACCAAATAAGGGGTTCCTGTTATTCTTTTAAGCATCCCTGCCCCTAATAGGCCAGAGTCGGTAGGTCATGAGAATCATACTACCACTGGCTCCTCTACAAATGCTTCCTATAGTTTTATAATGTCCTCTTTGTTCTCCCATAGTCCCAAAGCAACAGCTGTTCCCGGCCTTACCTCTGTATCATTCACTTTTAGGGTGCCACTGAGATGGCTCATTTTTTCCATCAAGTATGTTTCCTTTCTAATCATTGATTCTTGGTATTTCTTTAAAATAAGTCAATATCACAATAAAAGATAAGGTTTTAGGAGAAATTTTAAAAGTATATTTTAATAATGTACAATGACTTAGAAATAAACGTGGCAGAATGTCAGCATATGTCTCTTTCCTCTCTCTTTTAAAACATATTAAAATGATATTAAAATACTAAAATTTGCATGATCACAAAGACAAAAAGAGAAGACAATGGATGAGAGATTGCTACACATTTTGGGAAGAAACAAAATAAACAAATGAACGAGACTGATTTTGTAGATTGAAGAAAACTACAATGTAGTTTTCTTCAGAGGAAGATAACAATGAAAAACAACGTGATTTATTTTGTAGATTTTCTGGGAAAGCTGAGAAAGGATGGTATAATGTGAAAAAAAAAAAACACCTCAGGAATATAAAACTGTAAAGAAAAGAAAGAAAAGATAAGCAAAAAATGCTGGATAATGTTTCCCTCAAGAATACAAGCCTTGTTCTCAGTGACAGATATATAGGAACTCTGATAGCTCTAGTAATATTTTATTTCTAAAGCTGGTGGTGGCCTAAATTATTCTTTATACATTATATATATCTGAATGTGTATGTATGTAGTATATATATTTTTTATTTCATAAAATTGGAAGATTTTTTACTTGTAGTATCATTTATTTTCTTTATTAAACCACATTATTGAGGGATGATTGACATACAAACAGCTGTACAGTATACATCTGTGAAACCGTCAACACAATCTATGCCATAAACACATTCATCACCTCCAGAAATTTCCTTCCACGCTCTTTTTTTGGGGCAGATAAAAACACTTAATGTAAAATTTACCCTCTCCGAAAAATTTCCAGTATGCTATACAGTATCACTAACTATAGTCACTATACTACACAGTAGATCCCTAGGATTTATTAATGATGTACAGTTGAAGCTTTGTACCTTTTGACTAATAATCTCCATTTCCTCTTCTCTCTAGCCCCCGGCAACCACCATTTAACCCTCTGCTTCTATAAAGTTTGACTATTTTGGATTCCTCACATAAGTGGTATCATATTGTATTTGTTCTTCTGTGTCTGGCTTATTTCACTTAGTATAATGTCCTCAATGCTCACCCATAGTGCTATAAATGGCAGGATTTCCTTCCTTTTGAAGGCTGAATAATAGTCCAGTGTGATATGGTTTGGCCATGTCCCCACCCAAATCTCATCTTGAATTGAAGCTCCCGTGATACCCATGTGACATGGGAGGGACCCAGTAGGAGGTAATTGAATCATGGGGGTGGGTCTTTCCCATGCTGTTCTTGTGACAGTGAATACATCTTAGGAGATCCAATGGTTTTATAAAGAGGGAATTCCCCTACGCAAACTGTCTCGCCTGCTACCATGTAAGACATGACTTCGCTCCTCATTTGCCTTTAGCCATGATTGTGAGGCCTCCCTAGCCATGTGGAACTGTGAGTCAATTAAACCTCTTTCCTTTATAAATTACCTAGTCTCAGGGATGTCTTTATTAGCAGCATGAGAACAGACTAATACACAGTGTGTGTATATAAACCACATTTCCTATTTGCGTTATTCCATGAATGGACATTTAGTTGAAGCATTATTTACAGTCCATGTCATGGCTACTGTAAATAATGCTGCAATGAATATGGGAGTGCAAATATCTCTTTGAGATCCTGATTTCAATTCTATTGGTTAAATACTCAGAAGTGGAATTGCTGGATCATATAATGTTTATATATATATATTTTTTTCTTTTTTAACTTTTATTTTAGATTCAGCAGGTACATTTGCAGGTTTATTACCTGGGTATATTGTGTGATGCTGAGGTTTGGGGTATGAATTATCCCATCACCCAGGTACAGAGAATAGCATCCAACTGTTAGTTTTTCAATGCTTTCCCCTTTCCATCCCTCCTCTTTTAGCAGTCCCCAGTATCTACTGTTGGTATCTTTATGTCCAGGAGTACTTCATGTTTAGCTCTCACTTGTAAGTGAGAATATATGGTTTGGTTTTCTGTTCCTGTGTTAATTTGCTTAGGATAATGGCCTCCAGCTGCCCCCTTTTTGCTGCAAAGGACATGATTTCATTCATTTTTATGTCTGCATAATAGTCCATGGTGTATATACACTACATTTTCTACTTTATTCATTCCACCATTGATGGGTACCTAGGTTGATTCCATGACTTTTTGATATTGTGAATAATGCTATGATGAACATGCAAATGCATGTGTCTTTTTGGTAGAAAGATTTGTTTCCTTTTGATATATACCCAGTAATGGGATTTCTGGGTCAAATGGTTGTTCTGCATTAAGTTCTCTGAGAAATCTTCAAACTGCTTTCCACAGTGGCTGAACTAATTTTCTTTCCCACCAGTAGGGTATAAGTGTTCCCCTTTCTCTGCAGTCTCACCAGCATCTGTTATTTTTTTTGACATTTTAATAATAGCCATTCTGACTGGTGTGAGATGGTATCTCATTGTGGTTTTGATTTGCATTCCTCTGATGATTAGTGATGTGGAGCATTTTATTCACATGCTCCACAAGTTTGGGGGACACTTCTATGCCTTTTTTTTAATGTCTGTTCATGTCTTTTGCCCATTTTTTAAAATGGGGTTATTTGCTTTTTGCTTGTGTAAGTTATTTAAGTTTTTTATAGATTCTGGATATTTAGATCTTTGTCAGATGCATAGTTTGTGAATATTTTCTCCTATTCTATAAGTTGTCTGTTTACTCTATTGAAAGATTCTTTTGCTGTGCAGAAGCTCTTTAGTTTAATCAGTTCCCACTTGTCATTTTTTGTTTTAGTTGCAATTGCTTTTGGGGACTTAGTCATAGATTGTTTCCCGAAGTCTACGTCCGGAATGGTGTTTCCTAGGTTTTCTTGTAGGATTCTTATAGTTTGAGGTCTTACATTTAAATCTTTCATCCATCTTGAGCTAATTTTTAATGGTGAAATATGGGGATCCAGTTTTATTCTTCTGCAGATGTCTAGCCAGCTCTCTCAGCACCATTATTGAATAAGGAGTCCATTCCCCATTGTTTATTTTTGTTGAAGATCAGATGGTGTAGATGTGCAGCTTTATTTCTGGGCTCTCTATCCTGTTCCATTTGTCTATTTGTCTGTTTTTGTACCAGTACCATGATATTTTGGCTACTGTAGCCTTATAGTATTTAATTAACTAGAAGAAGATAAGCAGTTGAGTATAGAATAATTGACTGAAAATTAACGCAGAAGCACAAAATATTGGAAGAAGTAAAATAGGCAACTTCTAGTTTTGGGTGCAAGCCTCATTATATGATTTAATATGTTGTATCTTGTGCATGAGCTGTTTTAATTTTCACAAAGTCAAATCTTAGAGATGCTAAGAGATGATTCTCCCATTATGTGGATATGAATGAGTAGCAGATATTTATTCTTTCTTTCTTGTGTATATAACATCCAAGCCCTAAAAATGCTCCCTTCAGCAACAGATTAAAATGCAGATCAATTGGGGTAAACATTCAGTGAGACTTTTATTTTTTTTTTTTCAACCAAATTTATTCTTTAGATGTTTTCATCACTGGAGAGACAAGTCTCAGATTATTAATCCCAAAGCCCCAAGTAGTTCTGTACCTCTGAATATTCTTTGTGAAAGTTGTTGGAATCAAAGTGGAGTAACTAATAAGAAATAGTTAAATAGAGCTGAGGAAGGCTATGAAGAGAGAGTTCTCATACTTGTATAGCTGATACCGAAAAAGACTGCAAAAACTACAACCTTGCACAAAGGCCATCACAACATTACACAAAACATATTTCTGCAAGGATATCTGCCCAGCAATTGCCTGTCCAACCACAGACTGGCATCACCCCTGTGATTGATCTTCGTAGCCAAGAATAATTATTTTGAAACATTTATGTGATGTTCCTCATTTTTTCATTTGAAAACCTTTGTCTTCCTTTACCTCCCTGAATATACACATAATTTACTATGGTATGCATATGTCCATTGCAATGCCCTATTCCCAAATAAATTTCTTTTAGGGAGCCTCTCTCTATTTGTTATTTAGGCTGACTCCTTTATTCAGAGAGTTCCCCGTCATCCTCACGTCAATAGGGAATTACTGGCATTTCACTGGGCACCCCACACCACACATGTGCCCCTTTTGGAGCAGGAAGATATGGGGTATAGTTCAGATCTTTTTGGCTTGGAAGCCACGGTCTATGTGGCAGGGCATCTAATTAGAGCTCCAAATTCTAAGTATTGCTGCAGAACTCTCTATTTTAATTTCTCCCCAGCTGTGTGACTGGCTGAAACACAGATGGGAAGTAGAGCTGTGGGAAATCAGAAGAACTGAAAAGTAAGTTGAAAAACCAATGAAGCTTTAACAAGAGCTGAGTTGCTCTGAGAATTCTAAGCTCCCAGGTGGGCAGGATTCTTTGACTTTCTCATTTCCTTTCCTATACTTTGGGATTTAACTTGTTTCTTGAGGTATAATGGAGAGGAAAGTGGGTGGTTTGAGGGTGACTTGGGAGTAGGGTTCTGCCATCACAGCGTTTTGCATGCTTTGGGTTTGCTCCAGCTGAGGGAGCAATGCCCCAACTGAAGTTTCGTTCTCTTCATTTTCCTCTGATTAAGATGATCATATAACTTATCCAAATAGGACACTTTTCAGAGGATAAGGATGTATTAACCAATACCTCAGACAAGTCAGATATCATCTAGGACTCCTTGGGCAAACTGGGAGGTTCCCTAGTTTGCATTCTGCTCAGGTCCATTTTCTAGAATACATGTGCACTTCCCAAACTTGTATTTTATGTCCTGACTTCAATTCTTGTCATCCCATCTGATGTGTCCCATTCTTAGACTACTAATTCTATAACAACACACCTGTTCATTCTGGCCCTAGGATGAACACTGGTACCTTACCCTGAATCATAAACTCCTCCTTGCTCCTGCAGAACTCAAGAGTGTCACTGAGGAAGACCAAATATCAGAGATCAGGCCCTGGGAGTTAACTTGGAACCGCCACACACCTCCCCTCTCTCCTCTAACTACCTCAGTGTGCCAATACCTTTGAACATTTGAACAACATGTCAGGACATTATATTATTTAAGAAAATTATTTTCACTTCTTGTTTTCCATTCCTCATTATGCTTAAAGATGTCACAAATGTCTCAGTATCCTCTGCATAAGATTAAATGCAATTCATTCCAATTAAAAGCATATTATATGTGCCACATTTAGAATGGTAGGAGGTATGGTATATCATACTGAAACAGAAATAAGTCTGCTGAAAACTGCATTCCAAAAGTAGTTCTGCTAACTTTGTTAACTTAGGTACAATCCATCTAATCCATATAGATACATACGTAGATATAAATATGTACAAATTATACTTGGAGAAGTTTTTTAGTTATTATCTTTAGGTAAAGGATAAAATATATTTTGAAGTAATAGCACCTACTCTCTAGGGGAAGAAATATATACATTTTATTCTTCTTTTGACTTAAATATATTTTATATACAGCTACTACGAACATTGAACAGGATGTTCTATATCAATACCCATTTACTCTGCAGTTTTCTGTGCTGATCTGTTTCAAGCTGTTCATAGTCCATGTGCTACTGACCCACATTTCTAATTCCTTTGCCCACCTCATGCTTACTATGTTGAGATAGTAGCAGTGTTGCTGATTCATGGCCTCATTCTCTGTATAGAAAATCCTTCATTTTTATAACTGTAACATTTAAAGTCCCTATTAAGTTCAGTCCTTATCAAGTGATTTCTAAGAAGGCTTGCTCCCTCTAATATGCCCTGCAAAATCAGAGACATGAAATGGCGCAGGCAGTAACAAAGGTTAATACAGGAAATCCAAAGCAAAACACTGAAGGAACTCAATTCCATTTTCTTAATGTGTTCAGCCATGGGCAATGAAAGATTCACTCATTGAATTGTAAATAATCGACTGATCACAACATCCACAAACAATTTAACCTGGACTTCAGAAATGAATTAATCAATCCAGCTGTCAACTGTGTTTTCAAGGCAAAGGGATTCAGTCCACTCTCAGTTAAGCTTTCTCTCCAAATGGAACCACTAGCTATTCGCTATGTCTGCATCTCAATTTCTAACATCCTTCTCTTTCGTAATAGTTTTATGTGCTCTTGAAGGTCATTTTTCCCCATATCCATATGTCTAAATGCTTGGATTAAGAACTAACACAAATCTAGCTCTTCAATGAATCATTTCCCAATTGCTTAGTTGGAAATTCTATAGTGTATCCACATATTTATAGCTATAATTTTCATCTAAATTATGTAAAAAAAGAAAAGAGAGATAGCACTTCTCTTCTTTGACCTATTTTGCTACTGGTCCATAGTATCTCTTGCTAGGCAAAGAAATTCTGGAACCAAGATGGAAAGAAAAAAAATCTTCTTTTGCACTTCTAAAGCTTAGGTACGGTAATTTACCATGAATAAGATTTTCAGAGCTGAAAGTGACCTTTCATATTTTTTTCTTTACTATCTTTGGATGCTAACTCACTAAGTTTCACATTCATTTACATCTCTGCTGAAATAGCAGAGTACTTTACCTTAAATTTCCTGTAGCAAAAATGATATTTTTTTTGAGATTTTAGGCAATATAGTTTTACCTTTGATAATTCCTAGTTTCTAGGTCTTTCATAGCACCCTTAACAAGAACAAAGTTGGCAAGATTCAGATAATAGAACTTCTTACAAAGTTTAGAAAATGTATACTGCTTTGTTCCTATTAGCAAATAAGAAAAGTAATTACTCCTTAACCCTTGGAATCTCTCAGAATTTTAGGTACAGTATATATTATTAGAATATTTTAAAAATATACCTGTATAGTAATTTATTAACTGATAGGGAACATTAGATTCACTGTGGTTTAAAAGAGTGTAGACTGCCTCCTGAACACGAGAATTTTGTGTTGTCTTTAATAGAATTGTAACAGACCTACCACAAAGGAGAGATGTAGAAAAACATAAGCTACATCCATGATTTTAAACGTGTGGTTTTCAGAACAGCATTATCACTATCAACTGGGAACTTGTTAGAAATGCAAATTTTGAGGTTCGGCAAGCTGTGTGAACAACTGGCCTACATTAAGATATTATTACAAGTGCAGCTTTTTTAATAAAAATGTCGTATTAGCATGCAGGTTTGTATTCCTTTAGACTAAACTATTTTTTCATAGGGTCTACATATTATGGTCAGTTTACTTAATTTTACATTTGAGAAATTTTAGTTTTGTATTAAAAGATAGCGTACAGGTACCTAAAATATGCACCCAAAGTATTCACAGCATTTAAAATTTGCCTTCGTATGACCTTTTTTAAAAAACAGAAATTAAACAACAAAAAACATTAGCCAGTTAGTGCTTATTCTTCAACCAACACCATTTATCTGATGTTCCTCTTTTCTTATTTTCCTCATGCAAAGACTTCCAATGATAAAACTAGCTTAAAATTTATCAAATACTGGTTTGAGTATTTTTTGTTATTTGTTGATAAGCTGACTTTATCTGACTGTTGGATTTGATATGCGTAGCTTGCACATCTTATAAATAAAAGCCTTCATAGATATCATGCGTCCTTGCACAAGTCTGAGAAAGAAATAAAATGCATGCATGTTTTAAAAAGGATAAGAGAACAGAAATTTTAAAAAGACCACACCCAGTACAAAATGATGACATTAGTAACCAAATCAAATGTAACCTTATCACTGCCTAACTGGAATAAGCTAATGCTTCTTCTGTCATGGGTAAACACTCAACACCACCACCCATAATGTTTGCCTACGCAGCAAAAACCTATACCAAATTCGCACAGTGTTGGTGCCCACATTCTTGGACGCATGTTCAGCCTGTGATATTCTAACGGAATGGATCTTTGCCAGTCTATGTTTTGCCTTTTCAAAGAAGAGCCGTGTGCCTAAATGAATATTAAACTGATAACCCAACATTTTCACTCACATGGGACAAATAAAGAATTAAAAAAAAAAAGCTGGATGCACTTATTGACTATGCATATTTGTAGAATGTAATTGCCCTTTGCAGAAAGACTTATGGAATAAATATCAATGAACAGTTTAATTAAGTGAATGCTAAATTGTCAGTGACAAAATATACCTGTAAAATATCTTATAAAGTACAAGTGCTAAAGTTATCAGATGAAAATAAATTATATTTGAGAATAAAATAAAGTTGAATAGAAATTAATGTAATTAATTTCTTTCGTTAATTTAATTTTAAGTAAATTTTTGAGAAATATTATTTTATAAACAAAAGAGGATGTAAATCAAAAACTAATGTTTGAGTTTTCTTAGTATGCAATAATTAATCACTCTCAGAACTCCTTTAATCATTGCAACTGCCCTCTTGTCTCCCCTAGATGGTTCAATGCAGAGAGACTTTCCAGAAGCGACAAAATCTCTCTCCTAAGATGACTGAAGACACTGGCTCTTATAAATTGTTCATTTTCTTGGAAATAAGTGTGATCTGGAAAATGGAACTTGAGTAGAATCTTTGAGTATTAATCTAAAAAGATTCTTAGCATCTCACAGTCTCAGGACAGAGCCCCAAAGTAGCGACTTGTAGACAAACCTGTCCCTACCAATGTGATTGGCTTAGTTTGAAGACCCAAAAACAAAACATCATCATCAACAACAATGATGGAATTTTTTAAATTATTTCTCAATCTTAGAATTGGGAGATTCCTGATAAAAATTCATATTTCTGGCTCTCTCTCCCATGTGAAAATGGTGCATTGTAGCTGAATAGAGCCTATCTCATTGAGATGCACACTTTCTCTCGAAATCACAGGGGCCAACCCATCTGGCCAATCAGCCCTTCCTAAGACTCAATGATCACCTGTCCTGTGCCAGGCATACCTCCAGCTAGGGGACATTGCTGCAAATATAGGAAACATAAATCCCTGAACTCATGAAGCTTACATTGTAGTGGGGGAGACAAACAATAAATAACATAAATAAACAACCAAACTTGATGGTCTGCTAGATGGCATAAGAACTATAATGAAAAAGTAAACAAAGAAGTATGAGAGTTTGCCTGGCACATTTAGGAAACAGGAAAGGCCAGTGTGGCTGGAGTGGGATGAGCAAGTGAGGCTCAGTAAGTGACAGGAACAGAAAAGTTAGAGTAGAGGGCAGTCTGCATATGGCCCCAGGGCTCATTGTCAAGACTTCTTGTTTTTTCCACTGAAGGACATGGGAGCCATTAGCTAGTTCAAAGTAGGGAAGGGACCTGACGTGGCTTACATTTCAGAGACTTGGTCTGAATGTTGTATTGATAACAGACCTTGGAGGGGCAGGAAAAGCAGCTAGGAGTCTATTGCAATAAAGTAAGGGAATGGGGTGGGGATTACCCCATGGTGGTGTCCTTTCCAAAAGAAAAAAGTAGTTGGATTCTGGAGATACACTGAAGGTAGAGCTGGCAACATTTGCTAACAGATTCAATGTGAGGTGTGGGAATAAAAGAGAAGGATGACTCCATAATTTAGGACAAAAGTAAGTGCAGTAAGTCCTCACCTAATGTCCTAAAGTCATTGACAGGTTCTTGGAAACATTGATTTTACATCAAATAACATCACAAAACCAATTCTACCATAGGCTAATATATATAAACAATAATTAACTTCCTATGACCTATTTCTGGGCAAAAAATTTATCAAATTTCTAAATAAAGACCCAAACCACTTCTAAAAATAAATAAATGTGAGATATGCATACATTTAGAAAAGATTAATAAAAACATGTAAAAGAATGATTTACCCAATTTGTGGTGATTCAGGGGTGACAATGGTCATAGTCATGGTGGGTTAAATCAAAGAATAAGTATTTGCAAATTGAAAATTGTCAGGAGTATCTCCTACTGAGAGGTGAAGCCAGCTGGACTTCCTGGGTCGAGTGGGGACTTGGAGAACTTTTCTGTCTTACAAGGGTATTGTAAAATGCTCCAATCTGTGCTCTGTAAAAACACACCAATCAGTGCTCTGTAGCTAGCAAGAGGATTGTAAAATGCACCGATCAGCATGCTGTAAAATGTACCAATCAGCATTCTGTAAAATGCACCAATCAGCAGGATCCTAAAAGTAGCCAATTGCAGGGAAGACTGAAAAAAGGGCACTCTGATAGGACAGAAACAGAACATGGGAGGGGACAAATAAGGGAATAAAAGCTGGCCACACCAGCCAGCAGTGGCAACCTGTTTGAGTCCCCTTCCACCTGTGGAAGCTTTGTTTTTTCTCCCTCTTCACTATAAATCTTGCTGCTGCTCACTCTTTTGGTCCGTGCCATCTTTAAGAGCTGTAACACTCACCATGAAGGTCTGCGGCTCCATTCTTGAAGTCAGCAAGACTGTGAACACACCGGAAGGAACCAGCTCTGGACACACTAGCACCATGCAGTTCAAACATCATCAATCACCAACATAGAAGGCTCGATGGGCGCTTTCCTGTCACATCATTTATTGTCAAACATTTCTATGAGTATGCAGATTTGGTGAATTTTTATTTTACAATAATTTGTATTCATTCATTTACTCCTTTTCCTATCCTGACAGCTCAGGGTGCAAGGTGGGAACCCACTGTAGACTAACACCATCCCATTGCAGGCCACACTCACACCAACACTTACTCAGGATAGAGCTATTTAAACCTAAAAATTCACCTAATGGACACAGCTTTGACACATGGAAGGAAGCCCAAGCACTCAGAGAAGGTGCACGTGGACATGAGGACAATGTGCAAACTCCACGCAGACGGTGGCTGGATATTTTTTCCTCATCAATGTGTAACAAAACAACATTGATGAAAATGACTTTATTTGTGACCTACTGTCAAAGGTATGGTAACAGTTAAAGGAAGAGGAAGACAGTACATAGCTGTGAAACTTGATTTAATGTTAAATATTCCAGGAGGCAAAACACTGGACTCCTGAGTGGAGAGAGGTTTCTGATACTGAGAGTCCACTTCTCCTTCACTGTCCAGAGGGTGAAGGTACATACATGCCTTCAATTAATTTGAAAATTGTAGAAGTTGAGTCCTGCCAGCAGCAACCACTCTGTGTGCCAGTAAAAAGCAGTCCTTATGCCAAGCCATGTGGAGAGGTTTGGGGGTGATCAACTGTTATTTCTAGGGTCTAAGGGATTATTTCTACTTTGAAAAGGCAAAGGGCAAATCAGTGTAAGTGTTTGACATATTCACTGTTTTTTTTTTACTTGAACTATCAAGATAACAACTATAAAACAACTTTTTTGATGAGTCATACATAAATGATACCTTGATAATTTGAATATCAGTAAAATATTCACTTATCCTTGCATAAACTGCTATAATGGAAATGACAGAGATTAAACAAATTTACCTATCCCAGTTCTACAACTAACTAGTTGTATGATCTTGGACAGGTTATTTAACTTCTCTGTTCCTTAGTTTGTCTCCTTTTTAGTTCCTTAGTCTCTTCATTATAGGGTTGTTCATAAAATTAACTGGAATAAAACATACATATTAAATATACACACAAATATACATACATATATATGAAACAGAACAATGCTTGACCAACAGCACTGTAAAATCAATGTTATTAATTCTACTTAAATATATCATATTAGATATTAAAGCAAATATTAATACATTAAAGTATCTGGCATTTTTCCCCATAGAAAATTGATGTGATTAATTCTACTCCACAATAACACTGTTTGGTAAGGGGAGTAGGGATTATATCACTTTCTCTAGAAAACATTTGTTTACATGCCTTATTCTGGATTTATTTGCATTGTTTTAAGGAATTTATTAACCTTGGGTAATTTCAACCATTTCACATTGTATCTATGGGCAGCAAACAATGAAACTTTCATCCCTCCTGGAAAAGAGACTTGACTGTGAACAGAAATTTTTGGTGCTCTAACTCAGAAAAATAAGTAATATTAGGCATTGGTGAGGGGTGGGGGCGGTCAGCAGGGAAAATACTTCTAGGCAAGGGAATAGCTTTCAGTGTTCCTCAAATCATACCATCTTGACAGTTTCTTATCCCAATTCTATGTACAGCCATTCTATTTTCTTCCTTGACAGTAGCTCTTGGCTCCAGTCATGCAAATCTGCTTAAAATGATATATACCATTTGCTCATTTCTTTTTGCCTTTGTAAAGTCTCTGTCTGGATATCCCTTCTTCCCCACATTCGAGATCAAACTATTGCTCCTTTCCCTGAAATGTTGTTTAAAGCCTCTCTTCTGCTGAATAATGTCAGAAAGCCAAACAACATGCATTAGAAGGCTGAGTGTCAAGCCTGACAGAATAAACACAATTTTCCAAGATATCAACTAGAAATAAATGGGACCTTGGTTTATACTATCAGAGCAGTTGCATTTAAATTTCCTAGACCAGCAAGATTTTGTACCATAAAACAAATGACATTGCTGCTCTAAGAGTCAGAAAACTTACCAGCATGCTATTTTGGACTGTACATCAGAATTAAGAGTTAAGTGGAGTTAAATTGAGATTCTCATCTCCCTATTCACTAACTGTGTGACATTGGTCAAAATACTGAATGTTCCTGAGCTTCATTTTCCTAATTTATAAATTGGAATTATTGATGCCTTTTAATACTCTTCTTTTTGAAAAATAAAATGAAGCTTACAAATGAGTCATATACATTGTTAAGGACTTTATATGACGTGTTTTTTCATTCATTTGACAAATAGTTGTGGAGGACCTACTAAGTGCTGTGTGCAGCACGCTGCTAATTCATTCTTACTTACATTGAAAAGATACAGCACCTGACCTGGAAGCCAGCCATACATTGTGATAGGCCAACAAGTAGACATCAAGGATAACACAGTGCCCCTGTGAAGAGAGGGTGTGTAATGTGTGTGTGTGTCTATATATGTGTGTGTATATATACACATTATATATATTTAACTATATATAATGTTAGTGAATATATAATAATGTTATTTACTATATATTATGTATATAATTTATATTAATAATATATTAAATATATTTATATATGAAATGTGTGTGTGTGTATATATAGAGAGAGTGAGCCTTTCAAAATCAAAATTTGAAAGAGCATTTTTCCTTTGAAGGGAAATAGGAGAAGATGTGATCTACAGCATTTAAACTGAACCTTGGGGAATGGAAAGGAAATTTAAGGCATAGGGAGCTGCATAAACAAATGCATGGGGGCATAAAATGTATCTTTCCTGGACTGTTGTTATTCGGCTTTGGCTGCATTAAAACACCAATGTTGGCTTTTTTTCAGAGTGTTAATCTATATGATTTATCTCTATCAGGCCTTCATTCAGGTGGACAAGCAATAGGGAATGGTCAAATTAATGCAAATTGCCGTGTACATGTATGAAACTTTCTCAAGCAAATCCTTCTGGCTCTAGTCAGTATTTTCACACTATTATTATACTTATAATTTTTTTAAATGATGTATTTTTATTTTGTTTTTTTCTTTGTATTATATGATGTGCCAAAAGCTATCAAAGGTTATATTGTTCTGTAGCAATAATGTTGGAAGGGAGACCTATGTTTGTAATCAGGCTTGCAGTCCAGGTTTTAGATATAAATACTAATGTTACTTCAGTAGCATTTTTTTTTTTTTTTTGCAAAAAAATTTTATAGGCGTATTTTGACTTGGAATAAAGAACAAAATTTTAAAACTTGAAATAGGTATTTTCTTTTAATAGTAGTACCAGATTAAGCATTAGTAAACCATTTCAGGAGATAAGCAGAATTTCTTCCTGCGGGTAATTATCTGTGGCTTTAGGCTTATTTGTAGCTCTGTCAGCCTAACAAAAGGTGATTAAAAGGGGCAAGTCCAAACCGCAATTCCACATCTCATTCCTGATCATTTATGACAAATAGAGTTTTTAGTTCTATCTTGAGCTAAGCAGAGGAAACAGACCTAGTAAACCAAGCAATATTTATAGTTGCTAAAGTACATTGGTTCTTGCTATGCCCAGGTAGTCTTGGAAGCAGATTACAAGAGGAAATTTTTACAGAGCTTTAGTTGTAATAACAGACTTGGTCTTGCAACAACCTTATGGGGTAGGCACTCTTTTAAATCGCATTGCACAGATGAGAAAACAGAATCCTAGGGACCTATGAAGTGGCAGAGTCAGATTTCAAACCCAGGCAGTATAGCTTCAGAACCCCATGATTAATCCCTCTCCCCAGCCTCTTGCCGATATAATTCTTTGACAGTTTTCATTTTCAAATCATCTGCTTTCTTACGTGCTCAATAAATGTAGTTGAAAAATTCTATTAAGTTGGTTGTTTTGTTTAATGTCTTATAAGCAAATAAGAAATAGTCTATTGGCCGGGGGTGGTGCTTCACACCAGTATAACCCCAGCACTTTGGGAGACCAAGGCAGGAGTATTGCTTGAGCCCAAGAGTTTGAGACCAGCCTGGGCAACATAATGAGATGCCATCTCTATCAAAAATTAAAAATTAAAAAATTAGCTGAGCATGGTGTCACATGACTGTAGTCCTAGCTACTCAGGAGGCTAAGATGGGAGAGTCACTTGAGCCTGGGAAGTTGAGGCTGCAGTGAGCTATGATTGTGTCACTCTACTCCACCCTGGGCAACAGAGCAAGATGCCGTCTCTTAAAAAAGTAGTGTATTATATGTGCTATATTAATAATTTTATTACTAATAATTCTCTTATCAGGGTAAGTTAATAATTCTTGAGCATTTGGACTAAATGTAAATAGAATATTTTCCATATTTGGATCTTTCTTCAATTCTAACATTGGAGTAGGCAGCTTGCTATTTTGGAAGCAAAATTATGTCTTAAAGCATATTTTAAAGTTGAAACTTGGTTATCTTGTTAAGTCTTCCTTCAACAGCTTTAAAGGACAGTGTTTTTAGGGAAGAGGAGGAAAGGAAGTACCAAATTTTGGCAGTATGTACCACATGTCTTAAACTCTACTGAATCTTTAAAATTAGGTGAGAAGGAATTATTTTATAGTATCATTTTGCTCTTTCTTCTTCATCCAAGATCAAAATTTCTTGAAATAGATGTGTTCGAACTTGTTCAGTCTCATTGCAGATATTTCCTGGACTGGCATTTCTACCACCAGGCTTTCTGCATCCGCTGCTTGAAAGCCCCTTGTTTTTGTTTTATGCCATTATTTTATCCCCTTGGCCACACTCAATACTATTTTATACTTATTTCCTTTCTCACTTAAAACTTTCAAATACCCAATTTTAAACATTTGTTGAATCAAGTGAAATGTAGTTACTCTTCCACTCTCCTTTCTTTCTTAGATATCATATTTCCTCTTTACAAAAATCCTTGGAATACCTTGGTGACCAATATTTGAGTATCCTTCTATTTATCTACTCTGCCTCAGGCTGAAGTTTCCTTAGCTCAAAGTAATCCCCCACAGCCACTGGAGTCCTCAGTCAGAGGGAGAGAACTACCTATGCCTTGACCCTACCTTACATTTGCCTCTCAAAGAGCTATAGCCAATCCCTTGCCTCCTGAAGAGTTGTATTTATCCTCTTATGTCCCTAAATAGTTGCAATGACTATTTTCTGAGTTCTTCAGTTTGATAAGATTGGGTTAGTTTTTATGTTCCCCCAATGAATTTTATCTCTGTTGTTTACAACTTATGTTAACTCCCAGAAATATTCTATCCCTGTCTTAGTACCCTCTTTTCCAGTCAATCTAAATTTGAGCAAATGAGATCCAGCCCTGAGACAATGTAGATCAGGAAGCTTTGTGGTTAGCTGATAACTAAACCAGCTTTGCAGTTGCATTTGATGCTTTCCAGAGCACATCTCCTTTTTTCTTTCTTTCCTAATTTAAATAATAGGAAATAGGAATCCATGCATGCTGCCCTACTTACCATGTTGCCAGCACAGTCAAGCTTTTACTGTCCCCTTCACCACCTTCTCTGCTGTACCTCTGAGGTTCAAGTGGCATAAAAAATAATTTTTGAATCCCTTGGATAATAGAGTACTGTCCTCATGGGCACTGCATAGAAGCAGGCATGTTTTCAAGAACATTTAAAGACAAAATTGTTGGCCAAATTATTCAAGAATAAAAATTGCAATTAGGGATTTTACTTTGGTGAGCTTCATGAGGATAGGAAAAAAATGACAGTAACAATATAGCTAGTATTTTTCAGAGGCAAACCATGTTAGAACCAACATAGAGGAAGGCATTTTTCATACATTATATTATTTAATCTTCACGTTGGTGGTACTGGAAAGGCATTGATTTTCCATAATACAGATGAGAAAATAGATGGTCAGAGAAATCAAGATATTTGCCCAGCAGATCCAATGTCATGTTTGTGGTTCCCTCAGGTCACATTCTCTCTCTCCTCTTTTTTTTAAAAAAAAAAAAAAAAAAGTCAAGTTTTGCTCTTGTTGCCCAGGCTGGAGTGCAATGGCATGATCTTGGCTCACTTCAACCTCCGCTTCCCAGGTTCAAGCGATTCCCTTGCCTCAGTTTCCTGAGTAGCTGGGGTTACAGGCATGCACCACGAAGCCCGGCTACTTTTTGTATATTTAGTAGACACAGGGTTTTACCATGTTGGTCAGGCTGGTCTCGAACTCCTGACCTCAGGTGATCCACCCGCCTTGGCCTCCCAAAGTGCTGGGATTACAGGCGTAAGCCACCGTGCCTGGCCCACATTCTCATAATTACATCAAATGTACTCACCTTGATATGAAGGTGGACTAAAGAATGCCACATGTAGTATAGAGATATATACTTAACGGTTAAATTGGTGTTCTAAGTATGATAGTGCATAAAAGATAGAGACCACAGAATGAACAGGAGTCAGGAAAAGTTTCTGAGTAGTTAGAAAAATGTGTAATGTCTCTGGTTCTTCACTTCAGCAGTCCAACATTTCTCAGAATGGTTCTTGTTTATGAGTTCTCTGAAAATGAAACAACATCATTAACAACAACCTCTTGCACTTTTCTGTGTCGTTTCACATACTTAAAAGGAAACTTAACATTGTCCAGTGTGATGGAAGTTTGGATTCTACTTTTGTTATGGCAAAAGCTGGTTAGGAAATGGAAGTCTATGTGTGTCCTGGCAATTTCACCAGTTAAATGATAGTGCACCTGATACTGTGATACAGAAAGTTTATTTATTTATTTATTTGGTTATTTAGCATATGATATTGAGGCAGGAGAATAGGGTCTGGAGGCAGGGAATTGAAGGCCAATTGGAGCTAATTTCCTAAAGCTGGATCAAAAAGGAAAACGCCTGGGTCTGGAGGCAGAGACTCTAAGGCCAATTTGTGATCACTTCCTAAAGCTGGAGGGAAAGGAAAATCCCTATGTCTCTAAGCCCCAGTAACAAAGTATCAGAAGCTACTCCCTGCACCACCCCCTTTCCCACTGTATCTCGGATGTGAAAGGAAACTGCCTTGGATTGCCCACGGGCCAAATGCAGGCCATTCCTTCATCTGCATAGGGTGCCAAATCCACTCTGGGCTCTAAATGGCCACAGGCCAAATCCTTCATTCGCATAGTGGACAGCCAATCTGGACCTCAAAATGGGGCACTTAAACTCCAGAAAACTTTGTCACTGGGGTCTTGAGCCACTTGCTGGGGGCCTGCTGCCTCCCTGTGGAACGTTCTCTAGCTTCAGTAAATCCTTACTTTCACCATTTCGTTCCTTTGTTACCTTGCGCACTTTGTTCAATTCTTTGAACACACCAAGAACCTGGACATCTCACACTCCAGGTCAGCATTCTGGTAACAATATGTCTAATATCTTATAGCAGACACTGTACGAAGACTGTATAAGGAGGAACACATTAGACAAGTTCCCGGCTCTCTTCGATCTTAGTATCCAGCAGGGGCACCCCATGCAACTGCACTGACACCATCTAATAAGTGCTGGATGGATGAGTCCAGAGCTTCACGGCTGTTAACCAACCCTGCGGTATCCGTGTTTGCTAAAATCTGAAAGACTTGCAGGCAGAAGACTGCCACAAAAAATGAGGGAGAGAGTGTCTCTGCTGTAGGGTGATATAGGGGATTCCCTTAGCACATTTCCTGAGCAGTGTCCTTGTTCATTCATTCAGCCCTGCCCCACTCCACTCTCTAGTGAAGCAATTCAGAATCATCTCAGCATCTGCTCAGCTCTCTCTCTCTTGAGGCCCCAACACTAACACCAGAATGTCCCACCGGTAGACCTTGTATCTTCCTTAACAGGGTCCTCAGGGTTTTGAACAAATGGTAAAGGCAGTAACTGATAATGTAGGGGAAAGGTGTTTCTTTTTTCTTTTTCTTTTTTTTTTTGTCCCAGCTGTTTGTTTGTTTAATTACCCTGATCACTACCCACAGACACTCTGACTTTTTCTATTTGTTGATGATGCTGTGTTTGATGATTCCCAAGACTTCATTAGGACTCTTTCTATTTATCGTTTTTTTCTGCTTTCACTTTTAATTTTCCAGAAATTTTGAGTTACTGTTGCCATCATTTTGTTTTCCAATAGTAGTATAGACGTCAAATAATAACAATAGTTCTGTGATTTCAGTTGCATTTTGAGGGGCAAGAGACTGAGAAATTGCTGACTCTCTTGAACAGGAAGCTTTTGATTTTAAAATATTGCTGCAATAGAAAGGGTTTAAGAAAAGCATTGTTTAAAATTATTGTATGTCCTAGGCACCAAAATACATTTTAAAATAATAAAACATATGCTATACAATATTAATATATGCGCTTATATTTTATATGTATGCATATGATATCATATGATGTTAATATCTATGCTGTATGTTAATATGATATTCATATATCCATACTTTTTATATTTACTACAACTTACTGACAATTTGAAAAACTATTAACTTCCCAGGTGAATCCATCTTGAGGCATCTCACAAACAATACCATAATAGAAACCAGCTTTGATAATTTTAAAACTCAAATATCCTCATTATCTCATCATTCTCCATTATCCCCGTATTTTTCCTGGCTCTAACCTAATAATGAAATCCTATTTTTTCCAATGTAGTTGAATATGCAATTTTAAAATTGTTATATTTTAAATAACTGGATCAAAATGATTCTAAAATTACCAAACTGATATGATGATGTTTTTGTGTTATGGAACAGCTCACCTGACTCTAAAAGTGTAATGAAACACAATTACATTTGCATAACCAAATTATTTGATTGAGCACAGTTACTGCAGGGAGTTGAAATAATATGGAACAAACAATGATTTTTTCTATATATTTAAATTTTTTCCTAATATATTTGTATGCAAGATGCAAGGCATATTAGTCTGTTCCCATGCTGCTAATAAAGACATACCTGAGAATGGGTAATTTATAAAGGAAGTAGGTTTCTTTTTTTTTCTTCTGTGAGACGGAGTCTTGCTCTGTCACCAGGCTGGAGTGCAGTGGTGTTATCTCGGCTCACTGCAACCTTCGACTCCCAGGTTCAAAGGATTCTCCTGCCTCAGCCTCCTGAGTAGCTGGGATTACAGGCATGCATCACCACGCCCAGCTAATTTTTGTATTTTTAGTAGAGATAGGGTTTCACCATGTTGGCCAGGATGGTCTCGAACTCCTGACCTCGTGGTCTGCCTGCCTCGGCCTCCCAAAGTGCTGAGATTACAGGTGTGAGCCACCGCACCCGGCCAGGAAAGAGGTTAATTGACTTACAGTTCAGCATGGCTGGGAGACCTCACAAAGTGTTCGATCATGGTGGAATAGGAAGTAAATATGTCCTTCATCGCATGGTGGCAGGAAGGAGAAGAATGAGCAAAAGGGGCAAAAGCCCCTTATGAAACCATTACATTTCATGAGAACTCACTCACTATCATGAGAACAGCATGGAGGTAACCGCCTCCATGATTCAATTACCTCTCACCAGGTCCCTTCCAGGATGTGGGAATTATGGGAACTACAATTCAAGATGATATTTTGGCCGGGACACAGCCAAACCATTTCACAAGGTTACAAATGTATTTTTAAAAGACAGAAAGATATTGACTGACTTGGGAACAAAAATTTTGCTGATTTTCATTGTACAGGCATGTCCTTAAACAATATAAATTTTAAAACATTTTTCTCCCAATTTTCTTAAAAGATTTGTCTAGGATGATGTACCTTATTAGTACTCACAAACTCCTTTACTGTTAGAAGCTTGCTTATTATGTCTGTGTTCCAGAATACATACATTATCATAGAGTTAGCACATCAAAGTATTTTTCTAAATGGCATTTATTTGTTCAAATGGCAGCAATTTAATTGAATTTTTTAATGTTAAAAATCTACCAAGCAATATAAGTGCAACATAAGTGTTAAAGACAGTTTAAGCGTAGATGTTGTCCTCTAAAATGTTTAAAATTTGCTTGGTGTCACAAATCTAATTCCTTGAATAAAAAGAAAATAAGAAAGATATAATTAATTGCTATTTTTTTAAGTTCATAAGTGATGAAAATATACAGAAAAATTATTCTCAGTAAAGGCTGGGTTTGTTAGGCACGGATTCACAAAAAAACGGGGAGAATATAATTGACTAAGAAGCATGCACAGGATTCAGATCACAGCAAAGGAAGGAAGGCTACCCATGTGATGTAGAAGGGATTAGAAAACTGGAATTTCTGAGCTGGCTGTGTTTTAATTAGCTATGAGAAAATGATATCATCACTACCTTTCTGGGTTCTGATTTTCTTCTCTGCAAAGTAAAAAGTTTGCATCTGATAATCACTAAATTCTCGATTCCCTAGAAAAGGTTCGAGTATGAGGAATAATGTGCATGAAGGCACGATGGTAAGAGAGACAGCTTTTATGATCAGGCCATGAGAGAAGTGACCCCATTAGAGAGGGCATATTCAATATTAACTGGAGATAAAGCTTGATTGGTAGCATGATATCAGATTATATAGGGTCTTAAAATCAGGCTGATGAGTATAGATTTGATGTGAAAGTAAATGTGTAACCACTGGACCTTTGGAGACAGAAGAGCTGCAGAATAAATGCAGTACTTAAAGAAGAGTAATCAGATAGTGAAATGGATGGATTTCCCCCCCATTGATGGATTGATTGGAAAAGGGAGACCCTGGGGTTACAGCAGCCACTCAGGAGGTTTAACTAAGCTGGAGGATGAAGTATATCCAGCACTTTATGATGGTCAAGAACCTTGTAATCTCTTCCCGGTTGTACTTCTGATGTTATAGAGGACAAACATCTGCTCTAATAACCACTTTCCTCATTTGTATCATGAGGGAGTGCTGGCCTCTCAGTACAACTCTAAAATTTTATAATTATCTGGAGACAAATTATTATTTATATTGCAAAACTAGATCATTTGGTTTTTACTGAAGGAGGAACCAAATAGTAATTTATTTTGTATTCAATATTTAGAAATATGAATTTCATTGTGGATGGTGAAGCTTTTTTAGAGAAAACATGTGTGGGTATGTGTGTGCATGAGTCCCATATCATTTTTCTTATTTACAGTAGTATCCTATCAGATACTCTAAATCAATTAGCAACTGCAACTTTGTCATGTGGATTTTCTTATTTCACTCTATTTTTGTTGAGATCATCTTTTCAGTATCACATTGGGAATGACTAAACTGCAGCAGATGAAATCCTTTCACAACACAGTTATGCTGGCTTCTTCCAAGACACATTCCTGTAGGTTTTATCAGCAGGAAAACA
Organism: Symphalangus syndactylus; assembly: GCF_028878055.3. Classification (NCBI taxonomy): domain Eukaryota; kingdom Metazoa; phylum Chordata; class Mammalia; order Primates; family Hylobatidae; genus Symphalangus; species Symphalangus syndactylus. The sequence continues at coordinate 43,734,400 of NC_072423.2, forward strand.
GCTCCCAGTATGAGTGACCTCCAGGATAAACAGGAAGCCAGCTGTGATTAGAAATATCTTTTAGTGGACTTGTACCCCCCAGAGGTGGTCATGAAACTTTAAATCTTTGACAAAATACAAGTCAAATAGAAAGAGGAAAGGCAAACAAACTTCTATGGGAAAGAAATTTTGGTGCAAAATTTGATCCAAATACAGTAAGATTCCTCTTTCCTCCTCCCTTCTTAGCGTAAGACAAATGACTAATGCTAGAGAATGAAATAAGGAACATTAACTTGCTTTATAATCGTTGTGGATTTCAGTGGGATATAGGTTTATCTAAAAGTTAAACTAGACCTGGCTTTACATGTACAGGAATGAATAAGTAACTAAAAGCTTTATCCATTTAGTTTAAGGATTTGATTCTCTTTCCCTTTTATCTTCATCCTCCAGCCTCTAATCCTCATTCCCCTTAAAGTGCATATCATCCAGGGAATAGTAACATATTTAAAAACATTTAGCTTAAAGTAAGTAATTAACCAAGTGATAATATAATTATCTGTTGGGCTTTGATCCAGGCACTGTCCCTAGTGCTTTGGAGAATATGATGCTCAGTTAGGTTAGAGTCTAGTGATGGGAATGAGAGTAAAACACATGTAATTACAATAAAAGAAAGAGGCAGAGGCGCAAGTGCCAAAATCTGAGGACTGTTCAGTACTGAGCATGCCTGGCAAAAGAGAACAAAACTAGAAGAAAGCTGTCAAAAACCATTTTTATAAAAACTCCTTTAAAATAGATAAAATACTTCAAATGGAGGCAAAGCTCCAGCTCTCAAAAAGAAGGGACAAAAAGAATTTGTCCCCCCAAACTGATCCAGACTAATTGCTTTGTACCCTATTTCCAACTCACATATTCAGTCAAAAAGGCTTGCCCCCTGAGTCTGTCACAACTACCCCATTTAGATTCTAATCTTTCACCTAAGCCGTATTTCCAGTTATCTATGGATAGTTCCATTTGGATGTCTAATACTAACTCTAACTAGACAAGTAGAACTCTGTATGGGACATGATGGCCCTTAAGTTATTTACTTTCTCAATCAGCTGATCTCTGTCATTACAGCTACCAGATCCAGGGCTACAAAAACTGGAACTATGTTTAATTTAATTTAATTCTTTCTTTCCTTGGCAAGGCAGTGGTATCAATGTGTCTCTGATTTTCTACTTGATAGTTCTAGGAATTCGGCCATCTCATTTAATATCTCTATACTTTGTTTATATCTAATGTGAGATACGTTTTTCATGTCCTTTTTTCATAATTCTTTTCTCTTTGTTTTTCTTTATTGTGACCTCTCATTCAAGGATTTCCCCCCTTTTCTTTCTCCTTTTGTGAAACCTCACTTCAGAATTACTGCGAAAGCCTTCATGGTTTTCTCCCTGCTTTCAATGGCCCTTTCCTCCACTGTGACTCTCACCACTGCCAGACCAATCCTACTAAAATAGGGCTGCCTGCTTGTTACTTTCCTCCTGACAAAAATCTCTTGAGTTCTTGGTTTCCTACTGCATCAAACCCAAAACCTGGTTGTCAGGGATTTCAAGAGTCTGATCTCACTTGGCAACAAGAACATACCACCTCTTTATATGAGTCATACTCAAGCCTCTTTCTGTTGCATCGTTTCTCTTCTTAAGGGCCTATCCCAGTCTTTCACCCTATACTCTCAGTCTCGCCACAACTCCACACCTCTCGACTCCTGGAACATCCATCTTTGTTCAGGCCTGTGTTCCTCACTGAGGTCAGGATGCTTCAGTAGTGACTTGACTTCTGAACATAATTGCCAGTGTTCTCTCTGGGGCATCTGTCCATGGAGTCTTCTTTGGAGTTCTCCTCATATGTGCTCCTGGCTCTTATTTTGTGCTAATCCCATCGCAGTGGGACTGGCTTCATGAGCTGGCAATTGCTGCAGCTGCCCAGGGTCCCAAGCCCAGAAGGGCATTGCACTTGTTTTAATGTTTTACTCTTGCTGTCTTGAAATTCTCAATTATTTTTGAACAAGTAGCCTCACATTTTCACTTTGCATTGGGATCTACAAATTATGCATCTATTCCTGCGTTACAACCTTAACGCTTATTCAGATTGTATTTAGTTAAGAGTTTTCCAGGAGCCATCATTATAGTTGGATTCCAAGTACCCTTCAAGCCCCCAGTTTCAATGCCAACAACTAAACTAAAAATATTTTAAATATCGGCCGGGCCCGGTGGCTCAAGCCTGTAATCCCAGCACTTTGGGAGGCCGAGGCGGGCGGATCACGAGGTCAGGAGATCGAGACCACGGTGAAACCCCGTCTCTACTAAAAAAAAAAATACAAAAAATTAGCCGGGCGTGGTGGCGGGCGCCTGTAGTCCCCAGCTACTCGGAGAGGCTGAGGCAGGAGAATGGCGTGAACCCGGGAGGCGGAGCTTGCAGTGAGCCGAGATTGCGCCACTGCACTCCAGCCTGGGCGACAGAGCAAGACTCCGTCTCAAAAAAAAAAAAAAAAATATTTTAAATATCATTCTCAATTATTACACACTATTTTCTACAGAATGATTTTATATTATCTTGCTTGAAGCTTCCATCAGTATTATTGAGTATGACTATGAAATGTTTGGCAAGGCTTGCATTGAAAACCAGAATCACAGATTAGTCTTAGAGAATCTGATACTGCAGATCTAGTTGGGTTGACACTGGGGATGTTGTCTGTTATCTCAACCCCAAGAAGAGAAATTGCCTTCAGCAATCAGTGCTTAGGGGAGATTTGTGTCAAATTAATATGTTGTTAATTGATGACAAAAGTGATGATTGATCATGTTTTCATTGTAGCTTGGGTTGTTTAGAAATTCAGAGTCAAATTGTAAATCAAACTCTGTCTCCTCACTCTATCCTGGTTCTGATGCTCTAATTTTTATTTGATATATATATATATATATATCTCCATATTTTAGTTTTATTATATGTATTCATTTTAGCAATCTCAAATCTTACATGCCTGTCCTATATAAGTGCTCAATAAATATTTGATGAATGAGTTAGGCACAGTACAAGCAGTATTCCATGATAAAATGCATTCCTAAAAATATGTGTCAAATACCAAAAAACAAATGATAATCTTCTCTGAAAACTGTAAAATGGTATTTGTTAATTACATTTTGACTTTTAGGCACAATCTTTGACCTCATATTATTGGCATTTATAAAAGCTCTTTGTTCGTTTTCATTTCAATTGACATAACCAGTTTAAGGCATCAGATTGAGACTGAGAAACCACCACTCCTACTTATTGCAATCATTTTGCTTTGCATAAATTATAGTAAATTTATGATACCTAGACTTTAATCCTTTATAATTTTGTCTATACTTTCATTTAAAAGATACAAATAAAAGAAACAACAATCACTTGATTCTGTGCTATGCCACCCTCCAAAAACTCAACTATTGAAGGGTAAGCAGGTCTTAGATGATTAACTACTATGCAAATGATGAATTTGGACTATGAAAGGCTATTTAAGAGTGACTATACATAATCTTTGGAAGGGGGGTTACCTGAAAGTTGAGGAGCTCTATACAAATAATAAAGTTAAGGAAGAACATCACATCCTTTTCCCTCACCAAGCCCTCTTTGCCTTCCCTCTGAAAACTGTTCTTGCCGTTTTCTCAACCTCAAGGTTCATTTAGATCTTAATTATTATTCATTCATTTTATCTTGGCTTGGTTGTGTTTCTCCAACCCAGATAAGTACAGATATATATATATATATATATATATATATATATTCTACCACTTGGTACAGTGTTAGGTGTATGACTGACTGGCTTTTTAATTTACTTTTTTTTTTCCATAAGGAGAACAAATATGGACATGTGATTTATTAAAGAGATGGCCAAAAGGGATTCAGACAGTATATGTAATGCTATCTGTGTGCCCTTACTGGGAGTGGTTAATAAGCTGGTCTGAATACAGTGCTAGTACTTTTTGAATACAGTGAGGCATTCATATCTTTGTAATACTGCTACTTGAATGCAACGGGGAGCTGGTCCAGTTCCTACATTTTCTAATACCTGCTTAAAATTATTACTCTGATAATCAAGAAGCTGGAATATGAGATTCATAAAAAATTCTTTATTCATTTTCTGAATGTAGAAAAATTATCACACAATTTTAATACAAGGGAGTATATCAAAGGCAACTGATCAAACTGGAATGTTGTATTCAGAATAGCTCTGAAAATATTAGAAATGCTTATATTTGTAGCATTTTATACAAAGGGTCTGTTACATAAACATGTTGCTACTTATAGAAAGCAAATGGAATCTAGTAATGTTCCTGAATAATTAACCAACAAGTTTAATTTATAGCAGGAAGCAAATGAGGAAGTTATTAACATTCAGGATACACCAAACAGAAGGTATAGGGATCTTTAATTCATGGGTGAAGACAGAAGCAACATGTTGAACACAGCATTTCTCCTTTTAAAGTGATTTCCTTATCATATATTATTAAGTTGATACATAGTACAGAGATTTTGCTCAAATCCCTGGGTCCCATCAGCCTCTACTGCATCTTTTAGTAAAACACACACACACACACACACACACACACCACACGCACATGGAAACATATATACATGTTGTGTAAAGAGTTGGTATAGAAAAGGTCATCTAAGATAAAATATCCTCCCCATTCATTATGATAGCTTCATTACATCTGTTTTCTTGGTGGAAAGATTTTCTGTGTGGGAAAAAAAGCTTAATACTTTTCTGATTAATTTTATATAAAAAACACTGCCACATTTATATTTAATGCAGCTAAAAGAAGATTTCATGCCTGTTCTCTCAGTGAACGGTTCTATTCTGCCAGATTTGTACCAGAGATAATAATAGGCTTGATTTGTATTGTATTTAAAAAAATCATCAAAGCATTTTCACATCTCTTCTCTCATTTGAGCTTTTCTACTGTCCTGTAAGACTGGTTAAGTGTGTGTCCTAATCCATCTTTAACAAAGGGGGAAATTGAGGCACAGAGAGGTTATGTGACATGTCAGAAGACATGCTCTAAGTTAGTAACAGTCCTAGAGGTCATGTACTATGACTGTCTTTCTCTGCTTCTAGAATATAAAGACCACTCTTGAGCATACATTCAGTTATGTATTCATACAGAGAGGTGCAAAACAAAAATAATCCAAATTTTAAAGTATGTATGCTGGAACTTCATACCTAGAGATTCCAATTTAGATTAGATGTTATTCCTTAACATATCTATTTTTAATGTGATATGTGTACGACTTTGAATCTGGTCAACAAGCACTGTTGGACCTTTATTCATTCAATCATCCAATATTCTCTGTGAATTTTGCCTTCTGTAATTTGCTTGTCTTCCTAACAGGTTGTTCCACTTTATCAACTTTGTTAGTCATTTCATTACGGTATATTTTTGTTGAAGTAGTAAAATGCATTGCTCTTTTTCTTATGTTTCACATTGAAATATATTCCTTCAGTTCAAATTTAAAAAACAATATACAATTGCACAACAAAAAGAACCAACCCCCTTCAAAGAAAACTACCACATTCTTCACAACAAAATAAAATCAGTATGTAGAAGACAATATATAAATGAATATAAATCATAGGACATGTTGATCATAACACATAAATTATAAATACAAATAAAAGGAACATGATGTTTCAATTCTACAATTTGTAAAAGTAGAACAATTTGATAAGCAGCATTGTTGAAAATGAGGAGAACTGGTCACATTTATATAATGTTGGAGAAAGTATTGTTGATACAATGTCTTTGGCATTGAGATTGGCAATATTTCTCAAAAGTAAAATGTATGTTCTTTTTGTCCTAGAAATACTGTTTCTCAGGTATAGATAAATCTGTGCGATATGGATGTTTAAGAATATATGTCACAGCATTGTCTATAATAAGAATAAAAGGAGGCCATCTAAATGCCTGTTCATAGATAAGTAGCTAAATAAATTATGGTACATATATAAAAAGAATTATGATGTCTCTATAAAAAAGAATAAGCAAAATTTATATATACTTATATAGAATAGTTTCCAAGGTATATTAGGGCTACTACATTTTAATTAAAGGTATATATGATGTTTCCCATTGAGTTTAGAATGACGTACATGCTTGTATGTACACAGACAGTAGTGTAAAGTTAAAGAAGCTATTAACTGATGCATTTGAAAAGGAAAACTAGAAGTTTGAGGTGGGAAGAAAACTAAATTAGTACTAGATACATCTGTATCATTCAAACATTTTGCTAATATTTGTATTTGCTAATTTTCAAAAAGGACTAGACGACTGAAAATCAAAAACTTTAGTACTGAAAATAGTAATCAGAAAATAGCGTAAACTTTAAATTGTAAAACAGATATTTTCCAGTTTAGCTTGCATTTCTGTTATTGTTTAATCATATACAACTGATATAACAGATATAATTATGTTTTCCTCAAGATCAAACATATTTCTAAGATGATCCTATAATTTATTTTCCAAAGAAATGTAATTATGAGTTTGAGAAACATGTTATCATTTTCAGTCCATACTTCTCCAGTCGAGTCCTGTCAATTATGGGGTTTTGATTGAGACATAGGGTTTCAAAATCAGATTATGTCAGAACTATGAGGGATCCCAGATATTTTATTACTCAATCTTGGTTCAGGAGTGAAATGTGGATCCAATAGGATATTTTTTCTCCCAAATTAGTACATTTCACTCACATAGTGAAAGTTAGGATTGAGTTAAAATAAAAATTAATGCTAAGTAACAGTGAGAGTCAGGTAACATGAGTTTTTTGAACCAACTCTATATCATGTTGCTGTCGGTCTTTGGACAAGTCTCTTGTCCTCTCTGTGATCCAGTTCTTGCAACTTAGAAATGATTGCTTGAAACCGATGCAAAACCTATTTGCATTTATTCCATATTTACTGCAAATGATTGGTGAAATTCACTTATTAACTCAGGAATTTATTAACTTTATCACTCTCTGAACTTGCAACCACCTAGTTTTCCAAAGTTCCTGGATCTACATAAATGCTCCCATCTTTCAAGCTAGCTTAAATCAAATTAACATTATTTAAGCAATTACTCTGAGTAGGGAATTTTGTGAGTTCTTATAAACATTTTGCTAGGTAAAGAAGTCCCATTTTCTCAAATTCTTCAAACACAGTTAAAACCCACCTAAACTTTTATTTTTTTTGATTACTTATAGCACAAATTGTCCAAATCACAACATGCTCTTTTGTTCTTTCATTCCTTATTCCACCGACAGAAGTTTCATATTTTCCATTGCTTCTATCTAATTAGCCATTGTCATTTTAACAGTAGTTTCAGAATAAAAGTGAATGAAAACAGATATTTTAGACTTAAAGGAACTTTCCAAATTGTAATTCAGACCAAATATTGAATTTTCAGTCACCGAGAAGTTGTAGTTGAAAGAAGATGAAAGAGTCAGCAGAATGTAGAAATTGAACCATCCCTCAACAATCCAGATCCTTCTGTTTATGCACCTTCATGAGACAAATCTAACACCCAAACAAATAACTGGATCTGGAATTATCAATGCTAATAACTTTCCATTCACAAGGAAAACCAAGGTCTAACTCTAATTCATTTTCATATTTTTGAGTAGAAAATATTGTTCCCCCAGATTCCTTGGCAGACGTATGGCAAATCCCCTATACAAACCAACTTTCATTTGCAAAGTGAAACCAACTTCCTTAGATTATATAATTTTTTTCTTCAATGTTTCCAGAAGAGAAAATTGGTTCCAATAAATAGGGAGTGAGAAAATATCTGAAATATGTAATTTAAAGAATATCTAGCCTGGGTTCAAATAAATTTAATGATTGGAGTATAAACATTTAGATTCATTTTCTTAAAGTGAGGTCATTACAAATTAAAAAACATCATCTTTATATAATCCCTAAGAGTCCGTGAGTAAAAATTGCTGTTTAATATGTTTTTCTAAGGTCTCATAAATGAAATCTCCTATGATTAAATATCAATATTCTTAATAGTTTAAAACATTCAAATTTCATAATGATTACATTTAAACCTCATATTAATTAGCTATATTGAGAGCCCATAACTAATTTTTTTTTTTTCCTGCAGGCAGAATTCACAGCCATGCGGGAGCAGTACATGCGAGGTGGGGAAGGCTTCATCATCTGCTACTCCGTCACTGACCGTCAATCATTTCAGGAGGCTGCCAAGTTTAAAGAGCTCATTTTTCAGGTCCGCCACACCTATGAAATTCCCCTGGTGCTGGTGGGTAACAAAATTGATCTGGAACAGTTCCGCCAGGTGAGTGCCAATTTTATCTGGTAGCTTCTGTTTTTTGCTCTGAGGATGCATAGTACAAAATATGACTGCTTTTCCAGGTTCACACTGAAAATTATGAGAAAGAAATTATGCACATGATTTTTCTAATAAGTCATGGTGGTCCCATGGTAAATTGTGTTGGCCTCCATAATATTTCACCACATATGCTATTTCGCAGAGTGCCCTTACTAGTGCCCCATCCCCTAGGATCTGGGATTATATACTGAATACAGTAGAAATGATTCTTGTTGACTTCTGAAGTGTAGCCTTAAGATTTCTGCAGTTTCTGCCATTGCCACTTGAACTGCTCACCCTTGAGTTCAACTAAAGAAGCCCAAGCTAACCATGAGAAGATAGTCATGTGGACAAAATGAGATTCAGGCTCACAGCTGTCCCTGCCAAGACACTACACATGTGGGCAAAGCCACTTTGCATGTTTCAGCACCAGCCACCATGTAACTGTAACCTCATAAGATAGCCAGCCAATCCACATGGAACACGAAAATCTCCCAGGTAAGCCTTGTCTGGATTTCCGACCTAGAGAATCAGTGGCAAATAAAATGAAATTGTTTACGCTACCATGTTTTGGGGGTAATTTTTCATGCAGCAATAGATGATCAAAACAGAATCTTTCCCTCCTTCCAGAATTAGAACAAGCCACTATTTCTCAGGTTGCATCAGAAATTACTCTTATATACCATCCATTTCCTTCAGGCTGCATCTGCTATATCAATGTGATCAACAGACAGTCTCAAAACTTCTCCGAGCAAACAAAATTTATAAGGAAGAAACTATGGCTAGCTTAGATTGAGATCCATTACCATAACTTACATAGTTCATTCATTATATTTTCTTCTCATCTGGTCAGACACTACTTCTTGGGCAATAACAGATGGCCGAACTATGATGGCTTCCTCCCTGAGATCTCAAGATAGTAATGATAAATCAGTTGCCCTGGTTCAAGAATCAGGCAAATCGTATCACAATTCCATTCCCATGAATCACATTGTACAAAGTAACATTACTGAGAAGTGGCATGTAAATCAAATTTTGTAAATCTAATTTTCTAAATTGAGTTGCTTTGTTATAAATTGAGATGCTTCATCTTTCTTTTCATTGACCTTAAATTTGAACTGGCTTTCAATAGTTCATGTTATTCCAGTTAATGATTTATCGTCAGCCTATTTAAATTAGTCAACTAGTAAAACCTTTTACTAACGTAGGAATCTCCACTAAAACAAATAGTTGTCTCCTATCTTAAGGGTATTGTAAATATGGATTTTCATGCTTAATATGTTTTAAGTTTTCTTAAATTGAAAAGATCTCATACAGAGTCCATGTTTACAAGTTGATGTTTAACAGGGAACGTATTTCTATGATTTAGTGCAATGCATTTTTGTGGTGATATTTTTGTATATTTTACTTGAGAATCTAAGCATCTTAAAATGGCAGCTAATTATTGTTTTGGAACTGTAATATTTGTTCATCTCCTCTGCAACTGTTCTGCTGTCTTACTTTGCTGTTTCTCTTTCTCCAAAGACATGTTCAGCATGATATGGTTGCATTTCTATGGGTTAAGAATTCAAGTTTATCTCATCAGTTAAATAGAATCTATTTTAGATACTTGGCAGAAAGGAAGAAAGTTGGAGGCTTAGTAGCTGAACCTTTCCTATACTCCTCTGAAGAGTGCTAATGCTTTACTTTTCTTAGGGCCTCTAGGAACTAGTGTGACAAAGCACCCTAAATGTGCCACCAAGTGATCATATGCCCATTTTTGTTGCACTTCTAAGAATTCCTGGCGTACAAAAACCTCTGACAGGGTTTCAGTTAGGAAAGCTATAAGTGACTCTGAAAAACTAATGAATTTGAAAACATTCAGGAAACATTTTTTCAGGCCAAAAATCAACTAAACTTTCTCTACAATGATCGCTCTTCATGACTCCAAAGCTGGCTGACATTTACTTTTCCGCCACTCTCCAGGCCCTGTCTTACCAGGCTCAAAGGTGATACTTAGGATCTCACAAAGGCATGTTTATCAGGACCCCTATCCCAGCCTGGATAATTAGCTGCTCCTTTCAGATTAGCAGCGAAGTGAATCACAAGCATTACAAATGTCACTGAAATAAAAACCCAGGAAAAGATACTAAGTTGAGTAACTTTGCAGATTTGATAGTCTTTTCCTTGTAGATAAAAGCAAGTACTGTAAACAAGATAGTCACAGAAAGTGCAAAAACCATGAAAACACAAATTGCAGTCTTTGTAAAAATGTTTGTGTATCACTGTCTCCAGTAATGAAGTGTTGATGTAAAAATCTGGCTTCTGGCTGTGGTTGTGATAGCAATAATTATTCTTAAAACTGCAGAGTGGTTTCTTCTGAGCAAAACGATTTCAATTCACACTTTTATCTTGTAACTGCTCTGTGTATTTGTAAACCAAGCATTTGAAGACTGAGGACATTTGACAAATAAATATATTGATAGCAATTGACTTTACTAAACTATCGCAGCTAGTGACAAAATTAAGACTAAAACACTATCACATTGTACTCTTTTTGTTCATCAATATCTGAAAGGTTAGGTTTCTATTTCTTCATGTAAAAAAAAAAGCAAACTCAAAAGAAAAATAAAGATGCTGACACCTAGTTGGTTTGCAGCTCAAAAGAATTCTGTGAGAATTCCTAGAGTGATAAAGTTAAACTCTCCAAGGTGAAATTACGCTGGTGCTATTGTTTAGTGGTGAGAGGCAAAGGATTAGGATTGTCACTAAGCAATTCTTATTCCTTATCAGCCTACACTGAAAGAGTTTGGAAGGGAAGAATTCTGATGGTTGAAGCTGCTTCTTTTCATATTTGGTAAGAATAGGTGCCTATATTCTTAATGCATTTTGGGAAATCCCAGGGCTCTTTCTAAAAAAGATAAAAAATAAACGAAAAGACAATGAGTTTTAATGTATTATGTGTTTATCATTATTCACCTCCTTGAGCTTTAATGTGGAAGGATTCAAAGGATAGTATTTAATCTGTGAAAAATATTCATTTTGATGGTGATATTACTGATGATACATTTAGTGTTTTCAAGGCTCTGTGCTGGGCACGTTACACACATGATTTTATTTAATCCTCACCACAAGACCAGGAAGTAGTCTCCTTTGTACCTATTTACATATGAGTCAACTGAATCTCTAATACATTCAATAACTTGTTCAAGGTCACACAGCTAGTTAGAGTTGAGAGACAAAACCCAGTGTGTTCTGACTTAAAATCTCACTATGTCTTATGGTTGGCCTACAAACCATTGTCATTTTATCATGAATTTATTTGTTTATATCAGCTTCAAGATACTAGCATGCTTCTCAGAGCAATAGCATCTTATGGACAAGGAGGAGCAGGAAGAATCAGGATAATAATTCTTTGGGTTTGGAGTGGGCAATTCCAGGCCATGGACAAGCAAGCAGTAGCCCAAAGTTGGTTTCCTTATCCTTTTGGTGAGAGGAAAAATAAAAGTAAGGAAATGGGTTTCAAAATTACTGTAAAGTTCTGTTTTATAACAGCCAAAAAATTCTGTCCAAAGTTTATCCAGACTATTCTAAAGCCTGTCTTAATTCCTGAACAGCGTTAGGTCCTTGAGCTCCCATGCTCTTTGTCCCTATTCATGCAGGCTTCTGTCTTCCCACTGGAGAGTAGAAGGAGGCAGTCCCGGATTTCTCTTTTTCCAAAATCCTGAACGGCTGTGCAAAGTAGAAGTAGTCTATGAATGAAGGAAGTTTCAGGGATTTGGGAGCTAGATTAGAAAGTTTTACATCAATTGCAGACCACAAACTTTTTTTTTTTTTTGAGATGGAGTCTCGCTCTGTCGCCCAGGCTGGAGTACAGTGGTACGATCTCCGCTCACTGCGACTTCCACCTCCCAGGTTCAAGTGATTCTCCTGCCTCAGCCTCCCACGTAGCTGGGATTACAGGTGCCCACCACTACGCCCAGCTAATTTTTGTATTTTTAGTAGAGATGTGGTTTCACTCTGTTGGCCAGGCTGGTCTTGAACTCCTGACCTCAGGTGATGCTCCAGCCTCGGCCGCCCAAAGTGCTGGGATTACAGGCATAAGCCACTGTGCCTGGCTAAACTGTTTTATCCTGAAGATATCCTGAAGATAGACAAACCTTTCGGTACCAACAGCGTAATTGCAGCCTAATTCTCAGCTTTAGGCCTTGAAACTCTGCTTCCCACAGTCTACGTAACTCTTGAAGTACTGAGTTGAAATCATGAAAGGCCTTTATTTATTCTTTAGTGAGATATCTAATTAAAATAGTTTCATTTCTTTACTTAGAGGGGTATTTGGAACCATGAGAATTAGGAATTACTGGATTAAAAAAGCATAATATCTATTCAGAGTTCTATCAAGCATCTGCTTATCTTTGGAGAGTGGTGATGGTTTTGGAATATAGTAAAGGCATGAGTAATCCAGTCCCTGTCCTCAAGAACTTTCTATTCTCCTCAGGATCTGTGCCTATGATGTAGGGAGAAAGCCCCCCTTAAACAATACAATTAAATGTTGAACAATATAGCACAATTCATAGGTGCAGTGCTTTTTGAAAACCAGGAGAGACCCATGTGGGTAGCACATTTGAAGAACGAAGATACTGAATGAATGAATGAATATCTTGACCAAGTAAGAAAGATAAGGTGAATGGTGATGGTTATTTTAGGAAGGACCGAAAAGGATCAATCTAGAGAGGAAGAAAGAAACCTTGGGTCTTATGAGTGTACACAAGCAGTAGAGTGATCAGTGGGAAACTTGGAAGATCAGTCTGCCTAGTACACACATATCAAGCATCCTAAGCATAATTTCATAGTGTCTCCCTTGTAGACACATTTAATCAAAGACAAAACATAAATATATAGCAGAGCATATTGGATATAGTGTAAAGCAGTAATTAATTGCAAATACCGCTCAAACTTAAAAAAATAACAGTAGTGCTTAATTATCTTTCATCATCAGTGCATTGGAAAATTTATATAAACATATTTTCTAAATGATGAGGGCTTATTTTTTGAAGAGAAAAAAAGTTCGGTAATTTACTCATTATTTTGGGATAGATAGCCAAATTCACTTAACAATTAATTAGCCCGATTTATCTTTTCCATAGCATTTTGTAATATGTTATTTAATTTAATTAAATAAATGTGAATGTATTAACTCCAATTGAGACAGAAAACAAAACAAAATAAAACAAAGCTTAGAGTTTCACATGACTTATCCAAACTGGTTGGTTGTAGAAATGGAATTTGAGTTACCTTAGCTTACACATATATGTTTTCACTACTGTCATTTTTTAAATTTAATTCATTTTCCCAATGGGTAACAAGCACTCTTTCAGAATCTGGGAGTACACAGATGAACTTGACAGCTAATATCTCTATATGCAATAATGTGAAGTTACAGTGGAGGAGACAGACAATGAGCAATTTGAGTACAGTTATGTGCATTCTAACTGCACATTGCAAAAATGGTACTAGGAATAAAATTATACACACTCAAATATGCATGCATACATACACACATGTGTACACAATTCTGAGCACTGAAAAGAGCAAAGGAGATAAATGAAGCAAGGGAAGGCGTTGGCATGTGGAGTGTAAGAATCGGAGCTGTATTTTCTCTAGGATGGTCAAGATGGCCTCTCTAAAAAGACAGCATTGAGCACAACTCTGGAGTGTGGGGAGGATTTGGGTGAAGAGCATTCCAGACAGAACAAATAGCACTTGCAAAATCTTCACAATTGGATTTAGCTTAGCATATTTGAGAGCCATAATAGCTGGTTGAGGAGGCAGGGTCAGGTTTTATAGAGCTAAAAGTTCTTTGGTAAGAGTTTGGATTTTATTTAAATTTGAACAACAACTGTTTAAAACATTTGAGCAGAATTGTGGTATGAATACATTTCTATTTAGTCAGTCTTGACATTGGTTGGAGCAACCATGAAGCAGCGAGACGCATTTGGAGGCTCTTTCAGTCATCAGAATGAGAAATGATAGTAGCTTGAGTGAAAGGGATAGTGCTTGCTGACTGTTCACGAATTCCATACTCATACTGCACACTGACAGGATAGCAAGTGACAAGATTACAGTGAGGTTTACAGACCTTTCGTGTAGCAACAAATTCTTCTACATTCCTCAGTGATACCTGAGGTCATTACTGCATTATCACACAATCCAGTGGGTGTCCATGATGGAGTCCTCATGACATTGTTAAGAAGTGTAAGCAGCATACAGAAACTAACAGATTATGTAGTTGAAAGAATCAGATAGTCCTGGGTTTGAATTGTTACTCGGATGATTACTGTGTCCTTGGATGAATCAGTGACAGACACTGATTTGTACCTAAGTTCTTCAGAGAAGTACTTCTTATCCAGCACAGGAGTAGGAAGATATAATTCATAGATAGCTTCCAGCCATTAAGTGCTTAAAGGGTCAGCCTCAGCTACATAGAGCCTCCTTGCTTGATGTCACACTGTTTCTGGGGAAACTCATTTCCAGTTAAGTGTAGGCATACATTTCCAGCCATTTCAGCCCAATGTGAGATACTGACAGGCAAATCTTGCTAGGGAGCCCCTACTAGTTTGGTAAAGACTCTGTTGGGCTTGCATTAACGTTCAACTTCTCCCTCTGCTCAACCCTGCCTCCTTCTCCTTCCTTTCACAAATGTTGATTCCTAATAAACATCTTGCGCTTCAGACTCTGTCTCAGTGTCTACTTCAGTAAAATAGGATGATAATATCTCTGTCATTGTTTTTTGGGTGGGACAGATGAGATAATGTCAGTAGATTATCTAGCACAGTGTATGTCACAGAGTAGCGCCTCAATAAATACTGGGTGCTACTATCCCTATCCCTCATCTGGATTATTGTAATAGTCTTTGGGTTATTATTCTTCTAATACGCTCTCTTACAAATTAGAAAGTAGCTAATCAAGTGCATACGAATTGTGTGAAAAGTAAGAGTAACTAATCTGGGTGAAGGCCCAGGGAGCTTTCTGATACAGGCTTCAGCACATGGATTTTGCAAAATTAAATTTGAAATTATTTCCCAGTTTTTCAGCTGTAAAACAGAGTAGCAATTCTTTAATAACTGAAATCTGCCTAAGAGAGCCTTGAAGAAATTACTGCCTTTTTGCATAGTTTATGAGCTAAGTAAAGGTGAGTAATCTGGAGATAGACAACAGACACATACAAAAGATTACTGGCCATTCCAGAAAAGCTAAACTAATTTTTAAATGTATGGAAAAACTCATCTTGGATGAGAACTGTGGTTCTCAAAATGTTGTCCCCAAACCAGAAGAGATAGTACCACCTGTGATCTTCATTAGAAATACTAATTATCAGACCCCATCCTAGTTCTGGTAAATCAGAAACTCTGTGGGTAGGGCACAGCAATCTATTTTAACAAATTAGCTGGGTGATTCTAGAGTATAGTATGCTAAAGTTAGAGAGCCAGTGGGCTAGAATATAAAATGAAGTACATGAAGGATAATTTTATTTTGGGACACTATAAGAGCATAGAACCTACAAGTGTTTTAAAGGCCTTAAATGAAATATTTGAGACCTAAAAGAAAAAATATATATACACATATAGTGTAATATATATATAATAATAATACATGTATATATACTATATATGCACATATATACAAATATATGTATATATATAGATGCATATATACAAATGTTTAAAATATAAAATAGCGTTTATGTTAAAAACAACAATGTTGAAAGTGTTACAGATTCAATCTAGTTTTTAGGCAAATTTGTCATTTAGAAAAATCTAAATTTCACCATTTATGTTGCACATCTACACCTAAATAGACTTCCACTTGATAGTTTCATGTTTCATTGGAACAGAGCCTGTGTTCCCTCAGATTGAACTGACATTGTAACTGTTTGCTTTCCTTCTTTATTTAAATTGTCTTACATTGAATTGTTTGGTTTTCATGGATCATTGACTGCATTTTTAAAATTGACAAGCCAGAAAAGGCTTTGGGAAATAAGCTTGTTTCTTTTTAAGGAAAAGAAAAAAGCAAAGCTGTTGGGGAATTGGATTGGTTCCTTGAAATGAAATCCAATATTACAATACCACTCTTAACTAACCTTTTGTAATTTTTAAAACCAATCACTTCAAAGAAGTGCCAAAAAGGAAGTAAATACTGAGCGAGTAAAGTTTTTTAAATTTTTTATTACCCTACATAAGATTTCAGGTCTCTATACACTTTCCCAGGTATCCTTGCCTGCCCAAACCCTAACATTTGTGGAAAATTTCCTCAACACTCAGCAGTTAGGCTCCGGCTGTACTCAATAATCAAGTGTATGGGGGAGGTGTGTAATTATATGTATAGATGTAGGTGCATTAGATAATTCAAGACAATACCGTAAATCCAAATGAATGATATCCATAGACTGAACTACAAATACTCAGAATCAGGAGCACTAGCTGTGTGTTCATGGAGTACTATTATTTATTTTCTTTACTTTAACTCAACCACATGCTTAGGGAATTACATAATTCAGCTTTTACAAATCGTTTATTTAGAAATAATTACAGACCCACAAGAAGTTACAAACAAATGTGTATAAAAACTCTGTGCATCCTTCTCTTAGCATTCCCAATGTTAACATCTTATGCAACTCTAGAATAATATGAAAAACAATAAAGTGACATTGATTCAATCCACAAAGCTCATTCATATTCCACCGGTTGTACATGTACTCATGCATGTGTGTATGTGTATAATTTGATGCAATTATGTCACATGTGTAGCCTGCTTAACCACCAGCATAATCAAGATACTCAACTCTGCCATTACTCTGAGGCCCATCGTGTTGCTCCTTCTCCATCCCCTTCCTATCCCAACCCCTAACTACTAGTTGGGAACTAGTCTACTACCTCATTTTTCATCTATATAATTATTTTATTTTTTGATTATTATATAAACAAAATGAGTTAATATGCATCCTTTTGAGATTGTTTTTCACTCAGCATTATTTCCTGAATTATATCCAAGTTTTTGTTATCAGTAGCGTGTTTCTTTTTATTACTAAATAGCATTCGGATTTGGATATATCACAATTTGTTTATTCACCTTTTCAGGGACATTTGGGTAATTTCCACTTTGGTGCTATTATGAAGAAAGCTGCTATGGGCATTCACACACAAGTTTCTGTGTGAACATAAGCTTTTAATTCTCTGGAATAAATGCCCAAGAGCACAATTGCTAGATCTTATGATAAGTCCATTTTGGTTTTGAAAGGAAATGCTGAAGTATTTTCCAGAATGCCTCTATTATTTTATAGTCTCACCCTTGCCAGCATTAGATATTATCACTAGTTTTCATTTTAGTCATTTGGATCAGCATATAGTGATATCTCATTATGATTTTAATTTGCATTATTCTAATGACTAATGATATTGAACATATTTTCATGAGTGTATTTGTCATCTGAATATCCTCTACAGTTAAGTATCTGTACATGCTTCTGACAATTTTCTTTTCTTATTTACCTTTTTAATTGACAAGGAAAATTATATATATTTATCAGGTACAACATGATGTTTTGTAAAATTATACATGGTGAAATGGCTAAATTGAACTAGTTAACATATGCATTACCTTACATACTTATTTTTTGTGGTGAGAACACTTAAAATCTACTCTTGGTTATTTACAAGGAATTGCACATTGTTATAACTACAGCCACCATGTTGCAGAATAGATCACTTGTCCTTATTACTCCTAACTAGCCGAAATGTTGTATCCTTTGACCATCTTACCAACCCCTCCCTGCAGTCCCTAGTAACCACCTTTTTACTCTTTCTGTGAACCCAACTTGTTTAGATTCCATATATAGTGAAATAATTAAGTATTTGTCTTTCTCTTCCTGGCTTATTTCGCCTAAGATAATGCTTATTTTCATTTTCATTGTGTCCATTGACTATTTTCTGGTTGGATTGTTTTTTTTTTTAAGTTTGAGTTATGAGAGTTCTTTGCATATTCTAGATTCCAACCCTTTGTAGATATGTGACTTGGAAATATTTGGTTCTAGTCAGTAGTTTGTCTTTTAATGGGATCTTTTACAGAGTAAAAGTTTTACGTTTTGATGAACTCAATGTATTGATGTTTTCCCTCTTATGAATTGTGGTTTTGGTATCAAATCTCAGAACACTGCCTAGTCGTAGGTACCCATAAGTTTCTCCTATGTTCTTTTCTAAAAATTCTATCATTTTGTTTCACATTTATATCAATTATCCATTTTGAAAATTATTTTTGTATAAAGTGGTTTTTTTTTGGCTGATGGATGGTTAATTGCTCCAGCATCATTTATTGAAGAGTCTTGTCCTTCTTTATTGAAATGCTTTTACAAGTTTATAAAAAATTAATTGGGAATATTCATGTGGAGTTATGTCTGCATGTTCTATTCTGTTCCTTTGATCAGTCTATCTTTCTGCCACTACCAGACTGACTTGATTAGTTCAGCATACATACATAAGTCTTAACATCAATAATTCCTCCCTCGTTTTTCTTCTTTTTAAAACATATTTTGGCTATTTTAATGCTTGATGTTTCTCTGTTAATTTTAGAGTAATTTTATGTTTACAAAGAACTGCAATGACATTTTGAAAGAAATTAAATTAAACCTATTGGTTAAATTATGTTGAATTGACATCTTTACTATGGTGAGTTTTCCAATCCATGAATATGTTTTTCCAAGTATTTAGCTCTTCTTTGATTTCTTCATCAACATTTTATAATTTTAATTATGCAAAAACTGTAGCTGTTAGATTCATACCTATATAATTTTCTTAGGAATAATGGAAATGGTATTATATTTTTGTTATTCATTTGTTTCCAATTATTTCCTATCTGTATGTTGAAATGCAATTGCATTTTGTGTATTCGTCATGAGAGAAACTTATTAGTTCTCAAAGTATATTGTATATTACTTGGGGTGTTTTATACAGACAAGCTTGTGATTTGTAAATAGAGAGTTTTAGTTCTTTCTTTCTCATCTGTGTGTCTTTAATTTGCATTCCTTGCCTATTGCAGTGGCTAAAATTTCCAGGATCATTTCTGTAAGTGTAAGGAAAGACATCTTTGCCTTGTGTCCAATCTTAGAGGCAAAGCATTCAATTTTTCACCATTATGATGTTTGGTATAGTTTTTTTTATAGGTATTCTTTATAAGTTTGGGGACATTCATCTATATTCCTAATTTACTGAAAGTGAATTTTTTTTCATGAATGGGTATTTAATATGATTTTTCTGTAGTAAATGATATGATAAGTTTTTTTTCCTTGGCTTATTGAAATGGTGGACTACATTAATACATTTTGAATATTTAATTAGTCTCACATACCTGGAATAAGTCACATTTTATCATAGTGCATTAGTATACATATATATTTTTCCATAATATTTTCATAAAATTTTGTTCAGAATTATTTTCATCTAAGTTAATCAGATATATTGGTCTACATTTTTTACATTTCATGTGATCCCTGTTGGGCTTGGGTATCAGTATAATACTGGCTTCATAATATGAATTAGGAAGTATTCCCTTTTCTGGTTTTGAAAGAAATTGTGTAAAATTTGTGTTAATTCTTTTTTGAATATTTGGTAAAATTTCCAGTGAAACCATCTGGGCCTGGAAATTTCTTGAGCAGAAGTTTTTAAAATAAAAATTTGATTTCTTCAATAGTTACAGAACTATTCCATTTATCTATTTGATTTTGACTGAGTTTGAGGAGTTTGTGGTCTTCAAGAAGTTTATTCCTTCCACCTTACTGAATCGATGAGTATAAAGTTATTCATAATATTTCTTTGTAATCATTTTTAAAATTTGTTTCAATAAAAATTTTTCATATATATATAAGGCATATAAAATAATGTTGTAAGATATGTATATATGATAAAATGGTTGCTATAGTGAAACAAATTAACATATCCACTATCTTATGTAGTTACCCATGGATCTGTTGAGATGTCTTCTATTGCATTTCTGATTTTATGATTTAGGTCTTGTCTCAATTTATATTTGTCAATCTTGCTAAAAGTTTACCAATTTTATTGATTTTTTTAAATGAGTTGGCTTTTAGTTTTATTAGTTTCCTATTCTCCTGTTTACAAATTCATTGATTTCAGATGTTATCTTTATTATTTTCTTCCTTCAGCTTGTTTTGAATTTATTTTGCTCTTCTTTATGTCTTCTTAAAAATATATTTTGTGTTTATTTTTATTCCACTCTATGTATTATTTTCCCTTGAAATTTCCTATTTGACCAATGCATTATTTAGGGGTATATTTTTAATTCATAAGATGTTGAAAAATTTCCACCTGAGTTGCTGTTATTGCTATACTCTTCTTTGATGCATTGTGGTCAGAGAACATACTCTGTGTGATTTTATTTTTTTTTATTTGTTAAAGTTTGTTCTATTACCATGATATAGTCTATCTTGGTGAATGTTCCATGTAAGCTTGAAAAGAATATGTATTCTGCTGTAGATGGTTACAATGTTCTGTAAATGTCAGTAGAACTTGTTGTTTAATGTTTCATTATTCGCTATCCTTGCTGATTTCTATCAATTGTTAAAAATGGGATTTTGAAACCCATGTTATAATTATGGATTTCTTTCTCATTCTGTTCTATTGGTTTTTACTCTATGTATTTTGAAGTTCTATTGTTTGGTCCAAACACACTTAGGATTGCTATATTCTTGGCAAATTAATCCATTTATTATTTTGTAATGTCCTTCATTGTGTGTAGTAATTTCGTTTGCTTTTAAGTCTCCTTGATCTGGTATTATTATGGTTGTTCCTTTTTAAAAATTAATGTTAGCCTGATATATCTTTTCTATCCTTTTGCTTTCAACTTATCTGTGTCATAATGAAACAGGAGAGTCCTCTGACCCCTCTTGGGACTTGCAACAGGGATGTGGCTCTACCACCATGTGCTCAAATCCCTTACTGGAAAGGGAGCAGGCAGATGGGCAGCTGCAGGAGCAAGGGCGAGCGCTTTTGGACCCTGGCCCCATGGTAGTGTCTAGGGGTGTGTTACAATTAATACCCTTTTAGCAGTTGCTGTCCACAGATGGCTAAATATTAAACCAGCTCAGTGGAGAGTCAGATGACAGCCTTTTACACCCTGCCCTCTTGGTTCCTGGGTCCTTGTCCAGCATCCAGGAAGAATCAGGTCACTTGGACTTGAAGGATGGTGACTGTGGGGATTTTACTGAGTGATGGAGGTGGCTTCAGTGAGATGGATGGGAACCTGGAAAGGGGATGGAGTGGGAAGATGATCATCCCCTGGAGTATGGTCATCCTGCAGCCAATCTCTCCAACTGTCCCCAGCTGAACTCCTGTCAACATTCAGGTGCTCCTTTTCTTCTCTCCTTCTCTGCCTCACCACTCTGCCACTCTGCCGCTTTGCCACTCTTCTGTTCCTCTGCTCATCTGCTCTTGGAGCCTGAGGTTTGGGGTTTATATATGTACAGGTTAGCGGGGTGTTGTGGGCCAAAATGCAACATTTGAGCAGGAAAACAGGAATGCCTGTTCCCATTTAGGGTTGTGGGTTTCCAGGCTTGAGAGTGGAGCCCTTGCCAGGAAACCACTCTCTTATACCCAGTATTTCCCTGCCTCCTGTCCATATCAATAATGCTTGAAACAGATTTCTTACAGCCCACATATAAGTGGGTGGTGTTTGTTAATTCCACTGTGCAAATCACTACCTTTTAATTGGTTTAGACTGTTACAATTAAATAATTATTGATAGGTTAGGGCCTATGTCTGCCTTTTTATTATTTGTTTTCTGTTTTCACTTTGTCTTTCTCAATTGTCCATTGTTTGTCTGTATGTATCTTGGCCTAACTGTGGATAACTTGAAAATAGTTTTAGAATTCTATTTTGATGTATTTATGTTTTTCATTATAGCTGTTTGTATAGTTTTCTTAGTAGTTGCCTGCTGGTGTCAATGTGTTACCGTTTCAAGTTAAGTATAAAAACCTTACTTCAATGTAGATCCCCTTAACCGCTTTCAGGTATAATTGTCTCAATCATTTCCTCTGCATACATAGAACACCATGTCAGATGGTTTTCGTCTTTTACTCCAAATATAAAATATAATTTTTAAACTCATGAAATGAAGGATGGTCTTCTTATGTTTACTGCAATTTTTACTCATTCTGTTGTTTACTTTCTAAAGATCCCACTCATCATCTTTTATAATTTTTTTTTTTTTTAGTTTAGAGTTACCTTCAGCCATTCTGTATTTTAAGAAAATAAAGTGTTTTATTGTATTAGGGTGATTTGATTTTTTGCTTTGCAAAATAAAAACTTGAAAACTGGAGGATTTTAAAATGTATTCCAACAATCTTTAGGTATAGGTGGGTTATGGTTACATGTTTATGCTCTTTAGTGGTGATTTATGAGATTTATTGGACCTGCCACCTGAGAAAATAATTGTTTTTTTTTTTTTTTTTATTATACTTTAGGGTTTTAGGATACATGTGCACAATGTGCAGGTTTGTTACATATGTATCCATGTGCCATGTTAATTTCCTGCACCCATTAACTCGTCATTTAGCATTAGGTATATCTCCTAATGCTGTCCCTCCCCCCTCCCCCCACCCCGCAACAGTCCCCGGAGTGTGATGTTCTCCTTCCTGTGTCCATGAGTTCTCATTGTTCAATTCCCACCTATGAGTGAGAACATGTGGTGTTTGGTTTTTTGTCCTTGCGATAGTTTACTGAGAATGATGTTTTCCAGTTTCATCCATGTCCCTACAAAGGACACGAACTCATCATTTTTTATGGCTGCATAGTATTCCATGGTGTATATGTGCCACATTTTCTTAATCCAGTCTATCGTTGTTGGACATTTGGGTTGGTTCCAACTCTTTGCTATTGTGAATAGTGCCGCAATAAACATACGTGTGCATGTGTCTTTATAGCAGCATGATTTATAGTCTTTTGGGTATATACCCAGTAATGGGATGGCTGGGTCAAATGGTATTTCTAGTTCGAGATCCCTGAGGAATCGCCACACTGACTTCCACAATGGTTGAACTAGTTTACAGTCCCACCAACAGTGTCAAAGTGTTCCTATTTCTCCACATCCTCTCCAGCACCTGTTGTTTCCTGATTTTTTAATGATGGCCATTCTAACTGGTGTGAGATGGTATCTCACTGTGGTTTTGATTTGCATTTCTCTGATGGCCAGTGATGATGAGCATTTCTTCATGTGTTTTTTGGCTGCATAAATGTCTTCTTTTGAGAAGTGTCTGTTCATGTCCTCTGCCCACTTTTTGATGGGGTTGTTTGTTTTTTTCTTGTAAATTTGTTTGAGTTCATTGTAGATTCTGGATATTAGCCCTTTGTCAGATGAGTAGGTTGCAAAAATTTTCTCCCATTCTGTAGGTTGCCCGTTGACTCTGATGATAGTTTCTTTTGCTGTGCAGAAGCTCTTTAGTTTAATGAGATCCCATTTGTCGATTTTGGCTTTTGTTGCCATTGCTTTTGGTGTTTTCGACATGAAGTCCTTGCCCACGCCTATGTCCTGAATGGTATTGCCTAGGTTTTCTTGTAGGATTTTAATGGTTTTAGGTCTAACATTTAAGTCTTTAATCCATCTTGAATTAATTTTTGTATAAGGTGTAAGGAAGGGATCCAGTTTCAGCTTTCTACATATGGCTAGCCAGTTTTCTCAGCACCATTTATTAAATAGGGAATCCTTTCCCCATTTCTTGTTTTTCTCAGGTTTGTCAAAGATCAGATAGTTGTAGCTATGCGGCATCATTTCTGAGGGCTCTGTTATGTTCCATTGATCTATGTCTCTGTTGTGGTACCAGTACCATGCTGTTTTGGTTACTGTAGCCTTGTAGTATAAAGTCAGGTAGCGTGATGCCTCCAGCTTTGTTCTTTTGGCTTAGGATTGACTTGGCGATGCGGGCTCTTTTTTGGTTCCATATGAACTTTAAAGTAGTTTTTTCCAATTCTGTGAAGAAAGTCATTGGTAGCTTGATGGGGATGGCATTGAATCTATAAATTACCTTGGGCAGTATGGCCATTTTCACGATATTGATTCTTCCAACCCATGAGCATGGAATGTTCTTCCATTTGTTTGTATCCTCTTTTATTTCATTGAGCAGTGGTTTGTAGTTCTCCTTGAAGAGGTCCTTCACATCCCTTGTGGATTCCTAAGTTCAATTCCTAGGTATTTTATTCTCTTTGAAGCAATTGTGAATGGGAGTTCACTCATGATTTGGCTCTCTGTTTGTCTGTTATTGGTGTACAAGAATGCTTGTGATTTTTGTACATTAATTTTGTATCCTGAGACTTTGCTGAAGTTGCTAATCAGCTTAAGGAGATTTTGGGCTGAGACGATGGGGTTTTCTAGATATACAATCATGTCATCTGCAAACAGGGACAATTTGACTTCCTCTTTTCCTAATTGAATACCCTTTATTTCCTTCTCCTGCCTGATTGCTCTGGCCAGAACTTCCAGCACTATGTTGAATAGGAGCGGTGAGAGAGGGCATCCCTGTCTTGTGCCAGTTTTCAGAGGGAATGCTTCCAGTTTTTGCCCATTCAGTATGATATTGGCTGTGGGTTTGTCGTAGATAGCTCTTATTATTTTGCGATACGTCCCATCACTACCTAATTTATTGAGGGTTTTTAGCATGAAGGGTTGTTGAATTTTGTCAAAGGCCTTTTCTGCATCTATTGAGATAATCATGTGGTTTTTGTCTTTGGTTCTGTTTATATGCTGGATTACATTTATTGATTTGCGTATGTTGAACCAGCCTGGCATCCCAGGGATGAAGCCCACTTGATCATGGTGTATAAGCTTTTTGATGTGCTGCTGTAATCGGTTTGCCAGTATTTTATTGAGGATTTTTGCATCAATGTTCATCAAGGATATTGGTCTGAAATTCTCTTTTTTGGTTATGTCTCTGCCAGGTTTTGGTATCAGGACGATGCTGGCTTCATAAAATGTGTTAGGGAGAATTCCCTCTTTTTCTATCGATTGGAATAGTTTCAGAAGGAATGGTACCAGTTCCTCCTTGTACCTCTGGTAGAATTCAGCTGTGAATCCATCAGGTCCTGGACTCTTTTTGGTTGGTAAGCTATTGATTATTGCCACAATTTCAGAACCTGTTATTGGTCTATTCAGAGATTCAACTTCTTCCTGGTTTAGTCTTGGGAGGGTATATTTGTCGAGGAATTTATCCATTTCTTCTAGATTTTCTAGTTTATTTGCATAGAGGTGTTTGTAGTATTCTCTGATGGTAGATTGTATTTCTGTGGGATCGGTGGTGATATCCCCTTTATCATTTTTTATTGCATCTATTTGATTCTTCTCTCTTTTCTTCTTTATTAGTCTTGCTAGCGGTCCATCAATTTTGTTGATATTTTCAAAAAACCAGCTCCTGGATTCATTAATTTTTTGAAGGGTTTTTTGTGTCTCTATTTCCTTCAGTTCTGCTCTGATTTTAGTTATTTCTAGCCTTCTGCTAGCTTTTGAATGTGTTTGCTCTTGCTTTTCTAGTTCTTTTAATTGTGATGTTAGGGTGTCAATTTTGGATCTTTCCTGCTTTCTCTTGTGGGCATTTAGTGCTATAAATTTCCCTCTACACACTGCTTTGAATGTGTCCCAGAGATTCTGGTATGTTGTGTTTTTGTTCTCGTTGGTTTCAAAGAACATCTTTATTTCTGCCTTCATTTCATTATGTACCCAATAGTCATTCAGGAGCAGGTTGTTCACTTTCCATGTAGTTGAGCGGTTTTGAGTGAGTTTCTTAATCCTGAGTTCTAGTTTGATTGCACTGTGGTCTGAGAGACAGTTTGTTATAATTTCTGTTCTTTTACATTTGCTGAGGAGAGCTTTACTTCCAACTATGTGGTCAATTTTGGAATAGGTGTGGTGTGGTGCTGAAAAAAATGTATATTCTGTTGACTTGGGGTGGAGAGTTCTGTAGATGTCTATTAGGTCCACTTTATGTAGAGCTGAGTTCAATTCCTGGATATCCTTGTTAACTTTCTGTCTCGTTGATCTGTCTAATGCTGACAGTGGGGTGTTAAAATCTCCCATTATTATTGTGTGGGAGTTTAAGTCCTTTTGTAGGTCACTGAGGACTTGCTTTATGAATCTGGGTGCTCCTGTGTTGGGTGCATATATATTTAGGATAGGTAGCTCTTCTTGTTGAATTGATCCCTTTACCATTATGTAATGGCCTTCTTTGTCTCTTTTGATCTTTGTTGGTTTAAAGTCTATTTTATCAGAGACTAGGATTGCAACCCCTGCCTTTTTTTGTTTTCCAGTTGCTTGATAGATCTTCCTCCATCCCTTTATTTTGAGTCTATGTGTGTCTCTGCACGTGAGATGGGTTTCCTGAATACAGCACACTGATGGGTCCTGACTCCTTATCCAGTTTGCCAGTCTGTGTCTTTTGATTGGAGCATTTAGCCCATTAACATTTAACGTTAATATTGTTATGTGTGAATCTGATCCTGTCATTATGATGTTAGTTGGTTATTTTGCTCGTTAGTTGCTATAGTTTCTTCCTAGCCTTGATGGTCTTTACAATTTGGCATGTTTTTACAGTGGCTGGTACCGGTTGTTCCTTTCCATGTTTAGTGCTTCCTTCAGGAGCTCTTTTAGGGCAGGCCTGGTGGTGACAAAATCACTCAGCGTTTGCTTGTCTGTAAAGTATTTTATTTCTCCTTCACTTATGAAGCTTAGTTTGGCGGGATAGGAAATTCTGGGTTGAAAATTCTTTTCTTTAAGAATGTTGAATATCGGCCCCCACTCTCTTCTGGCTTGTAGAGTTTCTGCTGAGAGATCAGCTGTTAGTCTGATGGGCTTCCCTTTGTGGGTAACCCGAACTTTCTCTCTGGCTGCCCTTAACATTTTTTCCTTCATTTCAACTTTGGTGAATCTGACAATTATGTGTCTTGGAGTTGCCCTTCTCGAGGAGTATCTTTGTGGCGTTCTCTGTATTTCCTGAATCTGAATGCTGGCCTGCCTTGCTAGATTGGGGAAGTTCTCCTGGATAATATCTTGCAGAGTGTTTTCCAACTTGGTTCCATTCTCCCCATCATTTTCAGGTACACCAATCAGACGTAGGTTTGGTCTTTTCACATAGTCCCAAATTTCTTGGAGGCTTTGTTCATTTCTTTTTATTCTTTTTTCTCTAAACTTCCCTTCTCGCTTCATTTCATTCATTTCATCTTCCATCAGCGACATCCTTTCTTCCAGTTGATCGCATCTGCTACTGAGGCTTCTGCAATCTTCGCGTAGTTCTCGAAACTTGGCTTTCAGCTCCATCAGCTCCTTTAAGCCCTTCTCTCCATTGGTTATTCTAGTTATCCATTCTTCTAATTTTTTTTCAAAGTTTTTAACTTCTTTGCTATTGTTTTGAATTTCTTCTCGTAGCTCAGAGTAGTTTGATCGTCTGAAGCCTTCTTCTCTCAACTCATCAAAGTCATCCTCCATCCAGCTTTGTTCCGTTGCTGGTGAGGAACTGCGTTCCTTTGGAGGAGGAGAGGTGCTCTGTTTTTTAGAGTTTCCAGTTTTTTTGCTCTGTTTTTTCCCCATCTTTGTGGTTTTATCTACTTTTTGTCTTTGATGATGGTGATGTACAGATGGGTTTTTGGTGTGGATGTCCTTTCTGTTTGTTAGTTTTCCTTCTACCAGACAGGACCCTCAGCTGCAGGTCTGTTGGAGTTTACTAGAGGTCCACTCCAGACCCTGTTTGGCTGGGTGTCAGCAGCGGTGGCTGCAGAACAGCGGATTTTCGTGAGACCACAAATTCAGCTGTCTGATAGTTCCTCTGAAAGTTTTGTCTCAGAGGAGTACCCGGTTGAATGAGGTGTCAGTCTGTACCTACTGGGAGGGTGCCTCCCAGTTAGGCTGCTCAGGGGTGAGGGACCCACTTTAGGAGGCAGTCTGTCTGTTCTTAGATCTCCAGCTGCATGCTGGGAGAACCACTACTCTCTTCAAATCTGTCAGTCAGACAGGGACATTTAAGTCTGTGGAGGTTCTTGCTGAGTTTTTGTTTGTCTGTGCCCTGCCCCCAGAGGTGGAGCCTACAGAGGCAGGCAGGCCTCCTTGAGCTGTGGTGGGCTCCACCCAGCTCGAGCTTCCTGGCTGCTTTGTTTACCTAAGCAAGCCTGGGCAATGGCGGGCACCCCTCCCCCAGCCTCGCTGCTGCCTTGCAGCTTGATCTCAGACTGCTGTGCTAGCAATCAGCGAGACTCCGTGGGCATAGGACCCTCCGAGCCAGGTGCGGGACACAATCTCCTAGTGTGCCGTTTTCCAGGCCCGTTGGAAAAGCGCAGTATTAGGATTCCAGGTGCCGTCTGTTTCTCCTTTCTTTGACTAGGAAAGGGAACTCCCTGACCCCTTGCGCTTCCCAAGTGAGGCAATGCCTCGCCCTGCTTCGGCTCGCACACAGTGCGCTTCACCGACTGTCCTGCACCCACTGTTAGGCACTCCCTAGTGAGATGAAACCAGTACCTCAAGCAGAAATGCAGAAATCACCCATCTTCTGTGTCGCTGGGGCTGGGAGCTGGAGACCGGAGCTGTTCCTATTTGGCCATCTTGGCTCCACCCACGCAAATAATCAATAATTGTTTTTTTAAGAAAATAAATTGTTTTATTGTATTAGGGTGATTTGATTTTTAAATTTACAAAATATGAACTTCAAAACTGGAGGGTTTTTAAATGTATTCCAACAATTTTTGGGGTATAGGTGTGTTTTAGTTGCATGGTTATGTTCTTTAGTTGTAATATCTGAGATTTTAGTGGACCTGAGCAGTATACACTGTCCCCGATGTGTACTCTTTTATTCCTCACCCTACTCCTAAAAGTCCAACCCCTGAGTCCTCAAAGTCCATTATATCACTCTTATGCCTTTGGGTCCTCATAGCTTAGCTCTCACTTACAAGTGAGAACGTATAATATTTGGTTTTGTATTCCTGAGTCATTTCACTTACAATAGTGGCCTCAAGCTCTGTCCAAGCTGCTGCAAAATACATTATTTCATTCCTTTTTATGGCTGAGTAGTATACCATGGTGTACATGTACAACATCTTCTTTATCCACTCAGTCAATGGGCAATTAGTTTGGTTCCATATCCTTGCAATTGTGAATTGTGATGCTATAAACATGTGTGGGTGTGTGTCTTTTTCATACAATGACTTCTTTTCCTTTGGATAGATACTCAATAGTGGGATTCCTGCATCAAATGGTAGTTCTAGTTTTTGTTCTTTAAGGAATCACCATACAATTTTCCATAGTGGTTGTACTAATTTATTAGGTTGGAGCAAAAGTAATTGTGGTTTTTGCCATTTAAAACAATGGCAAAACCACAATTATTTTTGCACCGACTTACCTACCTATACATTCCCACCAGCAGTCCTATGGCTACTCTTTAATGATAAATCTGCTAGCAACAAATTCTTTCAATTTCCCTTCAACTGAGAATGTCTTTATTTCAGTATGAAGGATGATTTCACCAGATACATAATTTGGGATTGACTGCTCTTTCAGCACTTGATAAAACGTGTATCACTTCCTTCTGTCTTCCATGGATTCAGATGACAGATTCTGTCATTAAACTTACTTTTTCTTTATAGAAAATGCAGCAGTTTTCTCTGTTTTAATGATTTATTCTTTGTGTTTAGTTTTCAGGAGTTTAATTATAATGTGATTGGTGTAGTTTTAGGTTTAACCTAGTTGAGTTTTGCTCGGCTTCTTGAATCTGTAGCTTTATGTGTTTTGCCAAATTTGGGAGGTTTTCAGCCAATATTTATTTGACTACTTTCTTAGCTCTTCTCCATTTCTCTTCTTCATCAAAATTATGATGATGCTAATGTCAGATCTTTGTTACTGTCCTACAGATCCCTTGATCTCTGTTTATTTTTTCTTTTAGCCTATTTTCTCTTTGCTGTTCAGATTGAGTGAATTCTATTAATTTGTCTTCAATTTCACTGATTTTTTTCTGTCTTTTCCACTGTACTATTGAGAACATCTAGTGAAATTTTTGCTTGTTTTTTTCTTTGGTTATTTTGTTTTTCACTTCCATAATTTCTATTTGATTCTTTTTTATTTTTATATATTCTATTTATGTCCTGAGATTTTCCATGTCTTTTAAATTTGTTTTACAGTAAATTATAATGATTATTGAAGCATTTTATGATGGTTGCCTTAATTTTTTTTGTTTTTTGAGACTGGGTTTCACACTGTCACCGACGCTGGAGTGCAGTGATGATCATAACTCACTACAACCTCTATATCTTGGGCTCAAACAACCCGCCTGACTCAGTCTCCCAGATAGCTGGGACTACAGGCACATGCCATCACCCCTGACTAATTCTTAAAATTTTTATAGAGACAGGGTCTCACTACGTTACCCAGGCTGGTCTGGAACCCCTGGCCTCCAAGAATCCTCCTGCCTTGGCCTCCCAAAGCACTAGAATTACAGGCATGAGCCATCATGCCTGGCTAAAATCTTTAACAGATAATTCCAACATGTGGATAGTCTTGGTATTGGTATCAAATAATTGTCTTTTCTCATTCATATTGTGATTTTTTCTGGTTTTTGGTACCAGTGATTTTTATTGCATCCCAGACATTTTAGTCATTACATTAGGAGACTTATAATCCTATTTACGTTTTCTGTTTTGGCAGGAAGTTGCTCTGTTTAGGGTTTTTATGTGAGTTCTGGACTACTTTTTGTGGGCTTTGGGTCCAATGATGATTTAGTTGTCCCTCTCCTTGCAATGCTTTCTAGTCTGTTTTGTTACTTGACGTCTTTGGGGCTTCCTGCTCTACCTCTGATGTTGTCTGCAGTGGTGATAGGAACTTTCCTAGTCCATTGGTGCCAGGAGGATGCAGGGTTCTGCTGATGCTGGCTCTGAGAGTGGGTTGTTCTGCCTGCTACTGCATTACATGTGAAGTAGAGACTGGAATGGCTGGAGTTTCTCTGCTGTTGTTACTCATGCAGGTCAGACCCCGGTTTATTATCTTTTATTCTTTTTTTTTTTTTAATTATTCACGGTTGGGCCTGGTGGCTCACGCCTGTAATCCCAGCACTTTGGGAGGCCAAGGCGGGTGGATCACGAGGTCAGGAGTTCAAGACCAGCCTGGCCAACATAGTGAAACCCCTTCTCTACTAAAAAATACAAAAATTAGCTGGGCTTGGTGGCAGGCACTTATAATCCTAGCTACTCAGGAGGCTGGCACAGGAGAATTGCTTGAAACCAGAAGTCAGAGAAGTTTCAGTGAGCCGAGATCGTGCCACTGCACTCTAGCCTGGGTGAAAGAGTGAAACTCGGTCTCAAAAAAAAAAAAAAAAAAAAAAAGAATACATAAATAATAAATTATTATTCGCTTTTTAACTGACAGGTAAAAATTGTATATATTCATGATGTACAACATGATGTTTTAAAATTTGTTTACCCTATGGAATGGCTAAATAGAGTTAATTAACACATGTATTACTTCACAAATTTAGCATTTTCATGGTGAGAACACATAATCAACTTTCTTAGCAATTTTTAAGTATATAATATACTAACTAAAGTCACCATGTTGTACAATAGATCTCTTGAACTTATTTCTCCTATCTGAAATTTTGTATCCATCTCATTTTAAGGCCATTCCGTTTCCAAATTGTAGAATCCAGTAACGGCTCAGAAGTAAAATGAGTGCACCTATCAATGGGTTTTCAGCTAATAAATATTTTTACTTTTTATTCATCACTAGAAGGTAGCTATTCTGAGCTCCAGCAAACATTTTTCCATGCATATTTCATTGTATTTCCTGCCTGTATTCACACGGCACAACTAAATATGCCTTCCTAGTCTCACCACTTTGCTTTATTCCCCAAGGCCCAGGTTAAAGCACACATTTTCTTCCATGACTTCACCAAAGTTACTCCGGAGAGAATTTTCTGTTTTATCATTTTCTTCAATAGATATCAAATGCCTCACCTTGATGCTGTTAATTACTGTTTGTTCTGGGAATATTTATTTTTTATTTTCTTCTAAATTATGCTATAAGTCCCTCGAAATCAGTCTCTCTTTATTTTAATTCTCTTAAATCCCTCACACATTCCAGCACTGTCTTGAGTATATATGGGGTATTTTATGGCCATTGATTGATTGATTGCAAAGTGAGGTTCAGGTGGTACTGACCTCTTTTAATCTATGAAAACGCACAGAACAACTCTGAGGGAGAAACAGCTTGAGTTTGAAGGGATTTCAGCTATAATTTAATCCATACCACCTCATTTTAAACAGGAGAATTCAAGAGGTAGAAAAGACACAGAGTCAAAAGATGGCTAAGAGCAAGAAAGAGAGCAATCCTCATCAGGATTTTCAATAATCAATTTGCTATATTTCCCACAAAACCCTCCTCTTCTCTATAAGGGGGACCCCTTTTATATGCTTATATTCACTACACCTCCTTTTCAACAGGAAGATGGGAGGAGAGTAATGATAGCTGTGCAATTAAGAGACCAAATCTGGCCCCCTAAAGAGGGTTGCACCCTGCCACATCTACAAGAAATTCTGAATGAAAGTATTCATTAGAGACTCTTGAGTAATCTCTTTTTAAGCTGTCTTAGGTTTGTACAACGTATTTTGAAACTATTTTTGTATTAAAGACTAACACGCATGTGGAAATGTATGCCAATAATAAGTGTACAACTTATTTAATTATTAAAAAGTGAATATAGCTGCATAACCATGCAAGTCAAGAAATAGAATCTGACACATTAAAAGCTTAACTCCTCTGAAGGTTGTTAGGTAAATGATCCCCTTTCTCTTCTAAGAAAACCACTACCTTGATTTTTAACATCAGACTAGTTGACCCTTTTTTAATACTTTGAATAAAATAATTTATTTTTTATTTATTTATTTATTTTATTTTTTTGAGACAGAGTTTCACTCTGTCGCCCAGGCTGGAGTGCAGTGGTACGATCTCAGCTCACTGCAACCTCCATCTCCCAGGTTCAAGCAATTCTTCTGCCTCAGCCTCCGGAGAAGTAGCTTCATCACATATGATGACTACAGGCATGTGCCATCACCACGCCTGGCTAATTTTTGTATTTTTAGTAGAGACAGGGTTTCACCATATTGGCCAGGCTGGTCTGGAACTCCTGACCTCGTGATCCGCCCGCCTTGGCCTCCTAAAGTGCTGGGATTACAGGCATGAGCCACCGCGCCCAGCCATAAATGAAATTTTACAAGAGTATTCTTATGTTTCTGACTTCTTTCAGTCAATAGCATATTTGTGAGGTTCATCCACGGTTTTACATGTTCATTTGTTATTATCATAATAGAATATTCCCTTGTTAGAATATATCACAATTTATTCATATATTCTGTTATCAATAGACACTTAGATTGTGTCCAGTTTGAGGCATTTATGAATACTGCTGCTATTAATGTTCTTTCTCTTATTGTTTGAATCACATATTCATTATTTTTATTGGTTCTATATTTAGGAGTGGAATTGTTGGGTCATAACATGTGCATATGTTCAACTTCAGTAGATTTTACCAAACTGTTTTCCAATGTGGTTGTTTAAACTGACACTGTGACCAGGAGTATATGAGAATTCCATTTACTCCAAATCCTTGCTAACTTGTCAGTCTTTTTAATTTTAAACATTCCATTCCATTCTGCATGTAATGATATTTCCTTGCGGTTTTTCTTGCATACCCCTGGATACTAGTGAAGAGGAGCCTCTTTTCAAATGCGGAGTGGTAATTTTCATATCCTCTTTCACTAGAGTCTGATTCGAGTCCCTTGCCAGTCTTCTATTAGGTTATCTTGTTTTAGTAGTATGTAGGAGTCCTGACAATTGGTTTGGATGTGGTCATTTGTCAGAAATACATGTTGTACATATTTTTCCCACTTGGTTTGTTTTATCATTCTTTGAATATACCATTCATTAAAATAAATTCTTAATTTTATTGAGGTACATTTTATCGATCTTTTGTTTTATAGTGGGTGCTTTCTGTGAAACTATTTTAAGGAATCTTATTCTACCTATGCTTGTGAAAATTGTATTTTTGTTTGCTTCTAGATTGTTTATTTTACCTTACATGTTTATACCTGTAGTCCTACTGGAATTCCTATGGTAAGGATGTTTTTTTTTTTTTTTTGTCCATATGAGAGTCAATTTGACCCAGTGCCATTTGTGAAAGAGATCTTGCTTTCTCTATTACTCTTCAAGGTCACCCTTGTGATAAAGCAACTGACCATGTGTGTGTTAGTCCATTTGTAGACTCTCTCATATGTTCCATTGTCTGTCTATAACTACTCTAATAACATAATATCCCAGTTGCAGTAGTTCTGTAATAAGACTTGACATATGGTAGTGAAAGGTCTCAAATTTATTTTTCTTACCTAGAAATTTTCTATTTTTGGTCTTCTTCATTGTCATAAATATATTAAAATTGGCTTGTCAATTCCACATGCAAACACGTATACCTATCCACATTTTGACTGAATTACAGTGAATGACTTAGGGAGAATTGACAACTTTACAAAGTCGAATATTTTAATCAATGAACATTGTAAATACTATTTATTTAATCTTTAATATTTTCCATCATATTTTAGAGTTTTTTAAAAGGAAGACTAGTACATTTTTCATTCAGTTTTACGTTTTTCTCAATTTTGAAAGATTGAATCATTTTTACATTTTATTTTCTATTTGTTAAATATATTTACCTACTATTCATTGCTGCACAATGCATCAGTTCAAGTTATTGTTTCTTAAAACAGTAATTATTGTCTTATTTATTACTTATTGGGGGTCCTAGGGATTAACTGCATTTATCTAGGCAGTTATTGTTCAAATTTCCCATCTGGTTGTGGCCAAATGGTGTCTGGGGCTAGAGTCATCTAAGATTTTCCCACTCACCTATTTGGTGGTTGGTGCTTGCTGTTGACTGAAATCTCAACTGCAGCTGTTTATGAGAGAGACCATTTTTCTATCCACATGCTCTGGCCTTACTCACATGTATACATATGTAACAAACCTGCACGTTGTGCATATGTACCCTGGAACTTAAAGTATAATTTTTAAAAATTCACTCATTAATTTTAACAATTTACCTTTAGCATCTTCTATATACACACTGATGTCATCTATAAATAATGAACATTGTCTTATTTCCTTTCTACT
This sequence comes from Symphalangus syndactylus, assembly GCF_028878055.3. Lineage (NCBI taxonomy): Eukaryota > Metazoa > Chordata > Mammalia > Primates > Hylobatidae > Symphalangus > Symphalangus syndactylus. The sequence goes on from NC_072423.2 coordinate 43,769,985, forward strand.
TTTTAATCCTATCTCATTTCATTTTTGAATTATTTCCAGGTTCTCTCTTGCAGTGTTGAATAGAATTATGGGTCTAAATATAAAAGCTAAATTAAATTGGGCATCTTTTTCCCATTTCTGATTTCAAATAGAAAGCTCCAAACATGTATTCATTAACTATGTTTACTGTGACAGACATTTGTTTTATAAAATTGATTTTTTAAGTCATTGTTTGCTAAGAGTTTCTATCATGAAAGAATATTACATTTTATGAATATCTTTTATTTTCCTTTGATAGAATTATAAGATTTATCTTATTAAATTGAGAATTTCATCAATTTATGTTATTAAATTGGGAATTTTATTGATTTATTTTTACGTGTGAAGTAAGTCTATGAGGTATTTCCTTGAAAATAACCCAAGTCTTGATGCCATATTGCTGGATTCAGTTTGCAGATATTTTGTTTAGGATTTTTTTGTATCTCTGATCATGAGTGAGATTGACCTGGATTAATATTTTGTTAATTTGGAAATTTGGAATTTGTTAATTTGTTAATTTGGAAATATCCTGGTCAACAGTTAGTTGAAGCAGTGTTACTATGGCCTCAAAAGAAATTGAGAACTATTTTTTTTTCCTATTCTCTGAAATAATTTATGTAAGAATGATACTATTTACTTAAAATGTTGGAATAGATTCACTGGTAAATTATTATGGGCCTATTGTTTGTTGTAAAGTTTTAAATTATGAATTCAACACTTTTATGAGTTTTGCAACTATTTAGATTCTTTATTCTTGTATTCATTAGATAAATTTAATTTTTCTAATCATTTATCTACTTTGTCAAATTTCCAAATTTATTGGTACAAAATTGTTGTAAGCCTTTCTGATATTATTAGTTTGTAGAATTTGAAGTGATGTCCCCTTTTTAATTCCAGATATAGTTTATTAGTTCTACTCTTCTTGAACAATCTTTAGATGTATTCATCTATTTTTTTAGTGTTCTCAAGCATAAGTTTTGACTTTGTAATTGTATTAATGGTGAATTCCACCAATTCATTTATAATTGTAAAATGTACCATATGTTTCTGGAATAAACTCAGGTCTTGATATATTCTTCTTTATATTTCATTATGTTTATTAATGAGTTTATCCTGGCGTTTTTCGATTTACTTTTTCCTCGGCTTTTATTTTGATTATTTCTTCTTTATGATTTGTTGGAATTTAATTTACTGTTCCGTTTCTGAATACTTCAGATGGATACTTACTCAGCACATGCATTATCATCCAGTCTTCTTTTCTAATTTATATATTTAAGGTTATAATTATTCCTCTAAGGAAGCCTTTAGCTATATAGCTTTATTCTAAATTTCTATATATTTTTCTTATTCAGTAAAAAATATTTTCTAATTTCAATTGTGATTTCTGCTTTGATTCATGCATTTTTCAGATTTGTAGTTCTTAATTTTTTATTATATGGTAAATCGCTAGTTATCATTTTGTTATTTAATACCTTCTTATTTTATAATATTATAGAAGCATGTACTTTGTACAATTTTAGTCCTTTGAAATTTATAAAGTGTTGATTTATAGCACTCCTTTTACTAGTTTTGTTAAATATTCCATGCATGTTTTATAAAAGTATATACATTTGGGTACAACATTCTATGTATCTCCAGGTTGTCAGTTACTTTGTTTAAACAATTTGAATACAGCATTCCATTTCTTCTGATGGTGAAACCCGTCTCTACTAAAAATATAAAAAAAAATTAGCTGGGTGTAGTGGTGCATGCCTGTAGGCCGAGCTACTAAGGAGGCTGAGGCAGGAGAATCACTTTAACCTGAGAGGCAGAGGCAGAGGTTGCAGTGAGCTGAGAGATCACGCCACTGCACTCTGGCCTGGCAACAGAGCGAGACTCCATCTCAAGGAAAAAAAAAAAAAAAAAAAAAGGCAGAGGAATATGGAGTCAGTGCCATACAGATGAAATAATGGTTACGCTAGATTCTTCCCAGCCTGTGTTAAGCACCACTGGTAGGTTTCTGCTTTGAGCTTTGAGCTTGTTTTCCTCCAAATGCATGTCTAAAAATTGAAAATGTCTTTATCATTGTGCTCAACCCCTTGAATAGTCTACAGAGTAAATTACAATGTCTTCTTTTTTCTAAGCATGACCCTTGTCCACCTCCATCATGCCAAGTTATTTTGCTACTTCTCATCCCTTTGAACTTTTAAACAATCGCCATACTATACCTTTTGCTAGTCACTGAATATCAAACATTGGTGTGCCCTTTTCTTGTGACCTCTAGACTTGTCAGTGATTTTCCTTATGCATTTTTCACACTGTATTCATTTGTTGACATATCTGCCTACACGACTAGTCTATATACTTAATTAAGGGATAAACTAGCTTACACAAAATCAGAAAGAAATCTTTTCTAAAAGAAGACTTAAAAAAACAGTAGAGACATAATATGCTTTTCTTTTTGTTATGAAACACACACTGAGGGACGTATAGGCAAAACAACAAGTTTGAGATAATGACCCCACAGAACATCACCATCCTAGGAAAAGGCAATTCAAAAATTATTGAGTGCCTCCTCTAAGGCATCAGATTCTGAAGTTGATGACAGGAATGAGAGAAAGACAATAGGTAGGACAGTTGGCTAGTCTAGGCCTTGAGTGTTGTGTACAAAGACAAGGAATAATAGAAAAAGACGTATTGTTTTCATTACTGGTTCTCTTAATGAGGGAAAAAAAACTATTTTCATAATTATCAGACAAATATGGGGCAGACAAGACAGGTTTTGAAATGCAGTGTTCCATAAATGGCAATTAATGATGTATGTCATCTGTTTCCAATCTATCAGTAATGCTCCAAAAACGAAAATAATCTGCAATTAAAATTATCATTAGGAACAGCAGGATAGAAGCTGGATAGAAGGTGGATTTTCTCTTAGAATTCAATAATTTCAAAAGCGTCATCAGAGTGTCTTAAGTGTATCATGCTACTTTTTAAACTAAGAATTACCCTGTTTCCCTCTAAAATGTGTTGAATTAGAAGGGATCAAAGAAAAAAAGACCCTTTTATTGTAATCAAAGGGGACATCTCTTATAAAGAAAACAACATAGTAATAAATAACAATGTAATATGATTTTAGGAGTTTTATGATTCTATTTTGCTGCATATTCAGTATATATATATGTCTGTATAGATGAGACACTGTGAGAGATAGATTTGATTTTTACTTTGATAAGAAAATAAAATTTGTATTATTTTGTTGCTGCCATATGGCAAATAGAATCATAATAATGGGCAGAGCATATAATTGCATATGTCTTGGGAATTCAAGACGGCTGGGTGTCCCAAACAGAGGAACATATCCTCCCCTGCCTATTTAAAATTGGTATTCAATATTGAAGAAACAAACTTTCGTTGAAGAGATATAAGACTTAAAATGAAAAGATTGCTGGAAAAGTACGTGTATAGGCAGATATATATATATTCCAATTTGCTTCATTTACTTTTAATTGATAAATGGGAAAACATTGCTTATAAGTATTTTTTTTTTCCTCCTTAGCCTTTATCCCTAGTTCTGCTAAAGCCAACCACCTACCTGGACTCTGTTTTGTCTCATCAGTTTTATCAACATCCTAGATTCTGATCCGTTTAGAGCAGATATAACCAATATCAAAAATACATGTGTTTGGCTGGGCACGGTGGCTCACGCCTGTAATCCCAGCACTTTGGGAGGCCAAGGTGGGCAGATCACCTGAGGTCAGGAGTTTGAGACCACCCTGACCAACATGGTAAAACCCTATCTCCACTAAAAACACAAAAATTAGTCAGGCATGGTGGTGGGCAACTGTAATCCCAGCTACTTGGGAGACTGAGGCAGGAGAATCACTTGAACCTGTGAGGCAGAGGCTGCAGTGAGCCAAGATTGCACCACTGCACTGCAGCCTGGACGACAGAGCGAGACTCCATGTCAAAAAACAAACAAACAAACAAAAAAACATGTTTTTCTTTTCTTAAAAAGCATGTATACTTAGATATAATACAGAATGTTTTACCTACTGTAATATTTAAGTAAATTTAAATACATCACATATATACAGCAAGTTTTACAGGTATACAACTACATCCATATAGATGTATTTATCCTGCTCTTGTTTCACACATTGTTATAATTTTGATATCTATGTTAACACATACAAAATCTAATTTATTTATTAAATGACCATACAATAATATTCCAAACAATGAGTATATTAAAATTATCTATTGATCTATTATTAAACTTTCCCCCCAGTTCTTTGCATTACCAGCAATCCCATTATGAATGTTTCTGTGCACATCTCCTCAAATACAAGTGAAAAAACTTCCCTTGTAGACATGGCTTGAAGGGAAATTAAACTGTGTGAAGGCATGCAGATTTTAAGTATTACGGATTATTGACAAATTTTATCCCAAAACAATTGCACTAATTTATGTATACATCCTCTGGAATAAATAAAAATTCATCTTTCTATGTCCTAGTTATTGAATTTACAATTTTTGCTCATCCGGCCAATGTTAAATTTTATCTCATCCTCCTGTTTTGACTTTCATTCTTCTGATTGCCACTTAGGTGGGACAATTTTTCATGTTCTTTGACGCCCCATTCTGTGTATTGTCTGTTTACGTATTTTGCCCAAATTTCTATTATTATCTGCCTTTTGTGTATGAATTGATGAATATAAATTTCTTATATATCCCAGCTAATTCTTTTTTATGTTAAATGTGTATATGCCAATCTATCATTTATTTTATCTACTTTATTATTTCAGTTTCCTTTCGTGAGTTGTATTTTGTTATTTGCCTACAAATTTCTTCCTCAATAGGCCAGAACTAATGTAGTTAGGGAACACTGAAACAGCACATCCATTGTTAACTATAAAATACTCTTGTAGCTCTCATTAACAGTTACCTCCCAGACCTCAGGCCTCCCTCTTGCCCAAGTGATCACTGCTGCTCTAGTCTCTCATGCCCCTCTCTGGGACACTGCTTAAATTCCCAAAGATCCAGTAGCTTAGGACTAATACCTGACACTGCAAAGACTTATGGGACCCTATTCCAGTGTCATGGCCGGCATCTATCCTGACTCATTGCTACCCATAGTGTATCTGCTGATAGGGGTTTTGCTTGATGCCACAGGAATATTTTCTTACATTTTATTCTAATACTCTCAAACTTTGGATTAGACAATTAAGGCTTATCTAATCATTTGTTTATGATGCAACATAGAAATGGAGTACTTTTTTTCTATTACGTAAATCTTCTTGATCAAATATTAGATATTAATTGGCACTGTCATACAAAGAAATTCTTGTATGTGCCTGGGTCCATTTGTAGGAACACTATACATTTTATATATCTTCCTATATAGTATTATAATGAATATAGCATTACAATTTATACTACTATTTTGTAGGGCAAATATCCTTTCCTAATTTTTATTATTAATTGTCTTTCAAATTCTTGGACTTTTCTTCTGCCACATGCATTTTATAATTAATTTGCCTAGTTTCAGGAAAAATTCTTCTTTGATTTTGATTAAAAATGCTTTGATTGATTTGCTTGCATTTTCACTTTGGATGCCTTAGTAAGATTTGCTTATATTTCTATTGTTGTATTCTTCCTGTCCATTTTGGCATCAAGGTAAGAATGACTTATAAAATAAGTCTAGTAGCCTTCCTTCTTGATCTGTGCTTCTGTGATAGATAGCATTATCTGTTTCATGAAGGCTTGTAAAAGTTTCTGGACTTGATTTATCTTCCTTTTTGTGGGGATGGATTGGGTACTGATAGCAGTCATGGATTGAGGTGAAGGTTTTCTATTCTAGAGGCAATTATGATAATTTATATTTTTGTAAATAAATGTCATATATTCACCTAATAGCATAAAAATTGTGTCGAGTTTTATTTTTTTAGTTTGCAAACTAAAAATGCATTTATACTATATCTGTACATAAATATTTTATTTCTGATTAAGCTATATTATGGTCAGACAACACAGTCTCTGTGAAATCAGCTCTTTAAAATGGAAAATTGCTTTGCAGCTCTTAGATAATCAATTTATGCAAAATATTTTGTGTGCTTAAGAATGAAATATCTTCTATATTTTGGGGCTCTAGAAACAAATGTAGCTATCCCTATCAACCTATTAACCTGCTCTTATCTATCAATAAATATATTACATTGGGTTTATTTTGGCTTATTTATTATATCAGATTCTGAAAGAAGCACATTAAAATATTGCACCTTAGTGTGAATGAAAATTTGTCTATTTCTTTCCCATAATTTTCTTAGTTGGTGTCATATTTAAGATGACTTTGTTAAAAGCATGTTAGTATATTATGTTTGAATATCCAGAATTACTTCTTTTTCTACCATTTTTATGCCTTCTCCATCTTTTTGACATTTTTTTTATCTTTTCTAGTCCTTCATCTTCTGTCATTTTATTTAAATTGTGCTTCTTGTAAGCATTATATAAATACATTTTGTTTTAATTTTATAGAATTCTGTTTTAAAATTCAATATTATGAAATTACTTAAAGTCAATGTTAATCCATTTGCCTATAATTACGGATAAATTTTTATTTATTTGGCATTTCCTATTTATGATTTTTTTCTTTTAATTAATTTCTGTCATTAGTTAACAATTCCTTGTTTCTTTTTTAACTCTCTTATTGTTTGGATGTTACAGTTTATATTTCTATTATGTTAACTTCCAGTTTTCCTGAAACATATTTTTTTTTTCTGAAGGTGTTTTTATCTTGACAAACAATGCATTTGTATACCTCAATGGCCCTCCAATTTTTTCCATTCCCATCTTCCAGTAAATTATTATTTAGAATTCTATTTGCACCTTTTAAAATTTTGAAATACTTGATTAAACAATATATAAAATAATATATGTAAATTATAAAGTACACAATAATAGAATGAACATCTGTAAACATTATATCCAAGAAACAGAACATCCTCAGTAACTTTGAAGCTCCCTATGGGACTTCCACTGGTTGCAATCTGTTGTCCTTTTCTGAATTTATATTCTTAATAATTTGCTTTACTTCAGGGTTTTACAACATGCCAATATACTAATCACCATCAGGACAAATTTAAAAAAATGTTATAGGCAAGAAACATAAATACCAGTAGTTCTGAATGTCTCCTTTACATTTGTAAACTTACTGAGAACCCCACAAAGAGCTTCTGTTTATCTGCGTCATACCTTTTGACATTTATCAAATTAAAAATTAAGGTATAATTTTTAAATTTATGAATGATATTTATGTTTTATTTAAATTAACAATGAACTCATTACATGATCATATTAGTAACAGACCTTTATGGGAAATACCTATATTTTATCTCAAAATTAGTGATGTGTGACATTGTTTTATAATTTTTGCAAATCTCCTTAATGCCTGGTCTAAAAGAAGACAGCTGGATCCCTACATCTGCACCTTCATTCAATCTGCAATAAACATGTTTTGGTTAAAGTATATGAAAAAAATCTGATTTCAGAAAAGCGAGGATATTTTAATATATTTTTCCAGAGAGATTTGGATATTCTCCTTTGACAATACAGCAAAATTAAACAAGTGGTATTTGCTTAAAAAATAGTTACAATGTGCAATCTAAAGCCACGCCAATAAACTTGCATGTTCTCCTACATCAAAACTCATTGGTCTGTCTTGCACTTTAAATTGACCTTTTAGCAAAACAGCATGGTTTTATAATATCATGCATTGGACTTTTTAAAAATATTGATTCAATGAGTTATACAGATTCTTTAAATGGTGACCCATCTACTTGTACAATATCAAAACATCATATTCATTAATTTTACTGCAATATATCTAGAATCTTTTACAATTGGGAGATTTTTAAGCCTGTGATGGGGGATACACATTTTCGAAAATTCTAATTTTTGCTTGCAAGCTCAAATTTTGTTACTGGCCACAAGTGTTGTCAGTTCCCCTTGTAATTAAAGCTTTACTTCTTTAATTGTCAAGATAATGTTTGCCAGGTACTGAAGTCTGAATAACTGTGGTTTGTCTGTTAATCATTCTCTCAAACAAAAATGTGTTCCGTAAAATCATCGCTAGTTCAGCTTCTCACTGAAACAACTGTACAAGTGCTTTAATCCAAGGCAACAATTGTACATTGGCAGAACTGCTTTATGCATCATTCCCATTTCCTTACACATAATATTAAACTAATATGATCTCAAGCATCAATATCTAATACAATTAATAATGTTTATTGTCTCATCAAATTTATTCTTAAACTGCCATTCTTTATACTGTGAGCAGTGGGCAGCAAATAATAGAAAAGTACTAGTTCAATTTGATGCCACTACCTTGACTCATACTAAGAAACCATCAGTTTTATCCAATATTGCCCTTGCACCATCAGTAAAAATGCCAGCACAGTAAAAAAAAGGCAAATAAAATTTTAACAGTGTTATAAAAATAGCTTTGACCTCACAGATCTCCTAAAAGAGTCTTGGTAATGCCTAGAGTTCTGTGTTTCACACTTTGAGAGACACTGTTAAAGATTCACCCCCGCTTTACCTGCTTTCTGATTCCATCTCTTACTATGTTCTCTGTGATATAATTCATATTTTTCTCCTTTCACAAACATCTAAGTTTTTCCTCTTAAGCCCTTCTGCGTCAGCCTACAAGGCTGAATCTCTGTTATCCCTCACATATCTTGTTACTGAAAGTACTATCAACACTGATATTAATGAAAAGAGAGAGAGAATTATTTAAGGGTACTTTTTTTTTTTAAGGAAGCCTATATTAGAAGACAGAGTCAGGGATGTGATCGTATGATGCTTTGGCTTTAGATATAGCCAATACCATCAAAAGAAACCCTTTGACTAAAAGGTATTTTCATGTGAGCTCTTTAGCTTCTCTCTTTTTTAAAAAGGCATAGTACAATGAGGCTATGCAGTGTTAACCTGGCATATCCTAAGCCTAATTATTTGTATATGGGGATTCACTTAATTTTAACCAGTGACTGTGTCTGCCTGTCATGGCATGGACTAATAACCTGACTTTTCATTTAGATTCCTGACTCTAAGGTAGGTTTTCTGAAAAGCCCCAGAGACATTGTTTTAATTTTAAAACTCATTAAGTGTCTATACTATATCTGTCACATGTGAGGTTTTATAATAATATCTTCCACCAAAGAGAAGCAGAAATTTCTTCAAAACTTATACAGCATTAAATTTTGTAGAATGAAAAGCACCTTGTTAAAAATAATCTTAAATTTCTTAATCACACATTCAATTTAGATTAATTAAGATATATAATACATACTCTAAGTTCTAATTGACGTTAGATATTATTACTGGAGGTTAGTTAATAATTAGTTTCTGGTGGTCCATTTTCATTAATTTCATTAATTAAATTTTATTGTTTTTAAATTATATAATTATGTACTTATTAAACTAACTTGCTCGATTTAATAATATATTAGATTGTATATGTAATACATTGTTGAGAAAGTATGTACTTTTATGAAGATTTTAAAAATGTGTTAAATTAAACTAAATTTGGCCTGAGGCTTCTTCTTTACCTTGATTCCTTAGGTAAGGAACTACAAGCTAATTTAATACATAAACAAACTTAAAGTCTAACAGGATATTTTATAAAAAATACCTGGGTCTCAGTCAATCACTACAGCTGAGCTTCAGCCAATCACAGGCTACACATTTATATCTTTAGTGACGGCATGCATATTTTCAGAAGGAAATGAATGTCCCAATGCTGAGCTTTTAATGCACCTCAGGTTTGCATTACCTCACACTTTGACCATGAATCAAAATAAAGGTAATCACTATAGCTCTCATGAGAAGAACCAATATGAACTAAGACTCATAGGATGGGAAGCCTTTTCATAAGCAGCTACTAGAGAAAAGTTGTTTCAGATACAGTGAGTTAACGGACAAATGAAAAAACATCAGTGATGACAGAGGTGACATATGGGACACTGCAGACAATAGACTCACTTGCCATATAGGGTATCTCAACTATTGATCTCTCCCTCCAGCTTGAGTTTCCTTCACCAAGGAAAGCACTCATTTTGAAGTGTCCTTTTCCTTATCTTCAGGTATTTAGATTAATTGTTTCTGTGAAGCTAAGGAACAGGATACTTCAAAATGAGTGCTTTCCTTGGTTAATTCTTATGCCCACCGAAATGTGACAACATTCAATGTAGTTGAAAAATACGATGATTCAGTTACTGAGATCAGTGAGTGAAAGAAACTGTAAAGTAATTACTTTTAAAAAGAATAACCAATAGATGCTAAAACTATTGGGTGAATGTTTGATTTTTATGAGGAACTGGATATTTACATAGTCACAAAATAACTTTTAACAAATTAATTATTTATTTAAAAAGTATTAATTATCACAACGAAGACCCTTAAAGGACAACACTGTAACCAAGTGATAAAAGTGAGCATCATTTGTAATGAGACAAAGAATATTTTGTGCTCCAATGAGGGGCACTGAAAAGAACATATCACTTATGTAATATTCTTATTCAAAAGTATAACTTAAATCTAATTACAAGAAAACATTGGAGGAGTCTAAATTGAGAGACTCTTTGCAAACTAATTGGTCATACTTTTTACAATTTGTCTGTCGTAATAGACAAATGCCAAGAGATGGGCAAGATCGAAGGTAACTAAAAGGACATGATGATCACATGGAATCCGTAAACCAGAATTGGATTCTGGAGCAGGAAAAAATGCTTAAAGGACATTTTGAGGGCAAACAGTGAAATTTGAATATGGACTCTATGTTAATCGAACAAATTATATAATAACATAATATTTATTATCTTAGTGCTTGTCACTCAAAGTTATCTTGGAGTTTGATATTATACGGTTACAGTAATAATGTCATGCTTGCTTCTTTTGTTTTTGTGGTCTGACATCCTGGTCCTCAATGTTTAAACCTGTAATCTTTCTGAAGAAGACTATACAATTGCCCACATTTCTCTTTTTTGTTGTTGATTTTGTTTTGGGACAGTCTCACTCTGTTGCCCAGGCTGGAGTGCAGTGGTGCAATCTCAGCTCACTGCAACCTCTGCTTCCCGTGTTCAAGCAATTCTCATGCCTCAGCCTCCCAAGCAGCTGAGACTACAGGCACCCGCCACCACGCTTAGCTAATTTTTAGTAGAGATGGGGTTTTGCCATGTTGGTGATGCTGGCCTGGAACTCCCGGCCTCATGTGATCTGCCTGCCTCACCCTCCCAAAGTGCTGGGATTTCAGGCGTGAGCCATTGTGCCCAGCCACCCACACTTTTCAATCCTCTCCTCCCAAGTTAGGGAGCCTACAAAGCAATGACAGAATCTGAACCCTGGCCCCTTTCTCTTTGGAGTCTCAATAGGAAATCCTGACCATTTCACCCTCCTCTACCTCTGCATCCATCTTTTGCCCACGATTACCAGCTGCTGCCAGAGATGTTAACCATACAATCTTTGGTTTTCTTGTGGTATAACACAAAGACTGAAGCATTTATTTATTTACATCAGCTATCTTCAGGAATCTCATTCCATCCCTAAGCCTAATTATCCAGGCCTCTTTATACTTGATAGCCTATTTTTGAATGATGTTAGACCAGTGTTTCTAATCCTTTTTTAAAATTACATGTCTAGTTATATGATGTTTGAGTTTTATTTACATCTATTGAGTTTTAATTTATACTTATATTTGAATTTATTTTAATTCACCTAAGTAGGTGTTTTATACATGTTTTTTCCTAACTACATCCACCATGAAACTTTAATACCATAGGTATACTGTACAGGTTTATGTGCTATATATTTATTTGTGCTTTATACATAAACAAAGTATGACATTTTAGCCCCCTAAAATCAACTTTTTGCTCCCTTTGGGGTCTCTGCATTAGGAATGCATGTGGTAGACTATGCAGATGTTTTATTCTTCTGTCCTTACATTTGCCAATCACAAAGTTATAAGGCATTCTCAGCTATTTTGTTTACCATCACAGTTCTTCCTAGTCCCTGTGGGCACCAAGTCAAACCCACTTCCCACTGCCTCAGACTAACCTTTCCCACTGTCAACCAGCTGCCAGTTCTAACACTCCCCAGTGCCATCAGATCCAAATCTAACACAGCAAGTCTCTCTCTCTCAGGACTGACACTGTAACTAGTGTGTTGGGAGGTAAGGGTGGATAATGAAAGCAAAAAGGGAGTGAGTTATCAGGTGTTTTATATAAAGAAGTAAAAGAAACGAGAAATGACACATTCTCTCATTGCTTTCTTCCAATGACTGTGTAGTACCTGTAGAACCTTGCTGTGATTATATGGTTGACAGGCTGGTCTCAGAAAAGATAAAGAATTATGACAGGTATAGAGAAGAAGTCACACCTGACTGAGTACATTGAAAAGGACTGCATCATTTAAAATGCCAAAGCCTGTTGAAGAAAACCAGATAAGCCAAGTTAAAGTAAGGAAAGAAAATAACATAGTAAGGTGAAATTCCTCAGGTCACAAAACTGTTACCTAAGCCAGGATTAGAATACCCATCTGATGGCATTTACTCAACAGGTTTTCTCACTCTATGATGTTGTATTCACACAGTAAATAATAATTAAACATACTGGAGCTCACCATGATCAGCAAAGGTAGTTTAGTGTATAAAAGGCTGAGTCAACTGAATACTTTCTGATACAATATCAGGTCCTCCAGGCAATCTAGACTTCCTAGCACAATAGATTAAATTAATATGTGCACATTCCTCTGACTGAAAAGAGGATGCAGAATCTTTGCCATAAGACAGAAAACATTTTTCAAAGGAGCATCCAAGATTGTATTACAATGTTGAGAGAGTGGGCAGAGGAACATAGCTTGAAACAGAAAGAAAAGAGAATACCACGCTCACATTAAACAATATTGATAAACTTCTTTAAAAACATAATGAGCAGTTAACTTTCTTCTCTCTAAAAAATCAGTTAGCCAGGATAATGTTCCGAAAAATGGCCATTGAGAGACATACTATACAAGAGAAGGCAAGAAAAATTCCTGTCATTGTCTCTACAGATGAAATTTGAAGTGGAAGTTGAATCCATGCCTTCTGACAAGTGATAGAGGAAAACAAACTTGTTTGTTTTTTTTTTTTGAGACGGAGTTTCACTCTTGTTGCCCACGCTGGAGTGCAATGGCGCGGTCTCAGCTCACTGAAACCTCCACCTCCCAGGTGCGAATGATTCTCTTGCCTCAGCTTCCCCAGTAGCTGGGATTACAGGTGCTTGCCACCACGCCTAGCTAATTTTTGTATTTTTAGTAGAGATGGGGTTTCACCATGATAACCAGGCAGGTCTCGAACTCCTGACCTCAGGTGATCGCCAGCCTTGGCCTCCCAAAGTGCCAGGATTACAGGCGTGAAAAACGAAAACTATACCAGCAAATCTAAAGTCTGCCTTTGATTGACTTCTACTGTACCTGCCACATCCCCCATCTTCCTGGTTTCTATCCCAGAGAAAACCACTGTTATCAGTTTGGTGTGTTTCCTTATAGATTTTTGAATGCCTATTCATGCTTTACTAAGCCCATATTGCTGTGCAACTTGCTCCTTCCACTCTGCATTGTGACTGAGAGATCCCTTTATGCTAGTTAATAGAGATGTCAGATTTTGCACTCCATGCAAGAGGAAAGTGCTTATCGAATACTTCCTAAGATCACAAAACTATTGAGTGAAAATCCTTGACAATAATCCAGTTTTCTTGAATTTCACTTAAAACCGTTTACATCTCGTATGTCCTCAATCAGGTGATCCAATCACATTTTTACATAGTGGCCTTTTTACTTTGGTGTTGACCATGAGCACTGTAACTTTAATGTTGAAGTCTGTGCTCACGTGTCTTACTGCCCCCAAAACATTCAAATTTGGAGATTGATAGAACAGGAAGTAAAAATAATAATATGTATTTGAAAGGAACTTAATGAGAATTCTTAAGATTGTAATGTGGAAGAATTATAAAAAGTTTCATTTTCAGAGAATTATGGTCTAATACCATGAATCTAAAATACATATGTATTGTTCTCAATGTCAGAAAATAGGAAACATTTTCTATTTGATCTGAAATCTTTAATTGGTAATGACTAGTAATCATTTTAAGCTATGCGAAGGTTATAATTGAGGCTCTGAGTATTATAAAACAGGGCAATGTAGTCACTACAAGAATTACTAGAAAAAAAAAACAAAGACTAGTAGGATAAAATGTTTTGAAAGGAGTTTCCAATTCATATCTTATATCTGATTGCATAAGATTAAAATGCCAAACTTTAATTAATTTGTTATCATAAAACTATCTGCAGATTTCCTCATTAGGGATAAAAGGGAAATTCACCCTCTTTCTCCCTCTACTGATACTTGAGGCTTCCACTTCCAAACTAGGTTCTTCATAACTTGAGAAGAGACTAAATGAACACCTGCATTTATGTTCATCATATTTACCTGGAGGGGCAAAGCCCAAAGGCATTTAATCCCTCTGCGAAAACAACTTCTCTATGCGTAGAGCAATTATGGTTAGCACTGAACTTTTTCAGACAAACTGACTTCTACAAATTATTAAAAAGTAAATCTATATACAGAAAAGTCAGTCAATGTGATTGCCTGTCATACTACAGTATAATTTCTTCCACACAGCAGTTTAATTTTAATTATAAATTAAGTGTAGCTGTAAAGTGTTTCAATTTTGACTCTAATAAACTGCTCCCATTATTTCCTTTTTAGAGTTGATTTCATAGTCTACTATTTACCAATATCAGACTTATCAAGATCTATTTATTTCATTATCATAGCCTGACTGATCTTAGCATAGCCTTTAATTATCATAGCATAGCCTATACTGATCAGACTACTTTTTGAGTATTATAAATGTACTTATATTAAGTGTTGTTCTACAATAATTATTTTGTTAAATACATTGCTCTTTCATTATCCATCCAGGAATTAGTGAGGTTCTTTTATAGACCACTATATACTCCTTGCCTCTTAGATAAGTTTCTCTTCACTGATGCTTGAAATGTTTTGTGTGTCTTGCTGATTATTGGATTCAGTTTTCTGTTGATTTCTGCTAGAATTTGGTCTCCAAGAAACTCATGGTTTGTGACATCAATGCATTTTTTATGGACAATCTTTTTGTTTCACCAGCTGCCTTACAAAGCACTTACTGCATTGACTATGCCAACATCCTGTCTTCTTTCTATTTTCATGTGTCATTGCCACCACAGGATATATAGGGAGGTGACAGCAGTGATGTACAGCTGCAAGGGATCAGCTAAGCTGTGCTCTTTCTGCTGAGCGCCATCAGCATTCTGACATAGACAAAGAGCTCTATCATGCTTGCTGTCCTGAATACAGTTTACAATCTCTCAATTGGTAAATTACTTTTACTAAAATTTGATCTTTTAAATGTAATAATTTTGTGAAGGCATTGCTTCTATTGCTCATTCACATTTCAGTGTCACTTGTTTTAATCTTGTGAGTTAAGCCACTTTTTAAAAAAATAAATGAGTTTTAACTAAGGGTGAAAAATGACCAAAGAGTAGTGAAAGGAGTGAGGGGTATACCAGCCCATGACAGAATGAAGTCAGTGGTTCTATTTTTGACTCCCTCTTTTTCACTTGCCTTCTATCCTCGTTATAGATACTTGGAAATTCACATTAACAGGAACACGTAAAAAACTATTTCAAAGATGGTGTTCCATTTACAGGCTTCGTGTCCTAATATGACCAACTCCATGTTTTTAAGATCCTAAAATTAGAAAGTGCTATGGTTTGAATTTGTGTCCCCCCAAAATATCTGTTGAAATCTAACCTCCAATGCAAAAGTATGAAGAGCTGACGCCCTTAGGAGATGAGTAAGTCATCAAGGTTCTCTGCCATTATACTGAGATTAGTGCCCTTATAAAAGAGGTTTAAGGGAGCTGTTCACCCCTTCTGCCTTTTGAGGACGCAGCAAGACGGTGGCATCTTGGAAGTAGAGAAGAAGCCCACATCAGACACTGAATTTACTGATGCCTTGATCTTGGACTTTCCAGCCTCCAGAACTGTGGGAAATTAATATTTATTATATTGCATTAACAAGACTAAGGTATTTTATTATAGCAGCACAGCATAGATTCAGAGAGTTAGCTTTTTTTTTTTTTTTTTTTTTTTTTGAGACAGAGTCTCGCTCTGCTGCCCAGGCTGGAATGCAGTGGCGATCTTGGCTCACTGTAACTTCCGCCTTCTGGGTTTAAGTGATTCTCCTGCCTTAGCCTCCTGAGTAGCTGGTATTATTACAGGCATGCACCACCACGCCCAGGAGAGTTAGCTTTTAAAATGCTCAATTGGTCTCCAAATTCCTGTGGGCTTTGGATTTTAGGACCTACTGACCATCTATGGTGATACAATTTCCAAAAATGGCCTCCATGCTTTAGTAATAATTTTTTGATTCAAAGCTGGATAGAGGTTGAGGTAATAACAGAGACAATTAGTGTTAGTTCTTTCACTTCAGTAGACCTAACTCAGACCACTTTGGAGATGGACCATCCAGAGAACTGATAACACAACATTGTGAATTCAGTATTCAGACTCATTCCCAGGCAAAGAACAGTAAGTAGGTGATCTTTCTATAAGACACCAGGATTTCAGGTAATTCTGTTTATCCATTTTTATCTCAAAGAAAAATAGATATTCTTAGTTTTCTTGCAGGTATTTTGTCACTAACACATGTTTTATGTACATAATCCTAAAGCTGCTTTATTTGTCAAATGACTGGGGTATTTTCTTCAACTACATTTTCAAGTGTTGTGTTTTGCATAGATTCAAAGCCACTCCAGATTCTGAATGTGAATCAGGCAGCACAATATCAGATAAGATTTAATATGGGCAAAACAATTTAGTAATGCAGACCTCAGCCTCTTAAGCAGGATTATTTCCTCTGAAGCATCAAGCTATTCTGAGAACAGAGTTTATTATTTTTTAGTCATAGTTTAAGAATCTGTATAATCCAATAGACCCCAACTAAGATAGTATTAAAATACATTAATTCATGAGAACTTCTTAATCATAGTAAGTCCAGCTCTGGGACAAATTTTAAAGAAAAGACATTCACTTAAGCTGGAAAAATGGGGCCTACACATATGAAAGGTTTTTTAACAGTGCAAAAGAGAATATATACTTAAAGCTGAGTTAGTACTCTAGGTAAGAAGTGCTACAGAGTTCAGAAGCAAAAGATTATAATGTAGATTGGAGGAGGCGAGCATGAACTTTGGCGGAATGTAACACTGACCTGGGCCTTCTACCCAGGAGAGGTTTGTTGTGGTGAATAGACTTTATTTTTTAGAGGGAGTCTGTTTTTTTTTTTTAGGTTTATAGAGAAATTGAAAAGAAAATACAGAAGTTCCCACACACCCCCTGCCCTCACACGTACAAAGCCTCTCCTATTATCAATAGCCCTCACTAGAATAGTCCATTTGTCACAATCAATAAATCTACATCAACACACCATTATTACCCTAAGCCCATGTCCTATAATTGGGTTCACTCTTATTGTTGTACATTATATGGGTTTTGAAAAAGATAATAACATGTGTCTATCATTATAGTGTCATACTAAATAGTTTCACTGCTTAAATTCACCTGTGCCCTACTTATTCATCCCTTCCTCCCCCTTTACCCCTAGCAACCACTACGCTTTTCCTTGTATCCATAGTTGCACCTTTTCCAGAATGTCATATTGTTGGAATTATACAGCGTGTAGCCTTTTCAGATTGGCTTCTGTCACTTAATAATATAAATTTGAAGTTATTGCATGTCTTACCCTGGCTCGATAGCTCATTTTTTAAAATGCTGAAGAATATTCCATTGTCTGGATATACCATAGTTTGTTTATTCATTTACCTACTGAAGGACATCTGATTGCTTCCAAATTTTGGCAACCATGAATCCATGCACAGGTTTTTCTGTGGACATTGAATGGCATTTTTATTTTCTATATAAATAAGATACAGAGAAAATATGCTAATAACTTCAGTAACTTGTGTAGAGATTATAATAATTGTTTATGTGTTTTAAATATGGAGATGAAAGGCTATATGACAGTTCAGTGAAAGAATGTGAATATCTAGATGGTTTGATGTACCTTCAAGTTGCTGTTTTTAAAATATGAGAACAGTAGTCATTTAGGATTGAAGCTCAGTGCGCTACTAGAGAAAGGCGGAGAAGAAAAATTGCTGGGGCCAGGGTTGCATCTCTACTGCGTTGTTCAGCTCTGTCCTTACATTCTGGATTTTGACAAACACAGGCTCTGCAATTATGCAGAAGTTCCTCTTTTTTAGTCACTAAATGATGATCTATTTTTAGTTTAATATGTCTGTTGGAGGATTCAACCTCCTCCTGCGCCCAAAGAATTCATCAAAACCTTCTCTTCAACTATAAACTAAATAGTCCCTGATATAACTTCTGGTAAATATAAATTTCTTTGTCGTATCTATTTCCAGTGATAGTTTAGCATTGCTCCTAGAATTATATGCCAAGCAACTGTCCTATTCCCTAATATAGCTCTGTGTTTATGGAAGCTTAATAAGGCAGAGGTAAGTTGATTTATCTTTATTATTCTTTTATTTCAGTATTTATAATTTTTTTTTTAGATTTGGCAACATAGTTGAAAGAATGTGAAACCAGTTAAGTGGGTCTAAAAGCAGGCTACATTAATGTCCTTGGCCATTACTTAGTAAAAGTTTAACAAGAAGATAATTCTGGACCTTTTTGTTGGCTCTTAGAATGTCTATGCTTTCATCACTCCCTTCTTTCCTCCCTGCTTCTCTCTCTCTCTCTCTCTCAGTCTCCTTCCCTCCTTTCCATCTTAACTTCCTTCCTTTCATCCTCCTTCCTTCCATCTCTTTCTCCCTCCCTCCCTCCCTCCTTGCCTCTCTCTTTTCTTTCTTTCCTTCTGTGGCATTTAAAGAATTTCAAAAATTAAGTTTCTTGCCAAATAGAGTTCAAGCTGTGTAGTAGATAGTATTAAAAATTTTATCTACAAGATAAAAACTACTTTAAAATTCTCATTGTTGGGTATATCATTGAATTTTTTTTGCTACTGGTATCTTTCATGACAATTTCTGTTTGGAAATTTTTTTTATAATAGGATGATGATAGGGAATAGTCCAAATAAAGAGCAACCATGTTTTATCCTCCATAAAGAATATAGAAACAGAATTGGAAGGCAATATAGTTATAAAGTATCCTGAAACTCTCATTTTGTAAATCGAGACCACTCAAGTCAAATGATTTTCCTGAGGTCATCTCAGTGGTAGCCAGAAATGATGCCCAAATCACCCAGCTTCTTATATTATAACATAATGCATAATACAATACTGCCTAAACATATAAATATATTTAGTCACCCAAAGAGGCTGAACATTTGGAGGAGATAGGAGGGGGTTTTATCTCTTTAATGCATGTCCTTTGTGAAAAACAAAACTAAACAAATTCATAGCACAAGGACAAGTCTGGTTAAATGAATGGTGATTCTTATCCCTACTTGAAAGTATTTGATGTAATGGATTATAAATAGCAAAAAAAAAACTAATGTTCTTTCTGCATTTCTCTGAACCTTTGTTGTCAACACACATGCCTGCTTATGTTACATGAGATAGAGTATGTATGTTTATCTTCTATGATTATATGTATAAATGTTTGATGGCGGTATACATTTTTAAAAGGAAGCTTGTCAATAATGTGTCCATCACAAAATGACTTTTCTCCTTAGCTTTAAGGCATTTTGCTATCACTAATCCATTATAAAAAAAATCACTGATTTTTCAGATTAGAAAACTGGCTTCTTTCTTCAGTTAGAAACCCCAGTTAATTATAATATCTAGGAATGTAAGTCTGTCACCATGACAGAAATGTCAAGAAATTAAATATCTATGATATTGAATAGTCAATGGTAATTCTACTTTATTTTCTTGCAAGAAAGCAACACAAATAACCCAATTTTCCTATAGTTATATATATAATATAATTCATCTAAGGCGGAGTGAAATCAGAAAGTTTAGCATGTGGTAAAGATAAGGAATTATTCTAAAGAGGTTGTTTATGTTAATTTAAATACTACACCTGTATGTTGGTGGATACACTAAGTAATTTTGGATCAGTAGAGTCTCTTCATATTTGAATACCTGAGGAAAGCTGGATAGCCTGGGTGGTTTTTAAAGAGGATATGTCATTTATTTTTAAAATAGTATATGTTAACTTTATAACAGATACAATTGACCAAAATATTGTCCATTATACTAAAATGCATTTTAGTTTTTTCAATCTTTTCATATTAAAAAAAATCTAAAAAATTTCAACTTTCATTTTAGAAATGGGGGGTACATGTGCAGATTTGTTCCATGAGAGTGTTGTATGATGGTGGGGTTTGGAGTGTTGACCCTGTCACCCTGATACTAAGCATAGTACCCAGTAGGTAGTTTTCTAACCCAGTCTCCTCCCTCCTTCTTCCAGATGTCCACAGTGTCTATTGTTTCCATGTTTATGTCCACATGTGCTCAATGTTTAGCTCCCAATTACAAGTGAGAACATACAGTTTTTGGTTTCCTGTTCCTGCCTTAATTTACTTAGGATTGTGGCTTCCAGCTCCATTCATGTTGGTGCAATAGACATGATTTCATTCTTTTTTATGGCTTTGTGGTGTTCCATGGTGTATATGCATTGCATTTTCTTTATCTAATCTACTATTGATGCACATCTGGGTTGATCCCATGTCTTTGCTATTGTGGATACTGTGGCAGTGAATATATGAGTGCATGTGTCTTTCTGGTAGAGTGATTTATTTTCTTTTCGGTATATACCCAGGCTATTATTTAAAAAGAAAAAAAATAAAAAAAACAGATGCTGAAGAGGCTGCGGCGAAAAGGGAATGCTTATACAGTGTTGCTGGGAATGTAAATTAGTTCAACCACTGTGGAATCATTCTGGAGATTTCTCAGATAGCTTACAACAGCTACCATTCAACCTAGCATTACCATTAGTGGCAAGAAACAAAAACAAAAAACAACCAACCAAACAAACAAACAAACAAACAAAATCCCTTTGTTTTTTTACAGAAGTTTTAGGTTCACAGCAAAACTGAGTAGAAAATATAGAACGTTCCCATATACTTTCTGCCTTCCCCCACACAGTTAAAATCCCCCGCCACAGTGGTACATTTGTTACAATCTATAAACCTACATTAATTCACCATCACCACCCAGAGACCATAGTTTACATTACATTAGGGTTTGCTCTCAGTGTTGTACTTCCTATGGATTTTGACAAATCCGTGGCAGCATAATTCATGTAGCATAAAACAGAATAATATCACTGCCCTAAAAATCCTCTGTGCACTGATTATTCATTCTTCTGTCTCCTCTAACTTCCTGCAACCACTGATTTTTTACTGTCTCCGTAGTTTTACCTTTTCTAGAATGTTACATAGTTAGAATTATACAGTGTGTAGACTTTTCAGAATGGCTCCTTTCCCTTAAGTAATAGACATTTAAGCTTCTTCCATGTCTTTTGATGACTTAATAGCTCATTTCTTTTTGATGCTGAATACTATTCCATTGTATGAATGTACCACAGTTTGTTTATTCACCTACTGTGAAGCAACTTGGTTGCTTTCAAGTTTCGGAAATTATGAACAAAGCTTTTGTAAACATTTGTATGTAGTCTTTGTGTGGAAATAAATTTGCAATTCATTTGAGTAAATACCAACAAGCTTGATTGCTGGGTTGCATGATAAGAGTATGCTTAACTTCTTAGGAGACTGCCTAACTGTTTTCCAAAGTGATTGTACTATTTTGCATCCTCCCCCCTCTTCCACCAGTAATGAAGGAGAATTCCTGTCGCTGCACATCCTTGCCAGCATTTGTTTTTGTCAGTGTTTTGGATTTTCACAATTCTTTTATGTATGGAGTGATACATTACCTAAGCCTGAAGTCTGAAACTTTCTGTTTCGTGCTACTTGTCAAACTCCAAGAGAGATTACCTACCATGAAATCACATATGCAAATCATTTTACCAGTAAAAAAATCTTAAATAACATGATGTTTTTTGAAATAGAAAGTACTGTTTTATTTTTTCTCAAAGAAACTACTTCTTTCTCTCTTGATAACTAAGGGATATTTATTACTTACTTTTTGTATTTTTTATCTTCTTAATAACTCCTACAATTGGCCTTTAAAGTCTTGGGTGCTTTTATTTAGCCTAATATCTTTTTAGGTATGATTTATTTTAACAGCATTATATCTTTTTCTCCAAAGTCACACTTCAAAATGAATTAAATGAAACAAATAATTGTTCTTAAACAAATATTTTATTTTGTTACTAAAAGTACTCTGTCAACCTCATAATTTTGGGGGACCTTGGCTTTCCAATTTCTATTTTATTCTTTCTAGAAACAATCTTACCTGACCTGGGACTTCAACTCTGTCATCCTTCCTGAATGAAAGTAGCATTGTGGTCTTGCAAAAAGAGAATTATTAGAACTCTGTTATGAGTTTTCTAGATAATTTGTTTCTAACCCAAATAATTTAGGAGGCAGCTAGGCATCCCTGTTATCTCATAATTAGAAAACAGCCGATCTTACTACTATCATTTCTGTTTAATTTTCATGTTGCCCTTCTGTCATTTTCTGCATTGGTTCATTTTATTTATTATATTAATACTGCATGCCCCAAATTATGTTAGCATTCATTATGTGCTACAAAATAATCTGCCAATCTTCTCACATACCATACAGATGTCAAATTATGGAAAAGGCAGTGCAACTTATGTGCCCAGTTACTTTCACTTTTCTAAGATTTACACCAATTTGCATAATTTCCCAATGTTCTGGCAGACCTACTTGACCATGAAAGACTAGAAGAAACCTAGCATTGGAATCTCTCTATTCCATAGCAGAAACAAAACAGTTGAGTTATTAATTCATACAATCCAAACATCTCAATTTATTAGTGTTCTAGTTCTTCCTATTGTGCTATATAGCATATCTATCATGTCTAGCATAATTTTTATCAATCTATTTATACCCTACTAATTGTTATTATGCTCATTTATATTGTTATGCTGCACGCAATAGAGTTTCTAAGTTCTGTTTAAAGTATTCATTCCTCTGTTGTCTGATGAAGATGTTATGATGCTTTTGATAGGAAGCAAATATAAAACTGACAGAAGTAGAAATGTGTTTCAAAATTTACACTTTAGAAATGTATATTTTAATCAGCAGCTTATCATTGAAAATCATAGACAGCAGTAAATCCAAAATTATCACTTGGCCTTTATTTCCCAATTCATCTAAAGGAAAAAATTGAGAAGAATTCCTTTTGAAGAAAATAAAATTTGCTGAATTAATATAATCACACATCCTGGTTACTAACAAATCACTTCCTAAGGAAAAGACACTGAGCTGTTGGGCTCAGGCCCCTTCATGATCATGTCAGAGAATGAACGTAATCAGTACACTTCTATGGCTAGGTCCTTGGAGATCTGGGAAGTTTATTAAGAAATGGGAGTATTAATATAAATTTATTAGATTAATTTTTAAATCAGAATCACAGAAATTATATATGCAAATATGTGTTAAACCTTTCGAAAATGTCTTGCATTTAAGTGACTTTGGTTAATGGTCTGTAATATCCATATGGAAAGTCCTACAATATGAAAACTAATGAGATATTACTGCTATTCCACCAGCCCTCTCCTCTAATAGTAAAGATCCATGAAAATATATTTGTACTATTTCCAATATATTTTGGAGCCTAACTGATTATTATTATTATTTTTAAGACAGAGTCTCACTCTGTCGCCCAGGCTGGAGTGCAGTGGTGCAATCTTGGCTCACTGCAAGCTCTGCCTCCTGGGTTCACGCCATTCTCCTGCCTCAGCCTCCCAAGTAGCTGGGACTACAGGTGCCCGCCACCACGCCTGGCTAATTTTTTTGTATTTTTAGTAGAGACGGGGTTTCACCACTTTAGCCAGGATGGTCTTGATCTCTGGACCTCGTGATCCACCCGCCTCGGCCTCCCAAAGTGTTGGGATTACAGGCGTGAGCCACCGCGCCCAGCCCTAATTGACTATTCTTTAACTAGAGAATATTTCTATTAGTAATTGGTGTTTTTATTGGGGTATAAGTGATTTTAATTTACCATCTGTGAAATGAATGTTACAAAAGCAGCACATAAAGCTCTTGAGTTGTCTTTGTTTATTTTCTATTTCCATTTCAATGCTCTCATTTTATTTTGCTGCCAGCAATACCTTTGAGAGCCAGTTGTTACCTTGATTTAAGATGAATTCACAACAGAAGCATTTTAATATCAAGACTGACTTGAGTTAGTCCAATGGTATAACCTAACAACTATCAAGCCATTCACTTTGGTAACCTTGGTGAGAACAGTTTCAGTAGGAGCTGTAGTAGAAGCTTTTTGCAAGTGGTTAAAAAATGAACTAGAGTGACGGGGTGGATATTTTAAGTGCAAATAACCTTTAAAGAAGGTTGACTGGAAAATGAAGGAAAATAGTTGATGTAGAAACCAATGGTGGCCTTATGTGATATCCACTAATCACACTATAACCAACAAGGATCACTCCCTGTAAGTTTTAAAATTCTCTCACTTCACTTAACTAAAGTTTTACCTATTCTGCATTCTGTTTCCCCATGCTTGTCAGGTAGCATTTTGCTCAACTGACAAATTAACCTGTGATCTATGGATAATAGCAAGTTACCAGTTTATTATTCAAGATAATGTAATAATACGCTCACTCTCCAGTAGGTTCTAACGAACACCTCTAATAATGAAAGTGGTACTGGGGAATGAATACTGAGGGTGATTGAATTATCTGGCATCTCTGGAATGACACAACTAACAGGTCTACATAACATGAACAGCCATGATGAGGAGAAAAAGTGATAGAAATCTATCAATCATGGTGAAAGATCTTAAGATTATTTCACTTATTTTAGGGTTATGTGTGGAGATTTCCAAAGGGAAGTTTTCTCAGATGACTGGTATTGTCTTGGGTTTGTCATAGTTATGACCTTAACTGTTGACATTAAGGAAAAGAGAGAGAGAGTAATTTCATTTGAGAGTCTAAATCCTCCAGGCTAAGAGAAATCAACTGAGAATCCAATAGGGGACAAGCAAGCTCAGAATATATTTAAAGTTCAAGAGTTCTCAGCTCCTGGGAGAGACTGCTTAGTTCCTGGGTTACTCATTTCTTAGAAAAGCCTTTGAGACCCACTGCTATGCTCTGTTTTCAAATTGACAGGCTTTTTCTCCTGAAGAACATCTTTCTAGGTTGTTAACTCTTAGCATATGGCAAACCATAATGTTGTGACATCTATAATTTTGGTTTATTTGGGTTATTACATAGAAGTTTATTGGCTTGCAAATGTTTTCTGCTTTTTTAAGGCTGAGTAACCTACAAACTTTTATAATGTATAGCATTACACATGGCAAAAAAGACATTGTTCTTCTACTAATGGGCTATATCATTTTAGGGTTGCCATTTAGCACTTCTGGGATTCTAATCAGAAAATAATAGTGGTTAGACTCATGATCTTCAAGACTCATTTTTAGAAGTAGTAGCTCTTTTAAAAAGAAAAATCAGTCATCTGAACAGAGGAACTCTGATAAGTCAAACTTCTGGATAGCTGGAGTTACCCAAGATTTGAAGAGAAACTTTTCCATTTTTATATTTCTAGAATCATAAAATGTTACTTCAAAGAATTATTTACATAATCACAAATTCATCTATTTCTGAAAATAGCATGGGGGCGTCCCACTGAGAGAAAAGATTTGCTTGTCCTCTCGTATGTTGGACGAAGCAAAAGGAAATCTGAAAAACCCGAAGCATTCACCTAGAGGAACTAATTTGCAAAAGTGCTATCTGAAATCTGTGTCCTGCTGAGTCTCTAATGTCCAATTTCTTCAACAGAGAATTTACACATGAATTATGATAATGTTTGGCAAGAAAATTAACATAGTCATAGATGGAACAAATACAGAGTACCACAAATTAACTACAGAGCAATTACAATGACATTGTGCACTGTGCAATAGTCCATTAAGCAATATTAGATCACCAGCTTCCTCCATTCCTCGCTTTATTGTCAGGAACAAAACTAACTTAGCCTTAGTAGTGTTTTGTGCAGCATTTAGAATTTTACATATGTTAGCACACCAGGTCTGCCTGGGGTTCTGAAATACAATCAGACACACACACACACACACGCACACACACTCTCGTGCACCCACACACACACACGCCACTTCAGTTTTTTTCTTTATTTGCAGTTCAAAAGTGTTTTTATTTTGTAACTCATAAACATGTATCTATTGGTTTTTAGATATACAGTGAGAAATTTTCTTTAATTCTTAGTGATTTTGTTAATATAAATACATAATATATACAAATATATAATGGAATATATGATCATATATGCTATCAAGCTACCTACTTACTGCCAGATGTTATATAAGTGTTGGGGAAAGGTGTATCATAAAACTACAAATGTGCCTTATTTTTCATTGTTTACTAGAACTACAAAGCACCGTTCCCATAGTCTGTAGGAGCAATTCTGAGATCAGAGGAAATCATCCAAATAGAGCGCTATTCTTTTTTTTTTGGAGACGGAGTCTCGCTCTGTCGCCCAGGCTGGGCTCTATTCTTAACAATAGATTGTGGTCCTCTTCTGGAGAAGACCATATTCCTCCTACTACCCCATTTGTCAGAAGCAGAAATCAATGCTTAGAGTTTCACTGATTGACCCATATCAAACCACTTAAAAAGTGACAGTGACTAGACCCAGTGATATTGATACCAACTTCTGAACTCTTTTTATGCTAACATGAAAAATTCACCTCTTTTGACTGAATTACCCAGTCATTTCCACCAGCTAACCAGTAGATTTTGTGTAAAGCATCAGTGTGAATTACTAGGTTGTTTAACTGGACTGATGATTCCTTCTAAGTCAAAGTCTTTAAAGCATATGGACAGTCAGATATAAATAATTAGTCATCACTGAAATTAGCAAAGACTGCTACAAGGATAACTTATTTTTAAATAGAAAACATGGAGGAATGGAAAATTGTCAGCCTCCAAATATGTAGTAGCGTGACGCAGTCTAAGATCCAGACCCCTCATATTATAGCCAGCAAGCATTTGCAGACAGATGTCATATGGGGAAGGAATGAATCAGCACTGCCTCTAATTTGATATCTTCATTGCTACAGCAGCTGGATGGTTTTCCATCTTTGAATACTAATCCATTAAGCCTGTATCTTAGTACCCAGTTATGAACTTGAGTGGCAGAAAATAAATAGTTAAAAAATAATCAAATGGAAAGCAAGAGCCCAATGTGAAATAGAGAGGTGTAAACCATAACCAGAGGCTGCTTTGAAAAAAGCATGAAATTATTATATTCTGTAGAAAAGCAAGAATAAGATTTGTACAATCATGCAGAAAAAGTTAAATTTAAATGAGCAATGTGCTTCGGAGTAATCCACCTGTATGCCTGAGATAACAATTAAAAATGTAACACAGGCATTCATTAATCCAATAAACACTCTTCACTCACTATCTAGGTGTTACTACTGGACATGAATAAGATATAATTCTGGACCTTGGAAAACTCTTGATCTAATAGGCCATAATGAGCATAATGTTGAAAGTGCTAAGCGATAGTTATAACTAGGAAGCACAGAAGAGGGGCACATAACCAACATGACCATGCTGAGAATGCTTCTTAGATCTGAGTTGAGATTTTAAGGAAGAGCTGACAGATAAAGATGTAAAGATAACAGAGTATGCAGAGGAGGGAAAAAGCATGAACAATTTCAAGAATCTCAAGTCATTTGCTACAACCCCTCATGTATACAGAAAGGAGAAAATGCAAGGACAGCAAGAAAGCCAAGATGACTAACATGTAGGATCATGAAGAGCCTTGGACTTTTCCATAGGAATTGACACAATATTTAAAAGATAATTTGGAGGAGATAGAGGAGGAAACTTAAGAAAAAAACTCAAAAATGAAAAAGTAACAAAATATACTCTCATGAAAAGAACATATAAAGAACGAAGATTACCAGCTTGCAGAAAGAGAAAACAAAAACAAATAAAACAAAAAAGAAGTCAGGTGATATGCAAGTGATCATAAATGAAAATAGCTTCTGCTTTGTACAATATAATAGCAACAATGAATTTTAAAAACAGTGAAGCAATGCCTTAAAAACTCTGAAGGCAAATCCCAATAAAATTGATACCTAGCTCACTTATTAAATAAGACTGATATTTCAGAATTCAAGATATCAAATATACTTCATCCCTGTACCTTTTGTTATCAAACTTTTGGAAGATATTCTCTGTTACAATGAAGGAGTACAACAATACAGGAGAAAATATAATATTCAGGCAAGAAGTTATTTGGCTCAAAATAAAGAGAAAATTTCTAGGAAGATGGTGAAAGTGTCCCAGGATGAAAGCTGTTCACAGGTTTGGAAAGAAATCATTCAGATTGGAACCAGTCAGAAGTTTCTAGTAGAAGATTCTTTAAAAAGATCGACTTGGTAAAATACCTGATATATTTAAATATATTGAGAGAAAATGAGAATAATTTGAGGAGATTTTGATATTGAATTAGTGATAAGTACATGGAAACATAAACAAAGACCAAAATAGTTATAAACCCTAGGGAAGATTTTTTAAGTAGTGGAGAAATTACAAGGGTCACTTAGAATAGCACTTAGTACTCTAGTCAAAATACGCCATAAAGATATGAGGAAAATAGATGAGTACAAGTAAGAATTGGTGACGGGGGGCGGGGGGCGGTACAGAAAGCTAAATTCTCACCTTCTGTAGTGAAAGTCAAGAGAAAATGCCTAACATAGAAAACTCAAGAAGTTACAATGTAAGTATGGTTTGTAGTGACATGGAGATTTACACCAAAAGAATAACAAAATGTTTTGAAAGTGGTTGCCAATGGGGAATAAGTTTGGAAGCAGGTGGAGAGAGAGGCAGGAAATTGCAGTGTTTGATTATATAACTTATACACACACACACACACACACACACAGAGTTGAATCTTGAACAACATGGGTTTGAAATGCATGGATCCGCTTATATTCAAATTTTCTTCCACCTCTTTCACCCCGAGACAGCAAGACCAACCTCTCCTCTTCCTCCTCCTTCTCAGCCTACTCAACCTGAAGACAAGAAAGATGAAGACCTTTGTGATGATTCACTTCTATTTAATAAATAGTAAATATATTTTCTCCTTTTTTGATTATTTAAATAACATTTTTCTTTCTCTAGCTTACTTTATTGTAAGAATACAATATATTTTATATATAACATACAAAATACATGTTAATCAACTATGCTATATAAACTTTTGACTGTGGTTTGTCTACAACTCGTCAGATAAGGTCAGGTGTGAAATTGTTCACTTGTTACATCATGTTTGTGCTCAAAAGATTTGGGATTTGGGGGTATTTCAGATTTCAGATTTCCAGAATACAGATGCTCAAGCTATATATAAACATACATATTTATCTATGAATATGTGTGTGCATATATACACACATAAATATTTGTATAGAGATATGTATCTATGTGTGTATATGCATATATATATATATAGTGTATACAAACACAAAACAGAGATAAGCGTTGTTTTTTTCATAATTGTTTACTCATGAATGGTGAGAATCTAGACCAGAACCTAGCACAAAGTAGGAACTTAAAAAGTATTGATGGGAAGATAACAATAGCAGTTAGCAAAACAAAGTTACCCTCATAGAGACAACCACAAAAATAACAAAAAATATTTAAAATTTTAAAGTCACCTGAAAATAACAAAGATCTCTCTCAGGTCAAAAATAGAGCAGGAATAAAACATTAATCAAAACATAACTGAATACTTGAATTTTATGTGTATATTTATATAATATATACCCTAACCATATGTCTTCCAACTATACCTGAGCTGTCTTGATTCTTTTAATAATTTGGTAGTTTTCTTCTTTAGTTTCAAAAATGTCAGTGTCTGTCACAGAAAGTGAAACTATAAAAATGATATTTCTCAAGGGTAGTGGAAGGTAAAGAAGAGGCAGAACATTGAAAACTAGAATAAATGTTCTCTGTGGCTAATTCCCTGTGCCATTCTTTAGTACAGGGAGTAGTCCATCTAGTGAAAATGGAGTTTAAAACTGTGAGGGTTTGGATTTTCCACTACTCTTACCAGGGATAGCAGGATTTTAAAAAAATTGAAATCCCTGAATTTCTTAAGAACTTAACGTCAAATATTTTAATACCATGGGATAGTAGCTCATTTTCACAAAATATCAAATTATGTGGGACCGAAGAATTAAATGCACCCATAGGAGCATAATGCTGGCATTTAACAATGTATTTCTTAGCTATTACTTATTACTTCTTGGCTATTACTTATTAGAAAAAAAACCTGTACTAAAATTAATATGAATCTTTAAATACATAAACACAAAAGATACATTTTTCAAAATTACCAGGGAAGGTGTTTTCTAGTGTTATTTACTAACTTTACAATTTCAGTAATAATGTTATTCATGGTTTTTGCTTTTATTTTTTCATCCCCATGTGATTACTTTTCTCACAAGTGGTAGAGACCAAGGAGAGCAAAGAGGCATGAAATTGAAAACAAAGTTAATTTAAGACCTCATTCCTTTTCTGTCTCATCATAGGTACTCCCTTTCTACTCCCCTAAAAATGATCACTCCACATGAACATACTTTCTCAACTAATCAGTGTAGTTTTCTGAAAAAAAAAAAAAAAAAAAAAAAAAAAAAACTTTCAGGCACAGTTTAATTGATGCTTGGTTTCAGAATGTACTATTATTATTTGAATACGTGGTAAAAATGTCTTCACTGGGGGAGAAAATACATGAATTATGTAATATTGGTCATTGTAATGAGAAATATATTCATCATCTCACTTCTTTGAGACCTAATTTCTATACTAAAAGTTAGAGTGCTGAACTACCAAATGATCTGTAAAGACATTTCTACCTTTCTAGCTCTAAAATTTTTGAGTCCGTATCGTTCAATTTCAGTGACTAACTGAATAATGAATTGAATTTTCTTTTTTTTGGATTTATGATTTGACCTTCACAAATCCTACCCTTCCATAAAAAAATCTGTTGATGCTTTAGGAGGTATTATAGGTTAAAGGAAGCCATTTCCAAACTATCTCCTTCACAAACTCTGTGGTGATAAATGACATTATCTAAGGTTAAATCCTTGGTGTAGAGCATTCATCCCATCTATGCTATTTTCAAATGCAAATAGCTGAGCCAGTCAATGTGCTGTATCCCTAGAACTCTGTTAAGTTTGAAAAGACTAGATCACCCTCTTCACCAGAAAGAAGGACAGGCAAAACACAGGATAGAAAGATTTGGGTGGAGATGGGTAAAGAAGACAAAAAGGGTGGCTTCACTGATAGGTCTATTACATTTTCCATTTTTTCTGAAGCTATCTGTACTGGTAATAAAAATATTCCTGGTTTCCAATTATATTCTATTTGCAAAACTCCTAAAACATGTTTTTAAACAATAGTCAGCTACATGAACTCAGCATATTGAATAAGGAGGGCAGACCTGGCATTGACTACAGATTTTGCCTGCATACCACCAAGCATCTCTGTTTCCACATGTTCAAAGGTTTGCTAGTCATGGAGAAATAAAAACATCAGCAATAGCACAACACAATTTACTAGTATATTACAGTATCTAAAGTGCTATCCTCTTTATAGTCTCTCTCATTCCAGCCTCACAAAAATTCTGTGAAGTAGGTACATTACCTATTTTTTTTAAAAAAAAAAAAAAGAGAGAGAAGGCAACTGGGGCTTAGAAAAAATAAAGTAACATGTCCAAGGGGTAAATTCAAAATTTGAAACAAAATGAAACACAAGAGTGTATCCATTGTTACTTATCTCAAAGGACAGGAATGTCATGCTAAAACTACAGAAAGAATAAAGGAAAATATGGGATGAAAGACTAAATGAATGGCAGAAAGTGGGGAAAAGAGGTGGCAGACACTCTAGTTGTAGGGAGAGCTGAGAGACAGGAAAGCAATATGTAGAAAAGATGAGGGTGCCAGTCACCATGACATGCTGACTATTCTGGTTCTCAATTTTTCTCCCTGCTTAAACTATGTAAATAAACTTTAAACCACATGCCGCCTGTGCATGATTAGTTCAATTTCAGAGGAATAGATTCCTGGCTCTGCAGTGTGATTCTCATGACACCAGGAAGCCCTGTGTGAACCTTATCTGGACTCCTTGCAAACCATCTCTCATATGGATTCACTCTCTTTCCCCAACTATGGACAACTGTGCAAAATTACATCATTAGACCTTCAGCTTCACATGTTGGTGCCTAAAAAAAGTCAAATCCTCTAGTAAAGGGAAGTTGTTTTTCAATTTTTCTCTTGATTCATAACGTGGCATGATGAAGATTCTGAGCCCAGAACCCGATTAAAGGGAGAAATGCATTGCATACCAGAAACAGGAAAGATGGTGGTTTCACAGTACACAGCTGGGAAACACAAGACAGGTCCTTGGTCCTGCACATACATAAATAGAAATTAAGCATTGGCCAGTTCTTACTTTTTCAATTACAATTTATTTTCTAATCTAAAGATTTCAACAATGCAAACATAAAGTTTCTTCTATTGTGAAGATTTCCATGTCAGTCACATACAAATACTAGTTGTGTTTATGCAAAACAGTTTAACTGAAACATGGATCCTTAACAAATCTGCAAGTATAAATACATAAAAAAGTAGAAGAAAACTTCTTTTACATAGACCTCAATTAAATTACAATATTAAGCAGGCTGCAGCAAGAGTCCATTAAAGATTTAGTTACCTTCTGTAGTGAACATTAAGAAGCTATTACTCAAGCTCTATTTAAACTGTTAAAAGGAATTAAAATGTATAAGATAGACCATTACATATCATGAGCTAATTTTCTAACGAAAGCTTAGCAGCTGATAGATTGTTTAAGCCTCTCCAAGGTTTTAGTTTCATACTCAATAATTCAGTGATGGGAGCAGGGTTATGTTGATTCATAATTTGCTCCCTTCCATCTATCATTGGAATGATGTTGTGATGGAGAATCAGCCTTCATTTCCCATTCTGTATCTAAAGCTGTGCTCTCCAAGTTAAACTCAGGAATTATCAGCAAGAAAGTGATGTTGTGTTCCCCCAGGGCCACATTTCACTAACTGTTCTCTGATTCCCAGTTCAGTACTGTTTACACTATGCCATGCAGCCTCTCTCTGCTTCAAAACTATTTCCAAGGATAGAGAAGTTAATTTTCTTATGTAAGTTTAGAAAATTTGCCCCGTCCTTCCTGAAAATAAATGAATTTTAGGAGTGCAGCATTCTTTTCTTTTTGAAGACTTGCTTTAACAAGTTTCTGATATCTACTTTTACCATCTTGAATATTCCTTCTGTTTGGCAGAAGAAAAATGCTCTTTCTTCCTTGTTAATGTATTCTCATCTTTTTTTAAAATTAAAAACTCATCAAGGAACAGCGAGGAGAACAACAAAAGGGAATAAAATTACTAGAACTGTTAAATAACTCTAAAATCAAAGTGTATAAAATAAATATGCGGAATATTACTTAGGGAAAAAATTGTTCCTAGATATGTCTTCTGTGTTTTTACTCATAAGAATTTCTCTCACATTCTCAACCAGTCAAAAATCATTTATTAAATATAATCTTTTATGTGATCAGCATTTTTCTACTCAAAGGGGAACTAATAATATGAACCTTATGGACTTTAATGAATGAAAAGTATAGACTTTAAATGTTTTTCAACTATAGAAAGGCTTCTGCCCTTAGGGAACTTTAAGTCTCATTCAATAGATAAAACACAAAAAGCAAATAAATATAATCACATTTCAAAAATAAGGAAAAACAAATTGGATATAATGGAGATCTTACTGCCCAGCAACATTCTCAATTCATTTTATTAAACAGCATCTTGAATTCCCCTTGGAAAATGTCTCCACACCCAGTTATATGAAGTCAGCCTCACCCTCAGGTCAAGGACTAGGTTAGGACAGCTAAGCCCAAGCAGCATCTTCCATCATTCTAATGACATCTTTGGCTTTCAGAGTGTGGATTATGAGATACTGTAAATTTTTAAGAGAGCCACGGTGATACTCACATCCGGTGATACTCATTGTCATACATCTATAGTACACTACAAACAACAATGGATTGTGTGATGTTCCAAATGATATCATATGTTTATGAAGCTGGTTTTTCAGTTTTATCTGTTTTCAGATAAAAACAACAAGTACTGCATGAAAAAATTAATATGGGACAAGGAATAAGAGTGGAAGTGTCTAATCTGATTCTAACATTTGAGAAATTTTGCCGTAGCCCACACATCCCATTACTAGATAATTATGTTTATTTAAAAATAAAAGTGCTTTTAAAAATATATATGTGTATTATATATTCAAGCAGCTACTATGTTGTTAGGGTATGAATGCTTATCAAGTTATGTGGACCTAATTACTTAATAAACAGAACTGTTGTGTATTTATTTTGACCTAGGATATCATGAAAAAGACTATTGAGGCACCAGATTGCTGTGAACAGAGAAGGTTTAGGATTCCATGGACTACAGCAATTGATTCAGTATTGGGCACAGGATGCAAATCCAGGCAATGAGAGGACTAGGACTTCTATTCAGCTGTTGTAGAGAGAAGACCTTGTTCCTGTGGCAGCAATTTTGACATCATGAGGTGGTGTCTGAATCTGCACAGGTCTACAATGTAGATGAATCTTCAATGGATAGAGAGGAAGAAAGAGAGAAAAATTAGGTCTTGATCACATTTCAGCAACAAACAAGACATATCTGAATTTAGTTTTGTTTCTGGACTTTTAAGCCATATCAGCCAATCGATTTTCTTCAATGGCCTAGCCAGTTTGAGAGGGTTTCCTGTCACTTGTAATTAAAATAAAGTGTTAACACTAAAAGAAAAAAGTCCACAAATCCTTTTTGGTTTTTTTTTTGTTTTTTACTTAATATAAAAATTCACATATAGAGGAATTATTTTTTAAAGCACGATGATGAAGGACAATGGAGATGGCCCTGGATATTCACTTTCCTCCCCAATTTGGCAGCCTGGCAAAGGGTGAAACTGAATGAGTCTGTGGGACAAAGCTATTGGCTAATGTTCACATCCCTGACATACAGGATGTTCCCAGGGCTTTGGTACACACTCCCTACCATGGTTCCTGTGTCCCCAGATCATTTGAAATAAGTCTTGTTACTTAGAGAAGCTAAGTGTTACTTAGCCACTCTTAAGTTGTTGTATAATATTTTGTAAAGTAACATGATAAAGTTTGTTGTTTCCCTTAGAGTACTTTCACTTTTAAGCCCAGCGTACTGGCCAAGGCAGCTTCTACCTTTCTACACCTTTGGCCATGAGACATACAGAACATCTACACCTGGTTGGCCCATGCTGAGGAATAATGAGTTTTGGTGATTGTGTTTGCTGTCTTATTTCTCAGCTTCTAAGTTTTCCTCAGTAGTATGCGTCCATGACATTTGGTTATCTAGAGGCACAAATAATATCTGGCTTAAACAGATTCAGTATGGATTAGTTGTGTGTCCAGGTGTTACTTTATACCTTATTCATAATAAATCAATTGTTTTATTTTTGTATCATGAAATATAAAATGTTTATTTAGCAAGTAATAGCTAGAATATATATGTGTGTGCGTGTGTATATGCACACACACATACAAACACACACTTAAATTCACATCACATAAATGATTTTACATGATTATGTAAATGATTATGACTTCTACAGAATGTTTTAAATGTAGTTTAAAATGTAGTTTTTGAGATATAATATCATACCAGACAAAGAAATATTAGAAAATACTAAGTGTTAAAATGTGTGTTGCTGATTAATGCAACAGGGTTTAGAGAGTTTAGGTGATGAATAGGAGCTGTAGCAGTTATAGAAGACTTAATCTTAGAGATAGTTTACAAACATGAACTGAATAATAATATCTCAACATGAGTTAGTTGTTGCAAGAGTGGCCCAGTGCACGATGTAGGTCATCACAGTCAGAACATAGACCACAAGTCAATAATTGATAGCTTTGCAGTCCACATCATAACGGTGATAATAACAGAGTTGTTTCTGTTGATGAGAAAGTTAACCTCCAAAAGTGAAATATTCAGTCTTTTGTAGGAAATTAAGCGGTTAAGGACTTGAAATGTTTGTGTACTATAAAGCTATTGAAAGGTATATTGACAAAACTGCTAAAAGTGAATTTCCTAAGATTTAAGGCAAAACTTCTATTCTGAATGTTCTTATCAAAGAAGTTTTTTTTTTTCTTATCATCTCAGCAGGGCTGCCATATTGCCCAACTTTATAGGAAACCTTTCACATGAAATACAGTGACATGCGCTTGCTTCTTGGCCTACCCTATTGGTTGTTTTCTTGCCTAGAATTTCCCTATGTATGGGATCTTCAGTCATAGCATTTTAAAGATGAGTCCTTGTTTCAAAAGGATTTCATACCTTTTGAGAACGTTGTTTTGTAATTATTAGGTAACAAAATTCAATCCTAGAAAAGAATTATAGAAGGTACAGGCTGGGTGTGGTGGCTCATGCCTGTAATCCCAGCACTTTGAGAGGCTGAGGCAGGCAGATGCTAGCCAACATAGTGAAACCCTGTCTCTACTAAAAATACAAAAATTAGCCAGGCGTGGTTGCATGCACCTGTAGTCCCAGCTACATGGGAGGCTGAGGCAGGAGAATCACTTGAACCTGGGAGGTGGAGGTTGCAGTGAGCCAAGATCACACCACTGCAGTGACTGTGTGTCAAAAAAAAAAAAAGGTACGACAGCCTCAGAAGATAACTCAACTGATTCTATTATTAAGAAGAGTTCTAATTATCCAAGTTTTGTTAATATATAAATCTGAACCAGATGTGTTGTGATTTTTCTTTAATTTGATTTTGATGTCTTTATGAGTGGCCATAAAACAAGACAAGTAGCCACTCTCTAGGAGACCAATGTCCAGGGAGAAAGTTAGGTTAGTGTGTGTTTACCATGTGAGGCACAATAAGAAGATAAAACTAAACAAATAAAACAGAAGAAAGGTATTACTTACAGATCCCAGAGAAAAGAGGGGTGCCCATGAGGGCCAATGGGAAGTCTGGAGGTGGCAGGGAACTCAACCAACAGGCAGAGAGTAGAGAAAGGATATGTGGGACTATACCTTTATTAAGGTCCAAGAACATTATCCTTTAAGCTTTCCTTCATGACTTGTGGATTCACTAGTTTAAAGAAAACACATATAGAGGGGAGAACTTATTTACATGATTTTGTTGTTAATTATAAGTTTTATTCTGGTCAGCAGCAGTGAGCTGTGTTGGGCTTTTGGTGTGTGGGATGAGGGACAAATGGGTTATATCCCAAGCAACCATACAGGGATGGAAAGTTTTAACCAGATCAAAGGGGACAGGGTACAACTGGGGTTCAAAAAACTTTTATATCAGGCCTAAAAATGAATGTTGGTGCAGCAACTATAATAAAAAATTTATGACAAGATGATAAAGGCAAGACCATATAAAGAGAAACAATATTTTCCAATATTTAGTGAAGTATTGAGGCAAGTAGTCTCTGAGCAGTTATTATCTAAGAAATCAGAATTGAAATACTGTCATGTACAACTGGGGTCCCCAAAACCCAGGCAATGGACCTGTACTGATCCGTGGCCTGGAACCGGGCTGCACAGCAGGAGATGAGCAGTGGGGCAGCAGGCATGACTGCCTGAGTTCCACCTCCTATCAGATCAGCTGCAGCATTAGATTCTCAGAGGAGCACGAACCCTATGGTGAACTGTGCATGTAAGGGATCTAGGTTGTGTGCTCCTTTTGAGAATCTAACTAATGCCTGATCTGAAGTGGAACAGTTTCATCCTGAAACCATACCCACCACCATCTGTAGAAAAATTGTCTTCCATGAAACCGGTCACTGGTGCCAATACGTTTGGGGACTGCTGATTTAGAGGAAATAATAAAATTTGTTCCACAAATGATGTTAGGACTAAATTTAAAAGAAAAAACTTGTGTGTAAATGTATTTGGGATTCCATCTAGGGCAGAATTCACCAACTGGAGCTTCCAGCCATGTAACAGGCTGTCTAGTACAGAAGTGAAAGCCCCTTAATTCAAGGTATTCAAGCCCAGTCTGGACTGTCATCTGTCACAGACTTTTTATAATTGGTGCACTAAATTAGGAGAAAGGCTGGGGAAAAAAAGGCCATTGAGGTTCCTGATTCTATGATGATTCTAGTATTCCAATTTCCACTTGAATACTACCAAGAGTAAATTAAATAATGAATTAAAGAGTGGCATTCTTGTGCCTGATAATTTTAAGTCATTGGTGAACCTTCACTGTGCACATTCTTTGGATTGATGTTAACAAAGATGGCGCCATTTCTTCATGAGTCTCATGTATATTCCACCTCCATATAGTTGAGCATTATTTAACAAGTATTTATTGATTTAGTAAAGAGCATCCACAGTGTCTACACTGCTGCCTAGCATCTAACAAGCACTCATTTAATTAATTTTTTGTAATGAAATAATGTGTGAAATTAAAAATAATGTTTGTTACATCCATCATGTACTAGCCATAAGATCTTGAGCAAATTATGTAACATTGATAAGCCAGGCTTGGTTTCCTCAGTTTGCTTAAACTTGGGTTTTCACAGCTGAACCTAGCCATTTCTCCCTCTCCCACAAGACCAGCATAATATGAGCTATTATTTTTAATAATTTATTGAGTATGGAAATGAAAACTAAGGAGCAATTATGAGAGATCCCACTGAGGAAGAAAAGACAGTAATAGACAATTGAATGAACCATTGATTTAAATCACATTTCTCAATGTGCATGAATTTGCAGGAAAGTGATGGATTTACTTTCCCAGCAGTTAAAAAAGCATGTGTGGAAAAATATGCTTGTGTCTACTTTTTCTATTGGTAAATCACATAGTATAAGTGAAGACAAACACTAACTTGCCCCTGAACTTCCAAACTTAACTGATTTGACTTACCTGTGGAAAATACTCCTTAAAGTAAGGCAGTGGTTTTCAGCACTGGCCACACATTGGAACAGCCTGTGACATTTTAGAAACTTCTAATGCCTGAGATTCAACCAGAAATTCTGATTTAATTGATTGGGGATTCCAGAGGTTTAAGAGCTCCCCCAGATCATTCTAGTGTACCGAAATTGCTGAGAATCATGAAGGAAGTGATAGTAATTTTTTTTTTCCCCTTAGAGTCGGGGTGTTGCTATGTCACCCAGACTGTAGTGCAGTGGTGCAATCTTGGCTCACTGAAGCCTCGACCTCCTGGACTCAAGTAATCCTCCCACCTCAGCCTCCTGAGTAGCTGGGACTACAGGCTTGTGCTACCACACTCGGCTATTTTTTTTTTTTAATGTTTGGCAGAAATAGGGCCTCATTATGTTGCCCAGGCTGGTCTCCAACTCCTGGGCTCAAGCAATCCGCCCGCCTCAGTGGTGCTGGGATTACAGGCATGAGCCTCTATGACCTTCCAATAGCATTTTTTTTCCCCCAATCACCTGCACTCTTTAGGATATTGATTGCCTGTTGGACTAGTTAATTATAATTAGAGTGTATTGAGACTGGATTCTATGGACATTTGTTTTCAAAGTGTGCTTCCCAGACCAGTTGCGTCTGCTTGGAGTTTGTCAGAAATACAGCTTTTTAGAGCAAATCCAGGCTTACCAAATCAGAAATACAGGACTAGGGCCCAGCAAACTGAGTTTTGCTCAGTGATTTTAATGCACTCTCAC
This sequence comes from Symphalangus syndactylus, assembly GCF_028878055.3. Lineage (NCBI taxonomy): Eukaryota > Metazoa > Chordata > Mammalia > Primates > Hylobatidae > Symphalangus > Symphalangus syndactylus. The sequence goes on from NC_072423.2 coordinate 43,809,988, forward strand.
TTGTCAATCATTGACATAGGACATATGAATTTTACAGAATCCCCACAAAGCCTGTTGTCACCAGCCACATTTAATTAATGTTCTCATGTTAGAGTTGACAGTACTAAAAAAAGCCAAAGCAAATCAGTGGGAGATTATAAAGAAGCCTCCCTCCCAATTAAGGTAAAGAGCAGTCTTATGAGGAACAGTAAAGAATAGTTCACATTGAACAAATGATGGCTCAATTTTGCTGATATAAAATAGAGATTTTTAAAGCTTACTCACTTTGGAATGTGTTAAAGCAGGAGATTCAATTAGTAAGTGCCCCTTGGTGACAGAGAACTAGGTGCAATCAAACAAAATAGAACAAAAGCCATGTAAGAAATATCAAAACTATGACTCTATAATGAGGACTTTTTGAGCTGTCTGAAGATGTTTAAATACAAAAAAAGAGCCATTTAAATATGATTTCATACTGAACTGAGCTAAATAATACTGCGGTTAAATATTAAGAATAAATGGAGATTGAGGTATTTTCTAAAGAACTGCTAAAAATCACATTCATATAATATCTGAAAGAAAAGAGTGACCCTAGGAGAAGTGGGTGCTTTTTTTTTTTTTCCCTGACAGCACAAGATGAATATTGAAATAATTGTCATGGTTAATGATGCTGAAGACCAATTCCCAAGGGCATAAGACCTAGCACATGGAAAACAATTATGCCATTTTCAATAGGAATAATGGGGGAATAGATGCCTGATTTGGAGAGAGATAGATCAGAGAGGTATCAGAGCTTGGGAAAGGCAGTTTAATGGAAAATTAAGAGACTTCGAGAGAGAAATACAATCTTTTCTTTCTTTACTATCTAGCACAGCATTGATTCTGTTCACAGACCACTTGTCTATGAGAGAGTATATTTTCATTTCTTTTACAAATATTAATCAACATTATATGTTTCTTGGGATAAATGTACATTTGTGGCCGGGCGCGGTGGCTCACGCTTGTAAACCCAGCACTTTGGGAGGCCGAGGCGGGCGAATCACGAGGTCAGGAGATCGAGACCTCGGTGAAACCTCGTCTCTACTAAAAGTACAAAAAAAAAATTAGCCGGGCGTGGTGGCGGGCGCCTGTAGTCCCAGCTACTCGGAGAGGCTGAGGCAGGAGAATGGCGTGAACCCGGCAGGCGGAGCTTGCAGTGAGCCGAGATTGCGCCACTGCACTCTAGCCTGGGCGACAGAGCGAGACTCCGTCTCAAAAAAAAAAAAAAATGTACATTTGTTCCTTTTTGAATATTAACTATTTCTTAAGGATTGATAACAGGACATGTGCATTAGTTTAAGGTATCCATTAGTAACTTGAATGCTTAAGTAAGGGAAGATGGAAGAAAATAACCAACCAGCTTCTCATGTCAATTGTTTCAAAACCATAATAAACACACACTCAGGTCCAAGGCATCTTCTGTCAATTGCTTTATCTATGGACTGTATTGTGAGATGGCTTTACACAAAAGAAATAGATAGGTGATGGTGCTGGTTTTACCAAGCTTGAGGATCTGGATTTGCTGATAAGCTTCTATGAGGTGATGGCATCACAGAAAAAGAAGTGCCAGGAGAAAAGTTGCCTAGGTAGAAATTGGTGGAAAGAACATTCCAGGCAGAGGATGCAGCCTGAAGACATTGGTAAAACATTTGGGAAGACATATGTGATCTGGTTTTTCCAGAATGTAGATTGCATGGGGCTGGGAATATATGCAGAGTGTATTGTAGTTGCATGGGGGAATGGCAGGGGAGGCTCAGAGTTAGATTTAGTCTTTCTAAATTCTAGCATCAACATATTAGCAGTCACCCAAGCAATCTGCATAACCAAAGCTTCAAGTAGCCAATTCTGAAGTTCATAAAACTAAATGTCTCATGTCTCTTCTTAAAACTTCAATTTCTTATTCATATTTTTTAAAATCCAATACTGGAAGATAGAGTACTTGATTTTTTTGCTGCTTGTTGTCCTGTTAAAGGGCCTAGGAAAATATTATTGTGTGAATGAGTGACTCATATCTAGAAAGTATAATAAATTTGGGGAAAGCCTGTTATGTTAAATTTCAAGGTAATATGTTTATACATTGCTATGTGCCTATTTCTTTGAGATGCCATAATATACCATGTGAAGGCCACAAGAGAAATTTGGTCAAGAAATTAAATTCAATCTATCTGTGCTGGTAATAACAATAGCAGATGGGCTTGGATTTGCAGAACACAGGGACTCCACATCAGGTCCTCAAGGAAAGTAAGTGGACTGAGGCCCAACATAGCATGCCCAGGGACACATTGGGATGGCCAACTATGCACAATCAGTCATCAAAACTTGCACTGGATTAGGACCAGCTTGCATTGGATTGGATTAGCATGCCAGAGTTTATTGTGAGGGATTGTTACAAAGAATAGATAATAATGCTCATGGCTGAGGTGATATGCTGAGTCAGTAACTGGGCTATAACTAGTTCTGGGTGTGAAGTACAGAGTCTAACCTCTTGGGAATGAGAGCTGATAAGAATGAGTTACAAGGTATGGACTCTTGTCAATCAGACTGAAGCTCAGGTTCCCAAAGAGCAGCTGAGTGTCCATTTAGTAAGTAAGGCAGGTGGTTGGGGCTTTTTATACAAGGCATGCATTTCCATACACAGGCAAAGATTGTGGGCACATGGTGAGCTGGGTCCATAGCAATCCCCACCTTTCAGGGTATATGGAGCCTCCTAAAAATTAACCTGCCTTGGCGAGGCTTAGTGGAGGACTGAAAATTGTTAAGCTTGTGGGTTGAAGTCACTGGAATTTCTTGCTAGGCAGAAATGAAGAGAGTAGTGTAACTCAGGCTCTGTGAAAAAGGATCTGGTTCTTTACATTGGATAAATGGAAGAACAGATTGAGTGGCATGGTGTAAATAGCACAGAATTTCTCCCTAGAAACTCAAGAATTTCAATATGAGCGAGACTCTTTGAAAACTGCCAAAATGATGAAGGCAGAATTTTCAATTCCATTCCTGTGCTATTCTCGTTTGAAGACAGTGCCCAGATGTCTGGCTATTTCCCATGAAAGAACAGCAGCTCTCACTTCCCATCAGAGTACACCAGAGTGCAGCGTATGCAGTAGAAACACCAATTACTCTATTACTGATAACAACAACAGAAAGCCTTGACTAATTAAATGACTATTGTACACAGAGGTTTCATGTGGATTTGTAATTTATAAAATTTTGTTTTCAATTATTCAGGGGCATAATGTGGAAAAAGATGAAATTGTAAAGAAAATTGAAAATCTCATTAATGGTGTGAGTACTTCAAGTGTTGATACCTGGTTCAACTTCTCCTGTGATGATTTAAACTTTCCAAATAAAAGGGAGAAAGGCATGGCAACCAACAGGTAGATGTGAGTGATTGATAGGAAAGTGTTATATACTGTGTTCTGGGTCAGGAAGTTATTGAAAGGGCTGATTGACTCTGTTTAACAGTATCAACTTCACATAGTTTTTTTTTCCATTTCCTTATACAATCTTGTCATTCAATTTGTGAATAGAGTTGCTAGTTCCCCAGAACAATTTCTGAATGATATCTCATCATTGTTTCTTTCTTTTTAACAGACCCAGTACCTGATGCAATTAGTTTGGCTTCAGTACCCCAGTTATTTATTTCGGCTTCTCACTAGTTTATTTCAATTTATTCTTGAAATACACACCCTTTGCTGATCATTTGAAAGGGGTTTTCTAGTATTTTCTAGAAATCTCTAGAATCTTCTGTATTATGGCTTGAGATTTGGGTTGAGGTGTTCTGTAGCCATATTCAAAGCTTTTGCACTGCTAAAATACTTCACCTGGCACTAGTGGAAACAGGGCTGAGGACATGAGAAAGGTTCCACTGAATATACTAGGAGTTAATTCAGAGAAAGAATTGGAGAGTTCATTTCCTGGAATTTCCAAAAAAGCATGTGTGGCTTCCAAATTTAATTTTAAAGAAATTTATGTTACTGCTTATAAGAAGTTCGATAACATTGTTAGTTTACTCTTATCTAGATCATTTTTCTTTAGTAAATTACAGACACCAGGAAAGATGTAGTGGGAGAATTTTCTTCTTCACTGGTAAAAAAAACACAAAGAAAATCAGGGAGAGTTAAATATTGGTATATTTAATGGAAGAATAATGGTAGAAGTAAACTTTGATAATTAAGGTTAAAGATTCTCTGATTTTGTCAAGCTTTTTCAAAGTGTCCTTTTGAATGATGAGAAGTCTAAGATAAATGCATATACACACCTACATACCCTTGAATTCCAAAAGCCAACAAAAGGAAGACTCTGCCAAATTAGATATGCTTGTCTACAAGTTTTTAGTAATCATGGATAGTTTATTTTGCTGGCATATCAACACAGTAAATTCTATAATCTGTGCCCAGAGGATGATCACAATTTATAAACATTAGTCTACAGTTTCCAGATTTGAGGCTTCCGCTCTATTCATTGGATACAATGCCTCACCTTGTTGTTGGAGGCACAACAGTGAAGACAGAGGAAAAAAAATAAAAACAGGAGGCATGTGAATCCCAAATTGGTATCTGTGGGAAGTCAAAGATTCTAAGTATCAATAGATTATTCAATATGTGTTTTATGCTCCCCAACATTATCCTCTACCTAATCATAGGCAACAGTGAAAATATAAAAAGTTAGGAGATTTGTTCTTTGTTCTCAGGAGTTTCATAATCTTGTTAGGAAAGTTATATAAACCCAGAACAGACAGTTGAATTGCAAGGAAAAAATGACACTTCCTCGGGAGGCTGAAACACTGATGTTAACCAACATGTATCTCAGTTCAGGCAGTTTGTATGTTGAGTTGTGAAGTATAATGCATGATGCGTAGCACACAATAAAATACCTTAGTAATAAATGTATAAAGGGAAAGCCTGTGAGAATTAGATCAAGTTTTAATGGACTCACAAATATGAAATTGGCACTACAGTTTAAAACCAGGAACCTCAAATTATTGATTTCTGCTTTTGGATAAAGGTGGTTGTATCAAATAATATTTACCACAATGCAATATGTTTGGCTTCATCAGTCAAAGCATCTTTTTGTCTCTTTGGATCATATTACAGATGTGTGTAATATTATTGCATTTTATTGTAGCTTATTTTCACTTGCTATAAAGAACTACCCAAGAGTGGGTAATTTTGGATGAAAAAAGATTTAATTGACTCACAGTTCCCCATGGCTGGGGAGGCCTCAGGAAACTTACAATCATGGCGGAAGGCAAGGGGGAGGCAAGGACCTTCTTCACCTGGTGGCAAGAGAGAGAGAGTGAAGGGGGAAGTGCCACTTTTAAACCATCAGATCTCATGAGAACTCACTCTCTATCATAAGAACAGCATAGGGGAACCACCCCCATGATCCAATCGTCTCTCACAGGGTCCCTCCCGTGGCACACGGGGATTGCAATTTGAGATGAATTTTGGGTAGGGACACAGAGTCAAACCATATCAATTATTAATTTTTAAAAAGTAGAAAAAAGTAAAATGCTTTTCTCTTTTGTTTTTCAACATACCAGACCCTCTTCTCTGTCAGTCTTAAATATCAAACATCCAGGGTAGAAGGTAGGATTAGGATTGTGGTAGTTGCAATACAGAGAGATCTAAAAAATTTTCTGGCATTCGAAATAGTATGCTCAGAAATAATACGAATAAAAGCCAGTCATATTTAAAGGAGATAAGGTGTTCTAGGTTTGTTTAGCCCCCGCTTAGCACAGGCCTACTGAAAGGGAGAAGAGGAGGTGTATTAGATAATTTGATGAAAATAGAGGACAGAGACACTCTTGATATATTTATTTTTAGAAACTCTAGAAGAAGATTGCTCTGCAGAATCTCTTAACAAAATGGGTGACCCCAACCCAAAATAAGAAGAGTATCAATTTATTGATCTAGTGGAACAGCATGGTCAGAAAGAGATGAGGTCTCTGTTATATTTCTGAGCCTTAGTCTATGCTGTCATGTGAATGTCCCATTGAGAACCAGCTTGCCTCCCATGGGGCATACAGTGGTGGAGTAGTTGGTGATGTCATGACAGAGATATGGATTAGAGAGTCTGAAATAAGTACCCAATGAGACTAAAAGGCAAAAAAGAAAAGGGGAAGTTGAGTCATCTGGCAGTCCCTGAGAGAGTACAAAAATACAGATTGCTGCTGCTGCTCAAATCAGTCAGGAGATGCCAGAGATGGAACTAAGGTCAACCATATTTCAGAGAATGTCACCCAGGCAAGAGATGAAAAATGTCCTTTCCCTAACTGCCATAAGGTTACTCAAACTCTTTCCTCATTACTCATATATTATCTGAGAGTAGCTGTAAGTGGAGAAGATAAATATGGAATATTGAGTAAACAGTTCAATGTAAACCTAAATAGTCTATTTAAGCTATTGAGTCCTAACAAGTTTTAAAGCAGATTGCCCAAATATAGTTGTTTTATTTTATCTTCTCACTATACTCAGGTATAAATCTTATGAGAAAGATCAGGCCTGTTATAAAAAAAGTAAAGAAACTGCATCTCGTCCATACGTTTGTGTACAACGTAAATTAATGTGTGATACAGAAACACACAAAAACACACACACCCATACACCTGCATGCTTCCTTTATAAAGACAAAGACTAAATCTCAGAGATAGATAGATAGGTTTTAAGAAACATTTTTTTCTCTCATACAAAGTGTAACCTGCACAGGTGCTTGCTATCCTGGGAATATAGGAACATGGCTGTGCAGAATGAGGTCATTTTTTTTTTCTCTTTGGTTCATCTGCTTTCTTTCAGGCCCTGCCTTAAGTCTTGTCTGCTGGCAAAAAGAATGCATAAAAACCAGGGTTCATTACTAAGCTCTCTGCGGCCTGGTAGAGACTATGTAGAAACTGACGGAAATTTTTATGTTTCTTAAAATAGGTAGCACTCCTCCTAGAGAGGGTATTCTCAGTCTATTCTCCCCATCCTCTTCCTAATTGGAGGTCAAAAGAAATGGCATAATTTTTGTTCAAGTTCTAAAGAAACAGAAGAGTACTTCCAGAATGTTGAAGTAAGGATGTCTAAAAATCTGTTTCTCCATAAAAGCAATGAGAACACTGGAAAAAATTATTAAAATCAACTTTTTCAAAACTCTGAAAATTAACCGAATGCTCTCAACAATTCTATGAGTATTTATTAAAGAAAAATGTCTGAATCTCTGTAAGAACAACAAGCTTTGTGGCATTTTTAACTTGCCCCATTCCCATCTCCTTCTTCCCAGTTCCATGGTCTTAAAACAACTGTCTTAGAAACACGATGTCTGTTAAAAACTGTAGCCTAGCAGCCACCAGAGAGGGAAACAGGTTTTGAGCTCCCTAGAAACTTAATCTCTAGAGCACTGCATGACTCACATGAAATTTCCCAAGAAAAGTCTCACTCCCATGGTTTGTCTTTATTTGTCCTGGGTTAGAGTTGGAGCTCCTTGGTGAGAAAAGACTTGTCCCCAGGATATTCATCAAAAATAATCAGTGACAATTGTTCAACTGTGCAACTGTCTGAGGTGGTAACGCAAGATAGTATAAACAAAAGGCTTTCTAAAATTTGTTTTTTAAAAATCAAGGAAATGAAATGTGTAGAGGGGCTCTGAAAATTTCTGACATATTCATAGTCACATAGCACCTGTAGTCCCAGCTACTCAGGAGGCTGAGGCATGAGAATCTCTTGAACCTGGAAGATGGAGGTTGCAGTGAGCAGAGATGACACGACTGCACTCCAGCCTGGGAGACAGAGCGACACCCTGTCTCAAAAAAAAAAATTAATTTGAACTACCGTTAAATATCTCATACCACATACAAAGTCAAATAAATCAGAGATTTAAAAATAGATCATAAATCCAAATGTAGAAGGTAAAATTGTAAAATTCTTAAAAAAACACATAGCAGCACATTTTCATAATGGATTAAATGATGAACTCATAGATGTAACACAAAAAGCACAAGCAACAAAGAAAAAAACTAGGATTTATCGAATTAAATTGGACATACCAAATCAAAAATTCTTCAGCTTTAAAGACATTATCAAAAGTATAAAAACCTGCATAATGAAAGAAAATGTTGGAAAAATCACATATCTTTTAAGAGACTTTTATCCAGGCTACACAAAGAACACTTACAACTCAACAATATAGGGACAAATAGTCTAATGTAAAAATCAGCTGAGAATTTGAATAATCATTTCTCCAAGGATGATTTTTTAAAATGGTCAGTATGCACAGGAAAATGTGCTTAACATTATTAGTCATTGAGGAAATGTAAATCAAAACCACGAGACATCAGTTCACACCCACTAATGTCAAAAATAAACAAGGCATAGCCCAACAATAATTGACAAAGATATGGAGAAATCAGAACTCTCACACATTGCTGGTGAGACGTTAAAATGGTGTGGCCTCTGTGGAACAAAGTTCAGCAGTTCCCCAAAATATTAAACATAGAGTTACCAGATGACTCGTCAGTTCCACTCAAAAGTATACACCCAAAAGAAAACTATATGTCCACCTAAAAACTTATACATGAATGTTCATAGCAGTACAATTTATAATACCCCAAAAATGAACACAACCAAAATGCCATCAATTGATGAAATAATAAACAAAATGTAATATATCCATACAGTGGAATATTATTTAGCAATGCAAAGAAATGAAGTACTGATAAATGGTACAACATGGATGAATCTTGCAAACATTATGCTACATGAAACAATACAGACATAAAAGACCATGTATTATGATTCCAGTTATATGAAAATTCCACAATTGGGAAGTCTACAAGAACAGAAAGTAGATTCGTGGTTGCCACAGCCTCAGGGACCAGAGAATGGGGAATTGGAATCAACTGCAAATGTCTATGAAGTTTCTTTTGAATGCGATAATGATGTTCTAAAATTACATAGTGTTGAGGTTTGCGCAATTTTTTAAATATAATAAAAACCATTGAGCTTTATACTTTAAGTAGGTCAATTTTATGGTATGTTAATTACACTCCAATAAATCTTTTATAAAAAATTCTAATGGGGCAAGTTTCCATTCAGGAGACTCCTTTGTGGCATTTATGCTGCACCATCTGCTTCTGTGGGTTTCTCCTCTCCTGTTCTTGTGCCTAGTCATACATTTTTGTCCCTCTTCTAGGGAAGCTTCTTAAAATAGCCCGCTGCTATTGGGGCTTACTGGGAGAGTGCAAAGTGCCTCTGCTCCTGAGAGCTCTTAGATTCCAGAGCAGAACAGGTATTCATGCAGAGGTGCAGAGATGGTCCTCTTTCCATATCTTTCATATGTTGTCACCTGATATTAAGAGCAACTCTGCTTGAACCCAAACTTTTAAAGTCTTTGCAAATGTTTGTTTTTTTGAGACAGAGTCTCACTGTTGCTCTGGCTGGAGTGCAATGGCTCGATCTTGGCTCACTGCAACCTCCGCCTCCTGGGTTCGAGCAATTCTCCTGCCTCAGTCTCCTGAGTAGCTGGGATTACAGGCATGCGCCACCATGCCCAGCTAATTTTGGTATTTTTAGCAGAGACGGGGTTTCGCCATGGTGGCCAGGCTGGTCTCAAACTCCTGACCTCAGGTGATCCCCCCGCCTTGGCCTCCCAAAGTGCTGGGATTACAGGTATGAGCCACCGTGCACAGCCTGCAAATGTTATTAAATCACCTTTGGTCTTATCTATGTAGCCCAAGACTCGTTCCCAGTACCTAGGTCTTGAGCATTACCAAATACCATGTAATTCCCTCCGTAAATCACTTCTGGCCTGCAACCTGTCCCAAATCAAATTATCCTGTACACTCCAATTGCAGAAATAAAGATCCCCTTCATATCGATGTATGCAAAAACATCCAGGGCATAGCCACTTCATTGCACAATTCTTACTTTGTGATGTATACAGGCCCTTTGCAGGGGCTGGCTATGATGTGTGTGGAATGTAGTTGTAAATGACACCAGCAGGATTAGGCTCTTTTACCTAAAATGTCTTGACTTGTCTTGTTCTATAATAAGGTATTTTTAGTAATTTATTTGTATAATTGTTTGTGTACCCAATTATAAGCTCTTATGCTAAGGATCTGTTAGACTAGGTCAGGAAAAAAATTATACCAGAGTAATTAAAATTTTTATCTTCCAACAAATAACTCAATGCTGTTGTCCATAAATGTGTGATTTGATATAAAAATGAGCTGAAAAGAATCACATAGAGAAAAAAGAGTTAGACGAAGATTTATAGAATTTGAAGTGGGATCTTAGAGATGTTTTAGTGCAGTATTTCTCAACTGTAAAGCTACAGATATTTTAGGACAGATAATATTTTGCTGTGGAATGTGACCTTGTAGTTTGTGGGATGTTTCACAATATCCCTGGCCTCTCCTGACTAGATGCTAGTATCTCCCCTAACCCTGGCTGTGATAATTAAAAACTTCTCAGCCGGGCGCGGTGGCTCATGCCTGTAATCCCAGCACTTTGGAAGGCCGAGGTGGGCGGATCACAAGATCAGGAGATCAAGACCATCCTGGCTAACACGGTGAAACCCCGTCTCTACTAAAAATACAAAAAATTAGCCAGGCACAGTGGCAGGTGCCTGTGGTCCCAGCTACTCGGGAGGCTGAGGCAGGAGAATAGAGTGAACCCGGGAGGCAGAGCTTTCAGTGAGCCGAGATCCCGCCACTGCCCTCCAGCCTGGGTGACAGAGAGAGACTTGGTCTCAAAAAAAAAAAAAAAAAAGAACAGAAAAAAACATCTCAAGGAATTGCCAAATATCTTCTCGAGAAAGATGGGAAAAATTCCCCTCTCCTACTATTTGAGAACCACTCTTTTAGTCTAATCCCTTCATGCTCAGAAGAAAAATTAAACATGGATGATTTTAAGGAGCTTGCTCTTGGAAGAATTGAAGGCAGAATCCAGTTAGAACAGTACTGTGACTGTGTTTGTCTTGTGTTCCTCTTGATATCACTATAGGTAACATAGTTCCCCTTGGCCTTCTGAAGTTTTGCTGAAAAATCAATCCCCCTAGGGCAGATTAATTGGAGAAAAGGCATACAAATGAATTTAATGTGTATACACAGAAGGCTTCATAATGAAAAAGATTCAAGAGAAATTGTCTAGTTTTATGTGTAGGCTCAACAAAGTATGGAGAGCTGTACAGAAATATGACTGGGCAAAAAAGGTATGATCTAATGCGGCTAGATGGAGTAGGGTAACCTAGCAAGGCATGTCTGCCTAGATTGTTCTTGGCCTCTCTGAGTATGCAATTCCTTCCTTCTAGGTATGAGATAGGACTCTCTCCTGAATAAAGGTCTTATGACCTATAGTCAAACGAAGTAGATCACATACAATTTCTTTTTAGACAGTTTTTACATAGAAAAGTGAGGGAAAGTTAGGATATTATCTTTAGGCTTTACGGATGGTTTGAGGAAAAGGGATTCTGGTCTCTATGATCCACGTTTGGAAAGAAGGATTCTAGTTTCTATGGCTAGGCACTTTCGAACGGGCCTGAGAAACAGGAGGGCCGAAGAAATTCAGATAAAAACTTTTACTTCTGAGGCTGCTTCTGAGGGCTTCATTTTGGGGTATTTTTTGAGCCCCAACATCACTCTCAATAAAGACAGAACAGACATAGTGCCTCTTAAAAAAATACTAAAATTTCACTAATGATTCAGCTAGCAGAGTTATCTATGTATAGTAGATGTTTATCAAATGTTTGCATATCATCATCCTTTTGTAGCATTTGATGTAATTAGTAACTCTGAGGCAAGATAGAAAGCTATATGCTATAAAAATTAGAAAAAACAGGATTCAAAATGTTTTTCTAGGTTGCATTCTATAACTATTACCTAAAATGCTGACTAGACTTTGTGAATTTTTTGAAATGAGAGGTAAGATTTATAAAAGATATATAGCTAAGTAATCTAAGGAAAACCATGAGACTACAGCTGGATGGTGACTTTTAGAAGGTATAATTCTGTGGCATTTACCCCCTTTCTACTTACAGGTTGGGTCAAGTGAATAGATGAATTTATTCCATTTTCTGTTCTCATTACAGGTTTTGTCAGGAAAAGTGAGTTATCACAGAATTTTATTGTGTGATACATTTGGTGAATTATAGCAGTGAGCAGAGATGGTTAACCTCTCTTATAATTGCATATCTTGAATGACTATTCTGCCCTTTCAAAATGCTTCTGGAATAAAAATTTACCTCTTAATCTCTTATAAATTTCACAATGGTAATGCTTAAGTAAAATCATTAGAAGGGTAGAGAGTATTTCCCTGATGAAAAGTTTCTATACAATAATCTAACCTCAAAAAAAGCAAGATCCCACCAGGCCTTGTTATCTCAGGAATGTAAAAACTGTGTTGAAATCTCATAAAATAACATTTGATAGAGATATGTCTTAGCTGTGCAAAATATTTCTCTATTTTTTAGAAATGAGAACACTTATAATATGTAATTCTGATGACTGATTTCTCACCTGATTTAGAAAATTGTTGGATGTTGACTCTCCCTAAATTTTATCATAGAAATGTATTAATAAGGTAAATCCAAGTTTTTTACACCTACTCCAGTAAGGGAGAATACCACCTTTATAGTCTCTTAATAGCATCTGAAAAGGAGGAGATCAGAGAAGAGTAGTTATAGGATTTGTAGGATTTGGGGTCTGGGTAGTAGTTGTGTGATGTTAAGGTGGGTCCTTCAGGAAGGGCAAATGGTTTGGATTACTCAGTATTTATGTCATACTAGTATTGGATTGACGGATACAGTAAGGCCAAGGTCTTAATGTAAATTTTTATGATCAAGCCGTTAATCTAGATATAAAGCTATTTTAATCGGTTCATAGTCTTATCTTCTTGGAGCAAATATTTCCTAGAACATGTACTTTAGCTGTTTGTTTTTAATTCTCAGTATTGTTCAACTGTATGCCTGGTCTCATAGACAGAGAAATATGCCGAGAAATAAAACTATGTTTGTTTCAGTTCCAAAGGCCAAGTTAAGTTCACAGTTACTCTTAAGACCCTAAAAGAAAGGTAGGGGCTCAATTAATGACACAGCATCCTGGGTAAGGAAGGAAGCTTAAAACCTCCCTACACAAGAATGTTTCACCCTCTGCTGACTGGAAAAGTGAGGTGCAATTTTGCCTCTCACTTGCCTTCCTGGATAATCATGCAAGATCTCCCACTTGCTAGTTACTTATTATAAGCTTACTATCTTAAAGATCCTAGGCAAAGAGCTATGGGAATATAATGTGAATAATATATAGGCCCCTGACAATCAAACTAAGGTTATATCATCTTCTCTGACCTACTGATTGGAGAATTGGGAAACATATTAAGTAATAAAACTATAAAGGTACATGTACTACACCACTTTGTACTAATCTTAGTTATAGAATGCGGGGAACCAAAGTAATGTAAGACATGGTCCTTGTCCTCAAGGAGTTTACATCATATTTATAGAGATAGAGCTAATGTTTAAAGAATAATAATCAAGTTTAACAATGAATTGCTAATTTCATGATACAGTTAAAGGATCAAGCAATGTACTAAGCTACCAGTAATAAGAAATAAGAGACGGCAGAGAAGGAATAGATTATCTCCTTTAAATCTAGTTTACACAGAACTTACAAGTTGAAAATAAGTTTTATTTGAATAGAATAAATTTAATCATTTGATTGGAACATAAACCCAGAGTTTTTTTCTAAACATGTATTGCAACTTATTTTTAGGTTTGACACAGGTCGGAGATTTAGGAGAACAAATGTTTGAATTGCCTTTTTGTAGAACCTAAAATAGCTGGAAAATCCAATTACTGAAAATTGTTGAACATGTACACAGGACTTTACTAGGCTGAATGAGAGATACAGATCTAAAAGGGCAAATCCTCAGATTCTGAGAAATTCTGCTGTAGAGACCAAATTAAAATTATAATAATAGCTTAAAATATGAGTAAAGAAGCCAAAAATATAAATGTATATGTGAGAAATGAATCCTCCAATACTTGTAACCTGTATAATATTCTATGAGTCTTTATTAAAGTTATTAAAGTTATATAAGTTATTAAAATTGTGCAGTGTCAATTGTGACAACTCAACATCATCTCATTAAATACCCCAAATGGCTTAGTGGATAGATCTACTTTTTGATCATTTTTATGTCAGTTGAAGGCGTAACTAATTGTAAACATGCATACAAGACAGGTATCACAAATTTATTTCAAGTCATTACAAAATTCTGAAAAGAGGCCAGGCATGGTGGCTCACGCCTGTAATCCCAGCACTTTGGGAGGCCAAGGCCAGCGGATCACCTGAAGTCAGGAGTTCGAGGCAAGACTGGCTGACATGGTGAAACCTCGTCTCTGCTAAAAACATAAAAATTAGCTAGGCACGGTGGTGGACACCTATGATCTCAGCTATTTGGGAGGCTGAGGCAGGAGAATTGCTTGAACATGGGAGGCAGAGGTTGCAGTGAGCCGAGATTGCACCACTGCATTCCAGCCTGGGAGACAGAGAAAGGCTCTGTCTAAGAAAGAGAAGAGAAGAGAGAGAAGAGAAGAGAAGAGAAGAGAAGAGAAGAGAAGAGAAGAGAAGAGAAGAGAAGAGAAGAGAAAAGAAAAGAAAAGAAAAGAAAAGAAAAGAAAGAAAGATTGAGAGAGAGAGAGAGAGGGAGGGAGGGTAGGAAGAAGAAATTCTGAAAACAAAGTCTCAAAAGAGAATTAAGTTGAGTTCACTTAATTTTACGGGCATGTAAATTATAAACTATAAAGGCAGAGGTGACAAGGTTATAAAGGGCTTGTGATCATAGAAGAGGACAAATCTGTTCAAAGGAGAGCATCTGGAAATGGACTTCCACTTCCATTTAGTTTTGACTCTATTCCCTGTCTCTCAACAACATTTCTGAGTAACAAATAAATGGTGAAAGTGAGGAAAAAGTCCCAGAGCCTGAACACCATGAAGATTCCAGTTAATTAACCCATCCTAATTCTCATATTTAGACACATCAGTTCAACTGTACAGGGCCTTATTAATATTTCGTTATCTATCCTAAGTCAATAGGACATTTATCTGTGATTCCGTATATGCTAAATTCATTATTGCCTTTCTTACTACCTTCAATTTGTTTCAAAACTGACCTTTCCTAAGTTTTAAAGCTGTAATCATAGATTGTAAAGCAACAGCAAAGAACCTGATTAATTCACCTAAATGTATTAAACTATAAATGAGAGAGAATTATATCATAATCTGCTACCATTTTATTGTGTTAAGGCACACTTTGTATTTTAATAGCTGTCTTCAGGACTTAATGGCTTAATTTAGAGAACAGAATTTTATGGTCGAGTCTTGAGGGTGATAGTAGATGGTGACCAGCACTTTTATATCCTTGTGGTGCACTTTGAACTGGAGATCAGTTCCACTACCCTGGTGCCTGGAAGCAGACAAAAATCAGGGAGGACTGTAGGCATCTGTGGGATCCCATGTATCCTGCAAACTGTTGCCTCTTCAGATACCTCAGAGAGCAAATATTACCCATGGGAGTTACGTGCACTGCTGTGAGACCTTTACCTGTCTTTTATTTTATTTTATTTTCTATTTTTATGAGACAGAGTCTTGGTCTGTCGCCAGGCTGGAGCGATCTCAGCTCAATGCAACCCCCACCTCCCGGGTTCAAACAATTCCCCTGCCTCAGCCTCCAGAGTAGCTGGGACTATACGCGTGTGCCACCAAGCCTGGCTAATTTTTTGTATTTTTGTAGAGATGGGGTTTCACCATGTTGGCTAGGATTGTCTCGATCTCCTGACCTCAGGATCCACCTGCCTCGACCTCCCAAATTCCTGGGATTACAGGCGTGAGCCATGCGCCCAGCCCTTTACCTAGCTTTTAAGAGTTCAAGGGTTAAAAAAATATTGAAAACCATTGCCTTTCAATTTTTGCTCCTATGCCTATGACTGCTTCTAGAAATAAGATGTGATAGGCAACATTGAGCACATATTTTTAGAATCCTCCACATTTTTCTGTGTTTGTTGCTTTTGTCTTGTTTTGCTTCCCAAACACCTATCTGTAGATGTTATATTCAGTAATTGATTCTAAAACAATCAGCAAAATTAAATTATTGAATACACAACTGGCTTATTGTCAAAATTAGACAAGATTCTGCGTGAAAAGTTACATTTAAAATGATAAGCACACCACAAATGTAAAGTATCAAGTAGCTCTGCAGAGATAGAGAAGAGAAAAAGCCACCTCAAAATAGGGTTTTTGGAGTAATAGCAATTTCCTTTGGCTAGACTTTTGGCATCATCTGAATGAAAAAGTGGCACCAATTTGACAAGATTAGGTAAAGTTTGGTCATTGGCACTGCCAATTAATTCATTATAATTCATTTATTTTCTTTATTTTCTCACTCACGAGCACCTCTTATGTATACATCACTGTAAAAGGCAATGTGGAAGATATGAAAAATGTATAACATCTGGTTCCCAGCCTAGGAATTATAGAGTAGGTTGAGAAAACAATGTATGTTATGGTGACAGAACAAAGTCATAAAGAGAATGCCTAATGTGTTGTGACAGTAATTTCAGAGATGGATGAGATCACTAGGTATAAGAACCGGGAGTTAAGGAAGCACCTTGGACAAAGTAGGACTTGCAGCCAACACTATAGTATGGGTCTGGGCCCTGAAAACCTCACTGTTAAGAAAACTTTATGTGGTTTCTCATGAAAACCAAAGAAAAATAATAAGGTAGATATTGTATCTTCTACATATTGCTTTCATGAAATATTTTTTCTTTATTTACATATCTTCAACGTTTTCTATAAACATTGAATTTTCTCACTAGAAAATCAAGTGTAAGTGTTTTTCATCCATTCTCAATAATCTTCCTCAAGCCTTTGAAATCACTCCATCTTTCAGGAATATCTTTGCCAGTGAGTCAGCTTGATGTGTAAAAGGAATTCATGCATAAAGGCTATTAACACAGTCATCATCAAATGTGGTCTGCCACCAGATTTATGTACAGGCCAACTTTACTCTTTACAATACAATCCATTAACCGTGCATAAACATGTTCAAGCAATTTAGATAATGTGGGTAATGGTGAAACTGAGTGATAGCCATGCCCTAGGGTAAAATGATTCCAAACTGGTGGCATTTTGAATTTCCTGTCCAGATATGTTAACTGATTGTTTTGATAGCAAATTAAACAGAGAGAGGTAAAGAGTGGAGCATTCCAAAGAATTAACATTGCCAGATATTTTTCTTCCCTAAATGTCCAGTGTGGCCCCAGAATGGATTCATTAACATTTTATTAATCTCGTTATGTATATTCACACACACACACACGGGTGTATTTTTTTCTTAAATTAAAATTATACTTTCTAGTATATTTAAAAATTGGAGGGACATGAACTTTGGACCTTAGTGTTAGAATACTTAGCATAAGAATTGTGGACTATTATTGTTTAAGGGAAACTTAGAGTTTATCTAATGTAGTCCTAATTATATAGATGAGAAAATTGAGGACCAAGAGGGTGAAATGGCTTTTCCCTTGTCAGAGAGCTCTTAATTGATTGAGCTGAGATCAAAGCTCCCTAGGGTTTTCCTGCCTTCCTAGGATTTTCTAGCTCATCAAGCTGGATTGGGTTAGAAACAGTTAATTTATACATTATTGTTCTGTTTAAGTTTATATGAGGTGATGATGAATAAATGTTCCATGATTCACTACATGATTTAGAAAGTTTTGAATAGAAGGTTTTTCACATTTTTCTTATTGTTGAAGTCAACTCTCAAACTTGAAGATAACTTGGTGCTTCAGTTGTACTAATACAGACGTTAATAATAATCAATGACTATATTGGGTTCTCACTATATGCCATGCACTGTACTGAACACTTTATTTTCATCATCTCAGTTAATCTTCACACTTCTCCTGAAAAAATCTATCAGTTGACTTTTACTCACGAGAAAACCGAGATTCCACAAGTTGAGCCATTTACAGTACATGAGTGGCACTACTGAAATTTGAACCCAGGTCATCTGACTCTAAAATAAATTTAGATGCACTTGCAAACACAGGCACTAAATCAAAAAGTATTCCTATTGGCGCACCATGTGTATGACGAGATCTAGGTGCTATATAATAGAGATTGTTGTGGTCTGGATGGAGAATGTCTATTTGGCCTATAAATACTGAATTTTAGACTGGATCATATTCAAAGGCAGTATATAGAGTAGTTAGGCACTCAGGTGTGGGCCCAGGTTGCCTGGGTTCACATCTCAGCTCTACACTAGATGTCCTGTGGCTATGTGACTGTAGACAGGTCAGCTTACTTCACTAGGTCTGTTTCCTCATCTGAAAGTAGCAGGTAACGCAAAGAGTATTGGGAAGATTAAATAAACTAATGCATATAAAATGGTTTTTTTTAAGTATTCCTTTTGGTTTCTTGTGATCTAGTTTCATAAGTGCAAGTGGATAGAAGGCCTAGAAATAGTGATCAATATGTTTACAGACCTATCTCAGATAAACCATAATAATCAATGACATTTTCTTAAAATTAAACAATTACAAGAACCAAAACATTGCTTCAATCATCAAACTATTCTAATAAATAACCCCTAAAGTTGAATAACCATTTCAGAACAGTACTTCAAAAATATTTTCACTAAAAAAAAACTTCACAATGTGCTTTCTGTAAATGACACGCCATTTGTGCTAACGAGAGAGAACTCTGTAGTCAAGCAGCAGCTTGAACCTGAGGCAGTCATTCTCTGTCTTTATAACCTGCACTAGCTTGTCAGTATGTATGGTATCCATTTTCTTCTCTGTAAATTAAATTATGATAATAATAATTCCTACTTCGCAACATTTTTTATGGATAAATACATACACAAATCTGAAGAAATTTGCCACAGAATAAGTGTTGTTTAAGTTGTAGCTACATTATTGTTCCATGCTAACCGCCAAGTTTCAGTTAGGACTACTGAAGCCTGTGACTACAGGAAGATAGGTATACACTGATATATCTACTCACTTAACTTGTATTGAGAAAGACCATTTAGGCTTCATAGTCTTGAACATCTTATACTACTATAGTCCTTTTAAGTCTGTGAGCCTTGTAATAGGTTGTGTTTTGTAGGAAGTAGATTCTAAAAAGAAGTTCAGCTCTGCAATGCAAACCCAATTACAGTCTCAGCCAAACCTATTAGGGGAAGAGTTTTGGAATGAGAATTGCCTTTCAGCATTGTTCTGTATTGGGTCAACATGTCAACATGGCCAACATTGAAGAGTATCTGATGAAAACCACCCTTGGAATAAGCTTGGCTAGACAGCTCCCAGAAGATAGGCAATGACCAAAGGAGTTGACAACTGAACACTATCTGCCTACTACATTTCCAGCAGCTGGGTAATGTCTCTCATTATAGGGGGATCTAGGAGGCCTATCACAGTGTCCATCATAATACTTACTAAATTCATTATAAATTAGGTTTATCATCTAGTAGCCAGCCTGGTAACATGTCTAGTTATCTTACATTGATCCTGCTAACTGACTACTCAAAAAATACAGCAATCTGTTAATTCAAATTCTAATGCTCCTATCCTTTATTTAACTTATATTTTTAAAATACATGCATATTGTGTCTTCCTTCTTGAAACACTGAAAGTTATACTGCAGACTGTAATTGTTATTCCCCAAAGGCCTACCTAGAACGTAGCTACAAATAATTCCAACTATCTCTCCAGCAGTAAAAATATAATTTAAAAGACTTAAATCTCTTTAATAAAAGATATCTGTTTTTAAAGATTAGAAATTATGGTTATATGGAGTGGAGACATGAAGAATGACAGATGACACAATCATCTTGAGGTGCATGAAGGTTTATTAAATGAACTACCTAGAATTTTTTTAGGGCAAAAAAGGATCTTTAAAGTGAAGGCAATTTTGCTACTTTTATTATTTTTTTTAGATTAAAACGACTTCCCTTGGAGCCTGAGTGTTGATCCAATGATAGAGAATATTGCTTACAGTAAGACAACTTAGTTCTGCAGTGTTCCTGGCATGGAGATAGCATAGTCAGGAAGAGCATTAAGTAGAGCCCCAGGACATGAATGATTATGGTTGTCAGGATATCTTTGTTTCTCTTTAGTTCTTTATTTCCTATAGTCCAATAAGTTGCTTCTCTAAGGCAACATCTTTTTATACCACATTTTTCTTTGTTGAATACCCAAGTTAAAATGTGTATGCTTAAGTTCAGGTTTGTTCAATTGAATTTAACGAGTACTGACCACTTTCCTTAGTGAGGAACAGTCCAATATATGTTTTTTGAAGACCTTTTACCGCATGGCAAATGATAGTAATTTGTTGTCAACACTCCAATTTGGAGGAGGAAGAGGCGTATGTAACCTACATACAGCAAAGTGCAAAACATAAAGGCACAACTCAATAGGTTATACCAGAATGAAAATCCATGAAATTATACACCAGTTCAAGATATCAAGTGTTCTAACACTCTGGTAAAATGTTAAATAGTGTTATCAGTGGCTATTCATGACATTTTCCTAACCTCAAAAATAAAGTTTTAACATTAAAATTGAAGTATGATGTTTGCTCTGGATTTTTTATAAATATTTCTTATAAATTTGAAGAGTTCCCTTTTATCCTTTGTTAGTTAAATATTTTTACATTAATGAATAATAACATTGAAGTATTTTGCATCTATTGATATAATTGTGTACTTTTTCTTCTTCTGTTCACAAAAATAATTACATTGGTTTTTTGTTGAATATTAAACCAAATTTTAATTCTCAGAATAACCTCGATTTGTGATTTAATGTTCATTTATATATTGATGGATTTAATTGGGGATATAATGGGGAAGAATGTGAAGTCTTTATAATTAAATAGCCATGACTAGCAGACAAAGCAGCAGGTAAACACCCACCTCACATAGAATGTGATGAGTGCTACAGTTGGAGTGAAAAATGGCTATAGTGATTCCAAGTAGGGACACCATACTTGTCTTGTGGAGCATTATTCAAAAAAACTCCATATATTAATGAGTATATGGTTCAAACCCATGAGTTTTAAAACCTGCTATGTCAGCCATTGAAAAATCTCCAGCTGCCTCTAGGTATCCCTTATAATTTTCTCCTGTTACCCTACTGAGATATCAAAAGAAAGCAATGAAATATTGATCTCACGATCATAATTTAGAGATCATGAAATACATACTTATAAAACTCTTTGATGCTTTGGCCAAGATCCCTTCCAGGGTGTGACCACCTGTCTGGAAACTTGGTGCACAGGACTCAGACACATAGGGCCACAAAAGGTAAAAGCTGAAGTAAGAGATTTTATACCTCTCTCCAGAACTCTGGATTCAAAGCACAAGTCTGTTCATTTATCATTTTATTAGCCTCAGTGACACTGGAATAAAGCAAGAAAGCTCAGGGGGGGTTCTCAATTTAAAAAGTTTTTGTGACCTATTTCTATAGAACTTTGGCAAGTATATAACAGACTTGGATATCAGAAAAATATTGATGTTTGTAGCAATGACTGGTGAGATAGTGATGAAACAGGGTCTGTCAGCTCAAGAGAAGTCTCAGAACACAGATTGATTTTCCCAGAGAAACCAATATCTAAGGAAGTATCTGAAATACAATTAAAGATTATTTTGGTGAAGGCAAAAAATAAAAACATTTGAGTAAGAGAAAATATGTTACCTATTACAGGAATAAAGGGAAAGAGTGACTTAAGAAATGTAAAAGAGATAGAGTCTAATTGATAATTAATTTGACACAGGATTTTCTCAGACCATTTGTTGGACTCATAACAGGGGTATATGTTTTCTCAGCCTACCATGCTCAACCCCTTGTGAGAAGGAGCATGTGAGCAAGTGAGTGTGGGACTCGGCCAGCCTCTCTGGGCACTGACATAAGAGCAAGCTCTGTGTGACAGTGCCCAGATGGGGGTGCCTGCAACCCCAAAGCCCCTGGGGCATGTTATAATGCTCTCTTAGCTCCACCATCCATGGACAGCAGTGTATCAGCTCAGTTGGCCACTTGCCTTGTCACTTGGGGCAGCTGCCCTCCACTGGTGAGGGCAAAGGGACAATGTGACAGCCTTTCCTGGGTACCTGAACTTGGTGGGTCCAGACCTCTTGTCCAGCATCCAACAAGAATGAGGTCACATAGACACTTGAAGGATGATGAAGACAGATAATTTTATTAAGTGATGGAAGTGGTTCTCAGTGTAGGAGGAAGCAGGAGAGGGGATGGGATGGGCAGGTAATCTTTCCTGAACTCTGGCCAGCTCCTTCACGAAGTCCAGCAGGCTCTTCCCTGAAGTCATGCTGTCTCGCTGAAGTCAGGATGCCTCTCTGAAAGCAAGCTGCCTCTCTCTCCCCGACTGACTGAGTCTGAGGTCTTTATAGGCACAGGATAGGGAGGGCAGGGTGGGGCAGGCAGTATGTAGCTTTGGAAAAGGTAACATTGATTGGTAAAAAGACATTATTCAGAAGGAACCAATCAGGAGAGAGTGGGAAAATAGGAATAGAAGTTCTCACTTTGGACCTCAGGTTTCAGGCTACCTTGGCTTGAAAGTGGGGTTTTATAGGGGACCTGTCCCTATCTGCCTAGAATTTCTCTGCCTCCACCCTCTATCAAAAGTAGTGCCAGATACATAACAGGTATTCAAGAAATATGTGATTATTAATTGTACAAGTGGACAATGAAGTAATCAAGGTTAATATTTAAGTTTTGGGGCAGGGAGTTTTATTAGTGGACACTGCTGTCCATTATTGCCATAAAAATCTAAGAATGAGGGCAAATGATGTGTTCAATTTTGAATGCCTTAGAATATCAAAATTAAGAAGTTGAGTATATGGGATTGTAAATCAGTAAAAAAAAAAATCTTGATAATACAGATTTAGTAGTAATTGACATATTGAAGACAAGTGGAAAAAATAAAATGGAAGAGATTTTTCAGGGATCATGAGTAGAGAAAAACAAATGAGGAAACTCAATGGGGTAGTAAAAATTAAAGGCCAAAGTGAAAAGACTACAGATACTAGACAGTAGCTAAACTTTTCAAACAGTGTGAAGAGGTCTCAAATATGTTTCCAAATGAAGACAGTCCAAATATATAGATTTGAGGAAAAAATATATAGATTTATATGTTCTTATATATGTATAAATTATCTATATATGTATGTACTATATAATTTTATTTTTATTTAAGGGAAAAATATATTTACATAGACAGTATAAATATAGATTTGAGGAACATTATTGACAAACTTGACCTAATTAATATACATTGCACCCATTAACTGTAGAATGTACATATTTTTGCAGTACGTGAAGCAATTATAAATATTGGTCATATATTTGCATAATGCAAATTTCCTTACATTCCAAATAATTTAAATTATAATAGAAATATTAAATAATTTTACATATTAAATAAATATTGTAGAAATTATAGAGTATATTGTCTCACAAATGTGCAATTAAGCTAGAAATCATTAAATACAAAAGGTAATTAGGAAACACTTTTCTACGCAGAGACTAATAAATACTTCTATAAAAAAGTATCAAAGAAGAAATCACAATTAAACTTAAAAAATACTTTCAAATATTTAGAATTAGAAAGAAATATTATATCTTCAAACATGTGGGTTGCAACCTAGAAGGAAATTCAAAACTTTTTTAATGCATATATGAGAAATAAAGTTTTAAAATCAGTATGCTACATATCAATGTTAAGAAATTAGCCAAATAACAAACAATTCAAACTAAAAATGTAGTAGGTAATAGGAAGAAAATAACAAACATAAGAGCAGAAATTAATCTAATAAAAAGCAAAACAAAACAGAAGCTCTTAAAAAACAGTGATTTAATTGTATTAATTCCTGGACATACTGAGCAAAAAAGAGAGATAGCAGAGAGTAACTAAAATCAGGAAGAAAAAAGGGGATGTTATGTAACTTCATCAGACACTGAAAATATCATAAGCAAGTAGGATTAATTATAACTCAGCAAAATTTACATTAAATAAACAAATTCCCAGGAAAAAATACATAAAAGCCACATACAAAGAAAAAATCAGAATAATTTTATAATTATAAAATAAATCTGTAACTAAAAACCTTTGTAAAAACAAGGTTTTCAAACCATGAATTTGAGTATGTATTTATTTAAAACATAATCTTACATAAATTATTCTTGCTTGGTATGGCATCAGCTTTGATAATAAAATTTAACAAGAGAGTTATCACAGTGGAAAATTAGAGTCCAATCTCACAAACATAGATGCCAAAATCTTAAATAAAATAGTGGCAAACCAAATCCATCAATATATAAATGAACATTAAATCACAAATCGAGGTTATTCTGAGAATTAAAATTTGGTTTAATATTCAACAAAAAACCAATGTAATTATTTTTGTGAACAGAAGAAGAAAAAGTACACAATTATATCAATAGATGCAAAATACTTCAATGTTATTATTCATTAATGTAAAAATATTTAACTAACAAAGGATAAAAGGGAACTCTTCAAATTTATAAGAAATATTTATAAAAAATCCAGAGCAAACATCATACTTCAATTTTAATGTTAAAACTTTATTTTTGAGGTTAGGAAAATGTCATGAATAGCCACTGATAACACTATTTAACATTTTACCAGAGTGTTAGAACACTTGATATCTTGAACTGGTGTATAATTTCATGGATTTTCATTCTGGTATAACCTATTGAGTTGTGCCTTTATGTTTTGCACTTTGCTGTATGTAGGTTACATACGCCTCTTCCTCCTCCAAATTGGAGTGTTGACAACAAATTACTATCATTTGCCATGCGGTAAAAGGTCTTCAAAAAACATATATTGGACTGTTCCTCACTAAGGAAAGTGGTCAGTACTCGTTAAATTCAATTGAACAAACCTGAACTTAAGCATACACATTTTAACTTGGGTATTCAACAAAGAAAAATGTGGTATAAAAAGATGTTGCCTTAGAGAAGCAACTTACTGGACTATAGGAAATAAAGAACTAAAGAGAAACAAAGATATCCTGACAACCATAATCATTCATGTCCTGGGGCTCTACTTAATGCTCTTCCTGACTATGCTATCTCCATGCCAGGAACACTGCAGAACTAAGTTGTCTTACTGTAAGCAATATTCTCTATCATTGGATCAACACTCAGGCTCCAAGGGAAGTCGTTTTAATCTAAAAAAAATAATAAAAGTAGCAAAATTGCCTTCACTTTAAAGATCCTTTTTTGCCCTAAAAAAATTCTAGGTAGTTCATTTAATAAACCTTCATGCACCTCAAGATGATTGTGTCATCTGTCATTCTTCATGTCTCCACTCCATATAACCACAATTTCTAATCTTTAAAAACAGATATCTTTTATTAAAGAGATTTAAGTCTTTTAAATTATATTTTTATCTAGTGCAAGGCAGGTGTTAGGTAAAAATGTTGACTCTAGTTGATTCTAACAAAAACATAATAATAGAAACATTACTGCTTTAGAAATCAATAGGAATCTGATAAAATCACTAAACGATTTTGGGCCTCAGCTATCTATTCTGTAGAAGAATTTTGGAAGAGATTATTTTCTAATTTCATTTCAGCTTTGACAAATTATAAGGCTAAGAGGCTCAGCTGAAGTCATCAGGACCTGCTTTACTCTGTTTCTGGATCACACTTTCTCTGGGATGACTGAATTTTTTGTGTTTTGACTGCAACCCATTATATGAGGTCAGGTATGGAATTTTCCACTTGTGGCATCATGTTGGTACATCAAAATGTTTCAAATTTTGGAGCATTTTGAATTTCAGATTTTTGGATTTGGGATGCTCAATCTGTAATAAACTTTCTCTCAGTTTGAGGTAGGAAGACATAGATTAGTGTCCTATTGAAGTCTTAACTCTGCTTATGATGTTTGATAAATATCTGAGAAGCATATTTATAAGACTTCTAGTCCTACCATCTCCTATAATGTATATTTACATTGATACACTTTCTTATACTGAGAAAAATACATTGAATATATTTATTATATTCAATAAAATGATAGTTTGGGGAAATAAAATATTTTACATTAGTAATTTACATTTGCACCTTCTATTTCTGACCAGGTAATTTATACATTTTGTTAAAAAATGACAGACATTGGATAATACGAGGCTCAAGCCTCTTTTATTTCCTAGACACTTTGATAACATCCATGTATACTTTCCACCAAATGGAAATTAAGTCAAATTGTGACTGATATATAAATAGATCAATGAATGCAAATAAAATTAACAAATGGTAATCAGACCTGCATCAACGCAGAAGGTGAACCCGGCAAAGACATTAAAGGAATGTTTTCCCCTGGGGAGAAATATCATTAATAGGCAAATTAGTTGCATATCAGCCCACAGCAAATAAACATTTTTTACCTCCCTCAACTGGCTGGAAGTTGTCTGGATCAATGGGAAAATACCACAAAAGAATTTTTGTGAAAAATAATGTGAGATCTTCAACTTATGATTAAAATAATCCATTATGTGAATGCAGGATGCAGAATGTGCCAGACATGGGTGGCATAAGCTTTATGACAAAGCTCTTGAGGGCTGAGTGAGAAAAGAGATCAATATAAACTATGATATAAGTCAGCTGATTCAGAGCTTGGACAATTTTGGGCTGGATTAATAAATAATAGTAAGATGATTCCCTTGTACAATCACGGAAGCATATACATATTTATAATATTAAAAGTAAAAATTAACATCCACAAATAGGAAGCATGACACAACCTAAATTAATAAACTTATTTCACTGGTATAATATAGTTATTGAATGATAGCTAGAAAGTATACGGAGAAGTTCAGATCTTAATGTAAGCTTGGGGTATGCAAACTGAAAGCAACAGTTTAAATGTCTTACTATTGACTCTAATTTCAGGTCTCCAGGATATAAAAATGAAAAATTACGGGTGATATATTTTCACCGTTAGATGAAACAAGCAAACCATCAAGAGGAGGAAATAGTCTTTTCTGGAAATTGAATTTCACCTAAATTTATCATAGCTCTTTATAGAAGGAAAATTTGAAAGCAGTAACATTTTACGATTTTATAACTTTAAAACTACACATTTTCAAAAAGGATCCTCAAATTTTATTTAGTTTAAGCTTTATGGCTGAAAAGCTGCTATTATGCAAACTGAAGGCTGTTTTTCTACCACTTTATGGTATACAAGGGATTGGAGAGAAAGGAAAATATCTGTTAGCTTGTCTAATATATCTATTATAATGATCATGCATGTTTGCATTTTTTAAGATGAGGTTTTCATAAAAGCATTTAATGAAACTTATCATTGACATCATCATCCTTTCTCATTTTCTTTCTTTCCCTAATCTAGCACATCTTCTGTGTTCCCTCTACTTAGTATCCTTGGTTACCAATTTCTGCCTGCTCTCTAGCTTATAGGTTAGCATTCAGGTCTTGCCAAACAGGAATTTTGTACAAATTCCACTGTGGAGATGCCAGTCCTAACTTCAGAAGGTAGTCTAGTGGTAAAGGGCATGGGATTTACCATATGACAGACGTGGTTTTGAGTCCTTTGTTGTAGTATTCAAGTAAATTGCTAAATGTCTTTAAGCCATAGATGCCCCATTTAGGAAGGATATCTACTTCAGAATATTGTGAAAGTTAAAAGCGGCCGAGCACGATGGCTTACACCTGTAATCCCAGCACTTTGGGAAGCCGAGGTGGGCAGATCATCTGAGGTCGGGAGTTTGAGACCAGCCTGACCAATATGGAGAAACCCTGTCTCTACTAAAAATACAAAATTAGCCGGGCATGGTGGCACATGACTGTAATCCCAGCTACTCAGGAGGCTGAGGCAGGAGAATAGCTTGCGCCTTGGAGGCAGAGGTTGCGGTGAGCCGAGATTGAGCGGTTGCACTCCAGCTTGGGCAACAAGAGCAAAACTCCGTCTTTGGAAAAAGAAAAAAAAGTTAAAAGCAATGTGTGTCAAACTCTTAACGGCAGTTCTTGGCATACTCTAAGTATTGCCATACAGTAAGTTCTTGGCATACAGTAAGTATTGCCATATAGTAAGTTCTTGGCATATAGTAAATATGGCATTTGTTGCCAGAAATAGCAAATGAAAACACTAAATGCCCAGTTGGATTTAAATTTTAGGTAAACAGTAAATAATTTTCTAAGATTGTATGTCCTGGGGGAATAAGTTAAAGAAACAAATGAGAATAAGCAAAGGCTATCTATTTGTAGCAAGAGAGTCAGCTACCATCACTTGTATTTTGGCAGAGACTGAAAGGCAGGCAGAGAAGTGAGAAAGCTTTATAGTGGAAACAAGCAAAAGATTCAGCTCTGCCCTGATTGGAGTTTTTTGCAATACAGAAGCTTTAAGTTGGGCTAACCCGAATGGGACATCGTATGTGATAGATTAAGAGTGTACATTCAACCTTTTTTGGTTGACCCTTAGTTGAAAGCAAACACAAAAATTAGGGAACCTTTCAGTTGTTAATCCAAGGCTAGCCATTTTGATTTTTAAAGAAGTTATTGTTTGGCTTCCTGGATTGTTTCTGGAGATAGCAGTCTGGATTCCTGCAAGTCTGACATAGAGTGGAATGGCTTCCTGGACTGGTTATTATAGATATGAAGTTGGTTTCCTGGGGAAATTTTGAAGGTTGTGGGTCAGCATTTTATTTTTAGGTATGGTCTGACCACTGTCCATTCGTATGTTCATTCTCTCAGTCTTAAATATTGCATGGTGTTCTGAATTTTATCTGGCCACAGTAATATTAAGTACTTGCTAAATGGTAGATGCTACATAATTGATGTTACAGTGATAATGACATGATGTATTAGCCTCCTAGGAGCACTTACTCTTTATAAGAAGACCACGAAGACAGGACTTTGTTACATTATAGTATCACATGATAGTTTCATATGGTTCATACTATGGAATTTTCTTGAGGAAATCATTTAAGTCAATCAAGCCCTCAAGTCACACTGTGATATTAACCATCTGCACATAAAGTCAACCCAGGCCAAGATATAAGCTTTTTTCAGTTGAGGGAAATAGTTTAGGTTAGTGAGAAAACACACGGCTCTCAAGCAATTCCCATACCACTCATTTCAGCAAAGTCCAGTATTCTCATTGTATTTTTTTTCTTTCTTCACTTTCTCTAGCTCTTCTAATGTTTATTGATTCTGCTTCTTTCATCACTTCCCATTGATTGGTGGGTGTCTATAGTTATGCATTAGGGGTATTGATCCTAAAAAATTGGCCCTCTAATGGAGGTCAGCTGAAGTCAGACATGGAGCTTCTCCCTCTCTTGATTTTTGTTGATTTGTTTTATTGGGATTTTGCTCTTCTCATTTTCCAGTGTGCAAAGGATTGGTTTAGGATGAGGGAAGATTTTTAATATGTTTACTAGCTTTCTGTCATGTTAGCATTTCTCTTGTCATTATGGGCTGGGTGTTGTGATGCCTATTGCCAGGACCCATCTGGCTTGAACGTCTTGTTGTCGGAAGTTGCTCTGCAAGGTGAGGCTTGCACTAGCTCTGGCAAGCTCCTTCTTCTCAAGTGAGAGAAAATTGTGCATGCCAGTTTCAATACCATATGTAGCTGTTTCTAATGCTTGTTCTTTTTGGTTGTAAATAACAGCTGAAGCAAACTTTCTAGTGCCTAATCCGGACTCATAGGCTTTAGGGTATCAAAGTAAACCCACAGATTTTGGTTTTCTAATTCTGAGGCGTGTAATCAAGAAGACATTGTAAGCTTAAAAAGGCAACATGTCTCTAGGAAAAACAAAGCAAAATGAAGAAAATGGGCTTTGGACTGAGACAAAGCTGTTTTGATGCTTTGTACTAATGCTGCCACTTAGTAACTATGTGACCAGGGACGAGTTATTTGACCTCCTTGAATTTCAGTTTTCTCACTTATAATTTTAAGCCTCATGCCCTTTAATTGCCATGGAAGATTAGAGGTAGTATTACATGACATACAGCCAGGGATCTTGGCATCAACATACACTAATAATAATAGTAATTTTTATTGTTATAATTATTATTAGAAAATGAAGAAGAACTTCTAGAAGTTATTTTAAAAATCCATCAGGATTCCAGTCCATCATGTTTTTTAACCAAAAATGATATTGCAGAATAAAGTTTTGAAGAAGTATTTACAAAAAGCATGAAAAAGTAGAAGGGCTATTTCTTGAAACCTTACTCTTTCTTGCGGAGAAGAACTTCACATAAGTCCTATGCAGTTATATAAAGAAAAAAAAAACATATTGCACAAACTCTGCCTTTGGTGAGCTTATTTAATCTGCTTGGAGAAATGAAAAAGCAATAAAATATATAAAGCAATTAAAGAGTAGTGCAGTGGAATGTGTAATGAAGAATCCGATTTTGTAGTGGAACCTGGGAATTTCAGCACTTTAGAGATGGGGTTAATTAGCGTTGAGTTGGTCAGGTTTTTATATTGCCATGACATCTTTTTCTCCCCAAAAAGTCACTCAGGTATTTTCCTTCCTAGAAAATATTAATTGATATGATTCATTTATTTTTCTACTTCATGTTTTACTGCTATAGTCCTATATTTACCTAATTTCGTTGGTACTACGTAGACAGAAACCAAGAGTGTTCTGCTTCCAAAATGCATGGTTTATTATCAATTAAAAGATTTTTTTAATTACATGTAAATAAAAACAAAGCAACAAAAATAAACAACACAACCTGGGGAAATTGGCTTAATGGCTCAAACTGGGACTACAGAAAGACCAAGTTTTACCCCAAATCCCAATACTTTCTTTGCTCATCTTCCTGTCATGTAGTTTTGCTTCTCTTATCTAAGGAACTGTGTTATTGGAGAAAGCTTTAGCCAAATTCTTTTGCAAGTCTCCTAACAGCTTTGAATAGCATTTTTGCTCAAAGTAGTTCCCTAAACAGGTGCCAGCCCATAAACTGATATGATTAGCATGAGATAAGTATAGAACTTGAAAGTAAATTGTTTTTTTAAAAAAGAGGCCAGGTGTGGTGGCTCATGCCTGTAATGCCAGCACTTTGGGAGGCCGAGTCAGGCCGTTCAGGAGGTCAGGAGATCGGACCATCCTGGCTAACACAGTGAAACCTCGTCTCTACTAAAAATGCCAAAAATTAGCCAAGTGTGGTGGCAGGTGCCTGTAGTCCCATCTACTCTGGATGTTGAGGCAGGAGAATAGTGTGAACCCGGGAGGTGGAGTTTGCAGTGAGCTGAGATCATTCCACTAGTGGCACTCCAGCCTGGGAGACAAAGCGAGATTTCGTCTCAAAAAAAAAAAAAAAAAAAAGAAATTTTTATAGCACTTTAACATTACTATGATATTCAAGGGCATAATCAGTTGAGTTGTTTTATTAAAGAGGGCTTGGAGTGGTGTGGGTGTACATTAGGACTGTGTATCCAGGTATGACAGTTGGAAAAATAAAACAAACAGCTGTCTCCATAGATAGTTTGAAAAATGATGCATTAGTGAACCCAGTGGGTCTGTCTGATGTTGGTAAAGACAACTGGAGTCCTTCCCATCTTATCAATCAGGAGCAGTATTCTTGAGAGTCTTTGTATTGGGGAAAGGTTTGATTAAATTCTTACGCAAATCAGAAAGCATCTTAAAAACTATGATGTACTTAACTCATATCTCTTTTCCTTCTGAAGGGGGATGGGAAACAGGATGATATATCATTTCCGAATATTTTGGTAATCTCAGAGTAAAGTGAACATTACTCAGCAGAGGCTAAAAGAGCTGGTGGCATTTTTCTTCACTATTACTGTTCATACCGTTTCTATAGGGCTTAATGTTCTTTTTCTTTGTCTTTATTAACCGACAATGAGGAAAAGTTATGCTAGTATCCCCAAACGAAGCCTCTCCTCTGTCATTTTGAGATAAAGCTCTGAAGAAGTAAAATTTGGTTGCTTTGCCTGCTGACCTCCTTTTTTTTCTGCTGTTTTCTTGCCTTCTGGTCTTCAATGTCCAAGGCTTTCATGCTGCCTTCTAGTATGTTGACTGTTCCACACACGTGGGCTCCTAAGTGGAGGCAGAGTGGAGGACTTCAGCTTTACTCTCCCCATCCCACTCTGTGTCATTTCCTTCAGTCTAGCTCAGCTGTTGATGATTTTATATCTAAAATAGATATAGAATCTATTGTAGATCCTTATTTCCAGGGAGCATTAAACCCACTGTGACCTCCAAGACAAGAAAGGAAGGACACTTACTTGAGAGAAAAAAAAAAGAAAGTCAAGTATGAGATGAAAGATTTCTTATTTAATATTGGTTGGTTTGGTTTGATTAAAGGTTGTGTCACATTTACCCTCGTGGATTATTACTGTCCAAATTTTCTTTCTTCCCACAACTTTGAAATGGGAGTAGGAAGTGTGTAAGAAATAAGTTCTTAAATAAGAAATAAGATTCACACCTAGAAAGGAAACTTAGAGATTACCTCATTTTCCACTCTCCAAAGTAGAAAACTGAAGCCCAAAGAAGTGAAATGATTTGGATACTTTACTACAAATAAATGCATTGTTGTTGATAATGAGATAAACAATTTTATATTTGGCAAATATCAATTTACTGTTTTTATTTAAATGATACCATATTGAGCAAACAACAGTCTGACTTTAATTTATAACTTTTATTTTATTTAATAAAATTAAATGTATAACTCTTTAAAGAGTTTAATTTATACCTATTTATTTATAACTCTTATTTAATCTCCAGTTATTCTGAAAGTATCTGGTGCCCATGGTATCTAAAACTGATTCCTACCTTCACATGCATTAATTTATTTACATTGAAAAACTTATATTTAAAGATCATCATTCTGAGGTAAAATTCCAACTTTATGTGTGCTTCTCTGCACATCATTTGTACACATCCTGCTATAGTATCTATTAAATATAGGGTCAATAAATCTTTTAATAAACAAGTAGCAGGAGAAGTTTTTGAAAGATAATATTATATAAATAGAATGGACTAATGTAAGCTTTGGAGAAATCTCCTTACAAGGGCATTGAGTGAGGCCAATATAGAACATAGGTTTCCAGAAATATTTTTTACAATAAATTTTATTGTGTATATTTAAGGTATAGAACATGATGTTATAAGTTGTGTGCGTGTGTGTGAGTGTGTGTGTGTAAATGATTACTGTAGTGGAACAAATTAATATATCTGTTATCTTACATAGCTACACATTTTTTCCTCCTGGGTCAAGAGCAGCCATAATCTACACATTTAGCAAAAATCTTGAATACAATATACTATTATTAACTATAGTCCTCATATTGTTCAATACATCTTTTGACTTGTCTGAAACATTTTGACCTGAAATCTTACTCTAGTTAGAAATAGTTAAAAGTGAAAGATTGTAACTGGAAACTTCACAGATTATAACTGTATGATTCTTCAAGTAGAAACATTTGACTCCTTATGTCAAAGGGTAATGTGAGGACAGTTTGAGGACTCCTGCTTGACCAGCTCATTCAGCAAAATTAAATGAATTTTGTTTTGTGCTTACATGGTTTAACAATCATGTCTGTTATGAGACTAATTTATGTCAAGCATGCCAAAAACATCCTAAAGGATGCAATGAATTCACTCTGGCATGAACTATTTTTAGCTTAATTTGTAGATATATATTTAAGTGTGCAAAATATTGAATGTATTTATTGGACTGTGATATTGTTTGAAAAAATAGTATAGTGCCTCACTGCATACTTGCATATTTAAATATTTTTCAACTGGTTTAAAATATTTATTCATGTAATTCTAATTCATTTCCCTAACTACTCAGTAAAAATTAATTTTTATACAGACAATCTTATTTTAGTTCTCCAAAACATTTTGAAAACTACTCAAAACTATCGTAGAAGTACGTGTGTATGTGTGTATGTATGTGTGTGTTTTAGAGAGAGACAGAGAGTATGATAACAAAATTCTACCCCACCCCCATCATTGCAGGTATAAATAATGGAGTTTCAACCATCCAGTCATATAATTAATGTAGATCAAACTCAGTTAAAGCATCATTTTGGAAATAAGGCAAACCTTTGGGCTTGTCTTATTCTATTAAGTTACGGGTAAGAAAATAAAGGCTCTTGGAGTTTATACGAATTGTCCAAGTCCCCAGAATGAGTTTAAAGCAAGTACAAATCTAGACTGCAGACTTTTGGATTCTCAGTCTACAAAACTTGCAACTATACCATGAACAAACCAGGCAAGAATCTTGGACAAAACAGTCAGTCCTATGTTGTTCTCCTTGTGAGCTTCATGGTAAATGAGTTTTTGCCTTTTGTTTGTTTATTATAACCCCTGGGAAGGAGGAAAGCATGGTAGGGTAAGACTTCAGTCTGATGGAGTCCACTCCACATCAGCTTGGGGAGAGGGCAAGTTATTTTACGTCTCTTTGTTTGAACTCCTCTGTGTAAAACAGAAGCAATATGTATTTTTGGTGGTTATTGAAAAGTCTAAAATCAATAGCACCATACCTAGCAGACAATAATAACAACGTAATGTTTCTTCTCCCTTCCCCTCTTCACAAAGCTAATCCTTTTCGCCACAGGAAGAGTGTACCCTGAGAAAAATACTGTGTCTTTTATTTTATTTTATTTTATTTTATTTTATTTTATTTTATTTTATTTTTCTTTGTTTTTCTTCCTATCCATACATACCAAAGGCTGAGCACAGAGTTGGTGCTCAATAAATACTTGTTATATTATATTGTCCAATTTGATCTGAATCAACCAATACAAGTATATTGAACAAGTCACTTCTCTAATTGAATAAGAAATTGAGATAACTTGGGATTTTGACTCCAGAGAATTAGTTTGAGTCCATCTGTAACTTTGAAGTTACTTGATCTTTGGTGCAAGTTATTTTACTTATTTAATTTCATGAGATAGTATATGTAAATGTATTTGTAATGTAAAATGCTGTACAGATTAAAGTAGCTTTCGTGCCCATAGAGTTTATCCAATGTATTTGTAATGTAAAATGCTGTACAGATTAAAGTAGCTTTCATGCCCATAGAGTTTATCCTCTCTTTTAAAAAGACAAGATCTTCAGTATATCAAAGGGATATCTGCACTCCCATGTTTATTGGAGGACTATTCACAACAGCGATGGTATGGAATCAACCTAAATGCTCATCAACAAAGGAATGGATTAAGAAAACGTAGTGTATATACTGAATGGCATACGATTCAGCCATAAAAATAAATGAAATCCTGTAATTTGCAGCAACATGGAACTGGAGGTTATTATGCTAAGTGAAATAAGTCAGAAATAGAAAGACAAATATCACATGTTCTCACTCATATGCAAGAGCTGAAAAAATTGATTTCATAGAGGTAAACAGTAGAATAATAGATACTAGAGGCTGAGAAGGGTGTGTGTTGGGGAAGGAGAAAGGAATAAATGTATGTTAATAGGTACAAACATACAATTAGATAAAACAAATAAGCTCTTTTTTTTTTTTTTTTTTTTTTTTTTGAGATGAAGTCTCACTCGGTCACCCAGGCTGGAGTGCAGTGGTGGGATCTCAGCTTGTTGCAACCTCTGTCTCTGGGGTTCAAGTGATTCTCCTGCCTCAGCCTCCCTAGTAGCTGGGATTACAGGCATGCAACACCATGCCCAGCTACTTTTTTGTATTTTTCATAGAGATGGGGTTTCACCTTGTTGGCCAGGCTGGTCTCGAACTCCTGACCTCAAATGATCTGCCCACCTCAGCCTCCCAAAGTGCTGGGATTACAGGACTGAGCCACCGCACCCAGCCAGAAAGAATAAATTCTAATATTTGATAACACAGGAGGGTGACTATAATTAAGTACAATATGTTGTATATTTCAAATTAACTAGAAGAGAAAATATGAAATGTTTTCAAACAAATGCATGATAAATGTTTGAGGTAGCTAATATCCTACTCTGATTTGGTCATTAAACAGTCCATGCATGTGTCAAAATATGTGTACCCCATAAATATGTACAAAAATTGTACATCAATAGAAATAAATAAAAGATAAGATTTGCATTCAGGGTCTTTTTACAGAACTATTTATTAGGTGTGTTCTGACAGTGGGAATTGCTTGGAAATCAGGTTTTGTGTGAAATAATCTAAGAAGAAAAATTTCTGCTTTCATCATTGTGGGTGGGATTAAGTGACTGGCCTGTAAGTTTATTTCATCAACACTTTTCACTTGGTATTTACATTATTTGGAAATTAATCACATATTTATTACATCACTTAGCTATTCACTACTGCTACAGACTCAAGATTAAATGTAATGGTTGGTTTCATTTTAACTCTGACCAGATACTAAATGATTAAAAGCCGAATCTAGTGACACGCCCTGGACCATAAGCTGCCTCTCTATCGATTTCCTCTTTGCTTCTTCATTTCTTTCCCATTTTCAGCCTATTTTGTACAATTTTTCCTCTGGTTGTTGCCTGCCCTGAAGCTTTCTCCTGTGAGTCTGCCTTTAACCTACGAATAGCAAGTCAAGTATAAAAATAGTAGACATGATAATTTGTGGCTTGGGTTTGTGTGGATGTTTGTTGGATCAGAAGAAAATCGAGTGGATATCAAGCTTGATCTTCCAAGTAACTGCTCTAGAAGCTACAGGATTAATGTAGGGTCACAGCCATTGCAGGGAAGGGACGAGGCCTGGAGGGCTAGCAGCAGAGTTAATCACTCAGGTGGTTTCCCTGACCTTCATGTATATTTGATACTAGGGAGTGGGGCAGGAACAATAGTCAATCTTACTTGAACATCCATTTCCTAGTTAAGTGCATGTTTTATCTACCTGCAGTTCCATACCTGCAAGAATTAGATCAAATGTAGAACTTACTATTCACAAATGTCAGCCTCATTACAGTTCTTCCTGCCTCCAGTTCTCTCTCTTCTTCCTAGACCCTCCATCACATTTCCTGCTCTTTGGAACTCTCCTTTAAGGCCTCAAACAAGCCCCATGTCCATCCCCACACAGACTACACCCCTATCTGTATTTTGATTAAAGGATCTGACCACACTACCAAGGCAAATGTGCCCAAATTAACAATGGATTTAAACTAAAAGTAATCATAATAGTAATAAAGAAAAAGATTCTTAGCAACAAAGGACAAATCTGGTAGAAAAGAAAGCAATAAAAAACAAAGTTAATTTTATGGAGAATGGGAGTTTCCTACCGTCCTTCAAATTACTCTTCCTCTGAAGCATTTGCTTGTCTAGATATAAAACTATCTTTATGAGAAAACAAGTGTTTTAACACTGAGACAATCCTAAGCACAGATGTTTAATTCATTTTATTTGAGAAACTATTCCTGCCTTTCATAGTATACACAAAGAAAAGAACAAACTATCAAGCACACTCATTTACATAATCTATTCAGTTTAAAATGATAATTAGTTAGTCCCAGGGTAGAATATACAACTCAGCAGGCAAAAGTAATTTTAAAATCATTAGACTTATACATCATGGTCAGGAGGTCAGCACACTTGAATTTCATTATGCAGTAAGAAAAAGCACTTTCAGTTCCTACATCTTTGTTCTGTGCCCTTATTTAGAAGAGTAAATTAGAAAATACTACTGGAAGAAGAATCCATTTCTACCAATTACTTTTGGGAAGAAAGTAAAATTGGTGACCCCATGATTCTGTTTTTAAGTGGAGACCTTGATCAGCCTTGATTCATTTAATAGTCTCGGAAAGGAACAGATTATCACCAAAAAGCACTTATTATAAACCTATCTATGATTGAAGCAGAACTTGTTCCCTATCTTGCCTTAAATTCCTATAGCATCTATTGTTTTTATATTTACAAGGCAGTCAGACAATATAGAAAGAGTGATGTGGAAGGACCTCTGAGTTCTAGTCTCATTTGGCAGCCCTGTTTTCAACTACAGATTATTAGTAAATTCCTGTCTTTCTTTAGTTCCTGTAGAGCTTGGCTCTATACACGTTACGGATCCAAAGTTTAATCTTCTTAATCCAGCAAGTCGGTTGAATGGGCAGTGTATAATTTCCCCTGGGTTATTCATGGACACTTTTTCTCCCTGGAAAATTCCTCAGCAACTGAGTGAACTCCTTTCAGGAAGGAGTTCTCACTGCTGTCTATATTTGTGAGTCGTGTGATATCCTGACCACGTTGACCATCTTATTACAGTAAAGAGCAGTTCAAACTGCCATTCCAAATGATTACTGTGAATAGAAAACAGAACACCAGGCAACACCAAATTGAGTTGTTGATGGTTGCTTTTGCAACCCAGAAACTGCACCTGTGGCTTTGTATTAAAAACACATGTCCTTACCACATCAGACAGTGGCTTTATGAGCCTGACCTTGAAAGAAGTGATAGTTCAGTGTGTACAGCTGGCTAGTTATGGTCTCTAAATTCTGCCCATTACATTAGGGTGAGGGTATCTGTCAAGAAAAACAACTGGACAGCTGCAAGAATTTTTAGAAATTCTCACTCCTTATTTGCTTCGGGTAATTTTTTTATTCCTCTATTTTCCTCATCTATGTATCTCATTTTCCCACTGTTTGAATGATAATTTAAATACAGCTTTCTTCAATCCTCTTTATTTCTATTACTTTTTAATCCTTGCCATGGATCCTTACATTCACTTATTTTTATATTTAACTTTTTCATTTCAACTTTACCGTTGATTTATTTTCTGTTCTTTTAATCTTCTAAATTATAATATATCTTTTATATTATGTTTTGTTTGCTTTTGCTATTTCTACTTTTATTTATTTTATTTTTAATTGCTTTTTAATCCGCGTCTCCTAACCTCACACACTACTTATATTCTCTCTGCTCCTTGTCATCTTGTAGTTTTCCTTAAGTTTCTTTGAGTTTGATTACCCTTTATGCTAACTTTTAAGAAACATAGCCAGAAAGGTAGTGTTAATTTGAGAAAGTCCCATCTAACAACAGATGGTCAGGGACCTTTTCTTTGTCCTTTAATTGCCATTGTATGCTCTCTAGTACTGGAAGTCATACCTGGCTCTCCTTCTCTCCCTCAGAACATCTCCCTGCAATTTAGGTTCAACCTAGAGACACAGGAAGCTCACAGAGCCACCCTCCAATTAGAAATAATTATCCCTGGGTAGGTAGTAGAGTTTAACCTTTTGTAAAAGTATTACTTTCTGGTGTGTCATACTATCCAGATTTTATATGAAGAGATGTGTGTTTTATAGCATTAATATTACTTTTACTTTTGTAATTCTAGATCTAAAAATCATGTTTGAAAAAGCCATGATAATCATATATGTCTCTAAGGTGATCATCATATATTAGGCATCAGAATCAGATTTTGGATGAATTATTCCAATTGTACTCATGAACCATAAGACAAAAAAGAACCATATAAAGAGGATAGTCAGGCTTCTGGCTCCAATCCATCTGTAATATACTTATTTCCACCTGTCCAGATGGTTCTTCCAATGATCCAGGAAGGATCCCAGGAATTTCTTTTAGTGTTCCACTACCCATAGACAATGGTGAGAGGTCACCGAGGCAACACCTGTGCCCTGCCAGAAAAGGGCGCAAACTACTCAGAAAACTAGTCTAGGGCAGCACCTGTGCCCTGTCCGAAGAGCCTCTTAATTTTTAAGATTTTTTTAAGATAGTCTATGCCTGTCCTGAATATCAGAGCCTAAGGAGAAGGGATGCTAATTTTTACTTCCAGAACATGAATTTAGTTTTTAGGCAACAAGAGAAGCATGATAAGGCTGAGTCTAAGCCTTTTCAGTCGCCTGTTTACTTCCAGTGTGAGAATAGAATATACTATGAATCTTTACGCTCCAGGCCACGGTGACAGTTCCCTTGACTTTCCATGTTTCTTTCCCTGGAATTAATGGTGAGTCTCCTGTCAAGTTACCACCAAGGTTCAATTTTCATTCCATGAAAGGTCTTGGGTCACCATTGCCTAACCTAACCGATTCTCTTATATTAACCAACTTCATTGCTTTAACAGCCAACTGATTTTGTTAATTATTTTCTGCAAAAATGAAGAGCTACATGTCACCTATTCTAAAACCAAAGTTATCACTAAATAATAGCCTTGTATTGTGTAACTGAATGGTAGTTTAAAAATCTACAGGTAATTTAAACAATGTAGTCACCTAAGTGGATGTTTTACAAGCAAATTACCTATGCTGATGCTCCAAGTAATGGACACAATGAAATATTCTATCGTTACTCAACTATGAGGTTTATTTTCATTTTAATGATCAATGTAAGTGTTTGATAATAATTTCACTGAATATTTTATAACTATTTTTTGAATTGATAATTGCATATGTGTAACATACAAATTATTGACAAAGCCGTGGGTGGAGCCAAGATGGCCGAATAGGAACAGCTCCGGTCTCCAGCTCCCAGCCGCAGCGACACAGAAGACCGGTGATTTCTGCATTTCTGCTTGAGGTACCGGTTTCATCTCACTAGGGAGTGCCTAACAGTGGGTTCAGGACAGTCGGTGAAGCGCACTGTGCGCGAGCCGAAGCAGGGCGAGGCATTGCCTCACTCGGGAAGCGCAAGGGGTCAGGGAGTTCCCTTTCCTAGTCAAAGAAAGGGGAAACAGACGGGACCTGGAATATCGGGTCAGTCCCGTCCTAATACTGCGCTTTTCCAATGGGCCTGGAAAACAGCACACTAGGAGATTGTGTCCCGCACCTGGCTCGGAGGGTCCTATGCCCACAGAGTCTTGCTGATTGCTAGCACAGCAGTCTGAGATCATGCTGCAAGGCGGCAACGAGGCTGGGGGAGGGGCGCCCGCCATTGCCCAGGCTTGCTTAGGTAAACAAAGCAGCCAGGAAGCTCGAACTGGGTGGAGCCCACCACAGCTCAAGGAGGCCTGCCTGCCTCTGTAGGCTCCACCTCTGGGGGCAGGGCACAGACAACCAAAAACTCAGCGAGAACCTCCACAGCCTTAAATGTCCCTGTCTGACTGACAGCTTTGAAGAGAGTAGTGGTTCTCCCAGCACGCAGCTGGAGATCTGAGAACGGACAGACTGCCTCCTAAAGTGGGTCCCTCACCCCTGAGCAGCCTAACTGGGAGGCACCCCCCCAGTAGGGACAGACTGACACCTCATTCAACCGGGTACTCCTCTGAGACAAAACTTTCAGAGGAACTATCAGACAGCTGAATTTGTGGTCTCACGAAAATCTGCTGTTCTGCAGCCACCGGTGCTGACACCCAGCCAAACAGGGTCTGGAGTGGACCTCTAGTAAACTCCAACAGACCTGCAGCTGAGGCTCTTGTCTGGTAGAAGGAAAATTAACAAACAGAAAGGACATCCACACCAAAAACCCATCTGTACATCACCATCATCGAAGACAAAAAGTAGACAAAACCACAAAGATGGGGAAAAAACAGAGCAAAAAAACTGGAAACTCTAAAAAACAGAGCACCTCTCCTCCTCCAAAGGAACGCAGTTCCTCACCAGCAACGGAACAAAGCTGGATGGAGGATGACTTTGATGAGTTGAGAGAAGAAGGCTTCAGACAATCAAACTACTCTGAGCTACGAGAGGAAATTCAAAACAATAGCAAAGAAGTTAAAAACTTTGAAAAAAAAATTAGAAGAATGGATAACTAGAATAACCAATGGAGAGAAGGGCTTAAAGGAGATGATGGAGCTGAAAGCCAAGTTTCGAGAACTACGCAAAGAATGCAGAAGCCTCAGTAGCAGATGCGATCAACTGGAAGAAAGGGTATCGCTGATAGAAGATGAAATGAATGAAATGAAGAGAGAAGGGAAGTTTAGAGAAAAAAGAATAAAAAGAAATGAACAAAGCCTCCAAGAAATTTGGGACTATGTGAAAAGACCAAACCTACGTCTGATTGGTGTACCTGAAAATGATGGGGAGAATGGAATCAAGTTGGAAAACACTCTGCAAGATATTATCCAGGAGAACTTCCCCAATCTAGCAAGGCAGGCCAGCATTCAGATTCAGGAAATACAGAGAACGCCACAAAGATACTCCTCGAGAAGGGCAACTCCAAGACACATAATTGTCAGATTCACCAAAGTTGAAATGAAGGAAAAAATGTTAAGGGCAGCCAGAGAGAAAGGTCGGGTTACCCACAAAGGGAAGCCCATCAGACTAACAGCTGATCTCTCAGCAGAAACTCTACAAGCCAGAAGAGAGTGGGGGCCGATATTCACCATTCTTAAAGAAAAGAATTTTCAACCCAGAATTTCCTATCCCGCCAAACTAAGCTTCATAAGTGAAGGAGAAATAAAATACTTTACAGACAAGCAAACGCTGAGTGATTTTGTCACCACCAGGCCTGCCCTAAAAGAGCTCCTGAAGGAAGCACTAAACATGGAAAGGAACAACCGGTACCAGCACCTGCAAAAACATGCCAAATTGTAAAGACCATCGAGGCTAGGAAGAAACTATAGCAACTAACGAGCAAAATAACCAACTAACATCATAATGACAGGATCAGATTCACACATAACAATATTCCGTTAAATGTAAATGGGCTAAATGCTCCAATCAAAAGACACAGACTAGCAAACTGGATAAGGAGTCAGGACCCATCAGTGTGCTGTATTCAGGAAACCCATCTCACGTGCAGAGACACACATAGACTCAAAATAAAGGGATGGAGGAAGATCTATCAAGCAACTGGAAAACAAAAAAAGGCAGGGGTTGCCATCCTAGTCTCTGATAAAATAGACTTTAAACCAACAAAGATCAAAAGAGACAAAGAAGGCCATTACATAATGGTAAAGGGATCAATTCAACAAGAAGAGCTAACTATCCTAAATATATATGCACCCAACACAGGAGCACCCAGATTCATAAAGCAAGTCCTCAGTGACCTACAAAGGGACTTAAACTCCCACACAATAATAATGGGAGATTTTAACACCCCACTGTCAGCATTAGACAGATCAACGAGACAGAAAGTTAACAAGGATATCCAGGAATTGAACTCAGCTCTACATAAAGTGGACCTAATAGACATCTACAGAACTCTCCACCCCAAATCAACAGAATATACATTTTTTTTCAGCACCACACCACACCTATTCCAAAATTGACCACATAGTTGGAAGTAAAGCTCTTCTCAGCAAATGTAAAAGAACAGAGATTATAACAAACTGTCTCTCAGACCACAGTGCAATCAAACTAGAACTCAGGATTAAGAAACTCACTCAAAACCGCTCAACTACATGGAAACTGAACAACCTGCTCCTGAATGACTATTGGGTACATAATGAAATGAAGGCAGAAATAAAGATGTTCTTTGAAACCAATGAGAACAAAGACACAACATACCAGAATCTCTGGGACACGTTCAAAGCAGTGTGTAGAGGAAAATTTATAGCACTAAATGCCCACAAGAGAAAGCAGGAAAGATCCAAAATTGACACCCTAACATCACAATTAAAAGAACTAGAAAAGCAAGAGCAAACACATTCAAAAGCTAGCAGAAGGCTAGAAATAACTAAAATCAGAGCAGAACTGAAGGAAATAGAGACACAAAAAACCCTTCAAAAAATTAATGAATCCAGGCCGGGCGCGGTGGCT
Organism: Symphalangus syndactylus; assembly: GCF_028878055.3. Classification (NCBI taxonomy): domain Eukaryota; kingdom Metazoa; phylum Chordata; class Mammalia; order Primates; family Hylobatidae; genus Symphalangus; species Symphalangus syndactylus. The sequence continues at coordinate 43,853,618 of NC_072423.2, forward strand.
CACGCTTGTAATCCCAGCACTTTGGGAGGCCGAGGCAGGCGGATCACGAGGTCAGGAGATCGAGACCATGGTGAAACCCCGTCTCTACTAAAAAAATACAAAAAATTAGCCGGGCGCGGTGGCGGGCGCCTGTAGTCCCAGCTACTCGGAGGCTGAGGCAGGAGAATGGCGTGAACCCGGCAGGCGGAGCTTGCAGTGAGCCGAGATTGCGCCACTGCACTCCAGCCCGGGCGACAGAGCGAGACTCTGTCTCAAAAAAAAAAAAAAAAAAAAAAAAAAAATTAATGAATCCAGGAGCTGGTTTTTTGAAAAGATCAACAAAATTGATGGACCGCTAGCAAGACTAATAAAGAAGAAAAGAGAGAAGAATCAAATAGATGCAATAAAAAACGAAAAAGAGGATATCACCACCGATCCCACAGAAATACAATCTACCATCAGAAAATACTACAAACACCTCTATGCAAATAAACTAGAAAATCTGGAAGAAATGGATAAATTCCTCGACAAATACACCCTCCCAAGACTAAACCAGGAAGAAGTTGAATCTCTGAATAGACCAATAACAGGTTCTGAAATTGTGGCAATAATCAATAGCTTACCAACCAAAAAGAGTCCAGGACCTGATGGATTCACAGCTGAATTCTACCAGAGGTACAAGGAGGAACTGGTACCATTCCTTCTGAAACTATTCCAATTGATAGAAAAAGAGGGAATCCTCCCTAACACATTTTACGAAGCCAGCATCGTCCTGATACCAAAACCTGGCAGAGACATAACCAAAAAAGAGAATTTCAGACCAATATCCTTGATGAACATTGATGCAAAAATCCTCAATAAAATACTGGCAAACCGAATCCAGCAGCACATCAAAAAGCTTATCCACCATGATCAAGTGGGCTTCATCCCTGGGATGCAAGGCTGGTTCAACATACGCAAATCAATAAATGTAATCCAGCATATAAACAGAACCAAAGACAAAAACCACATGATTATCTCAATAGATGCAGAAAAGGCCTTTGACAAAATTCAACAACCCTTCATGCTAAAAACTCTCAATAAATTAGGTATTGATGGGACGTATCTCAAAATAATAAGAGCTATCTACGACAAACCCACAGCCAATATCATACTGAATGGGCAAAAACTGGAAGCATTCCCTCTGAAAACTGGCACAAGACAGGGATGCCCTCTCTCACCGCTCCTATTCAACATAGTGCTGGAAGTTCTGGCCAGAGCAATCAGGCAGGAGAAGGAAATAAAGGGTATTCAATTAGGAAAAGAGGAAGTCAAATTGTCCCTGTTTGCAGATGACATGATTGTATATCTAGAAAACCCCATTGTCTCAGCCCAAAATCTCCTTAAGCTGATTAGCAACTTCAGCAAAGTCTCAGGATACAAAATTAATGTACAAAAATCACAAGCATTCTTGTACACCAATAACAGACAAACAGAGAGCCAAATCATGAGTGAACTCCCATTCACAATTGCTTCAAAGAGAATAAAATACCTAGGAATCCAACTTACCAGGGATGTGAAGGACCTCTTCAAGGAGAACTACAAACCACTGCTCAATGAAATAAAAGAGGATACAAACAAATGGAAGAACATTCCATGCTCATGGGTTGGAAGAATCAATATCGTGAAAATGGCCATACTGCCCAAGGTAATTTATAGATTCAATGCCATCCCCATCAAGCTACCAATGACTTTCTTCACAGAATTGGAAAAAACTACTTTAAAGTTCATATGGAAGCAAAAAAGAGCCCACATTGCCAAGTCAATCCTAAGCCAAAAGAACAAAGCTGGAGGCATCACGCTACCTGACTTTAAACTATACTACAAGGCTACAGTAACCAAAACAGCATGGTACTGGTACCACAACAGAGACATAGATCAATGGAACAGAACAGAGCCCTCAGAAATGATGCCGCATAGCTACAACTATCTGATCTTTGACAAACCTGACAAAAACAAGAAATGGGGAAAGGATTCCCTATTTAATAAATGGTGCTGGGAAAACTGGCTAGCCATATGTAGAAAGCTGAAACTGGATCCCTTCCTTACACCTTATACAAAAATTAATTCAAGATGGATTAAAGACTTATATGTTAGACCTAAAACCATTAAAATCCTACAAGAAAACCTAGGCAATACCATTCAGGACATAGGCGTGGGCAAGGACTTCATGTCTAAAACACCAAAAGCAATGGCAACAAAAGCCAAAATCGACAAATGGGATCTCATTAAACTAAAGAGCTTCTGCACAGCAAAAGAAACTATCATCAGAGTGAACAGGCAACCTACACAATGGGAGAAAATTTTTGCAACCTACTCATCTGACAAAGGGCTAATATCCAGAATCTACAATGAACTCAAACAAATTTACAAGAAAAAAACAACCCCATCAAAAAGTGGGCAGAGGACATGAACAGACACTTCTCAAAAGAAGACATTTATGCATCCAAAAAACAAATGAAGAAATGCTCCTCATCACTGGCCATCAGAGAAATGCAAATCAAAACCACAGTGAGATACCATCTCACACCAGTTAGAATGGCCATCATTAAAATATCAGGAAACAACAGGTGCTGGAGAGGATGTGGAGAAATAGGAACACTTTTACACTGTTGGTGGGACTGTCAACTAGTTCAACCATTGTGGAAGTCAGTGTGGCGATTCCTCAGGGATCTAGAACTAGAAATACCATTTGACCCAGCCATCCCATTACTGGGTATATACCCAAAGGACTATAAATCATGCTGCTATAAAGACACATGCACACGTATGTTTATTGCGGCACTATTCACAATAGCAAACAGTTGGAACCAACCCAAATGTCCCACAACGATAGACTGGATTAAGAAAATGTGGCACATATACACCATGGAATACTATGCAGCCATAAAAAATGATGAGTTCGTGTCCTTTGTAGGGACATGGATGAAACTGGAAAACATCATTCTCAGTAAACTATCGCAAGGACAAAAAACCAAACACCGCATGTTCTCACTCATAGGTGGGAATTGAACAATGAGAACTCATGGACACAGGAAGGGGAACATCACGCTCCGGGGACTGTTGTGGGGTGGGGGGAGGGGGGAGGGACAGCATTAGGATATACACCTAATGCTAAAAGACGAATTAATGGGTGCAGGAAATCAACATGGCACATGGATACATATGTAACAAACCTGCACATTGTGCACATGTACCCTAAAACCCTAAAGTATAAGAAAAAAAAAAATTCAAAAAAAAAAAAAAAATTATTGACAAAGCCCTCTCCAGAGTGGTTGTAAAAAATTCATGGTCTTGCCAGCAGAGTCTGAGAATTTCTTGTCAATGCATATCCTTGTCAGCACTTATTATTGTCAAACTTCTTCCTTTTGTTTTCCAACCTGATAGAGAATAAAATGGCATTTCATTGTGGTTTTATTTTACATTTTTCTTTCTTTCTTTTTTTTTTTTTTTTTTTGAGACGGAGTCTTGCTCTGTCGCCCAGGCTGCGGTGCAGTGGCGCGATCTCACTCACTGCAAGCTCCGCCTCCTGGGTTCGTGCCGTTCTCCTGCCTCAGCCTCACCAGTAGCTGGGACTACAGGTGCCTGCCACCAGGCCCGGCTAACTTTTTGTATTTTTAGTAGAGACGGGGTTTCACCATGTTAGCCAGGATGGTCTTGATTTCCTGACCTCGTGATCCGCCTGCCTCGGCCTCCCAAAGTGCTGGGATTACAGGCATGAGCCACCACGCTCGGCCTACATTTTTCTAAATACTTGATATCGAACATCTTTATATGTTTATTGACCATTCCATTTTATTCTTATGTGAATTGCCTATACGTATCCTATGTTTATTTTATATTTTGTCATATTATTTTTCTTACTGATTTGTGTGTGAGTTCCTTGCCCATTCCCTTTTTCTTTGTTATGCTGGAAATATCTTCCCTAGTTTTTTTACCTTTTAATTTCAATTTTATTTTTGTAGTCTTTTGTTTTAAAAAAAAGTGTTTGATTTTTATACAAATATCTTCATTATTTTGTGCATTATTTTTGCCTTTTGAGCCTGATTAAAGAAATGTTTTAGTACCCTGAGGTCTTTAAGTCAGTCTTTTTTATATTTTCTAATAATTAATCTATAGTTTTACTTTATTTTTTATGTGATTCAATGAATATATCTAACACTATTTTATTTTCTCAATTAGAAAACCTATTGCTTCAACAATGTTTATTAACATTCTTCTTTTCCTCAGCAATTTCTGATACCTCCTCTAAAATATAACACAGTCTTATGCCAGTCAGCATCTAAACCCTGTATTCTGTTCTTTCTTGCACAAATACTGTATAGTTCTCATTACTATAGACAAATAGCATTACACAAAACCTCAAACACATTAGGCAAAGTCTTCTCTCCTTGTTTTTGGTTTGCTTGTTTGTTTTAAGAATTGCATTTTTGGACTTTTCCACATGAATTTAGAGAACTGACATATATTTTAAGTAACCAAATAACTGCCATAACCTGGATTTATTTTCTTTTATTTTCAATAATATTTGGTAATTTTCTCTAATACAGACAGATGTTATTATTAGATTTGTTTATAAGTATGTATTTTATTTTGCTAACATGGATTTTAGTTTTTAGTATTTTATTTTTCTAATTTTCATTACTTATATTTAAAAATGCTACTAATTTTTGAAAATTCAGCTTGTATTTGGCACATTTGCTGAACTCACCTAATTCTTAACATTATATTTCTGAAAAACCTTAGAATAGTCCATGTAGATATCAAATTGTCAGTAAATAACATTTTTATTCCAACCTTTAAATTATTTTTTTCATCTGAAGGTACTGCCTGTATCTTCTTGTATAATGTCAACCTGCGGGATGGTAGGATTTTGATACATTCTTACTTTCATGGAAATAATTCTAATACATAAACATTAAAACATGATGCTAGCTCCCAGTTTCTTTACCTCAGGTTGCTGGGAGAGATTGGTTGTTTGGTTGATTGGTGTGGGAAGAAATAAATGTAAAATTTTATGAAATTTTTTTTGCATCTCTTGCCATGATTAAATCTTTGTTCTCTCTTAATCTGTTTCTCTATCAATTACAATATTAAACATTATCATGTTGAGATAAACCTAATAATCTCGATGTTCATATTCTGGCCATGCCACTTACTACATGAACAGTCTTGGGAAAGTTACTTAACATCTATATGCTTCAGCTTTCTCTTCTGTAAAATGGATGTAAGAGAGTGCCTGCTTCAACTGGAGATTAAATATATATAAACCCAATTAGGATTTTGTGTGTGTGTGTGAAAAAGGTAAAATCCTCACTCTCAAATAAATATACGATGAACATTTGTCAATAATTTTAACTGACTAATTAATGAGGGATTTAGCAAGATGTCACAACTGATTCAAAGGAAAGTTAGAAGTGCTCCACATATAGACAATAAGCAAGGGAGAAATTAATTGTCAAAGAGATGTCAAATGAGTCTATCCACAGGGCAATAATTAATTGCAATTCTACCAGATGAAAATTATGCATTTATATAGTCAAGAATTATTTGCATTGTTACCAGTTTTCTACAACTTACAGAGTTGTAACATAGCTGAAAAAGAGTGAAAGGCATAGAAATTGCACAGAAGACTTAAGCGCAAAGGGTATGCTAGCCAAACCTTAGTTTCCAATTGAACACACCTAATATATTTTTTTGATCCATTTAAAACCTATTATAATTTTTCCTAAAGATTATTGTAAATTAATATACATACATACATACATAAAACACATAGAACAGTACCAGGCATGAAATCTTTGCTACTGTTATTCTTGTTGATATTATTTTATATATTATTAGAACTGATTTGCTTATATTTTATGTCATTTTTACATCGATGTACATAAGTAAAATTGTGCTATAGTTTTGTGTAAAATGCTTAGTCTACAAAATTTTTAATCAAATATGTTTTAGTGCACAAACAATGTATACTTTAAAGATGTTTTGGGGGACATTATGGATGCATTATTCCTTTAAGAAAAATTTTTATAGGTGCTAGTACTAGAAATATTATCTTTTAATTAGGCAATCAATTAACTTATACCATAAAGACACTGAGTTATGTAGCTGGTCCTATCTCCCAGTTAACACTGTCTGTTAAAAGTTTAGAATTAAATTCTTAATCTATCTCTAGCTTATATTGAATATATTATGGAATGAATTTGGCTTCATGTATTTTTTCTACTCTTTTCTTTGTCCCATATTCTCCATATACTTATACTAATATTTATTTTGTCTTTAGAGATTATATATATTAATGGAAATAATTTTCATCAGTTATTAAAAAACCTGAGGTGACCATTATTTTTCATTAAATTAAATAACATAAATTTGACTAAATTATCAAATTTATTTAACTAAATTAATGAATTCAGTCAAAATTGTAGAACCGGTTATATGTGCAAAATGTCAAATTCTTGCAATTAATGGAGTTGATGGGAATGGTCCAATCTAATATTTTTTTAGCTTGAAAATAGAAGTTAATTCAACTTCATGAATATGGCTCTCTGAATATGACCTTTTTTCAGGCATAGAATAACTTGCTGAAATTCTGTCAATAAAGTCTTGATAGTATGTGCTCTGCATTTTTCTTCATTATCAAAATTTTTCTCCTTAGTTTTTTTCTGTCGTAATTAAAGACAAACACACACACACACACATAAACACAAAACCCCTACAGGATTTAAACTAGCTATAGCTAGAGATTTTCCTAGGAGAATAATTTGATATGAATATCCTTATTAAAATCCCACTGCTTCAAATGGATTTTTAGATTAATATATCTTCAGAGATATAAAATTATCTAATTTATAACCATGCATTATTGGATCTGAAATGTCAATTATTATCTCTTGAGCTTAATATTTAGATTAGCATATTTTGAGAAAACAGGTTGAAAAGTAGCAAGGAAATGAATCTTGTGCATACTGTTACAATTGTCAATGGAGTGTCAAAAATAGCTATGAATATTGTACTCTTATATTAATTCCAAGAAAGAATGGACAATGGTAATGAAAGTGGAACACATCTTCCTAAGTCATTCCTTGTTTATGACTAATCTTCGTAACATTCTAATTGACTTACTGTGTCAGTTACAACCTTCCCCTTGTTCTTTGGCTTTTAAATTGTAAATGTGTGAAATTAAACCAAGAGAATTTATCAACTCAACATTCACTTCTTTCAGTGTATTAACATTCAAGGTTAAAAATATGGTACATTGTGAAGAAGAGTTGAAAGTTCAAATATTTCTCAGAAAGTCATAAACTCATGCATCTAGAACCATTAGTAATAGTGAAATTAATATTTTCTCATGATTTTTTAACATAATTTACTGAATAATTATTTGATTTAAATAAACAAGGAAATGAGTGGAAACTGTCTGAAGATGAACCAAAAGTCTTCATTTGAAAAGATGACGGCTTACACGGAATTATGCTGTACATGTAAAGAGTGTTTCCTGATAATAGTAAGGTTGAACACATGCTTGTTCAAACAACTTCCCCACGCTTGAACAGGAAAAGAATAAGATGATAGGGAGAGCATGAGCTTCAATCTCAGTTCTGCCTCTTTCTCATTTATTAACTTGACTCTGTGAATTGAGCCCATTTTTTTATCCATTAAATATGTATATCTATCTCAAACATTTTTCGTAAACATTAAATAAAATGGTGAATGTAAAATTTCTGGTGTAGTACTGGTGCATAATAGATGTATAATAAATTATAGATGTACTTACTAGTATCATTTTATTCTAATCCACATTCTCTTTTTATAATTAGAAACAAGTATGCAGGGATAAATTGCCAGCCACAGGCACAACCATATTAGGCAGAACTTAAAAATAGAAACTTGATCTCTTGATTCTCCTGTAACGCTGTTTACACCTAAATATGCTTTTTATGTTAGCAGTTATTTATTCACCTAATCTTTGCTTCCACAGTTTTTATCAAAGTTCTCTCCACCAAGTAGGCATTTGATAAACGCTTGTGGAATGCAGATGCGTGGAAATAACAAGTTCGTTTTCCTCTCACTGAGTTTTTATCCAAGCTGTATAAAGGTAAACTTAAATAATCAGTTAGGGATTGGCCATATCCATCTCCATAGTTTTGAAACAAATGTGCAAAATATTTTGTGATGAATATCCTTGTAGTAAAATTTGGCTGGCTCTGAGGCTTTATTTTTGTAAAATACCACTGCTGAGGGAGCACTCAGAGAAATTTTTCTGACTAAAAATGAAAATGGGTATTTTTTGTCTTTACCTATCACAAAGCGGGCATTAGAGTTATCTGATTTGAGGCTATCAGTACATTTGCCCCATCAGGAATGTAATGCCTCTTTCTTGCCCCCCAGTGCTGGTTTCTTTACTAGAGCCTCTGGGGATGCTCCACAGATAGGCTTTCCACCATAGTTTTCTTGGGCACAGTCTCAACAGTGGGAATCACTTAGTTTCTTTCTCCTGCCTAAACTCTGCTTCCAAGGGCAAACGCCTTCGTTGCCAACTTTATTGTAGTTGTTATTCTCTTTGGATGTTGGCCAGTGTTTTTGCATTTTGAATTTCATGCAGATGCTTTTTATGCTATGAATTCCCAATTCTTATTTTCAAATAGGTGTATATGTCTTTACATTTGCCTAGGACTTTATGCATTTTTGTGTGGTTTCAAAGACACGGTGTCATTGTTTCTTCAGATATGTAAAATAAAGATATTATTGATAAACCTTTAGCAGAAAAAACCAGGATGCATAGTTTTAGGAAGGTTCTGATTATTATGGAGTAATTAGAGCAGAGCTGGAGGTATGGTGCCGGTCTCTTGACATTCCATTTAGTGTACTTTCAACCCATGTGCCAGATTGGGGCAGTGATTTCTGGTGTCTATTCATATTGTACAACAATGTATTGGAACCAACCATTGCAGATGAAACTGACTAGAGTACAAAATCTAAAGAGACTTGGGCAGCTCTTTAAACTGCCACAATCAACCGTCGCCAACAACATGTGCATAAGTTTTCTTCAATATGAGTGAAATTGCCAAATAACTTCAGGGTCTAAATTTTGGATCCCAAGTTTTATGCATGATTAGCCATTGAGCCAATTATAATTAGGGCCATTTATAAAGCATTCTCTACAGGTGTAGAAGCTTGAAAAGGAATAGAAAACAGTTCTGAGTTCTGAACTACTTATTCTCTAATTGGAGGAAAAATAAAACAGTTTCAAACACAAATGCAATACTAAAGTAAAAATACTCTACATGCATGAATGGTGTTAGCCAGTGTCTCTTATCTCCAAGCTCTGCACATACTGTCTCCTCTGCATTTAGCTTTCTTCCTGCCTTGCCTAATTCCTACTGGATTCCTGCAGGAGGGGATACACATCCAGACTATTTTAGGATTCTATATCAGGTCTTTTCTGATCTCATTAGATAGAACAACTCCCTCCCCTTTCTCCCATTTTAAGTTCCTGTATTTTCAATGGTCACAGTTACCCAGTTTCTACTTTACATGAACTTCTGTTAATAGTTTGATTAATGTGCTTTTTACTTCATTTTTAGTTCCAGGCTCTGTGAGGTTAGGAACTGTGTTCTTTTTATATGCTTTTGTATCACAGGACTTCACCCAGTGCTATGCAGATAATCTGTAATTAGTAAGTATTTACTGAATGAATGCATGAACCTTCCCTGCCTGCCTGCATTGTAACGGAAGGGCAAGTAGTCAAAGGATACTACACATATCCCAAACTAAACAATTGACATTTTAAGCTGAGTAATTCTTTGTTGAGAGGGGGCTACCTGTGCATTGCGGGATGTCTACGGCTCCATGCCTTCTACTCACTAGATGTTAGTAGCACCTCCAGTACCTCCTCTTCTCTTCCAGTCTTGACAACCATAAATGTCTCCAGATATTGATTGCCAAATATCCCCTGGGTGCAAAATTATCCCTGGTTGACAACTACTGCTTTAAAGTAACAGTTACGGCCTTATCATCCACATTTTCCCAGCATGAACTGTCTACTCTATCAAAACTAACATGCTTATAGTCATGTGAATCCACCTTGTACCATCCTGATGCCACAGTTTAAGGTAGTATTTTTGTTCATCACCCCTTCTTTAAATCTTCTCGTCATGCTACATCATTTCCTCAAATCCTCTTTGTTATACAGGGTCTGGTTCTAATTCCCATTAGTTACATAAAGTCTTCTCTATCAGTCAGGGTCTGTATTTGTCTGTTTTTCATTGCTATAAAAGAATATCTGAGACTGGGTAATTTACTAAGATAAAAAGGCCTATTTTGGCTCAGAGTTTTGTAGGCTGTACAGAAAGCATGGCACTGGCATCTGCTCCTGGTGAGGTCCTCAGGAAACTTATTCATGGGGGAAGATGAAGGGGCAGCAGATGTGTCACATAGAAAGAGAACACAGAGAAGCTAGGCTCTTTTAAAACAAGCAGCTCTCCTATGAATTCGATACCATGGGGAGAGTCATTCATGAAGGATCCACCCCTGTTATCCAAACACTTCCCACCTGACCTTACATCCAACATTTCAGATCACATTTTAACATGAGATTTGAAAGGGACATATATCCAAACTATATCAGTGTCCTAGCAGGAAACAGAGAGCAATCAGATAAGGAGAAAAAGACTATACACAAAGGTGGGCAGAGTGTAGAAAGGATGGTTCAATATCTCATAGTTTTTTCTATCTCCAGACCTGAAAGGATAAAGAGAAGAAATGGTTAGCAGAATCTGGCAAGAAGTCTCGTAGAGAGACCCACCTTAATAGACTCGGTGACTTTCAGTACAAGGGCGAAGGCAAACCAAGGTGAACCATTAAGAAGAAACCCAGGGGAATATAAAGTCTGATGTCACCCTTCTTCATTCCAATCCCTTCCATGATTCCTCATTCAGAGAGTTAAAAAGCCTATTGATGTAGCCCCTGTAGGTCAAACTGCTGGGGCAGAGACCAGAGAAGAATACTAAATGTAAAGAGATGAATGAAAGATAATTCAGTTCACTTTTTTTTTTAACTGGTTTGTTTCTGCCTTCTACCTAAACACTTATTTTCTGTTCGAGGTCAGGGTCCTGATGATGTTCATCTGTACATCTATAGCTCCAAGAATAGTTTCTGATGCTTTAAATGTAGTGATCAAATGAATGAGTATTTCAGTCAAAGCTGAACTAAAGGTGAATGCCAGTGGTGAAATGAAAATGGAATTGACTTCATATCTGTGGGTTCATTATCCATGGGTTCAGCCAAGAGTGGATCAAAATATTTGGGGAAAAAATAATTTCCAGAAGTTCCAAAAAGTGAAACTTAAATTTGTTCTGTGCTGAGTACTAGATTGAATCCACATGAATAAAATGATATGTAGACATTATATTGGTATTATAAGTAACCTAGAGATTACTTAAAGTATGCAAAAGTATATGTGTAGGTTATATGCAAATACTCTGGCCTTTTATATAAGGGATTTCAGGATCCCTGGATTTTGGTATCCACAGGGGATCCTGAAATGAATCCTTTGTGTGTAACCAGGTATGGTAACGACTGTACTCTACCCATATTAGTATCACATAGAAAACATCCATTGATTTTGTACATGTTGATCTTTGTTTTTACTGCTGTTTTTACTGAATTATCTGCTGACTTGAATGCATTTAACAGGCGAATAAAATGGGACAGTGAATACAGGTCGAACACTTATACATGTTTGTAAAGTCATTGTTTTGCTAGGTAATGAAAGACAAGCACTCCATCTTTTAAGAATTGGGGATAACATAAGCAGGGTAAATTAATTGATATTTGTAGAGTACAATGAGATACACATAAAGATGTACTTTTTTCAAATATGAAAACATACAATAAAACCCACTCTGCTGGAGAATACATCACCAAGACACAGTCAAGCTTGCTTTAGAAGGAAAAAAAAAAAAGAAAAAAAAAACACACCTAAAATAATAAGGATTTAACACGATATTCTTTGGAAATGAACAGTTTATGAATGGCAATATTTTCTATGTTTGACATATCGCTTACATGTTATTTCAAATCTCTGGTGATTTTAATGAAATGGAACTAAGAGTTTTCAGCATCAAGTGTTAGGATAGAAATGCAAGGACTGTGGCATTTACATTGTTTTTGCATAATCCTATTACTTGGTGAATACAAATTTGGTGACTCCAATGATTTGGATGCTATCAGTTCCTCCGATTTCAACTGTAACATCTCATTATATAAGGCAGAAAGAGAAACATTTATTTTACATAAGAGTATCTCACTTTTGCTCACAAGCTAGGTTTCTTACCACCTCTGCCTTCATTTGTATTTCATATTCTTGAACAAATGACTTTTCTTATCTAAACTTTGATATAGCATTGATCTGTCATCTCCTTAATTCTGTGCAATATGTTTATAACATTTAGCACTGGTAACAGAGATAAGGAATAGGAACATAGTTTAAAGACTCAATATTTATGTGCTTTTGGAGACCACTATATCCTTTCTACTTTGAATGTTTCTCCATTTCAGTTCTTTCTACCTAGAACAATTCTAACTGTTAACTGGATTTGCTTTCTGTATTATGTCACTGTTCACCCTACCACATTGTTCTCAAATGCTGCTGTATTGTAGTCCAGATGCTCCATAATTTACCCATTTCTACTTACTGAGCTATATTGACTATGTCTTCTGAGGATTTGTTTTTTAGTACAGTCAGTAGCATGTGTACAGGATTTCATGCGCAAAACTCATTGCTCTGTTTCTGTGCTTCTTGTTATACTCAGCTAAGTGAATGTGATCCGTTAGTGCTTGTAGCAACTTTTCCCAATCCACCTAACATTCAAGGTCAAAAATTAGAATCTGTGACCTCTCAAAGACTTAGTTGATGCTTCTGTTATCCAGAGTTCATTCTTTTCTAAATATTTACATATAGAAATGGTTAACCCTGTACATTCTATCATGTAAGGTTCTAATGGCTTCATGTGTGAATCCTATCTTTCAATTTCTCAGAGGAAAAGCATCCAACTTTATACATTTAAAGTGTTTTTCATAGTACCAATGGTAATATGTAGCACAAACAGGCAAAAGTGGAATTATGAAGTTCATTACAGATCCATCTTGCCGAATTTTGCCCATTCTAGGCATCAGTATTTTAATGTGTGTATCAGATAATGCATGACCATTTCTTCTGGTGGAATATTTAGTAACTCATATCTATAACATATTTTATTGTTTTCAAAGAAGTCTATTATAGTATTTTACTTTATGTTAACAATTAAGCATATTAAATAGATGTTTTATTGGTAGACATGATTACTCTTTTTAATAAAAATTCATCTTGTAAAATCAAAATAACATGACAAATATATTACTCTAATAATACCTACTCTAATATGTTTTAGGAATAAATGCAATTTTTATCTCTAAATAAATTCTGTATATGATTATTAACAGAAAATATAGCACAAAATAATATAATTTTTCTATAATAACTATGAAAACTATTTACTCCAAATGTCTGCTCATTGGATGCTTGTTTTGTGCATGTACTGTATTAGGTGCTTCATAAATATTATCACTTATTTTAACAACAGTCCTGGAAGAGAAATACTGTTTCCCTATTTTATGTATTAGGAAATTGAGGCACAGAAAAGTTATGTGGTTTGTCTTAGGTTGCACAATTATTACTCGGCCAATCAAAATCTCAAGCCCAAATTTCATTGGCCCTAAAGTCCTCCCTCCTTCCCCTGGACCAAACTCCAATTCTCAATCTCCATTTAAAGATAAGCGACACTCATCAAAAATTCAATGCAGATAGACTGAATTACAATACAGTTTTACTTCCATTATAATGCAATTGCCTTCAAAAGCCATGCTAATCTGTTATTTTAAACTCCTTTAGTACATATCATAATTATGACATCTAATAAATGTTACCCTTTTGATGGAAGTAATTTCAAACCTACATGAACATTATCCAATTAATTATTCAAAGACATTTTTGGATAATAATTGTGAAACTAATTATTACAGATCAAACTGGTCACAAAATGGATTTTCTTTTCCATTATGCCAACAAAACTCTGCAAATCTAATCCATTGTCTTACATTCTGTGAAACCTTTTAACTAGATGAAAAATATTAAAAAAGAATCTGAGAACACAGTGAATCAAATAATCAATTTAGCTTCAACTAAATCGTGGATGTTCTGTCTACCAAAGTGAATTCAGATCTGTTTAAATAGCTGATGTGATTCAAATCCGTTTTTTCTCCCTGAAGTTCTTCCAGAGCCAGATTGGAGTCTGAGAAACTGGAAAATAAATAAATAAATAAATAAATAAAGTTTTACTTGAATCTAAATCTTTGCTCTGTGAAGTCTGATTCTCAGACCAGCAGTATAGCTTCCCCCTGAAAGCTTGTTGGGAATGCAGATTCTCAGACCCTACCCCAGAATGTCTCAATCCAAATCTACATTTAACAAGATCCCCAGTTATTTTTATGCACCTTAAAGTATGTGAGGCACTTATCTAGCTGATACTTTCAACTATCTGGTGCACAGTGAGCAGTGGAACCAAAATAAAGAGTTTCCTCTCCCTCTCCTCCTAGCTAAATCAGGGTCTTCTGTTTATTGCTGGTTTTTTGGATCTTATAGTGGAGTTCATTCAAATGTACAGCCTTTTGAAAAGTAATTGTCAGATGTAGTATCATTCCTCGTTAGCTTAGATACAGTAGTCATAGGGCCTTGCCTTGCTGTTTACATTGTGTTATTATGTGGGATTATGTATTTTTGAATAGAAGGAGTTCTTGGGAACAACGTTATGTAAGCCTTTCATTTACACTTAAAAAAACTGAGGCTCCAAGAATTGAGCAGACTTGCTTAAGTATCACAGGCAGTTATTGGCAGAGAAAGGACCAGATAATACATCTCTTGACTCAAAATCTTCTATTTCCCAGTGTTGCAATTTACTTATCTATGCGCACTTCAATAACAATACTATTTGAGCACGATGGTAATATCTAGCCTTCCTAGGTGAACCATTTGGTGAATTCATTCCCCTAGATGCAGAAGGACATGAGAGTGCCCCTGATTCCATGGTGTGTTGGAGTTGGCTCCCGCTGGCTCATGTTAACTCTCAAGAGCCAATTGTGCACAAGCATCTCTTCTCAAGTCTGTGTTCAGTGACATCATGAAATCAGCAGTTTGAAAACAGCCACAGTGGGGGTATTTATACCATGGAAATTGGCAAACTACGAATCAGGCATTTTTTTTTTTTGCTTGGAGATCTGATTATTAAATATTTACTGGCACACCATTGTCCTGACTGGATTGTTATTTCCAAGGGACCTATCAGCTGATTCAAAGATCAAAGTTGAGGTGGTTCTTGGAAAAAGATTATGCTGTCATGCTCTCTGTGTAGACTGGATTCTGAAAGCCAGGTCTTTCAACTGTCTCTCACCATTAATTAATGACGTTTTCAACATGTATAGTCTATGGTTGTTATGTTTGTCCCCTGCTATCATGAAGATTTTTAGATTTTTAAACATACATTAATGTGTCAAATAAATGTAGTTACTATCGTATCCCTGATTGCTACATAACTGGATTTTGAGTGATTTGCATTGTTCTGATTGCCTCAGATACCCTGGAGAACTTTCTAAAAAGTATGTTTCCCCACTTCATAAGAAAGGCCTTACCCTCAGCTATATTAATTTCTACATTCATGCAAGTACAGGGCTATTCTACTAAAATTCATCAAATAATTACCTACTTTGTTTCATTCTTCTCCATTCTTTGAACATGTCAATTTTCTCAATTCTGTATACATATTGTATATAGATAGCAACATGTTCCTCAGTTATTCCCCCAAATATGTTTGCCAAACTTTCAGACTTCTCTTTTTCCTTGGGAACAGTGATAATTCTTAAGTTTGGACGTTTAACATAATCCCAGACTTCTTAGAGGCTTTGTTCATATTTTCTTATTCTTTTTCCTTTGTCTTTGTTGGATTGAGTTAATTTGAAGACCTTGTCTTCGAGCTGTGAATTTCTTTCTTCTGCTTGTTCGATTCTATTGCTGAGACTTTCCAGAGCATTTTGCATTTCTGTAAGTGTGTCCATTGTTTCCTGAGGTTTTGACTGTTTTTTATTTATGCTATCTGTTTCATTGAGTATTTATCCCTGGTGCCTCCCTGACTAGCTTAATAACTAACCTCCTGAGTTCTCTTTGAGGTAAATCAGGGATTTCTTCTTGGTTTGGATCCATTGCTGGTGAGCTAGTGTGATTTTTAGGGGATATAAAATAACCTTGTTTTGCCATATTACCAGAGTTGGTTTTCTGGTTCCTTCTATTTTGGGTAGACTATGTCAGAGGAAGGGTCTAGGGCTGAAGGCTGTTGTTCAGATTCTCTTTCCCATGGGATGTTCCCCTGATGTACTACTCTCCCCATTTTCCTATGGATGTGACTTCCTGAGAGCTGAGCCATAGTGATCTTTATCTCTCTTCTGGATGTAGCCACCCAGCAAGTCTACCAGGCTCCAGGCTGGTACTGGGGGTGGTATACCAGCACCTTATCCAGTGAAAGTGGTGGCGGGAGAGGAGAATGGACTCTGTAAGTGTTCTTAGTTTTGGTGGTTTAATGAACTATTTTTGTTCTGGTTGGCCTCCTGCCAGGAGGTGGCGCTTTCCAGAAAGCATCAGCTGTGGTAGTATGGTGAGGAACAGGCTGTGGGCAGTGCCCTAGAACTCCCAGGAGTATTTGCCCTTTGACTTCAGTTACCATGGTGGGTAGAGAGGACCAACAGATGAGGGCAGGGCTAGGCACGTCTGAGCTCAGACTTCTTGGGCAGGTCTTGCTGCACCTGCTGTGGGGGATGGGGCTGAGGTTCCCAGGTCAATGGAGTTATGATCCCAGGAGGATTGTGGCTATCTCTACAATGTCATACAGGTTGTCAGGGAAGTGGGGGAAAGCTGGCAGTCACAGGCTTCATCCAGCTCCCACACAATCCAAAGGGCTGTTCTTGCTTCCACTGTGCCCCCACCAATAGCACCGAGTCTGTTTCCAGGCAGTGGACGAGTAGGGCTGAGAACTTGTCCCAGGCTGCTTGCCTTCCAGCTTCGATAGCAAGTATGGCTTTCCTTCTTCCTCTGCCTGTGGAGTCTGCACACCAGATTAATGCCCTCCCCTGAGTTCAGGCTAGGAGACTTCTCGATCAGTTCAAATTATCATGAAGTTCAGCTGGAGATTTCCCTTTCCCTCTGGCCTTTTCCCAGTGCTTCTGGCTGCCCTCCCGAAGGACCCCCTGAAAGGCCAGGCAGAAATGGTTTGCTAGGGGACACAGTGAGCTCTCAGGCCTTACCCCGCTGCTTCCTCTACCTCTGTATTTCGCTCAGCTCTCTCAATTGACTCAGCTCCAGGTAGGGTTAGAATCTTCTCCCATAATCTAGACCTTCAGTTTCCCCAGTGGGGTTGTGTGTTCTGGGGTAGACGATCTCCCATTCGCACTTCCACAGTTTGGGCACTCATAGTATTGTGGTGTCTTTCCAGTCCTGCAGGAGCAATCTGCTTCCTTCAGAGGGTCTGTGGGTGCTCTTGGGTTTCCTGACTTATTTTTACAGTCGTTCTGCAGCAAAATATCATGATGCAAGCCTCCACATGCTGCTCTGTCCGCCCGAGTCAGAGTTGCAATCTAGTCTAGATCCCCACTACTTTGAATTTTATTTTTATTTTTGGAGTACTAACTTTCACCAGAAGGTTACTAAATGAATTTATTTCTTTTACTGGATGGTTTCTGTCAAATTTGAATAATACATAGCATCTTTTTAAAGAGGGACTATCTTTGTAGATGCTCAGTATTGACTTATATGGCTGTTTTTGATATATTGAAAATATGTACAAATATAAGTTTAGACATGAATTTTTATTTTCCTAATTTTTATATTATTATGAAACTTAAAAGAATAAAACATAAAACTGCAATGCCAAAAAAATTCAGAATAATGGACAATGATACTTCTCTAAAGCTGTTGATATTAGAAAAATCCATCTACAGATGTAACTCCACCACTACTTTTCTTTTTCTTTCAAAATACATGGCCTATTATTGGAATTCTTTCAATGATTATTTTCTTAATTCTTCTTTGTTAATGATAAAGTCAATTCAACCAATGATGTTTATTTTAATAAGAGAACCTATTAAATAGGTACCTTCAAAAGAAAATACTGAGTATGTAAAAATAAACTTTAGTAAAAACTCTCTATTTATTCTTACTATGCTACTATCTGCCAATGATTTTTTGCAAGTTTGTATATGCCAAACAAAAACTAATTCTGTTCTTCTATACTTTCTTTTGCCAAAAAGCCACTTTCATGTGGACTGAACTAGATACTAACATGAACCTAACTTTAGGATCTAATATCCATTGAGGTGGCTGTACAAATAAAACAGAATATGGTTTAAAGCACATATTGACATTCATTAGAAACTTAATAGTTTAATTTTTTGTAAAACTTGTCAACAGGCTGAAAGGTTTGCAAAATTTACTTTTTGAGAAATACTCTGAATGATTGCAACATTAAAGCTAATGAAGGGCTTTTTTAAGAGTAGATTTGTCTCTGGGCAGGATAAATATAAGTCACAAACTCTTGAATAAATCAGTCTATCCAATCAGCATGAATAGCCTGGGAGACTTGCATCGATCCACCTTTCTTTAATTTCTTCCTTTCTTTTCCCTTTTCTCTCCTTCCACAAAACACATTGAAGATCTTGCTAAATGCCAGAAGTTTTGTTAAACCCTAAGGATATAAAATAAAGATCTGCAGTCTGTCTCTGAGAGAGGAAAGTTCCTAGGAGTAGAACACTTAAAATCAATCACTTTGCTGTATTACCATGTAAGAGAGGTACAGTAAAGAAATGGGGACATTCTAACAAAATTCTCCAAGCCAAAGATGCCATTTTAGTCATTCAGTATGAACCAGTTTATGCTGAAAATGTTCTTCTAATGACTTTAAAGGACTTAAAACAACAAAACTTGATTTTTGTCTCTACTCTTGTCAATCTTAAGTTGGCAGACGATTCTACTTCCCATGATCCTCACTAAGAGACACAAGCAGGGGGAAGCTCCATTTCTGGACTTCTGTGATGTTCAAGGCAGGAAAATGGGAATATGGAGACATGTACACCAACCTTTAAAATGTGACTCACATGTCATTGACCAAAGTGAGTCACACAGTCATAGCTATTTTCAAAAGTCTCTAGGATGTAAAATACTATTATGTCCTGGTTTCAGAGAGCCAGAAATAGTCTATGAATAGCACCAATAACTTCTATACCAATGCAATCTACTATGAAAAGTTGCTCCTATCTCACTTACCATACATCTTGCATATTTATAGGTAGCTGTGTTTTCTTCTGCTTCCAAGTATCTTCTTTATGTACTGGTAGCCCCATGACTTTCATATTTATGAAGAATGATTCAATACTCATACATAAGTAGCTCATATTTACTTTATTTACCCAATGCTTGCTTGAAATAGACCTAGATCTTTGCCTTCTCTGAATAACTTAGTTTTCATGATATTTGCTCATTTATTTCTTCATCATTTTATATATGTTCTTTTGGCTTTGATGTCTTTTAATCAGTAATTATATACTCAACATTCTAGCACCTTGCCATGCTTTGCAAATGAATCCTTCCATTC
Organism: Symphalangus syndactylus; assembly: GCF_028878055.3. NCBI lineage: Eukaryota > Metazoa > Chordata > Mammalia > Primates > Hylobatidae > Symphalangus > Symphalangus syndactylus. Next base: position 43,873,369 of record NC_072423.2, read on the forward strand.
CATTTCAGCTAAGGCATGACAATATTTGGATTCATATGACATATTTTTCAACTAAGCCATGACAATATGTGGATTTTTAATGTGTGATATTTATTTTTAGTGATTAGATATTTATCATTTTATTTATTTTTAAATTTACTTCTTTCAAAACAACTTTAGATCTCATTATTAAGGAAGCTAAATATGGAGTTCAACCATTTGACTCTATGTAAGTTTTGGAACTCTTGTCAGATCTTTACAATTTGGGAGACTTTCCTGGATCACTAACATATGGTTCTGTCTCATCTTGGTCATTTGTAAAACCATTCAACACTAGTGTAGTCCTTTGTTTTCTGGCTGTGGCCCTACTTTACATATCCTTACATCTACATATCTTCTACAAATATGACTTCAATGTGAAATTTTGTACACTTAAAAAAATGTTATTATTGGCTATAGATGGTGCTGTCATTTAATATTCAGTGGAAAAGTGTGGATAATACTCAAGAATCAAGAATAGCATTTAAGTAATTTTAAGTCTGTGGTAATCATCTCTTTCTAGATCTTTTATTTGGTCTGCAGCCTAAAGCTAGGTGATCCCTCAGGGATGAATAAGAAACAGTCATATCTAAGAATTAAAAGAGCCTTTTGAGGTCATCTACTCTAACTTTCCAGACAAAATCTAAAATTTTCTGTACATTTCTAAAGTTGAAAGGAATGAGTCTATCATCCCAATGTGAGAGAATGGCAGAAACTAAGGCAAAGCTAGGGAAAATTATACCACTTTTTGGAAAGATAAAAATTGAAAAGATTTATCTGAAGCTTAAAGTTCAGATTTAGAGAGCAGACAATGCTAGGAGGCTGAAACCAGAAAGGAAGTCTGGAGTCACAATGTGTAAAACCAGGCAAAATAAAAAGTTTAGATTTTGTATCTGAAGGTTTATTGGCTTCATACTGGAGTTAGTGAGAAGGCATTAGAAGGTTCATGTGGAGAAATTACTCTGAACTTTAGCACCTATTCTCTTAAAGAAAGCCAAGAAAATTTCTATGGAGTAAAGAAATTTAACGTCATAGGTAGGGGTTTTTAAAAGGCAAGCAGTTATTTATAGTGAGGTCAGTGAGATTCCTTGCTTGAGATTAATGGACTGGTCATTGCAGAGAATAGCCTCTCTATTTCCAGGTAGTTGAATGCAGATGACCTAATGGTTCTTTTTCATCTTGGATTTTTATGGTGCTGATTACATTAATTAGGAGAAGATACTGTATAATGAAGCTCTTCAGGAAAAAAAAATTAATAGGTTACTTTAATAAGTTTTTTCTGTGATTTGTGTTGCTGATATGAACAGCAATTAGCCAGCTAAGTAATGAGCCACTAATGAGCATGTCTTTCTTAGATTACTTTGCAAGTGCACTAGAGGAGTTGTACTATAAAGGCAAGCAATGATTTCTTTTCTGTGGGTTACTAGTTTTGACAGTATTTGTAATAGCCCACAACAATGAGCCCCATTATATATTAATACGGCCCCAAAACACCTCATTAAAAGTTACCTTACAATTCTTAAATAATCTCTTTCTTTAGACAGTTATTCTCAGGATTTTGGGATTTTTTTAATTGATACATAATAGATATACATAGTTTTGATAATTTAATATATATGTTATATATAACATATATAACATGTAACGTATATACATATATGTTACATATATAACATATATGTAACATATATAACATATATCATATATGTTATATGTAACTTACACATATATGTTATATATAACTTATATATAAAAATTGTATATAATAAGTTATATATATATAACATATAAGTTATAAAGATCAAATCAGTTATTTGTTATTACTTGGGATATTTATCACATTAAATATGTGTGTTTAATCTACAGCCATTCGAATTATTGTCTGCTAGCTATCTTGAAATATGTAATAGATTATTGTAAACTAGTCATTCTACTGATCTATTTAACATTGGGTCTTATTTCTTCTATCAAACCTTATATTAGATAGTTATTTTATGACACATATATTCATACAAAACTGTATTCAAGGCCGGTAGAAATCAGTGCTACAAAGTAGCCTCATACAGGTGAGATGGGAAAGGTTGAACATTCATCCAAGTGGGTAAGTGCTACAAGATTTCATTTAGAACTGGCTTTTCATGACTAGGTAAAAACAAATATTCAGGGTAGTTTTGGAATTTATTTGAAATTCCCCAGTTTCATGGCTCAAACTGAAGCCTTACTTAACAAAACTACCCATCACATGTGATTAGGCAGCTTAGTGTGGTGGAGAGCAAATAATACTGGGATTTAGGAAGCTTGAATTTAAATCTGTCTCTAGTTATAGAACTTTGGTCAAGTCTTTTAACCATGCCCCTATTTTTTAATCTGAATAGGGCATTTGGCTGTGATTTTCTCTGAGTTTCCTTCCAGCACTAAAATTTTATGACTCAAATCAGATGATTTTCAAAACACAATATAGTCAGAATAATTTCTTGAATTTCATATTTCTATTAATCACATAATGCAATAACTATCTATGACCTTTACATTTTGTTTTGCCTATCCTATCTCAACAGTATGATGAAATCCTTGAAAACAAGACCAGTTCTAATCCAAAATTTCACCCAATGTACATACATTCTAAACAAAGCTCTCTTTTTATTTTAACGTTGCTAGAAAGCTTGGGAAATCCAGATCTTTACTGTAAAGCTTGAGGCCAGCATTTCCGGTATCAATATTATTTTAAATTTAGTAACAGTCACTAGTAGAGAGCCTGTCTAAATAGAACAGTATAATTATATTCTGGCTATTTTTAGAGCTGAGATCTTTTATTGAGCCCAGGCTTTGATGAATTTTTCCACACAATGATGATTTACATGAACAAATTACATGTCCTACCATTTTTTCTGGCATTTACAAAATAGGGCAAAAGTAGTTTAAAGACGAAACTCTGCTGAACAAAGATGGCCTACTTTTCAGTTTAATCAAACTTTTAACTGATAATGTGTTAACTATGCCTTTCCCTCTTACTCATCACGAAAAAAAAACTGAATTCTCTTTTTTTGCCAACTTATTAATTCAAATGATGTTTACTTAAGTTTGTTTAATTTTAAATATTTTTATCATGAAATCTACAGTGAAATAAGATATAGAATCAGGTTTTGTCTTTAAAGACAGAACTGTGGCTCTTCCCTTTAACAATAGGATGGGGGAATAAAATCTCTACAAAAAAATATGACTTTACATGTCCTCTATGTGTATTTTTTGCATGAGTGCGTAATCTCTCTTTTCTGTGAAGCACATCATTTTCCAGATCCTCTTGATGTGTTTTAGCAGAGTGCAGACCTCTGAGTATGGTAAATATCCAGCATCTGTGATACAGACCTTCATGTTAATATTTTAGTTCTTCTCAGCAGTAGCGCACTCTTCTCAGTTATCTCGTGCAACTCTGAGGCGAGAGAATGGATGCTAAATGATTTTGCTTTTGCTCCATTGAGCAAAACAACCTTGAAAGATGCCATGCTAAGTCTTCTAGGAATTCATTAATCCTTTGTTCGTATTTATTCTGGCATACTGAGAATTCTGACTAGCTGGCCAACCGACAGCTCATTAGGATCTGCGGGACTCTTTTGAACACATCATCCACATATGCCAAAAGAACCAGCTTTGAATTGCTTTTCATTTCTCTATAAGCCAGGATGATCAGAAAGCCTTCTTTAACATCTTTAGCATTGACTGTTACCTACACCATTACTTGCTGAAGTCCTCAAGGAAATTCACATCTAATTTATTTTCCTTCAGATTACACACACACACACACACACACACACACACACACATTCACTTTGTGTTAAAGTAATCTTGCCTCTAGGCTTTGTGCTTCTAAGGGACAAGGGCTTTGTGCTTCTAAGGGACAAGGGTTCTCGTAAATAACAAAAGCACAAGCACTATAAATGTTTTGTTTTATGTTTTTATTCTCACTCGGGATAAACAGTTTCAGATACTATTTTTTTGTTTTGTTTTGTTTTGTTTTTGTTTGAGATGGAGTGTCGCTCTTGTCGCCCAGGCTGGAGTGCAGTGGTGCAATCTTGGCTCACTGCAACCTCTGCTTCCAGGGTTCAAGCCATTCTCCTCCCTCCACCTCCCCAGTAGTTGGGATTACAGGCACCTGCCACCACGTCCAGCTGATTTTTGTATTTTTAGTAGAGATGGGATTTCACCACATTGGCCAGGCTGGTCTCGAACTCCTGACCTCAGGTGATCCGCCTGCCTTGGTTTCCCAAAGTGCTGGGATTACAGGCATGAGCCACTGCACCCAGCCTACTATATTTTAAAATATCAGAAGTGTTCTCAGAACACAAGACTTTATTCAAGGCTGCTTAAAATGTATGAAATGAATGACCTATTCACCAAGAAAACAGAGGAGTCTAAGGTCCATGTCTTGTCAAGAATATTGAAAGGAAGAAATTACCCAGATTAAAATGGCTTTCTTTTTTGAAATTTAAGGTAACAAATTTATAAATTGAAAGATTCAAAGATACATAATTTGAAAGGCCAATACCATAGGGATAATGAAGTCCAGATAAGAAAGAAAGAAAATATGAACAGTTACAATTAATACAATATATAATTTAAAGCCACACACCCTTTGTAAATATATCACAGCAGTAATTCTTTAAAGTTATCATGATAAAAAGTTATTTCCTTCAGAGAATAATAATTCTTTTAACCTGCTAGCCTAGAAAATCCTGTTTATAATTTACTCTCCTGAATTTTCTCAGTATTGCTTAAGTATGGACTCAGCTATTAGAGAAATATTAAAAATTTTATAACTATTGCCTTTGCAAATGCAGTAATCATTTATTTTCTAAAGTCAAGCAAATTTAGGCTAATTGCTTTGCAAAGTGTTAATCTAGAATAGCTACACTCAAAGTGTGGTCCACAGACCCCTGAGATCTTATGAAGTCAAAACTATTTTCATAATAGTAAGTTGCTACTAGCTTATTTCACTGTGGGGGGGACATTTACACTGATTATGTAAAAGCAAATGAGGTGAAAGTTGCTGGCCTGTTAGCACTAGTCAACGCAGTACCACAAGTTGCATGTATTGCCATTGTGTTCTTCATGGTCATGCAGGCCTGAAAAATATAAAAGTAAAAGCAAACTTTTTTTTTCTTTTTTTTGAGACCGAGTCTCACTCTTGTTGCCCAGGGTGGAGTGCAATGGCATGATCGCGGCTCACTGCAACCTCTGACTCCCGGATTGAAGTGATTCTCCTGCTTCATCCTCCCAAGTAGCTGGGATTACAGGTGTGTGCCACCACACCTGGCTATTTTTTGTATTTTTAGTAGAGACGAGGTTTCACCATGTTGGTCAGGCTAGTCTTCAACTCTTGACCTCAAGTTATCCTCCTGTCTCAGCCTCCCAAAGTGCTGGGCTTACAGGCATGAGTCACTGTGCCCAGCCAAAATAAACTTTTAAAAGCCAGTTTAATTTAAGAATGCTTTCAATGGATTTGTAAATATATATATATATATATAAATTTTATTAAATCTCCGCTTTTGATTACCTATCTCTTAACCTGTCAATGAAATGAGAGGTGCACCTAAAACACTTTTGTGAAATGAAGTACAAAGTAGACTTGAGAACAAGTACCTATGTCATTAAATGGTGAGTGGCTTTTTTCGTAAAACACTATTTCTACCTGAAAGCATGACTGACAAACAAACTATGAGTATTCAGTGAGAGGTTGGTAGACAATTTCTCAAAATTGTATTAAAGCAAGCCTGTCCGTTGAAGGGAAAGCATGAGTAGTATTTGTAGTCAGCAATAAAGTTTGAGTAAGGGACATTTAGAAATTTTGAAAGCTTTTATCTGCATCCTGACTTTGCAGCCTCCCTACACATAAAGATTTGTCTTATGAGCTGGGTAGCGACATCAATAAATGTGATTCTTTGATATTGTATAATCAATGTGTTAACATTTGTAAGATCAGCATAGCTCAGTGAGCCGATACTTTCCAAATGATGACCACATGATGTTACAAAATCAGGCATGAGTACGAGATTCATTTGAAATGCAACCTAGAAAAATAAATTTAAATGTAATAGAATATATGACATTTACTCGTATGATTTTAGATTCTACATTAGAACTTATTTTAGTCAAGTTTTGGTATAAAAGCAAAAAGAATATCCACAATCACTTGGAAAGGCTGTTGAAGTACTCTCTTTTTCAACTTTATGAGCTCAGAGAGTCTTCATGTATTTCAACTAAATAATATCTTGCAACATATTACATTTCAAAAATAGGTAATCAGATATTAATGAGATTTGAAGAAATGTAAAGCAATACTGTTCTCAGAAATTTGCTCTGTTTTAGAAAATGTATTTTTCATAAAAAGTTATTTATGTTAACTTGTAACAGATTTATAATTGTTATTTTAACATGAATTAATAAATGTGATAAAAATTCTTAATTTTAGTTTTTAATATGGTAAAATTCAATAGATGTAACTCACATAAACTATTTAGAACCACTGGTCTAGAATCTTGGTCTTTAGCCTTAAATTTTTGTATTCAGAGAAAGGTGGGTGTTTTCTTTTGCTTTTTGCTGTGCTTTTGCTTTTTAAAATAATTTTTGCTGATGAAAATTGCAATAATCGTCAAGCCTCACCATTAAAAATCCTTGTTCTCTTTCCAACGGCCTCACACTGCTCTGCGCACTATCTCATGTGTGCCTGATTAGGGAATATCTAGGAAAACAGAGAATTACAAATTCCAGGTTTTAAAATGTATCCCTCTCTGCAAATTAAAACAGGAATTAGAGGTTATCAGTTCTGGTAAGCTGATGATAGTAAAGACCCTCAAGTGAGCTGAGTCAGCATACTCTGGTCATAGTCACAGTGGGATGTGATAGTTGACATTTACTTTCGGGACCAAGGCCATGAGTTAATCATTTATCGCGTTAAATATGGAAAAACCCTTGGGGATACCTAGAATGTATTTATCTTTAATTTCTTTTTTTTGATTTTTTTTTTTTTTAGTTTTGAGACACAGTTTCACTGTTGTCGCCCCAGGCTGGAGTGCAGTGGTGCAATCTCAGCTCACTGCAATATCCGCCTCCTGGGTTCAAGCGATTCTCCTGCCTCAGCCTCCCAGGTAGCTGGGATTACAGGTGCTCACCAACACGACCAGCTAATTTTTGTATTTTTAGTAGAGACGGGGTTTCACTATGTTGGCCAGGCTGGTCTCGAACTCCTAACCTCAAGTGATCCACCCGCCTCGGCCTCCCAAAGTGCTGAGATTACAAGCTTGAGCCACTACACCCAGCCTTTTTAATTTCTTAAGAAAATAAGTCTCAATCCATGTTGGAGTGAATGGTGAATGTTCTTTCTTGTACAATTTACGCTTGATCCGTATTTTGTTATCTTGAAAGTGCTGATGCTTGTAAAAACTTCCCTTGGGACATCCTGACTTTAAAAACTTATTCTCATTTTTTTTTGTGATTTATAATCCACCAGATGTGGCTCTATTCTTCAATTCACTTATAAATGGCTTGATTCATTCACTAATAAGTATGTATCAAGTCCTTTTGGCTCATGTTTTCTTTTTAGGCTTGAATGTAACTAAAATTATGATGTTAACAGGCTTTCTTAACAGTGGCACAACATCTCAATACTTACCTGTACTTTGTCCTATTCAGGATCCAGTTCTATGCTAGCCAATATAACCACTTCTGTTTCTTAAAGAGGAAACATATTTTGAAAGTTAATTAAAACAGAGTTGTTACTGGAATTGAATTTTTAAAATTAATGTTTTTATTTTTATCAAAGCAATGTTGTTTGCAAAATGCTTTATAGGACTATTAATAAATACCGTGGGCAGCAAACAGCATCAGGTTGGAATGTACCAAAACGTGTATTAATTGCCCTATAAAACATGCTCTATTATTTTATACTGCTTAAATTAGGTTGCCAAGGAAACCCTTGCATCCTATAATACCACAATAGTCAAAAGAATGCATACTAAATTTCTGCTCCACTTACAGAAAACTAACAGGAAAGCTGCACAGAAATGAAGAGCTCCCATTGTTTACAATCCACTGCAAACATACTCACATGGCCATATAGTATTCAGCAACAAACAATATCAGATCAAACACTCACACCATCATATAGAATTCAGTGACAAACAATATCAAATCAAACCAGGTCAGATATCTCAAGACAATATAAGAGCTCCAAGTGGTCAGAATAACAAACTTCTACTTCATATTCTTAATTCATTTTAGGATTAAATAAGGTGGATCTCAGTTCCTTTCTGTGGATAATATGAGACTGAGAAAATATGGCATATTCAGTTTAATTTAACAAAAGAAACCAATATATTTGAATAAAAAATAGGTTGGAATGATGAAGTCATTGGAATTTACTGATGATAGATAGGCAGATAAGCTAATGTTTGTTTTATCTTAGTAGATGTACAATGCCTATGGTGGTTAATGAATATTTAATTAAAATTATATGTGAATGAAGAATGAGTGGCACTATTGTCTCCAACTTACAGAAGTGGAAATTAAGATTTAGCAAGATAAAGGCTTTGCCCAGGTCCAGGTTCTGGTAGAGGGCAGAGCCATTATTCTCTAAAGACTATCTCACTCCAAAGCATATAGTATACTGCCACAAAACAAAACAAAAAAAGCTGGAAATAAAATGTTAGAGATTTTTATTTTGTTTTGTTTTATAAATAAACAGGGCATAACATTTCAAAATGCCTGAAAATAGCATGATTTTGAGATTCTAGGACACCCAGTATAGAGAAAGTGAGGAAGTATGAAAACATTCATGTAATCAGCAGTATCAGAAGAATCAATCCCGAAAACGAATAAAGAAAAAGATGGTTCAGCAAGAAAACTTTCATACGTGGTTTGAAGAGCCACTTTAAGAAAAATCATGCCCCAAGTCCCAGAAATTGTTTACAAAATAAATAATGCCTCCATCCTTTTAGCCATTATTCTTTTTAACAAAGTTTTTCATTTTTTATCTTGTCAACGTGCAAACAGGAAATGATGATGCTAGACAATGTTGCTCATTTGTCTTCCATATCAGTGCATCCTTCCATAAGTATTTTCCGTAAAACACAATGCCTAAAACTGCACACGAGACTACAGATGTTATATTATCAGGGCCAAGAATGGTGCAATTTCTGATTTTCTTATTTTTAGTTTTTCTATTATGCCGCTCAAAATTACGTTTCCTTTTTGTAACTATACCATATCACTGTTCGTTCATACTGAGCATGCAATCTAATGAACTGCTTTCTCATTTTGTATAAACTGGTTCACAGATAAAATCTCAAGCATCTTGGCATTTTTACTGACTGTTTGCACCCAAGTAAAAGACTCAACATTTATCCTAATTATAATCCTAATTAAAATTAATGCTTTTAATTTTGACCCTATTTTCAACTCTAATTCTGACTATGATATCCAATATTTTCTGCATTTGGGCTTCACGATTTGTGTTTCTTGCATTGTTTTCATGCCTGCTGTGTAATCTTTTTAATAAGTCAGATAAAAATTATAAAATAAATAAATAGGGCTATTGTGTGGTTACAGAAAAAGTCCCATGACTCCTGGCATTTGGATGGCCAAAATGACATTGAGCAGAAGCCCAGTTTTCCATGCTGTGAGTACATTGTTCAACAGACTGCAGAAACATCTGGTAGCACTAGCATCCAGTTAACATTTTTGTGTATTGTAAAACAGTGTCATAGGAAACACTTTCAAATAGCTGTTTAAATACATCATAATCCCTCTGTAACTCAGGAGATGGGTATGAAAGAAAGAAGGAATGACAGTCATCAGTAATTGGTGCTAGTAACCAAGGGAGAAACCAGAGTTAGCTATTTGTAGCTTATCGGTATGATTTCCTCTAGGCCCGAGGTACATAAGTTAGTGCTTATTTTCATTATTGCTGCAGAATTTCAGATGGGAAATCTTTAATGGGTTAAATCTGAATTCAAATTTTTCACAATTTGTAACTGGCTAAAATCACTGCAGGGTTTTGGATATTCTGATTCTGAAAAGGACCCAGATGTCAGTGTCCTATGCTTGAAAAAAGAACAAGTTATTCTCAGGGTATTTCCAGTTAGAGTTCATGACATTCTGGATCTTTCTGCCTTCCAATAAATTTCGACATCAAAGAATAGATACGTAACTGAGCTCTTGTTAATCCAACAGAATACATGTATGTGGTCAGCTTATATTTAGTCAGGAGCTTAGACTTTCAGACCAAGCAGCCAGCCATGTTATATCCAAACATTTTCATAACTAATTTGGGATTAGTCAAGGCTGATTTTGTAATTAAAAATTAAAGACTAGAAGTGAAGCTTGGTGCTTCTCTGTGGATATAACAACTGTTTCTTCTTTTTCATCACCATCACCATCATCACCACTTCATCATTATCAACACTGACATACATTTGTATGATGCTTTATAGTTGACAGATTATGACACATGAGGCTGTTTGCTTTTTTTATTGTTTCTACTTTCCATTAAAGATTAATAGTAAATTTAAAAAAAATTGGTGCTACAGAAACCTATGGGAGAAGACAAAACTACCAAGGGAATGCATGCAAAATTAACAGAATGAAGTAGCCAACAGAATTGTGGACACAGTCAGAGGTAATAATTCCAATATAGGAAACTAAGGGGAAAACATAAGAGAGTTTGGAGGAGAAGAAAGAATGCCGGCCGGAAGTGGTGGCTCACGCCTGTAATCTCAGCATTCTGGGAGGCCCAGGTGGGCGGATCACGAGGTCAGCAGATTGAGACCATCCTGGCTAACACAGTGAAACTCCGTCTCTACTAAAAAAAATACAAAAAATTAGCCGGGCATAGTGGCGGGCGCCTGTAGTCCCAGGTACTCGGGAGGCTGAGGCAGGAGAATGGCGTGAACCTGGGAGGTGGAGCTTGCAGTGAGCCAGATAGCGCCACTGTACTCCAGCACCCCAGCACCCCAGCACTCCAGCCTGGGCGACAGAGCAAGACTCTGTCTCAAAAAAAAAAAAAAAAAAAAATGCAACGTGCTTCAAACAAATGTAGGAACAATTACCTTAAGAGTAGATCAGCTCTGACGTTTACTTCCACATGCGAATTGAGCAGGTTCAGATCAATGTGTATAATGGTTTAAATATTAATCCCTTAATCCCTGAAGTAGCACAGAAATCTAGAGATCTAGAGGAGGGCAGCTAAAGGTTGAAATCAGATTCCATATACAGTGGATAAAGTTACAATCAATATCATCTTAAAAAATAACAACAAATGCTTCAGGGAAATGTGCTGTCCTCAAACATGTATAGGACCAGCTGTGCACAGCTCCAAAGAAGCAACATAAGAAAGAAATGATCGAATTTGTAGTCCTATTCACAGGATGAACAGGCTCACAAAATAATAGTTAATAATGATTTTTTAAAAAATAAATGCCATTTATTTATCCATTCTTTTGATTAACCAATGTTTATTGAGCCAGACTGCTTTTCAAAGTGCCAGAGATATAGTGGTGTCTAAGACAGGCACATTCCGTAACTTTATGGAGCCGATAGCTTTGTGGAGGGAAAGATATAAAATCCATATACAAATAATTATTTAAATTCCAATTATAATAAATTAGTGAAAGAAAAGTGCAAGATCTATAATAATAGTGGGAGAATTAGATTAGTCTGGGAGGTTCTGAGAAGGCTGCTTTGTGTTGAGGTGAGCTCTAGCTGAGACCTGATTGTCAAAAGAAAAACTAAGAAAGTGCAGGATCAGGGAACTTAAGTAAAAATGTTGCTCATTGCAAATGAAAAAGTAAAGTAAAACCAATATGGATGGAGACATAAAATATGGGGAAGCATTTTCTTAGATGAAACTAGAAGGTTTGGCAGGATCCAGATCATGCTCAGCTCTGTGAGACTTTAGTCTTCATTGTATTATAAGAAAGTGGTCATTGAAGAAAAGAAGAGGCCTGGATTTGTTTCTTTAAGGAGATTACTCCAGTTACTGAAAGGAAAATAGATTAAGGAAGCTGAGAGAGAAAAAAGTAACTAACATTTAGGAGGAGATTGCAATAGCTCAATTGGGAAACATTGGTAGCTTGGGCTATGGGAAGAGCAGTGAAGATTAGTAAGTTAATTTGGAATATTTTTAGAGTTATTTGGGCATTCAAATGGATATGAAAGATGACTATTTATGAGAAATGCAATAGTGAGAAATTCTACTTTAAGTAAAGGGTTTGGCTAGATTATTTCTAAAGCCCATTCCAAGAAATTCTATAATCTTATTATTCTGTAACAGTCTTTCAGCTACTTATATTGCAATTTCATGAAAGGATTGCCTTTTAATCCATTGTTCCAACTCCACTGGGGGCTTTGGGGTAGGGAAAAGAATTTCATTTGGCTTTTTCTACTTTTCTATTTTCTATCTCTGAAGTCCTGACAGAGATGCCCTATTTATTTTTCAGAATAATTCCCTCCTGATAACTGCTGAAGTTAATATGTTGACAGCGTGACAGTAGTTGAGGATAACAAGTAATTACAAACAAACACTAAAACTAAAATAAGCAGTTTATGCAATGAGACTGGCTGCAGTTCCTTGGGTTGATTATGATTAAAGATCTGTGAAAAGTCTCCAGAATGATTCTCCAGCGTGCTGAGATCCTGAGGGGAGGGTTCTTTATGGCTCCATCTGCATCAGAGTTATCACCAGGCTCTCTCTAACAGAGAGACAAGAGATTTTCAATTAAGTCCTTGTGAATAAACACAGAACCCTTTTCTGAAGCAATTGTCTGGAAATCAGTGGCAACCCAATTTTCAACATGCAATGTAACCATTAACTGGCCAGGTGCCAATGGTGGAGAGGAGGGGTTGGGGAGAAAGAAAGCCAGAATAGAACATAAGGTGCAATGTAATGTCCCTTGACAAGTTTGCTTCCCTATAGTCCCATCAGAAGGGACAGTCTGATTGAAGATCTGTAATTATCTTTCCAATTTAATATCTATTGGTTATGTGCTATATTCTGTTTGTTTTTGTAATACTTTAACTCAATAAACATTAGGAGGGAAAAGCCAATATTATTATAAACTATTGGAAATTGAATTAAAGTAAATTAGCTTTCATCAAATATACATAATCTCAATGCTTAAAAAACAAAGAGAGACTGTTGCTTGCCAGAAATGCTTTCAGTTTTAACTTTGCATGACTGCGGGGTACCATTTCCCCTAATATTAAGTTCACAAATCCTAAACCTTTTTGTCTTTCCCAGAATTAACAGAAATGGATCTGAATGAAAACTTCTTGTGATAATTGTTTAGGGCTTTCTAAATTCAGAATGGTTCTTGAAACGTAGAGGTTACTTAATGATGAATTTTGAGTAACTGAAGACAAAACACCACAATCTCAATGCATATATGCTGAAAAGGCAGGCAAAATTTCTAGTGGGATAATGGCTTAAAAGATCCGAAAATTAAAATTACATATTTCATGCTATTATATGATAGCCTGCATATCTTCAAGGAAGTTAAGCTTCATGATCTAGAATAACAGAATTTGTAGATCTGAAAGGAAATATAGAGGATGACACAAACCTGATATTCGGCAAATAAGAGTATAGAGAATCAGCCAAGAACAGTGGCATGTTTCCCTTTATTTGTCCGCCTTCTTGTAGGCATTGTATGTCTTATAATCCCTTGTATGCCTTGCCATTTCAGTATTTTGTAAAACATTTAAATTTGCCTTATAAATAAGTTAAGCCCTTAGTTCTTCCCACTAGTGACCTTTATGTTGTTTTCCATGCTTTCTATCCATGTAAATTCAGCTCATAGCAAGGTAATCATTGTGGAACTCGGCTAATGAGGAAAACATATTTTGAAAACTTCTGAGGCAGTACTGCTTCAAGGCCTAATAGTGACTGAGGGAGTGGTCCTAGATCTTGGGGGTCTTGCATTTGCCTGTGCTGAGGTTAGTTGTGAGATCCTTTTCTCATGTTTTGCAACAAACAATAGTAACATGCCCAAGTTTGCAAATAATTACTTTAAACAAAATAAAATAAAAAACTATAAATTAAACTGCATAATATGATGGTGAGTCTTTTGATTTTTTTTTTCTTCTGATAAGATAGAAAGAGATAAAATTTTGGCCGTAGAGCCCAGAATTTCACATGGAAGTGGAATTTCTTCATGTGCTTTGAGTGAATAAAAGTGTGACCACCACAAGAGTAAACACATCTTGCCCTCCTTTTCAGTACTACAGTTCACAACCATGGTCTTTCTGATTTCTTAAATGACTTTTCTTAGGACTTTGAGTTTCTTTTTAGATTATATGCCTGATTTCCAGTCCTTTTCATTTCTCCTACAAAGTAAGCTAAGGAGCAAGGAAGGAGACTAATATTTATGGTCTCCTCTGCTCAGGCCATCTCCTGAGGGCCTGGTGTATAGATACTCTCTGTAGATACTGTTTATTTTATTTAATTCTCTTAATAACCTTACAAAGTTCTTATTCCTTGTTACAAATAGGTACATATGGATTTAGAGATATCTAAGATTAGCTCCAGGTAAATTCAGGAAAAAAGGGATTTTTAACTTCTTTTTATTGCTTTTACTAAGTGAATTACATCACTATTCTGATGTCCTGAGCTCTTCTGTCTTTACTTAAGGAGGCAGGAACTATAGTTAGGTATTAAGTAATATTTGCAATTTATTCCATTCTGAATTTATAATGCAGTTCTGGTAACTGAGTCTTCTGGAAGACCTGTCAAAGGAAAACCAGAGCTGAACAGGAAAGTGGTAAAATCAGATTTATTCAGAAACTCTTCCATGAAGGGAACATACCTCAGTGTAGAAGTGGGCTCAATTCCAAATACAGCATGGGCAGGTAGAAATGTACAGCCAAGAAGTGCAGTGGAGGGTAGTGGATGGAAAATCACTAAAAGAAAATATGAGGGCTAAGGGAGTGTTTCAGCTTAATTCACTGTATTAGTCTGTCCATTTCACAGGAATGCCTAAAGAGAGTTGACCCACAAGAAAACCCATGTAAAACCCTGGGCACAGCACCCAGCTTAGTGTGACCAGGAGCAGATATGGGTCCTCTTGCCTATCTCTCTCCTTAGTTTCAAAAAAGGAAAAACATTTAAAATGTTAGTGTCAATTTTCCTACTGTCTTTGACATATTAAAGATTTTTTTCATGGAAAAGAAATGTCGTAAGTAAATGATGTATGCCTCTCACCAGTGTCAACTTATCTGGTGATTATTTTTATCATTTTTATTGTGTATTATTTCTCATCAGGCTAAAAGAAAAATTAGCAAGACAGTCCTCAAATATTTCTCATTCCTCTTTTGATAAATAACATGATATAAATCAGCTTTTAGTGCATAATATGAACTGTTTCCTATAATAAACACGCACCATACAATAATTCCAGCATTTTTATTAGCTCTGAGGGTTTTAAAAAATTATTTCAGCTGTTTGCACAGAGACATCCATGTGAAATATTTTTTTAATCAGAAGTAGAAATCAGAGATATAAACTGTGTCTCTAAGATCTAACTATCTGTATTAACCTTAAAAAATGTAAGCTCATGTTTGCTTATGTTTCTAGCTTTGTAATCAAGAGAACTGTTAGGAGAATTTTGGAAGACATACTGTAGAAGCAAGCATTGTAATTAATGCAAAACTGATTCACTAATTAGTCAAACCTAGATTATTCAATGATCTATACCTTTCAATGTGATATCATATAAATGACTTATTTTATTTGGCCTAGGTTGATATGCCTACTTTAAAAATGAAGATTCCAATGATTGAAAAGATTAGTGGCTTGTCTGATGCTACTAAGTCAGGGAAGAACCATGGCTACAACATTGCTACAACATTGCATTCCTTATGGCTGGGGAAGTTCTGATTGCTTGTGTCTGCTAGGCAATGTGCAGCCTAGCACCCTGCGGGGCACTCTGGAAGGAGGAAAAGAAGAAGTTCCTGGCCTTACCTTCACCAGAAAGAGTGAACTGTTTTCTTGGAGGAAAATAGAATGTATGCTTATGAGATAACTGTATTCTTTCTTATACTCTAGTTGAATAGTGAACTTGGGAGCACAGAAAATTTAAGCATACGAGTCTCAGGAAAAAAAAAGTTAATTGTAGGGTGCTAATGAGAAATTGTAAGGGATTTGGATATGAGAGAAGGCTTTTCTAAAAGTCATTAGGGTGTCCCAGAAAATGTGAAAAGAAAAAATCGAGAAACTTTTTGGTTAATCTTGATACCCATCTTCCTCCATCAAGTAATAAATAACAGGAGTAGAGGAGTAAAAATTAATCATGATTCAAAAATAGTATTTGTCACAGTGGATCACTCTTTTCTCCTTAGAATACTTCTTGCTTTCACTTGAATGTTTACTTTGAAACTTCTGTCTACTCCTTCTTAGTCTTTTTTTCCCTTTGGGTTCTCTTTATCTCTCCGACTTCTAAATTTGGAATGCCCAGGTCTCAGTCCTCAGGCCTCTTTTTTTGTTTGTTTGTTTTCTAACTGTACTCACTTACTGGGTGATCTCATTCAGTTTCATGACTTTATTTGGCATTAATACGTTGAAGTCCCCCAAATTTATTTCCCTTAATGAAACCTTTTCCTTAAACAAGAACAAAGAGTCCAGATAAGAAAGATGACTGACTGAGAAGTCAGAATAGGATTTATGTAATAGCTAAATGGAATCTGAGCTGATCTAAAATGATAGTGTAGGTTCTTAGATACAGAGGAAGAGTAGATGTATGAGGGATGATTAAAAATGCCTATGTACTGTTCAACAGGCCAAGAAGTAAAACGGTTAAGTTTAAATGAAGAATTTCTGTCTGGCAGTGTAGGGAAAAAAGCTTAGAAAATTTGACTGGTACCATTTTATAGATAAAAATTAAACTCCAAAGATGAGATTTTATTTTACATATAGCTGCTTCCTCCCATATCCTGCATATTTAACAGAGCCACTTGTATTACTACTAGCAGGTCTTATATTAGAGTCCATTCAAACCATTTTAAGAAGTACTTAGAAACTAATAAATACATTATTATTGAAACACACTTTTTTTTTTTTTTTTTTTTGAGGGCTCTAGGTTAACAGCAAGAGTGCTTGTGAAGAGGGAGCATTTGCTAACTTTCAATATTTCCCTTGGTATCCAGATAAGAATACTGACAAATCAGCTATTACTTTGGAGAGAAAAAGTTAACAAAACATGACTCACTACAGTTTTGCACAGGAGGGCAGAAAGAGTGGAATTTGACCATTCACTAAAGCTGACATTAGTGAGGCAATTATTCAATGACATATTACTAAAAATAAATAGATTTGGGATGTATTTGTATTTATTTTACAAATGAATTTATGGTTACACAAAAAAGTCAACCTGTGGAATAGGACAGTAAATGAAAAAGCTCTTCAACTAGAAATGGGGTCTTGCTTGACTTCACTATGGACTTGGTAGATGAACTTCGACACACCGTGCAATCTATACATTCCTTATCGTTCTCATTTGTAAAATGTAAATGCCACCTGCCCTAATTCATTGAATTGTCTGTGGATTAAATTAGAGAATGAATATGAAAATGCTCTGATATATATAAAATGCAAGGCAAATGGAAGTGAAAATTGGTTACTCTTATTATTATAAATAATATCGTATATGCATAGACTAGAACAGATTAGAAAATAGCAATGGAATTGTGAGTTGAGACTTGTTACATTGCGATGACTGATATTGTAAATAGCAAGAAGTCAATTAAATTGACTAAATTATAGTTCAGTTATTTCCCCTGAGTACTAAGCTCTGATGCCATTAAGCATTTAAGTCATGAGTACCATGCACTCTTGGCCCAGGTGTGCATTAAATCAGCTGCAAATCAAAGAGCACCCAAATAACGTTGAATTAAGGAGAGGAAAAAAGTGGGGGAGATAAATTTATTGAATTAATAAACAAAAATTGCAAGACATAGATGAGATTTTTTGTATAGTTGGAACCAAGATTAAATATATATCAACGAGATTTATTTTTTTCTCCATCCATTGCTACTTTCTATGTTATGGCTCCATCTTCAGATCAATTTTTCCATCATGATGTCATGAAAACTACAACAGATCCAAAGTCATATCCTTCCAAGTTCATGGCCAGTGAAAAAGAAAACATTTTTCTTCTCAAGCAGTCTACCAAAATCCTTATGATGTTTTATTAGCTATGACTGGGTCACATTCCCATCTCTCGACAAATTACTGAGGCCAGTAGAAGGCAGTACTCTCACTGGTCATGCTGGAGTCAAATAAGTGCCCCTGAAATCATAGCTGGAATCAATAGTACTATAATGGCATAGGCCAAGCACAGAAGAAAGATTGAACCATTGGGGAAAATCTTATGTTAAGAAAAGAAACAGGAATAGATTAAAAAAGCAGAAATCAGCAAATGTTTACCACAAAAATGGATTAAAACAATAAGAATTGAATGTGTCAATAAAATGTATGCAAATTTTCTAAGTCTAGTTTAGCTTTTTAAAATTAAGATTTAACAATCTTAGAAAAACAGACTTGTTCAGCAAAATACAATGAATTGTATAAAGGAAGTGGAAAAATAATGAAATAGGTCAGCGGGGCACCAACAGATAGCTCTCAACAAGCTACTGAAATGAAGTAAATATTTGTTTACTTGCAAAAGTTTTTTTATGAAAGCATAATATAATTTCATTAGCAGACAACAGAAACAGTTGCTAAGGTTATTGACAAAAGAAGGTTAACTACCCAGTCACGTACAGAGTAGTCTGGAACACAAACTCATTTTCCATGTATTGTAACTAAATGGCAAAGCAAAGAACTGAAGATACATATCTAATTTGGTCAAGGCAGCAGTTTAGGATTTGTCTGGGGTTGGTATAGACAGCCAACAAACATATCAAATAAAAATTATGTAATTAAGGAAAAAAGAAGAAAATTGGATTATCTTATATGACTATATTAATTCAAATATGCATATTTAATAATTTGGGGATCCTACAGTCCTGCTGCTTCCCAAGTTAATTTATTTAATATGGATTTTAAGTTTATTGCCACATTAGATTGCTTATTCTATGAACAACAAAAGGCATGTAGGGAGGAAACCCTTAGGCCAAGAAAGGGTGGAGCATCACTCCCCTGGATTTCTGTGTCTGATGGGCAGCCAAGAATGGAATCACCCAGGAAGCTTGTTGATGGCGTTGTCTCTGTTCTTGCTATCACTAGGAAGGTTGACCCAGACCAGAGGAGCAGGTAGAATAGTCAACAATGTCTCAGCTTCTTTGAGCATAAGTTTGCTTATCTGTAAAATGAGAACACATCATTAAACTTCTCTTCCTGTAGGCGTGTTATCAAAATAAAAAGAATTTAAAAACTTTAAGTTAGAGATTAAAAAAATAAAGGGCCGGGCTCAGTGGCTCACGCCTGTAATCCCAGCACTTTGGCAGGCCGAGACTGGCGGCACACCTGAGGTCAGAAGTGGGAGACCAGCCTGGCCAACATGGTGAAACCCCATTTCTACTAAAAATACAAAAATTAGCTGGGTGTGGTGGCAGACGCCTGAAATTCCAGCTACCCGGTAGGCTGCTTGAACCCAGGAGGCGGAGCTTGCAGTGAGCCGAGATGGCGCCACTGCATTCCAGCCTAGGCCACAGAGCGAGACTCTGTCTCAAAAAAATAAAAATAAATAAAAGTAAATTAAGGTATTTTCGTGTAAGTAGGTCTTCTCATCCAATGTTTTTTTCTGTATTAGAGGGCTTTACATCCTTAAAATAGGCAGGAGGTACATGTGTCTAGTGGCAAAGATGCGTATTGATCCATCTGCTCAGTTGGGTGTTATTTGAATAGGAAACACAAGAGGAAAGATTAGCTATATCTCAGATTGTCTAAATTGAGGCCTTTCAAATTGCAGGGAAATTATAAATGTGTGGGAGTGGGGCTAAGAAATATGAAATTGCAGATTTGTAAATTAGTTTGTAAAGATTCTATGTGAAAGAATTGAAGTTAATCTGTTACATCACATAAACAAAATTAAGGACAAAAATGATATGATCATCTCAATAGACACAGAAAAAGCACTTGATAAGATTCAGCATCCCTTCATGACAAAAACTCTCAATAAACTAGGAATAGAAGGAATATACATCAAAATAATAAGGGTCATGTATTATAAACTCACATAGCCATTATCATATTGAATGGGAAAAGTTGAAAGCATTCCCTCTAAAAACTGGAACAAGACAAGGATGCCTACTTTCCCCACTCCTATTCAACATAGTACTGGAAGTCCTAGCCAGAGCAATTGGGCAAGATAATTAAATAAAAAGCATCCAGATTGGAAAAGAGGAAGTCAAATTATCTCTGCTGATAATGTGATCTTATATCTAGGAAACCCTAAAGACTCCATCAACAAATTCTTAAGTTTAATAAATGAATTCAGTGAAATTTCAGGATAAAAAAATTAATGTACAAAACTCACTAGCCTTTCTACACCCCAATAATGATCTTGCTGAGAACAAAAATAAAGAAGACAATCCCATTTACAGTATCTCTAAAAAAAATACCTACGTATAAACTTAACCAAGAGGTGAAAGACCTCTACAAGGAAAACTGCAAAACATCAATGAAATAGTAGATGACACAAACAAATGAAGAAACTTCACATGCTCATGGACCAGAAAAATTAATATTGTTAAAGTGACCATACTGCTCAAAGCAATCTATAGATTCAATGCAAAGGAAGAAAATAGTTTAGCCTAAACATTGGCATTGGTGGTCCAACATAGATATAACCTTAGACCGGTGATTCAAAGTGTAGCCTAGGGACCACGGTGATAATCAAGACCTGTTTAGAGAATCTACAATGTCAACACCGTTTTTACAATAAAACTAAGAACATTTTTACATTTTCACTCTGTTGACATTTGTACTGATGTTACAGAAATTATGGTAGGTAAAATTGTTGATGTGTTAGAATGAACAAACATAGTGGCACCCAATTCTACTAGCAGGTATTTTATTATTGATCACCACACATGGTAAAGATATGCCAGTTTCACTTAAGAATGTCTTTGATTCACACTGACAAACTGACAAAAATAAAAGAATGTCTTTGAATAATTCTTAGAAATTATTAATTTTATTAAATCTCTACCCTTGACTACATAGCTCTGTAATATTCTGTATGAAGAAATGGTAAATATACATAAACCAGTTCTGCCCCATACTGATGTTACATAGTTGTCCACAGGAAAAGCACTTGGGCAATTGAGTAGCATGCAAAATTAGCCACTTTGTTTAGAGCACTGCTTTTTATTTATAATGACCAGTTGACAAACTATGGCTTTTCAGACTTGGGTATTTGATAGATGTTGCCTCAGAAAGGAATGAATTAGCTTGTTACTTGAAGAATAAATGACGATATCATCAAACTTTCAAATAGTAATTAGAATTTTGGAAATTTACATCTACTACATGGAGCTGGACAGGTTTCCAATACTTAAAAACTTTTCTGACAAAATTGGTGGTGATATTAATGAATCTCATTTTTGAAATTACATAATAAAACACATCAACATTAAAACTTTCACTGGAGAGTAAACCATGATTTTAAATGACAAATGCAGGATTTTTCAAAACAATTCATGGATAAAGATTCGTTCAAATTGCAAGATTGACCAATGAATTCTAAGTGTAACAAAATGTGGAGCATTTATTAACTCGGTTCTGGATTTCCACATTGCAATCGAACTTTAGAATAAACTATCATCTTGCCAAGTATTGGTGTAGTATCAAAAGAGAATATCCAAAACTACCTGAAGAAGCTATTAAAATACTTTTCCCTCTCCCAACTAAGTATCTATGTGATAGATAGCAAATATTTCATTAGCAAATATTTCATTAAGCAGCAGATATACGAATGTAGCTGTTTTGTATTAAACCAGATGCATTTGGAAAAATGTAAAACAATGACACTCTTCTCAACAAATATTTTTGTTTGCAAATTATAATTACTTTTTTCCAAAGTTATTTATGTTAACATATAAAGTGTATATTAATGTTATTTTACATGAATTAATAAATTATCAAATTTTCAAGTTAAAATTTGCTAATTTAAATTTTAAACTTTTAACATTCATATTAATTTTTAATTGTTAAATTTTACTAAATTAAAATAAATTTATTTTAAATAAATGAATACATATTTTAATGTATCAGTTTTAATTTTTAATAAGTAAATAATATTAACATATAACCAAGATAAGCAAAAGATCCATAGAATTCTCAATAATTTTTAAGAGTGGAATCTTGAGATCTAAAATGTTTGAAAACTTCTGCTTTAAACCATTAGGATTCATGTTTACTAATTCTAAAAGTTTTTACTGAGTATTCAGATGAGACTGATAGAAATAGTTAAGGAAAGACATATGCTTGTCTCCTATAAGCCAATTTAATTTGAGAGACAAGATACATTCATGTTGATTAAACTAAAGTGCATGGTATCAAAGAACTTATCACAAATGAGCAATTGCATTGACTCCGAACCTGCTAACTCATGTTTGGAAAACATAGCTTGAGCTTCAGATTTTTACAGTTGCTTCTTTAGTACTCAAAAAATATTTCTTTCTGCATTGAGTGTTTATTGTATTCTTTTTTTTCTTTTTATAATTATACTTTAAGTTCTAGGGTACATGTGCACAACGTGCAGGTTTGTTACATATGTATACATGTGCCATGTTGGTGTGCTGCACCCATTAACTCGTCATTTACATAAAAAAGATGCGTTCATGTCCTTTGTAGGGACATGGATGAAGCTGGAAACCATCATTCTCAGCAAACTATCGCAAGGACAAAAAACCAAACACCGCATGTTCTCACTCGTAGGTGGGAACTGAACAATGAGAACACTAGGACACAGGAAGGGGAATATCACACACCAGGGCCTGTCATGGCTTGGAGGGAGGGGGGAGGGATAGCATTAGGAGATATACCTATTATATTCTTTATGGCAGATTGCATAATAGAGTTTCTGTAAGGAAGCCCTTCATCCCTCCCGGAAGCATGCTGATGTTATTTTCTTTTTCCTGGAAATTTCATTTTGCTCTTTGAAAGACTCCATTTTTCCTGTCTATAAATTTTGTCACCTCTGGAGTATTTTCTGAAATTCTATGATGGTCTAGTATGATAATCAGAGCTGTAGAAATTCTGAACAGGATGAGGATAAAACAACATAGGATCACGGGGAAGTTCTCTGGAGCAAAAATACTGGATCTGAACAAATGAGTTTTGATAAATGGAAAGAAAGGTGACGGGTTTTTCTGGTGTGACACGAAGTCATAGCATTGAGATTTATTATGTAGGGTCTGTGGGTGGAAATGAGGAGCTCTATGTGACTGGAGCAAAGAGTTCACATAAAACACAAGTGAAAAATACCACTGGGATAATAGGATGAAACCAGAGATGATTGTCAGTCCCCAGAATTAAGATCAATTAATTGCCAAACTGTGCTCCAAACTGTTCTGTGTGAACTAACAGTAAAGGCAAAGCCATTTAAGTAAGCATACATTTGTATTTCAGTATCTTTGTGTTTTAATAGTTGCATATATTTTAATAAGTGATTTTATTTTAATTTCTATCAAAAACAAATATACCAAGTAGTTCTAAAGGCATAATGGTAGTGCTATAAAATTATTCTATAAATATATTTACTTCATGAATAACAATGTGTTGTGTCAGTTTTTAAATGCTTCGAGTAAATAAGAGTACACACAGAAGGTAGAAGATAGATATCAAAGTGACAGCTATCTAGAATAAATTCAAACCCCTTGTGTACAGGAAAGTTAAAACTCACACTAATATAAATCAGTCAACTACCAGACCAAAAGTCTTAACTTGGAAAACATAATTGTCAATACTTTGAGCCTCCTTGCCAATTATATCTCTAGGACCATTTTCCAGTCACTGGTTTTTATTTTCTTTTTTCTGTCCTCATGTGCCAAAAATTTGAGACATTCACCTCACTTTTTCACCCTTTTCATCTGTTGTGAATTACTGTTCTACTCATCTAGTTCCAAAGTTGTTTACTTTCATCTATAGTACATTCAATTTAAGAAATTATGGCATAGCATAAGATAGTATAGTACATTCAATTTAAGAAAGGTATTTTTAACTGCCTACTCAAGGATAAACTGTGTACAGATTCATGTTTTGGGCAAGTTACCCTGCCATCAGTATTCTCTGATGAATTTGGCGACCCTTTCTAACTGTAAAATGTATGAAAGATGCAAAGTGTGCTGGGCACGCTACCCCGTGTGCTGCCTGCCATCTCATTTAGTTCACCATCCCCACAATTCTAGAACTGTAGGTATACACAGGCAATACTATTTTATAAGTGAGATTGCTGACACACAAGGAGGATGAGTTCCACATATGCTGAAATACAAAACTATCCCTCATAAACAGAATAACCTCATGGTTGAGTCTTTTAGTACTGCTCAAAATTTGGGTCACCCTCAGTTATCTTATTTTATACAATAAAATAGCATAAGATGGAGACATCCTAATTTGAAACATTCTCACTCATAGCTGGAGTTGGATGATTCTAGAAATATAATTTAAATTTAAAAAAAAAAGAGAGGCCCAGAAACTTAACATGGATTTAATAATGATTCCTGAGAGATATAATCTCTCAACTCCATGTCCTGGGATCATTATAGACAAGACTTTAAAGTCATTTAAAAACCCAAAGCAGTAAATAATTTGGATCACAGCTATTCCTACAGAGCAAATGAAAAAAGTAATCAACTATGCCAAGCTTATGCAAATGAAACGTGAGACTTAAAGTAAAATGTCCATAGATAGCATCTTTCAGAAATTCAAAAATGCATTATCTCAACTAGCTCTGGAAAATAGGGTTTGATGACCTTCGAAATGACTGAATTATGAGATGCTGAAACCAAAGATGATTATGAATGGATAAATAATTTTTATAAAATATGAAAAAATGTTATATCTAAATTAA
The DNA here is from genome assembly GCF_028878055.3 of Symphalangus syndactylus. NCBI lineage: Eukaryota > Metazoa > Chordata > Mammalia > Primates > Hylobatidae > Symphalangus > Symphalangus syndactylus. The sequence goes on from NC_072423.2 coordinate 43,898,448, forward strand.
TATATTATTTAACAAATGCTTTTATATGTATAACTAAATTTTAAAATTAAATATTACATTTAAATATGTGACTCATAGTTGGAAAATAGAATAGTTCTTTTAGATCTTCCTATATGGAACTTGTAAAATCCCTTACCTTTGATCATTTATAGTTACGTGTCTAATGATACATAACAAGGAAATGACAGAGAAGAGATTCAAGCTTCGGTCTGTTTGAATTGAAAGTGCATTCAATGTTCTATAAATCATGTTGTTAAAGTATTATGTAACTCCCTAAGAATACTAGGGTAATTCAAAGGAGATTAATGATTACTAAGGTATTTGAGAGTCTTAATGATAGATTTAAGATTTGAACTGAATATGGAAGGCTAGTTAAGATTTTTATTGACAGAAAAAACATTGCAATTGGTGTGAATGTAAAAAATGCAGTTGTTCCATTTCTAAAAATTTCTCTGATTTGGTGGACTAATAGTAATTCTAATATTTTACTAGCAGAAATGTCTTACATTTATTGAGAATTTACAATCAAGTACCATGTAAAGCATATTGGAAAATCTTCTCATTCAATATCTATAACTGCCCTGAACATTGCTATTACTCCCATTCTACAACGGAAGAAATTGAGGAAAATGAAGAGTAAGTAATTTGCCTGACAGCTAAAAGAAAATAGCAGCACAGTGGTTGAAACCCAAGTATTTTCAAATCCACCACCTTAGTTCCTCAACCATGGCATTCTCCCTCCTTTATCTTTCATTTCATTTTAAGATTATTATTATTATTATTATTATTATTTTTTTTTTGAGACAGAGTCTTGCTCTGTCACCCAGGCTGGAGTGCAGTGGCGCAATCTCGGCTCACTGCAAGCTCCGCCTCCCGGGTTCACGCCATTCTCCTGCCTCAGCCTCTCCGAGTAGCTGGGACTACAGGCGCCCGCCACCACGCCCGGCTAATTTTTTTGTATTTTTTAGTAGAGACGGGGTTTCACTGTGGTCTCGATTTCCTGACCTCGTGATCCGCCCGACTCGGCCTCCGAAAGTGCTGGGATTACAAGCGTGAGCCACTGCGCCCGGCCTTTTTTTTTTGTTTTTTTTTTTAGCGCGAGGGAGAGATGAACAAAGACTAGAATCATCAAGGAAGGGTTTATGTAGCTACCATATTTTGAGTTTGGCCTTGAAAAATATGCACAATTTAGATATACAAAAGGGAGATGGGCAAATATAATGTGAATAAAATGGTAGAAATATGGTAGAACTGTGTATGGTAGGAGAGTGGGAAGTACAACTACACTCACTCCAAATAACTAGTGAACAAGGAAAGCACGGTTTGGCCATTGTTAATTCTTTGAAAATTTCTTCCCCTGAAAGTTTTCCTTAATATCTAGAAGTACATGAGTGCTGAGTTATGGTGATTAATTGAAGGTTTCAGAAACAAATATCTGTAATATGTTACCCAATAAGGAATAATAAATGACCTTGCCATAATGGAGTTGATATAAATTTTACCTTCCATCAGCTTGTTAGAATTATAATCCAGCTCTCATGTCTACCAAATGTTTACAAATAAATTATTTTTAAAACGAGATCCACACTGATAAATATGATGTCATGTTCTATGGTACTTACCTGATTGGGAAACTCAGGGAAAATGGGCTATTAAATGTTCTTTTCTCTCTCTTCCCAGCTCACTCCTCTAAGCAGAATTAAGTAGTGCTTAATGTAACTATGAATATAGACATTTCACATGCAGCTCTCGTCCTCTGTCCGGCCTCTGGAACTTGTTTTAAAATTATAAACTTAAAAAAATCAACATTTTTGTTTAAAATAGAAAAAAAAATTAAGTGTTATTTCAGTTGAAAACCACCTAATTTTTTATTACTCCTGAAGCTGGTATTCAGAACTGCATTTAACATTGCACAGGCTAAATATAATTTGACCAACTCATGTAAAATCTTTATTTCCTTCCACTTATCTTGAAATCCTCTCATTATTTCTCCCATACCTTTACTCTTTGCCATAATTTCTCCATAACCACTTTCTGCCTGTCCATTTTTGCCCACATATCAATGACCAGCTTAGGTTCCATTTTTTGGAGCGGCTTTCTGTAGCCACTCCAGTCCTTACTATCCTCACTTTTGCCTTGGTTTCCTTATTATTTTGAGTGACATATACACACATTACACAATTAATTCCATGCATGGCATCAGAATCTGCACAAACATATGTTTGCTAAGACACTAATACTCAGAATGAAATAAGTTGGACTTAAAAGTATTTTAAACACAGCATCTATAGACTTTGTAGTACAAACTGAGTTCCTGGACTATCGTGGTTGGTCCACTGGCCTATGGTTGCTCATGTGTAACTGTTTCCATCAACGATTGTCTTGTTTCTCGCCTTTCTCTATTATTGAATTCTTAAGACCATTACCTTTCCAGACTCCCTAGTAATGATCTTGCTTATTCTTTGCCTGTCTCTGGCACTTAAAATTTTCCAAGTGGATATAAGATTCTGCCTTTTGTTGTCCATGTTTAGCGCTCTCTGTCTTGTAATTGAAACATTTACATTCCCCACCAAGGGGATTCTAGGCCACATTAAGCTTAGGCTTAAAACCATAATGATTAAAGCATATCTGCTTTTCAGTTTCTATGATTCTCCTTACGAACACTGACCTGCAGAATTCTTACAATATTTTTAGAACATTTATTTTCTAGCCTGTATGATGTTTTGTATGCTATTCTTTTCTTTGTCTAAATTGTCTTACACTTATAGAGCACGACTGTTTTATATTGCATCTATCTACCTATCTTTCCACCTATCTGTATATCTATTAATCTATCCATCTATCTTTCTATCAATCATCTTGCTAGCCAGGCAAATATGTGTATAAATGAACACATCATATATTATAAATATCTTATAAGATATATGTAAATATATTATAAATATTTCTATTTTTTAAGCAAATTATCCTGCTGCCTGTTATATGGTATAACAATTTAGAAAGAGCCAAATAACATACTATATAACACTAAGGAATAAGAGCATAGTAGTTATTCAATAAATACTTTACTCAAAAATACATGAGCACTAATCTCTAACTATTAATTTTATAAATTAGCTATAGTAACAAGGAACAATTTTTGAGCAGCCCAACTAAATGTCAATTGAGTGGATGGTTAAATAGCCATCTTCCAGACACTTAAGGCTAATCCAGTCTTTACCTCCAGATAAAATCAATACTGAACACACAAAGAAACTATACATTTTCCTGTGCTTTGAAAGATATTGAACAGTTAGATTTTTTTCTGAAACTTGAAGCTAATCTTTAATATATTTTCCAGGAGTTATTATAAATATTTATTTGCTGTTGCATCAGAAAACTTTTCTTAGTTGGAAAAATGCCAGAAATAGAACAATGCAAAAAGGCAGATGAAATTATCCCTTTTCCCAAGAGCAAAAGTCAAATAGCAAATGTCTGTTAGTTTCAGCTCTACCCCATCAGACTTTTGCTTACAACTGTAAAGGAAGGGATTCATTTAAGTTCGCATTATTCTCCTTAGTCTTGCTTATCTTTCAGAATACATTAACACAAGCGTGCAAATAATTGAAAAGCAACAAGCAAGACCGAGAAGAGTCAGAGAACAAAATCCCCAAAAAGCAGAACTAGCTCATATGCGCTAGTATGTTTTAATGCATGCTATCAATATTTATCAATAACCCAGCTCAATTCTACCATTCCTCTGGGTTCTGGTGCCTAAAAGTCATGAGGAATATGGTGACAGATGTGTGGAGCACAATCCTGACCTTCTGAGTAGCGGCAGTTGAGGCTCCCAGGGAGAGATCAGAGAGGCTGCTTTGGGTGGTTAGCCACGCGGAATAAACAAAAGGGAAGGTTCGCAGCTCTTAGGTTTTCTCTCCCTTGCTTTCGGATGACAGAAATCACCAATTTCAATCTGTCCTTCTTAGCATTATGAAGAAAAGCATTTATCAGGGGATTATGCTGCTGCTTTAGGTATGTAGAAATTTAAGCAGAATTTTCAAATAAGTATGAAAGAGGAAGACAAATATTTGGTCTTTTAGAATATATAAACTGAAAAGAATATCAGGAAAACATCATTTATAGAGTTTCTGTTTATTATTCCTTACAGCCTACAATTCATAAAATCAGAAATGTTAAAGTGAACCAGTTTGCATTATTTTCAGAGTGGATTTCTTTTTATACTTATTTTCAGTATATTTGATTCTTTTCTCAGTTTGAAAACACTTTCACAGTTATTATTTGAGTCAAGTAACCAGTAAAGTATAGTGCTTAAAGTTTCGCTGCAAGTCAACCACAAAGGAAATGATTATTTTTACCAAGATATTTTCTTTCTTTTTGCCTCAGTTTCCTCATATATAAAATAGAGATGATAATAGTACCATCTAACATTGTTGTGACAATTGAATGTGTGAACCAAAAATAAAATTCTAATCCCCCCAACCGACTGACTGGACAACTGCTTGGCCAATGGGTAAAAAAAAAAAGCCTAAAAAGCTAGTTCAGGCCATGAGGGAAAGTGAGAGTCAGACATGGCGCATTACACTTTCCTCCCTTTAGAATTCAGTCACAACTGACCAACATCAACATTAACGCAGAAAGATATTACGACTGACAAAACAAATTCTTTGTAGCAAATAAGATAGCAAGTTCCAACTTGTCTCTGGTATAAAATCATGTGATAGACAGTGGCCCCTGAAGGAAATCAAAGTATTTTACCCCAAAATACGTTTCTTTGATGTATGTTGAAATGGTCCTGCAAAAGTCTCTTACACAGAAAATTTACATTATATAGAGAATCTCCTTCTCTTACTAGGTCTTTTCCAGAGAGTCTGACACCTTTTAAGATCTGAGAAGAGACATTTACATCTATTCTCTCTGAAGCCTGCTACCTGGAGGTGTCATCTACATGACAGGAAGCTTGGGCTTCCAGAACCCTTTCCTGCCTTACCTTAACTCAAGCTGAGTTGAAGTCTTCAGGCAGAGCTTAACTCTTTCAACCAATGGTCAATCAGGAAATCTTGAAATCCTCCTATGAGCTGGAAGCCCCCTGCTTCCAGATGTCCTGCCTTTGGGGCTGAACCAATTATACCAAGCCAATGCATTGATTTATGTCTTTGACTATAACTTCTGCCTCCCTAAAATATATAAAATCAAGCTGTAACCCAACACCATGGGTACATGTCCTCAGGACCCCTTGAGGCTGTGACATGGGCCATGATCCCTAACCCTGGCAAAAAAAAAAAAAAAAACCTCTAAATTGAGACTTGACTAGGCATTTGATTTAACGATTTTATATATATATATATATATATATATATATATAAAACAAATAATTTAATATATATAAAACATTTAGAAATTTACAACTATCATATCATAGTTACTCAATGGCTATTTTTAAGTTTCATTACCTAGCAAAATCGACTATTCTCTCCATTTCATGTATAAAAAATCCAAGATCCTTGGATATTAAGTAACCTGCTCAAGGTCACGGGGCAGTTAGTGGCAAAGTCAGAGTTGCTCTTTGAGCAATATTACCTTTGTGTTCACACAGGTGTTAACTTATGATCTTATTTGTAGGCCATTTCCAAATCACATTGACTTCTCTCATAGAACCTCTATTCCCTTGATTTTTTCAGTAATTCTCTCATGCATTTTCATTTCTGTTTATTGAACAGACGGTGAGCTCTGTAGGATGAGAATTACATTTATATTGTGATCACATATTTCACAGTTCCTGTTATTATACTATAAAAATAATTGCACCAGGTACTTATTAAAAATGGAAAGGAAGATTTCATTCAAGACTATTGCAGTAAGGGTCAAGACTTGCAATAGAAGAGAGAGTTTGAATTTAATCCCCCTGCAAAAAAAGCTGGGAGATTTTTAACCACCAGGGTGAGCTAATGGAAAAGCACTGTAGGATGTTGTGAGGGAATTTTCTCCATGTGATCAGGTTATGTGTTTGTTAATTGTCACTTGTTGGAAAAAAGCCTCTTACCCTCCAACAGAGGAAGGGAGACAGGGGCTCTATCTTTTTTGACAATTGCATTTCAGTGGGATGGCTCACAAGTTCTTGAAAAAAAATATTCATGCGTTGAAGATTTACATCTCAAAGGAGAAGAGAAAACACAAGGGCAAGTTTTATAAAATAAATGCTCTAAGTAAAGGGAGGTCAGGGGTCTCTCGGCAGGAAGAAGTCAGTCTAAAGTTCAGTTGAGCTGAGGACAACATTTAGGACATCTTGGTCAATATGAAAATCATGGTGTCTTCACTAAATTTATTTCTTGGAATCAAAAAAGATCTCAGTCAAACCTCTGATTTTTATAATGTGCTGGTTCAATTAACATTTTTCTGGGGAAGGGGGTTACTAGGGAAATCGAAAAGAGTTCATAGTAAGTCAATGAGTTTAATGAATCATAACCAATCTCTTGTCCAGAGGGAAATAGATTTTTCAGAGCTGCAACTGACAAGCAGTCAAATGGATTGCCTCTTTTTGTGTGTGTGCCGTCTTTGCCCATTATGGGATAGAAGTGCTCAAGAGCATTTAGATGCTTGCCAAATGGTTAAGGAAAATATGTAAAATAAGAAATTAGCTGTTCAGATATAGACATTTGGAATGTTTCAATCTACATGGAATTTTTAGCAGCTAGGACTCAAGAGAAAGGATACAGGCATCATGTGGTGGGTAATAGAGCTGGTAATGATGACTGCAGACTTGCTGGCCTGGTGCTGTCAGGGGGTCTGGTGCTGCGAACAATAGAATGACTTCTAAAACTGACAGATGATCCCATGTACATGGGTTATCATTTTTCTGTTAAAATATATTTAATGTGTTCACTAGGAAAATGCATTGGTCTTTCTTAATTTTCAATTTTATATGGAGTATAAGTGTTTATAAAGTCCAGTAGATATTTATAGATAATTAATCATTAGCAAACATATGTTAAGATCTTTTACAGAGTTAATAGATTTAAAAAAGAGAGAAAAAAGATGACAGTAAGATTTCCAAGGGTTAACTAAAATTATCTGTTTTCTTAATTGATGGAAAGTCACCATCTGGAGCTGCCATATTTTCTGTAAAGATTTTTTGTCTTTTGGTGACACTGTAAGAGAGGAAATGAGCATATAATTCCTGTTCTGATTGCAGAAGGGAGCAGTCCAGACCTAATTAACTAAGGGGCTTAATGATACTATTTTAGAGTACTTGTGTAGATCAGTCCTACTCTGTGCCTTTGCTCTAAAAGCACAGCAGCCAGCCATAGGCAGCATGAGGGCTTTGAACATCAAATTTCCAAATGGGAGTTGTAGGGAAGAACACACACAAAAAAGTTTTCCTGAAAACCAATATGCAAAGAGGATCAATAGGATAAACGGTGTGCCAAATTGGAGTTACTATGTTGCAAGTGTTCTTTACTTATTGATGATCATTTTATGAAGTATGTTTTTAAATATATAGGATTATTTTGTCATGTAGCAAGAGATTATATGGTTTATGCTGGCTAAAAGTTCCAGACACCACTGCTTATCTGATACTAGCTATTTAAGTTAAACATATGCTTTTAGGAGAAAACAACTAGCCTCTTCCATGGAGTAAGCCTTGAAAATTCAATTTTTGGTAGCAGTAGCTTCCATTGAAAAAATAAGACTGTGGTCTAAAGCTATGTTACTAAAATCTCTAGCAAATCTGAAGTGAGGGGTGACCTGGGTCTAAATGACAATATGTATACTGACAATGAGCTCCAACATATTACATCCCATTTTACTTGACATATCAGCAGCAACTTTTGACACAGTTGATCACTTTTTTCTTTTGAAACAGGAAGCATTCTTTACATGGCTTTCAGGATTCCACATTCCCCTGGTTATTTTCCTATTGTATTGGCTACTGCTTCTAAGTCTTCTTTGTTGGTTCCTCTTCCTTTTCCCGACCTGAAAATATTGAAAGTCCCAGAGATTTATTTACACTCAGACATCCAGGATCATGACTTAAATGCCATCTATATGCTGTTGAATCCCAAATTTATGTCTCCAGTCTTGTTTCTCTTTTTTTTTTTTTTTTTGAAGTCCAGACATGTGTTTCCGATGGCCAGACTGACATTTTTTCTTCTCAATGGGAAGGCTTAATATTTTATTTCAAACTGAAAGATTTCTGAGCAGAATTTTTGATTTCTCCTGCCCTCAAACTTTTATGTTTTTCTCATCTCAGTAAATAGCACATTGTTCACCCAACTGATCAGGACACAAACCTAAGAACAACTTTCCCCCCTCTTTTCTTAAACCCACATGCAATCTGGGAACAATATGTTCAAAGTATTGCAAAATCTGACCATTTTCCTCCACCTTTTCTACCACCACCCTAATACAATCTCATGCTTTTAAAATACTTCAATAAATTTCTTTGTTTTCCTTTTTCTTCTACTCTAGACTTTCTAAAGTCTATTCTAGATACATGTTGACCATCACATTTTGAAAATGTAACTCTGATAATGTTATTTCCCTTCTTTATGCCCTTCCCATTGCTTCTCATTACACTGAATCTCCTGCATGTGAATTATTTTATTATTATTATAATTTTGTTGAACAATAATTGTGAGTGTGAGAAACAGGGTCATGATTCTTAAATTTGAATTTAGACTCTAGTGCAAAACTTTTGGCAAGTTGTTAAATCTCTCTGAGCCTCAGTGTCCTTGTTCATAAATGGATATGATACTAGTACTTCATAAGTTTGTTTTTATTAAAATTAAATAAGATATTTGATATTGATAAATTTAAGAAGCAGGTTGAAAATTAAATAAGATATTTGATATTGATAAATTTAAGAAGCATGTAAAATTGACATTTTTTACTTTTTTGGTATAATTTCCAATGAACACAGAGTTCATGTGTTTGTAGTAGTTCTCAGTGAAGGTTAAAAATTAGTTATAATAATATCACCCTTTTATGTGTAAGCCTATGAGTTCCATGGAGTGAATGACTGGGTTTATCTTGTACTTTCTGTATCAAGAACCAACTACAGGTTTAACAGGTGTCAGGCATCAGTTAGTAATTGCTGAAAGAATAAATAAGTGAATGAATGAATCTAATAAAATTGTCACCTATCTTTATTCTCAGGTGTCTTTGCTCTTTTGATCATCTATTTTCCAACTGTTTATATATTTGCATTTGCCCAAGACCTGGAAATACTTTTCTTCAGATTCTATCCTTCCTATCACTATATCTTCCCTTTGTGTTTATGCCCTTTTCCTACACTGTTACACTCGAGCCAAAATCCGGACTGCTTGAAGCTGCCAACTTTAATCACAAAGTAAGTTGAACCCATCTTCGAGCTCTTACAGCATTTCTCATGATCTCAGCACATCAATTTATTGCCTTAAGCAAGATACTTCTTTATTTTTTTACTCAATAGTACTGAGAAGGAGAAAAGAAAGTACGAAAGTGTGTGTATGTGTGTATTTACATCTCTCTGTGTGTGTGTGTGTGTGTGCGTGCGTGTGTATGTGTGTGTGTTAGTTTCTTCTGCCCTCAGAACTGCCTTGGGAAAGTCTAGAAAAGAGGAAATCCATAGATGGCTATCAGGAATCTATTTTGATCCTGATGTCACTGTTTACTCTTAAGAGGGTATGGCATTTATTTATTTATTTATTTATTTATTTATTTATTTATTTTTGAGACGGAGTCTCGCTCTGTCTCCCAGGCTGGAGTGCAGTGGCGCAATCTAGGTTCACTGCCAGCTCCGCGTCCCAGGTTCACGCCAGTCTCCTGCCTCAGCCTCCTGAGTAGCTGGGACTACAGGCGCCTGCCACCACGCCCGGCTAATGTTTTGTATTTTTAGTAGAAACGGGGTTTCACCGTGTTAGCCAAGATGGTCTCAATCTCCTGACCTTGTGATCTGCCCGTCTCGGCCTCCCAAAGTGCTGGGATTACAGACGTGAGCCACCGCGCCCGGCCGGGTATGGCATTTATTAATGTGGTACCTAAAATATTTCTGGGTCTTTACCTTCTGGACACGTAGTTGATTTACCCTTCATAGTTTTCTTATGATTGTATGAAGCCATGTCACTTCTGGGCCAAAATATTTAATTATTACTGCGAGGCCTTTCAGATATGTCTTTTCTCTCTAGCATAGTGATTAGCCTTATTAAAGATGGCAGCTCTTACAATACAATGGATTCCTGAGTGGCTACAATGAACAGAACCCTCAGCCGAACTGTGGTGAAGGTTGCATATGTCACAAATAAATGTAATGTGTGTAAGAAACTTTTGTTATGTTGTGCCACTAAGACTTGGACTCCCTGTTATATCAATATAAACTGATAAACACGTAAGTTCACTTTTTCAACAAAACATCATTTTCTACTCCTCTTGCTTATTTTGCAATGAGCAAAGTATAGATGATAAGGTTTAATGTGCTCAAAAGCATAATACAATTTGAAGTCTCAATCTCTGCGATCATACTGTTGTGTATAAAAAAGTGTCACTAGAAGAACATATATGTGGTCATGGTCATGTTCATGTTTCCATCACTACGTATTAAAGGTAATGGAATTTCAGAATCTACTATAAGCTTCTCATTCAAAAAATGTTTTACTTTTGGGAAAACTAATATAAGAATAAAAGACATTTAGATATAGCTCTCCTAATATTTCACAATAATTTTGATATTTAAAATAAATAAACAAATTGAGTAAGGCTATCTCTCCATGGTGTCAACTTATTCATTTGGTTTAGTTAAAAAAAAAAAGTCTAGTCAATTTGAACGATTGATAATGTTAAAAAAAAATGCCTATCTACCTGATTGACCTGATTTCTCTGTGTCACATAAATACTGTCTGGGGAAATGATAGTGATAATATTTCTATGTTTTACCTTTTCTTTTTTGTTTTCTTATCTGAGGACAGGTCTTTCATAGATACACTGATACAGTCAAGTTGTGGGGCAGCAATGAGAGAGTATGCTACTCTCCAAGGAAGACACATAATGGATTTACCCCTCATGGTTTTCTGGCCTCTTAGAGACTTTCCCCCTATAGTTAAATTACTAGGTCCTGTCTGAAAAAATCGCCTATGAAGTTGGGAGGAGAGTGGGGGAAAAAGCAATGCAAAGCAAAGCGAAGCAAAGAAACCACCATTGAGTCTACCATTTAAATATGTAGTCATTAAACTAATACTAGTCTCACAGTGAGACTTCGAAGAGAAAAAAAAAAAAAAACATCTTGTAAATGGTCTGAATTGCTTTCCTTTTCTTAACTTTTACTGGCGTGAAAATATCTTTTTTGTTTAAAGAAGTGTTAACCTACTGGCTCCTAGTGACGCTGATTAATTGCTTTTCACAGCATTGGTAAAACTGTCAATTCCATTGCTCTCATTCACGTTTAGTTCAACATTTTCTACAAACCTTTTTGTGTACCAATTAGAATTTAGAGGAAAACCAAGTAAATGAAAGAGGGAAATATTTTCCTGTTAGTCATTTTAAATAATTACTATTTTAAAGAATAAAATATAGGAAGAGTCCAGCTTTTGTGTTATAGAGATAGACATGGTAAATCCAGTTAATGCCAACTCTTCTATCATCTCTCTGATCAATTATTATTTCCTGAGGATCCTTTCTCCAACTTCCTTGATTGGATGTATTCAAATTTGTATACTAATTAATTCTTCATACAATTATCCTTCATAGCATTTATTGTAATTGCTATTGTATATTAAATTGACTAATTACTATGCATTTCAGTACTAAAATATACACTCAAAAATTGAGGATAGAGACTATATTAGATACTGCTCACCCAGCATGTAGTACAGACTTGCCACCAAATAAATTATTTAAAACAAATTTGCTTAAAGGAGGGCATATTTCAGTCTTCTGGTCTCTGTACTGGCTAACTATTCAAGTCCACTGTTGTTAAAAACCTTAGTCGGCCACACCCATGTTAATAATCTTAGTTTGCCACACTCATAATCTAGAAAATAAACTTTTTTTCATCAGTTTATATTCCCGATATTCTTACCTTCAGATTCTATCAATGCTATCACTCTGTTTTTATTATTTATTCCAAGCATATACAAAGAGCTTCCTTTCATTACCTTTGGTTTGAATTGATTTCCTTTCAATCTGTTTTCTCAGAGAGTCAGAGATGTCAGTTCTGCATCAAACTTTATGATCAGTTCATAAATATCAGGAGTTTTAAAGACTTTCACTTTATTTGCATATACATAAATATTTATTAAGAAAACACCAATATTTAGTCTTTGCCGTGCACAGAAGGGGGTTAAAAACAATTTTATTTTTCCCTGGATGAAGAGATACAGTGTGTAAAGAAACAGGCCTTTTTAATATGGCTTAAGTTTATGGCTCTTATTGGAGGGTAAGTTGTCTCAAATGAAAGGAGAATTTTAAATAAACACGTCTTTGCTCTCCACCCTTGACCCTTCTCCCAGACCCACGGTTCTCCCAAGGTCTCGCTAGATCTGGTGTGCAGCAGCAGCAACATATATAAAGAGCTTCCCAAAGGTAAGAGCAAAAATCATTTCCAACTACCCCAGGATTTCCCTTCCCAGAGTTTTGGGGGTGAGGCTGAAAATTTCAAGCTTTTAATCATGGCTTGGCCTTTCTGGTGATCAGCTCTCATCCAGGAGCCCAAGAAAGTCAAAAGTCACCTCTTTAGAACAAAAGACAATTTTGTCACCAAGAACAATTTATTAGGAGCTCTGTATCAGGAACCACGGTCAAAGAGCAAAAATTAGAACAATAAGTGTACCTAGCGTCCTAATTGCTCAAGAAATTACAGATGTTTTAGTGGATCTTTGCCAGGAACTGGTAGCAGAGACCTTTTATACATTTAGCACCCTCCATATATTTGTTCAAATCAATTCATTCATGATTTTAATAATCAAACTGTATTACATATATACTGTATGGTAATACCAAATTCTGAGAAAAAAAAGAATACAAAAACAGCTAAACTGATGCTCAGAGAGGTAAAATAGTTTGCCTAATGCCCCATAGAATTTGAATTCATGATTATGAGATTTCACTACAGGTATGTAAGTACAAGAATTTATGCTGTTAACTATTACTATATACTTCTTCCCTTCCCTCAAAGAGTTTGATTTTAAGTAAAATATATCAACAAATAATTAAAGAGAAATGTGATAAATACTATTATAGAAGAAGGTACAAGAAACATAAGAGAAAATAACATCGCAATGAAACTAATGTTTCATACCTGTCTTGATAATATAATTATTGATTGTTTAGACTGACAAGAAAGGAAAGACATGTCTAGCTAAGGGAAGTACAGATACAGAAATAATGAAGGGAAAACTAACAATGTATATTTAAATAAAAAAAATACAGTTTGATGTAGTTTGAGCCAAGAGTAATGAGGCAAAGTGGGAGATGGTCCTGAAAACGTAAATGAGTGGGAATCATAGAAGCTCTTTCAGAAAGTTTGTATTCTGCATCCAATTGCCAGTTTGTACAATTTGCACAATTCTTCCATAAAATAGAAAAAAGAGAGAGAAAGTAGAGGTCATATTAGTTCTTTCCTCCTCATTTTATGTTTTGCTTTGAAAATGACCTTTTTGACATGAAATGATGGTAGTAATGGATTGAGTCCTTTCCTTTTTTTCCCTTCCTCTCTCCATCCTTCTCTTCTTTCCTTCCTTTCTTTATTCTTTTTTTTGAGTGTCAATGGAAAGATTGTATTGAACAGTCTCAACTCACAGACATAACTGAAATATATTTTGCTATTTTAAGTTCCAACCCATTGTGAACTGGCATGCAAAAGTAGAAAATTTAATATTGCCAAATAACAATATCTCTATCCTTTACCAAGAAAATATTAATGTTATCCTTTTTGTTTTCAGTCTTTTCCAGTTTACAGCTATTTCGTATCTGGTAAATATTTAACAAAATCTACATGCTACTGTTTGTCACTGTCTAGTTCAGAGTCCCGTCTTCAAGAGCTTGCACTGAACTTTCACAGAATTAGAATGAGGCTCATGCCAAGGAAATGGAACACTAATTCACTTTCCTTTCACTCCCTTCCTTCCTGTTCCATCAACTTTCTCTCACTGCAGAAACTGCAGGAATATATGTGTGTAGTCTATGGAGGGACACATGAGGATTATTATGTTCTACTCAGATAGGAAGCTATGCCTCTAGGTCATTGTGACTTTTCTGCTGGCTCTGGATGGTGTGACCATCCTACCAACTGGTCTTTGGCATTGACAGTAGTCCAGACTATTTATGTTATGTTAGCTTGTCATTCAGTGCCCAGGTGGCCCAAATGATTTGTAACACTGGAGATCCCACAGGACAATTCCGTATTCTTCCTTTCCTCCGTGTATGCCCCAGACACCAATTCTTGACCCTATGAAGTAGTCTCTGGGTGGACAGCCATAAACTGCACTTTCTTTCCAAACCTGGCCTAGGCTACAAAAAAACTAGGAATCTCAGTCATGACTGTCTTGGATCTGTAGAAACCCATATTGGAATTCTTCCAACTCACTGTGACACTCTGCCGTTTTCCTAAGGTTCACTCATTCTCCCATTGTCCAGTGGCTCTAGGCATGGTGGTATATCTTGCAGTTCAGAAATCATTCAATATCCAGCTAGGAAGTAAGACATCTTTCTTATAAATATAATCATATTTTACAGGGAATCATAGATAGAGTGGCCCTCTGAGTCCCATGAGATGGAGAGAGGAAGTGATAGTACCCTGCTCACCAATTTCTGGTGTGCCAAAACGAAGTTTTTGTTTTTGCTTTTATTCTATATTAAAACATGTATCTTTTAAACAATACATAATCAATTCTTGAAATTTGGTACAAAATATGAAGATCTAGTAAAAGGTATCAGGCTCCCATTGAACCTGGTCATTTAAAATTTATCTTGTTTTCAACTGTGGGATCTTTTCACAGTAATGTCTACATAGTAGCTGGCAACTCCAGATGACTAGAAAGGAGTCCCAGGCAATGGCTTACATAATTGTAAATTATTTGCTGAAAAAAAAACTTGATAACTATATTAGGACCCATTCAGTTTTTACAGAATACCAATGTAGTAGTTTAAAAAAATAAAGTCACAAAAATGCATATATTAACTCCTATAACTGGGAAACCCAATTCAGCTGGCTTCAGGTATAAGTGGACTCAGAGCCCCTAATGATATTATCAGAATATATCTTTCTCTTTCTTCTTCTTAACTTTCTATTGACTTTTTTCTTAGGTAGAAACACTTCACAATCTTAGCTTCTACTATCAAAGGACATGATGATTTCCCAAGAATGCTAGCAAAATTCCCACAGAGGAATCACATCAGCCTGTTTAGGTCAAATGCTAATCACACAACCAGCATTTGGATAGAGAGATGTAGTTCTCTGAATAGCCTGGCCTGGGTTACTTGCCTACCCCAGAAGCCAGAAATAGAGTCAACTCCATAAAAACTATTGAGCTGAGAAATAGAAGGGTATTGGTCCAAAGGGAAGTTGGGATATCATTTTAAACGTGTGGGAGAAGGCCTTCAGGGCAGGCAATGATAAATATCTATCATTGAAATGTATGTAGAACCCAGCCCTACCTACTCCAAATTGTAAAATGTACCTTATCCATGAAAAACAGAAATCTGGGCATGGTCCTATATGCTGCAATTCATAAAACATCTAGTATCCAGCTAGGAAATGGGGTATCTTTCCTAAAACATAAATTTGTGAATTTCTGTTTTAAGCAACAGGGAATCATTCAATAATATTAAAGGAACAATAAAAACAGATATAAGTTTAAATCTCTACTTCCTTTCACAATTTCATTTCTTCATTTCTATTTGTCCTGTGATTAAAGTGGGCTCTGGAAACTGTCATAGAAACTAATTTCACCCTGGTAACTAATTAGGCTAACCTCCACTGAACTCTCAGCCATCATAGTTATGCAAAGAGCTTCTGAAGAGTTATCACTTCACCTGTGCCCAGGATGAGGTATCCATGGAAACCTTAAACTTCTGCTGACTGGTGGTTGGCTGGTTCAGGCACCCAGAGGGCAATTTATTGCTTGGCTACCCTGAGACCAGCACTTGAGCCTGCCATCCTGATTTAGATGATTTTGTTAATGGTAACTCCTCATCAAAATCTATCTTGGGTTGATCCCAGTATCATTCTGACAAAATTATTCAGAAAGATAACTAGATCAGTGAGGGTGAGGAGCATAAATCTATAATGATAAGTAAAAGATATTAAAAAATCACTGCATCTTATTTTTATTCTCATGAGGTTACATATATATATATGCTATATACTATATTATGCATATATTACTACATATATACATGTATATACATATGTATTGTATTAGTTTGTTTTCACACTGCTGATAAAGACATACTCGAAACTGAGCAAAAAAAAAAAAGGTTTAATTGGACTGACAGTTCTACATGGCTGGGAGGCTTCAAAATCATGGTGGGAGGCGAAAGGCACTTCTTACATGGTGGTGGCAAGAGAAAATGTGGAAGAAGCAAAAGTGGAAAACCCTGATAAACCCATCAGATCTTATGAGACTTATTCACTATCATAAGAATAACATGGGAAAGACTGGCCTTCATGATTCAATTACCTCTCCCTGGATCCCTCTCAAAACATGTGGGAATTCTGGCAGATACAATTCAAGTTGAGATTTGGGTGGGGTCAGAGCCAAACCACATCATTCCACCTGTGGCCCCTCCAAATCTCATGTCCTGGCATTGCAAAACCAATCATGCCTTCCCAACAGTTCTCCAAAGTCTTAACTCATTTCAGCATTAACTCAAAAGTCCACTATCCAAAGTTTCATCTGAGACAAGGCAAGTACCTTCCACCTATGAGCCTGTAAAATCAAAAACAAGCTAGTTACATCTTAGATACAATAGGAGGTATTGGTAAATACAGCCATTCCAAATGGGAGGAATTGGCCAAAACAAAGTGGTTACCAGGCCTATGCAAGTCCAAAATCCAGCGAGGCAGTCAGATTTTAAAGCTCCAAAATGATCTCCTTTGACTCCAGGTCTCACATTCACGTCATGCTGATGCAAGACATGGGTTCCCATGGTCTTGGGCAGCTCTGCCCCTGTGGCTTTTCAGGTTACAGCCTCCCTCCCAGCTTCTTTCATGGGCTGGTGTTGAGTGTCTGTGACTTTCCCAGGCACACGGTGCAAGATGTTGGTGGATCTACCATTCTGGGGTCTGGAGGACCATGGCCCTGTTCTTACAGCTCCACTAGGCAGTGCCCCAGTAGGGACTCTGTGTGGGGGCTCCAACCCAACACTTCTCTTCTGCACTGCCCTAGCAGAGGTTCTCCATGAGGGACCCGCCCTGCAGCAAACTTTTGCCTGGCCATCCAGGCATTTCCATACATCTTCTGAAATCTAGGCAGAGGCTCCCAGACCTAAATTACTGACTGCTGTGCACCTACAGGCGCAACACCACATGGAACCTGCAAAAGCCTGGGGCCTCCACCCTCTGACGCCACATGCCAAGCTCTAAGTTGGCCCTTTCAGCCACGGCTGGGGCAGCTGGGACACAGGGTACCAAGTCCCTAGTAGGCACACAACACAGTGACTCTGGGCCTGCCTATGAAACCACTTTTTCCTCCTGGGCCTCCAGGCCGGTGATAGGAGGGGCTGCCCTGAAGGTCTCTGACATGGCCTGGAGACATTTTCCCCCATGGTTTTGGGGATTAATATTAGGATCCTTCCTACTTATGCAAATTTCCACAGCTGGCTTGAATTTCTCCCCAGAAAATGGGGTTTTCTTTCTATCGCATAGTCAGGCTGTGAATTTTCCAAACTTTTATGCTCTGCTTTCTTTATAAAACTGAATGCCTTTAACAGCACCCAAGACATCTTTTGAATGCTTTGCTGCTTAGAAATTTCTTCTGCCAGATACCCTAAATCATCTTTCTCAAGTTCAAAGTTCCATAAATCCCTAAGGCAGGGACAAAATGCCTCCAGTCTTTTTGCTAAAACATAGGAAGAGTCACCTTTACTCCAGTTCCCAACAAGTTCCTCATCTCCATCTGATACCACCTCAGCCTGGATTCTATTGTCCGAATCACTATCAGCATTTTGGGCAAAGACGTTCAACAAATCTCTAGGGAGTTCCAAACTTCCCCACATTTTTCTGTCTTTTTCTGAGCCCTTCGAACGATTTCAACCTCTGCCTGTTACCCAGTTCCAAAGTTGCTTCCACATTTTCAGGTGTCTTTTCAGCAATACACCACTCTACTGGTACCAATTTACTGTATTAGTTCATTTTCATGCTGCTGATAAAGACATACCTAAACTGGGAACAGAAGGAGGTTTAATTGGACTTACAGTTCCACATGGCTGGGGAGGATTCAGAATCATGGCAGGAGGTGAAAGACTTCTTACATGGTGGTGGCAAGAGAAAATGAGGAAGAAGCAAAAATGGATACCCCTGATAAGCCCACTAGATCTCATGAGACTTATTCACTATCACAAGAATAGCACGGGAAAGACCAGCCCTCATGATTCAATTACCTAAAACTGGGTTACTCCCAAAACACGTCAGAATTCTGGGAGATAGGATTCAAGTTGAGATTTGGGTGGGGTCTCAGCCAAAACATATTATGTATTATATGTGTCCATATAAAAATATGAAAGTAAACATTTATGCATCTATGTATAAAAACATACATAATAGAATAGTCTTTCCCGTTAGTCTAAGGCTAGAGGTCACTGATGTCAACACACTTTGTTCTTTCAGCCTCTTTGCTCTCCCTGGGGCTTGGGTTTTGCTTTTGTCCTCTCAGTATGTGAGGGCTGACCTCAGCAGAAAGTTGGCTGTCTTAAATATGGCAGGTCATCTATCAATTCCTCCCCAGGCTGTAGGAGTTTCTTTTAATCTCACTTATAATTTTCCAGGGAGGTTTACAAAAGCCACAAACAGAATTTTAATGTTGTAAAATACCTGTGGAGACAGTAAATATTTCCTTTTTCATGAGGACAGGCTGTATGTCAACAAGTCTCAGAGAAGATAATGACATGTTCCAAGTTAAAGTTTATTGTTCTTAAATTGTCCATGAATTGAGTCATTTGCATTACTGTTCTGACATTATTCTCTCTACATATAGTTAAAGCTTAGGCATTGGCATACATTTCTTGTTATTGGATGCATGATTCTTAAAAGATTTTTTTCTTACACAACCAAATATTAATTGCTTCTATAATTGCAAAATATTCACCCTACCAATTTGCAAACGTATTTATTATGCATTCCAAGCATTAGCTACAGAAACATGGCAAAATTAATGGATATTCCAAGCCCCATTGAGAAGAAAATATAGGCTCAGAGAAACTTAGTGATGAAGGATATACTGAGTGCCTAAATATGAAGGCTTCAATAAGCCACAGTGACTTTTCAAGATAGCTTAGATAAATGGACTCTCAAATGTGTCAAATCAGCGGGCAAGTAAACACTACAAACTAAATAAGGCTGCATCACAAATTAGTTTTTTAAGCAAACTTTTGTTTTAATTATTTAGGCTAATACTTCATAGCTTTCTCAGAGATGGCACATGCTTAGTGAAATAAGAAGGTTAGCAGATGAGAGGATAACATTAGTGATGTGATGCTGTGACTTTATTTGTGAATCCAATCCATTCAAAAAATATTTATTAAAACTCCGCTATAGTGAAATTCTGAGGATAAAAGGTGAACTTGATAGTTTCTTCCTCAAGAACTGGTATTTATGGGGGAAAGAGGACATCTAATCTATAAGGTACCTGGAAAGATGTGTAATTAAGGGATAAAGACAATGGCACACTTCAAAGACAGTGGAGGTTAAACCTTCAAGAGATGGGGTATGTCCCTGGAAAATGCATCTAGGTAGAGGTAATAATACATTCTAAAAAGGGCAAGTACTTTTAAGTAGCTAGGGTGTAGCATATGGAAGGTGGGAGGCAGTTAGCATCTGGGTGAATGTTGGTTCTACTCTTGGAAATGGGACATAGAAAGATTGATTCAAGAGGAAAGGATAGGCAGGCATGGAGTGAGGCAAAGAAAAACAAATTTAAGAAATCATTAAAAGCTGAGAGTAGAAGTAACTTCAGTTATCTTCTAGACCTCTCCATTGATCTTACTGATCAGAAAACTAGTGTCCAAATCAGTGTGACCACGATGCTGCTTTGCAGAACACTAACTTAGCTTATCTCCTTTGGAATGAAACTCATGTGTAACAGTCATTTCTGAGTTCTGTTGGTTTAATCTTCTCTGTAGCACGATTTATTTGATCAGAACATCTTCCTCATCCTTCAACAATTTAGTGTCACTCATCTTAGACCCAGAAAAACAGATATACAGTCATGTGCTGCATAATAACATTTCGGTCAGTGATGGACTGCGTCTACAACAGTGGTCCCATAAGATTATAGTGAAGCCAAAAAGTTCCTATCACTTAGTAATGTCTTGATGATTCTGACTCTGTGTAGGTCTAGGCTGATGTGTGTGTTTGTGTCTTACTTTTTAAAAGAAGTTTAAAAATCAAAAATAAAATAATGTTTAAAATAGAAAAAACTTAAAATAGAAGAAAACATTTTGTACAACTATACAATGCGTTTGTGTTTTGACCTAAGTTTTATTACCAGAGTCAAAAAGTTACAAAAAATAAAAAGTTTATAAATCAACAAAGTTACAGTCAGCTAAGATTAACTTAATATTAAAGAAAGAAAAATATACTTTGTATTGAATTAGTGTGGCCTAAGTGTACAGTGTTTAGAACATTCACAATGGTGTACAGAGGTGTCCTAGGCCTTCATGTTGACTCATCACTCACTGACTCATGGGAACAACTTCCAGTCCTGGAAGCTTCATTCATGGTAAGTGCCCCATACAGGTGTACCTCTTTTTTTTTTTTTTTTTGAGATGGAGTCTCGCTCTGTTGCCCAGGCTGGAGTGCAATGGTGCGATCTCGGCTCCCTGCAACCTCCGCCTCCTGGGTTCACCTCATTCTCCTGCCTCAGCCTCCTGAGCAGTTGGGACTACAAGGGCCCGCCACCACGCCCAGCTAATTTTTTGTGTTTTTAGTAGAGACGGGTTTCACTTTGTTAGCCAGGATGGTCTCGATCTCCTGACCTCGTGATCCACCTGCCTCGGACTCCCAAAGTGCTGGGATTACAGGCGTGAGCCACTGCACCCAACCGGTATACCATTTTTACTCTTTTATATGATTTTTTACTGTACCTTCTTTTGTTTAAATACACAATACTTACTATTGTGCTACAATTGCCCACAGTATTCAGCACAGCAATATGATGTACAGGTTTGCAGCCTAGAAGAATAGGCTATATCATATAGCTTAGGTATATAGTAAGTTGTACCATCTAAGTTTGTGTCTATGATGTTTGCACAATGATGAAACTGCCTTATGGCACATCTCTCATGAATGTATCCCCATCATTAAATGACACATGGCTGTATTATGAAACTCATCTTGCTAATGTTCATCTGAATGATTTCAGTTTAGTAAATATTTATGGAGGGTGTACTAGTTACATATATACTGCATTGGTTGATTTGAGATCAACAAAAATGTTGCTAATCCAATGTTCCTAAGAGGCTGCAAGCTAGGGAAAATGCGTTTGGAGTAGTTCATTGAAGGAAGCTATTTCCTAGAAAGCAGAAAATTCTAATATGACAAATAAATTTAAGTGCAGTGTTCAACTAAAAAATAATTTTAAAAAATTGAGAGTGAATTCAGGTCACTTTGATAGTCACATATTATGAGAGGGGGACAAACTAAGGCTTGAAATTCTACTCTTATCCAATCAGAGGGAGTATCAAGCATAGTTTAAAAAACCTTTAATATCTGGTGTGGTCAAGCAGTTATGCATCCTTTTTGTTAGAAATGTAATGATCTTGCAACAAAAATTTCATTGTTGTTGTTGGTATTTATTTGTTCTGTGGATACTTATTTTTGGTTTCTATAAGAACAAAGAAAGATAGAACCATATACTCATTTTTCTTCTCTCTGTGTCATTGTTGTTTAAGATTCTGCAGGTTGAAGTCTGTCTTCTGAAAATAAGACAAAACAATCTTTTGAATACAGTTCAGTGATAAAACAATGAGTAGAAGACATGGTCTGTATTTTCCATATTAGAAGAGTTATTGTACATAAGGAAATGGGGGGGGGATTATTCTGGATCTGTTTATAAAGGCCAGGCATAAGGCTAAAAGGTATAAAATTAACAGAGAATTATTTTCCTCTTAATATTATTAACTTCCTTCTAGTGAGACCTATACAAATGGCCTGGAATTCTCTCACATGTGAATAAACTTATTTCTGGCAGTGTCTCTAATGACAATGATTCCATGATTTCTTGGCTTACATCTCTACCAGGCAGCCTCTAATCCCTGCCTTTTCCATCTCAATGCATAGTTTGCACTTAAACAAATTACAGTTGGTCAGAGGAACTGGTACTTTTGCTGAATTAGGTGTCACTGAGAAAAATTAATTGCTGATCTCAAGAGCAAATTCATAGCTGGGCAGGGAGGTGCATTGCTGTAATCCCAGCTTCTGGGGAGGCTGAGGCATGAAAATCACTTGAACCTGGGAGGCAGAGGTTGTACTGAGCCAAGATCGTGCCACTGCACTCCAGCCTGGGCAACAGAGTAGACTCTGTCTCAAAAATAATAATAATTTTTTAAAAATAAGAGCAAATTCAGGTCGCTTTGATACTCACATATTATGAGAGGGGGATGAACTAAGAATTGAAATTCTTAAAGAAAGAGTTGTGTTAATTGGAAGAAGAGAAGGACTTTATAAACAATTAGTTCGTTAATAGTTAATATTAGGAAATAGGGGTCAGGTTTTCAAGTCAATCTCATGATTTTTCTACTTGTAAGAGACATAGAGATAAAAGGAACACTGCTCTAATGTCCATGAAAGTTACCTTTGGTAAAGAATAAGAAAAATATTACTTGTAATAATAGACAAGTGATAAGAAGCAAATGCTTAGGGATTTCTTTATTTAAAAAAGAAAAATTATACCTAGTCTCAGAGATCAACAAACACTTCTTGAAGTGGAGACTGGGAGTTACTTTAGAAAACCTGTAAGGATTAGCAGGATATTGACTAGTGAAGATACAAAAAAAGACAAGTCCAAGGAGAAAAGCTAAAGTGATAAAACAGGATAATGAAGGAAAACAACGAATTTACAGGAATATGCAGAAGAAAGGTGTGGGCAAACAACAAGGAAACTGAGACAATATCTATGTCTCTCAACAGATTGAAGAGAAAAGTGACTCTAGACTGCATTGATTAAACATAACTGTGATTGCTTTTGCAAATGAAGACTTGTGATTTTAGCAAAATGCTTTTAGGTCTGATTCAATAAAATATGCCCAAAGGAAGAATCCACCACTCTGAGGACAGATATGGCAATAAAGTCAACTATATTAGAATATCTAATCATAGGAGTCCCCAGCCTCACCCTCTCATGGTGGTCATAAAAACAAGAATCAAACTTCTCACTCATATCAGGATGCATGATGCATGCAGGGAGACCAGCCATGCGTTAAATGAATAAACAAGCAAAAAGTCCCTATATCATTACACTTAGTACATAATAAGCAATTGGCCTTCTGTTTATTGTATCAATCATGTCTCTTTTTAACCCATTTTAAGATGAGGATATTGAGTATTAGAGCGTATATGTAATTCAATTAAGATCATTCAACTAGTAAGTGGCAGAACTGGGACTAGAACCCAGGCCGTTTGATTTCAGCAACCATCCTCTTAAATAGGATGCTTTTTTCCAATGTATCTCAGTGAGACCTACTGTTTTGACTAACACAGACTATGTTCTCAGCTGCTTCTGTGGAGAATAAAGCACAGATAATGTCAGTGAGCTGACAAGCCATTGCAGTGATAGTGTTGTTTGCCAGGTGCTCTGACATGACCAGAATCTGGAAGAGAAAACAGGTGTCACTGACTTAGAAATGCAGTCTCAGGCTGCTGCTTCTTAACAAACTTGTCAAGATTACCTTCCTTACACCAGCATGCTGTGTGTCCAGCCATTGAGGCAGGTTATTTTTTTTTTTTTTTTTTTTTTTTTTTTTTTGAGACGGAGTCTTGCTCTTTCGCCCAGGCTGGAGTGCAGTGGCGCAATCTCGGCTCACTGCAAGCTCCGCGTCCCGGGTTCACGCCATTCTCCGAGGCAGGTTATTTTGTTCACCTGAAGAATGATCAAGCAACTAGGCTTGGGAAGCAACAAATGAAAGGAGTTTCTAAGGCCACAGAGGGGTTTCTTGCAACAGTTAAAAGCTGTCATCTGTGCAGTCACTTGCATCTACATAATATCCCCACAGTCCAAGGGGATGGAGACTTGGAGACATATATTCTATTATCAAAGACACTTAGAGAATGTAAATTTTAAAAATATAGCCCAGGTGCAGTGGCTCATGCCTATAATCCCAGCACTTTGGGAGGCCAAGGCCGGTGGATCACTTGAGGTCGGGAGTTCAAGACCAGCCTGACCAACATGGAGAAACCCCATCTCTACTAAAAATACAAAATTTGCCATGCGTGTGGCACATGCCTATAATCTCAGCTACTCAGGAGGCTGAGGCGGGGGAATCATTGGAATCCAGGAGGCAGAGGTTGCGGTGAGCCGAGATCATGCTATTGCACTCCAGCCTGGGCAGCTAAGAGCAAAACTCGAGCTTGAAAAAAAAATTTTTACATATATATATATACACCCACACACACACATATATATACACACATATATATCCGTATATATGTGTGTGTGTGTGTGTGTGTGTGTGTGTATAGATTTAGCACAGTGAGAGCCCCAGCTCTAGCTGTCTAAGGTCTTCAGCTGCTTTCTGACTAAACTGGAAAAAATGGCAGCAGCCTCTAATCCCTGTCTCCCCCCATCTCAATGCAAGCCTGATTGCCCCAGGAAGTCTCTTTCCTAAACCTTTTCTTTCGTTTTACTGTATATGACAATGCTCTTGTCTTGTGCACCATCTCTTTAACCCCATTATCTTTGTGTTCTAGACAAAGAGACAGATAGGGTAATAAAAAGACAGTCCTGGGATTTAATGCGAATTCCAATATTGAAGAACTGTATTATCTTGGAAATTTAGGTATTCCCAAACTGTTTTCATTTTTTCAGTTCATATAAGATGGAATTTGGAGTACCTGAAGACCAGGAACAATTTTAGCTCAGAAATTCAAATTTTCTTCTGACTACATGTAAGAAATATTGACAGAAATGGTCATTTTATGGAGGAATGTGCAGTAAGTGCGTGCCTACAGAAACTAGACAGTCATTAACGGAGATGTGGAAGAGACATAGATAATGATTTAATGTCCTGAAAGACGACCCTTAAGCTTATTGCAATCCTGAATTCTTTTGCTTTTAGGATTGTATCACTCAGGGTTCCCCAAAGAAACAGAACCAATAGGATATACAGAGATATAGTGAAAGAGATTTATTATGAAGTCATGCTACTACAAAGGCTGGGAAGTGCCACATCTGCAATCTGCAAGCTGGAGGCTCAGGAAAGCCATTTGTATAGCTCTAGTCCAAGCCTGAAGGCTTGGGAACTGTAGGAGTTGATGATTTAAGTCCTGGTCAGAATCAAGGACAGAATCAATGGGCACATAATTGTGAAATGCCTGAGTAAAGAGTCAAACATCAGAATATTCAGACAGAATGTTCAGAAAGGGTAATCAGGCCAGGTATGGTGGCTCATGCCTGTAATCCCAGCACTTTGGGCAGGCGGATCACTTGCAGTCAGGAGATTGAGACCAGCCTGGCCAACATGGTGAAACCCTGTCTCTACTAAAAATACAAAAAAATAAAATAAAATAAAATTAGCCGGGCGCGGTAGCACATGCTTATAATCCCAGCTACTTGGGAGGTGAGGCAGGAGAGTTGCCTGAACCCGGGAGGCAGAGGTAGCAGTGAGCCAAGATTGCGCCATTGCACTCCAGCCTGGGTGATGAGAGCAAAACTCCTTCTCAAAATAAAAATAAAAATAAAATAAGGGTTATCAAAAAGAAAAAGATTAGAAAATCAAGAAAGGAGGAAAGCATCAATTCAAAGGAGAGGAATTGAAGTAAGGGACTAGGCAATTTGTCAAATATTGCAGTTGGTAAAAATTGCTGGAAGCATCTATTGGATTTGATAGTAAGAATGGTAGCTTTGCAAAACCATGTTAGAAGAATGAGGTGAAATAGAATACAGATTGTGAATATTAATGTGCAAATTAGAAGTGATTAAGATAAACTAGCACATAAACCTATAACGTATTTTATTTTGAAATTGTACATATTTTTTTTTTCTAATCCTTTCCTTCCCCAGCCCTATCCTCTCTCAGTTTAACCTTATAAAAAGGGCAGATATAAGAGAGTAAATGAACTGGACTCTGAAAATAGTTGAGACTTGAATATTTTTCTGAAACCAAAGGGGCTATTATAGAAGAAGACTGAAAATATAGGAAAAAGGTGGGACAACTAATACTGCAGGATTGAAATAGATTTAAAAAAAAAAGGGTTATTCAGCCCAGATAGAGGTATCAAACTTGACAAGAATCAGTAACCTCTCTTTGCCTGAGAGGAGAAAGAGTAAGATAAGATGTCTAATAATACAGATGAGTTTCTAGGTGCTAGTCCACGATGTTGAAGTCATTCTTTTGGGATGCTTTTATTTCCTCACTGAGGTGAAATAGGAGGGTGAGAGCATCTGCTTAAAATAAGGATGGGGTCAGAGACCTGAGACAAGAAATGAAGGATTTGAAGAACTAAATGAGAAATAGGAAAGGGAACTGGCTGATAATAAGTAGAACGATTGACAAGATCACTGATGACTCTGCTAAGATTGAAATATAAATGTATAGTGGTACCAATAAGCACAGGCACCTACATTTTCAAAAAATGCCTGTCTCCCTGTGTGTAAAGCCAGAAAATATAGAATATTCGTTCAGTTTTGTTTTCTGTAGATATTAGGGTTAGAACTTTTGTAAAATTTATTTTGTTCTACTTCATCCTTCTTTTCATGGCATGCCTTACCCAAATTGTGAGCTTGAAGGAGCCCAAGATGCCTCTGGGGAACCTTGAGTTTTCCTCTAGGCTTCATCAAAGTCATCTGCTACTGTGGTCCCTAGATTCCATTCAAGAAGACATGATGACCCGGTCTTCTTATTTTTCTGTCCAGAGATTCTGCAGGGCCATGTTCTAACCTGACAACATATGTAATCAAGCCTTTTGACATTTTAAATGAATTACATAGCTATGTTAATGAAAATAAGTTAAAACCTTAAGTAATTCAAGTGAGATTTCAGCTTCCAATTCTCTATTTAATTCACGGAGAGTTTCTTCTGTAGTAATTGGTTGGTTACTCTTTGGTCAACTTCCTATCAATTTATTCAGTCTCCATTCGGTGAAGAGATAGGAAAGGTGTTTATTGAACACGGTTCACTTGCAAACATTGAGGTGTTGCTGGCAATATAATGTCCTTTGCCTTCTTGGTCTTATATTCTGCAGGAGATCCAGACATTGTGGAATTATATAATTTATTATTTAAATTGTTTTATGTGTTACAAGTATAATATGTAAGTTTATAAATTTGTTAACATAATAGATTAAATAATAAAATTTTTTTGGTCTTTAAAGAGTACATTTTTAAGCCATGTTAAAATGGAAAATTTAGCTATCCACAATAACCAATCCCCTGAAGATTCAGAAGGACCATTGATTTAATACACATCAAATACACATATTTATTTATTAGAGCAAATATGTGAAGATATCCTTAGCCATGCACATACATGCATGTGTATTTACACGTGCATAGTCCTGCATTTATATATGTTGCACGTACTGCCCAATTTTATTGATTTATTTTTTAACAAGGTATTTTAAAAAGCAAAGTCTTTAGGAGAAAAATTCAAAAAGAAGGCAGATATTGCTCTTAGCAAAATATTTAGCATTAACCTTCTCTTTTTTCCCTTCATAGCAACTACTGGCTGCCATGGCAACCTTTCCCCCCTGCACACCAGAGCTTCTGGGATGAAAAGCACAAGGCCTTTGAGACTTCAAATGTCTCCTGCACAAAGCAGTCTAAAACCCTTTACCCTAGAGCCATTACCATCCCGTGTCTCAGAACGACTGGCTACACCATTTAATTTATTATGTCCTGCTTTTCTCTCCATTCAATCAATATCTCTCCAGAACAGCAAGAGAGAGAAAACCTATTACATTTCCAGAGTAGGCACTCAAGAAATAGGCTTTTTAAAAATTACTTATTTGATGGGTTCCTAACAAATTTCATACAGATCTGAATAAATTAGATGTCTAAACTCACTAATTTCCTCTGATTGTGCTCTTACTCACTTCTTCTTCCTTGTGCTCTGGTCTAAACCATATTAACTACTGATGATCCCACAAAAGCACCATGATCACTTCTGTCTTAGGCCTTTCTTAGTCCCTTTACTGAGACTCCTTCCTGTTCCCCCAACATCTCACCTCCCCTCACCAACCTAAATAATTACTACTTGCCATTCAGGTGTAAGATTACAGCTCCCTGTCTCAGGAAGCTGAGAACCACCAAGACAGGGCTGGGCATTACTTATAAATGACACCACAGTGCTGTACCCTGTGCTAGCCACTGTTTTGATCTGAGATTTCCTTTTAATTTATCTATTTGTCTAAATCGACAACAAACTCCTCTGTTTATTATAGCCTCAGCTGTATTCTCATGGCCTGGGTTCCAGTGATGTCATCCACAAATAAGGAGCCCTCTTAAGTGCCAGTCACTTTGCTGGAGATCAGGTACAGAGATGAACAAAACAGACACATTTTCAGCAATAACTAAGCTTACTTTATACTGATGGGTGATGAAAAATACATATAGGCAAATCAGTGAGATGAATTCAGATAGTAATTAAGTGCCCTTCCTATCAACAAAATAAGAGTAATGGGATGGCATTAGTGGGGATGTGTGAGAAAGCTTTTGAGAGGATGGTCAGGCAAGGTGTCTCAGTGGAGGTGATATTTCAGCTGGGACTTGAAGAAAACAGTCAGGAGGAGACATTTGGGGAGCACATTTCAGGCAGAGGAAACAACAACTGCAAATATTTGAAGGCAAGAAGATTTTGTACTGAGCATGTATCGAATATGATGGGATATAATCAATGAGGGAGAGTGGTATGAATCAGGCTTGGGGAAACAGACAGAGATAATACCATGTAGAATTTGTAGGTCATGGTGAGAAGTAGAAAAAATTATAAACAGGACTAAAATGTGATCTAAAAGAAGTTAAAATTTCCTCTGTCTTCTTTTCAGACAGTGAACAGACAAACCAAAAACATATTTATTGGGAGTACACAGTATACTAGGAACTATATAAGTGCCTTTCATGTAATAGCTCATTGAATCCTATTACCAATTCTATGAAGTAGAATTTTATGAGGAAATTAAACCACAGTCTAAGCAATTCTCTGAGAATTCATGGCTAAAAAGTGGTGTAGCCAGGATTTAGATCCTAGTAATGTGATTCCAGAACCTACCCACTGTAGCACAATTGTAGGCATTTGCTGAAGCCCACAATATAGCAAAAATACAGTTGAGGGCAATATCCTGGCCTCTGAAATTTCAATTTTATGAACTCATTATAATGGACTCTGTGGTCTCCAGTGACTGTTTATTTGGTGTCATTTTCATCATCATCCAAATTAAATAATGAGCACCTGCCACTGCAAAGTGTGTGGCTTGCTTATTGTGTGGCACAATGAGGATTAAGATAAGACAAAATATGATTTCTGTCCAGCTGCCTTGCGTTTGGTTGGTGAAATCAAACAACTAAGCCCTATGAACTTCTCAAGGATGATAAGTTGCACAGCAAAGCAGAGGCCACCAAGGTCACCATAGACTGACTGCACTGTCTGTAAAGCTTTGAGTAGGTCTGGAAGAAGTGAGAGAGAAGAAAGATGAAACACTTTCCAGATGGGGGGAAAAAAGCAATATGCAAAGGCATAAAAATATGTGTTGAGGAATGTTGGGCTCTACTGTGTAAAATGTACTCCACGTTCTAAAGAGACCTACACACAAGCATGCAACCAAACTGCCTCTGTTAACTCCTACTCTTGCCTTTCCCCAATCCACACTCCTTACCAGTCTAAGAACCCAGGTGGAAATCTGAGTTTTTGATACCAAGACCAGGAGTTCTTTTCCTTCTGCCTACCACAAAGAAGGCAAGGAAGACTCTTGCCCTTCTCCTTTACAATACAAGAGAAGGAGGCTCCAAAATAATCCCTCCTAAAAGAGGGAAGTGCTAAGAAGTTACTGACATCTCCTCACCAGTTGAGTTTTTACTTAGTTTGCAGACTTGTTCACTCATCTAAAAAACATAATTGGGGAAAAATAGCAGAGCAGATAGAGCACTCTTGGAAGGAACACCCTATAAGCACACTCTGATCTGTCAAGAATGGTTTTCCATGTGTCAGTGACTGCGGCTAAGGGTGGGACATCTTGCCAGTGCTTTGCTTTGTTTTGCTTTTCCCGGAAGGAGTTTCAGATAACATGTAAGCATTTACCTTTAAATAGAAAATGATATTTTTAAAGTAACTCTCATATTAAATAAGTGAATAAATCGTTTAATAAATCAAAAGCACTTTCACTAGAACTGGTCAAGAAAACTGGCAAGGCCGTTAATATTATTAAAACTGATCAAAATCAATTATACAACTAAACAAAATGAAAATAGAAAAATTCAAGTTCGGGCCACTTTTCCTTCAAGTTAGCAAATAAGATGTGTTGTTCACAAATTTCCCAGGAAATTTTGATTCCTGCTACTTTGATGATGTAGACTGCATAATGAAAATTAATAGCTCCATGGGAAATAATGGAGTGAAACACTTACAAGAAGATATTAAAAATATAAAATAAATCCAAAGAGTTTGCTGTATGCACTAAGCATTTTAACAGCACCCAGTAGCATAACCACTAAGATTTTTGCTTGCAAACTTCTGTTGGAAGAGCCAGACCCATCTTTCTGCCAATCTCCCTCACTCTCTCACTCAAGGTTAGCAATTATAGCAAAGCAGTGTCAGAGTTTCCTTTTGTGTTGCTAGGAATTATATAGCTTATTAGGCAACCACCATTACCCTGGCTACCTTTACAATAATTTAATTTAATTTAATTTATTGTATTGTATTTTTACCGAGCTCAGGTAAAAGATAAAAATATGCAGAGAGCTAGAAAGCTCCTGAAGTCAGCAGATTGTTGGGACTGAAAGTCTAATTGGCCAGGATGCTTGCCACTTCCCACTAGCAGCTGGGCTGGACTAGAACAGGCTCTGCCTGCCTTTTTGCCCCAGTGGTCTCATCAACCCCCCATGCAGCTGTGGCTGTGTTCTAATGCCTCCTCTGGCACATGGGAAATAGCATTTCAGGGAGTACCTGGCGTATTACACAGTGATCTTCTTTGGTGAAAAAGGTCATATATATTAAAAAGATGGCACCCCTGGGTTATTGAAATTTTCTCTTACTTGTATGAAACATTTTTCTTTATTCCTTCTTTTCTGCCATTGCTTTCTAAGGCCTCCTGGTGGCACATTAAATCAAAAACCTTCCTTCTTTGCAGTTGAGGGGCACTGTGGTATAATGATATCTGCATCAATTGCTTCTTACCCCTAAAATAATCTCTCTGCAACATTTCTTCCCCACCCCCACCCCTGGCGTGTTTCTGCATTTATTAAAAAATTAACTTTTCATGTAAATGCAATATAAAATATTGTGTGCCATTTGTTTACTATTTAAGAATTATTTTAAGTTGTAAAACCTCACATCAGAACAATCAGCTAAATATGTACAGAATCCTAGCACAAGAAACTGTAAAGGTTTCCCCATGAGAGATAGCAAGAAAGAAGGGAAGCGGTGCTTAATGGAAGATAGTAGAACTTGATGGATATTTTACTTAATTAGATGTGTGACCTTGAACCATTTCCTAACCACTGCTTAACCTTTCTGAGCCTGAAACTCCTCAT
Source organism: Symphalangus syndactylus (assembly GCF_028878055.3). Lineage (NCBI taxonomy): Eukaryota > Metazoa > Chordata > Mammalia > Primates > Hylobatidae > Symphalangus > Symphalangus syndactylus. The sequence goes on from NC_072423.2 coordinate 43,930,532, forward strand.
TTGAAAAATAAGAAAATTTAATTCCTTTCTACCATTGTGCTTCTTTCTTAGGAGTTACTATATAAAGTAGATGAATATTGATGAATATTCAATATTTAATTTTACTTAAAATTTAATTTTACTTAAAATTCAGATAGACAAGATATCTTATGCTAAAAGAATATGTTAATTACCTTAGTTTTCAATTCTAATATGGAAGCTGTTACTTCTTGTAATACATTCTAGTTCCAAACTAGTCAGACCACCACTATGGTCCTAAAAATTATTCCCTATGATGCTGTTGCAATATGGCCTTCAAATGGACCTTCAAATGGACCATAATAGTAAGCATAAAACCCAGAAATCTATAAAAATTAATATTTTGGGGCTTGGTTTTTTGACATGTTTGGACTCAAATTCTTGCATTAAATTTATGGCATATAAATTTCAAGCTCAAAGGTAGGTATGACAAATATATGGTTTGTCAATATTAGTATGAGATGAAATTTTCTTAAAACATGAAAATGTATTTTCTTGAAACATAAAACTTTATTGTTAAAGTATGCTTTCACTTTTGGTATTTTTCTTAAAACATAAAAACTATGTCACTGATCTAATAATAATTTTTAAGGAAATATAGAAAAGATTAAATATTTTACTAAGTATAATTTCCATTTAGATATTATAGCAAATGTGAAAATTAATGTTATTATTCCATTAGATAGCACAGAATTAATATTTTGATAATAAATCTAAGATCATGTGCAACTACATTTTATGCTTTGAATTAGATGGTCCATGATTCCTACATTACTTATCAAAGTAATGAATAGTCACAATTTACGTATACTTCAGCCTGCTACAAAAAATAAAATATTCACTTATATCATTTATTAAAGGTGCTGTTTTGCTGTATATCATTCCAACAAGAACATTTGCATGGGATTTCTTTACTAATTTTATTTCTGGTCGAGCTTGATTATCATATTGGACTTTTAACTGAATTTTGATGTCCCTAATGATTTATTTGTGATGCTTACATTTTAACCATTAGGAATTATTTTATAAATGTAGGTATGCATTTGTATAAAATATGCATGTGTATATCTATATATGTACTATAGATATACAACTAAACATATTTTTTCAAATGCTTAAAAAATTTATGGATTTAGCTAAAGACTTAACTTCAATCCTTCTCTACTTCTACTCTTCTTAAAGAAAAATTACCTTTCTATGTTGGTGGAAATAACTCCTATACATGTTGGTCAAAAATAATCCAAAATGATAACTCAATGTCAGGGCACCATTGACAGCACCTTAATTTCTCCACTGATTTGGAATGATATCCCAATAATACAAAAAGCTTCCATAGATATGTTGATCTTTTTCCAGGTTCTCTATTGCACTGTAGTAAGATTATTTGTCTAACCCTTAACTAATGCCCCACGCCTGAACCCTTATAGGTTTACAGATGGCCTTAATCAAGTGAGACCAACATTATTGTTACTATTCTTCTTCCTACCTCCTTCTTATTAGAATTCAAATATTTATTTTCTATTTGTGCCTTTATTCTTCTCTGTGAATTTTATTATCCCTGTATGACATCCTATGATTCAAAAGTTTTCAGGGTTTGAATGTATCTTCATTGAAATTATACACTAATTTGAAATGATTTATTATCTTTATGATATTGAACCTTCGAACCAAAAACTAATACAAGTCTACAATTTGTCATCTGATTGGTTAGATTTAGATAAAAATCCAAACTAATATGATAAGTAAAAGTTTTTCTTAATGTATTTGTTAGCATAACCTAACCAGACTCAACTCATTTTTTGTGACAAAGCATGATTTGATGTGATCTGAGTTGATTTAGAGATCTTACATATCCTATTTGCTGTGAATGATGCAATATTTAGATACAGAAATAGTACTATACTGGAGGACAAAATTATGCTCCAAATTCAAAGGGAGTGCTGCATGTTTTACAATGCATTTATTTAATTGAGTGTTTAATTGCAGTTTCATATAAAGCAGACAAATTATAAGTATAGAGCTTCATGAATTACAACAACATGAACTCACCTAAAATCACCATATTGGTTAATAATGGAAGATTATTAAAGGCACCCAGAAAACTTTCTTGTATCTCCTTCCAAAGAAACACTATACTGACTCCTAACACTAAACAATAGTTTTTCTGTTTTTAACCTCTCGAAAAATGTAATTGTGTAATGTGTTAATGTAAAAATAGAGAGAACTGGATGTGGGGTAAATGGGAATTATATGTTGCCATATTCCGTAAATAGAAAATTGTACTAAAATTAAAAATTTACCAACAATGTTCCTTAGGTCTGATTTCTTTCACTCAGCATTGTTATGTTTGTAAGATTTATCTAAGTTGTATATAATAGTATGTCATTTATTTACATTGAACAGCATCATCACATTGTATTAATATATAGCAAATTATTTATCAAGTCTCCTGGCAATAAGGTTTGTGTTGCTTTCGGTGTTTTTGTTTGCTTGTTTTTGCTATTGTGAATAATGTTACTGTAAACAATTTGCATGTCTTTGCTGCATACATCTACACATATTCATCAAAGAAGGCTTCTGGTCATAGAGACAATTATGGGAAAGGTTTTAATCACAAATTTAATTTTTTGTCTAATGTATAGGACAATATAGAATTTCTATTTTTGTGTGTAAGTTTTTGAAAATTATATTTTGGTGGAAATTATTCCTTCATCTAATATTTCTGATATATTGGGACAAACATCATGTTCACATGTTATCTTTTTTATGTTTGTAGTATCTGAAGTGATATACACTATTTCATTCTTAATATTGTTTATTTATGACTTATTTTTCCTCATCACCCTTAATCTGTCTTTTCTGGGCTTTATAAATTTTGACATCTTTATAAAAAGAATTCATGTTTGATTTCATCTTCTCTATTGCATAATTGTTTTCTATTTTATTTATCTGTTTATCATTTCCTTGTTTTTACTTTCTTTAAATTAATTTGCTGAGCTTTCTGGTTACTTTTTGTGGTAAATATTTTGATCATTAAATTTGAGTGTTTATGCTTTTTAAAAACATGCTTGTAATGCTATAAGCATCAGTATGAATAAAGCTATAGATAGTCCTATGTTATGATACAGTGCATTTTTTTTGAAACAGTGCATTTTCATTAGCATTTCATTTCAAATATTTTGAAAATGTTTTTATAATTTCTTTTTTGTCCTATTGACTATTTAGATATATACTTTTTCTCAACTATTTGGGAATTTAGTAGAGTTTTTTAAATTTCTAGATCAATTTCATTTATTTTGGACTATGTTGTAATTTTTATTCTTTGAAATGTTTTGAGATTCACTTTAGGATAAAGTCAATTTTTATAAATGTTCCAAGTTAACTTGAAGAGAATGTGACTTTTTCATTTGTTAGCTATGACATGTTGTATATGTCAATTGGATCAATTGAGTTTGTTTTGTTCAAGTCTCCCATATCCTTACTGAATATTTGCCTGTTAATTTTTTCTTTATTTCTTTACTTACTTTTATTTCAATAGGTTTTGAGGGAACAGTAGGTATTTGGTTGCATGGATAAGTTTTCTCGTGTTGATTTCTGAGATTTTGGTGCATTCATCACCCGAGCAGTGTACACTGGACCCAACGTGTAGCCTTTTATCCACCTACCTCCCTTTCCCCTGAGTCCCCAAAGTCCATTGTATCTTTCTTATGCCTTTGCATTATCATAGCTTAGCTCCCACTTGTTTTCTGGGCTGGTTTCATGTTTTTGCAATTGTGAATTGTGCTGCTGTAAATATGCATATGCAAGTATCTTTTTCATATAATGACTTATTTTCCTCTGGATAGATACGCAGTAGTGACATTGCTGGATCAACTGATAGTTCTACTTTTAGTTCTTTATGGAATCTCCACACTGTTTTACATAGTGTTTATACTAGTTTAAATTCCCACCAGCAGTGTAAAAGTGTTCCCTTTTAACACATCCAGCTAACATCTATTATTGTTTGTTTTTTTGATAATGACCATTCTTGCAGGAGTAAGGTGGTATTGCATGTGGTTTTGATTTGTATTTCCCTGATCATTACTGATGTTGAGTATTTTTTCATATTTTTGTTGGTCATTTGTATATCTTCTTTTGAGAATTGTCTATTCAGTTCCTTAGCCCATTTTTTGATGGGATTGTTTGTTTTATTTTTGCGGATTTCTTTCAGTCTCTTGTAGATTGTGGATATTAGTCTTTGGTCAAATGTATAGACTGTGGTGATTTTCTTCCACTCCGTGGATTTTCTTCCACTATGTGTGATTGCAAAGATTTTCTCCCACTCTGTGGGTTGTTCACTTACTCTGCTGATTGTTTATTTTGATATGCAGAAACTTTTTAGTTTAATTAAGTCCCAAGTATTTATCTTTGTTTTTGTTGCATTTGCTTTTGGGTTCTTGCTCATGAAGTATTTGCCTAAGCCAATGTCTAGAAGGATTTTTCCAGTGTTATCTTCTATAATTCTTATGTTTTCAGATCTTAGATTTAAGTCCTTTATCTATCTTGAGTTGATTTTTGTATAAGGTGAGACGTGAAGATACAGTTTCATTCTTCTACATGTGGCTTGCCAATTATCCTAACACCACTTGTTGAGTAGGGTGTCCTTTCCCCACTTTATGTTTTTGTTTGCTTTATCAAAGATCTCTTGGCTGTTAGTATTTGGCTTTATTTCCGGGTTCTCTATTCTATTCCATTTATCTATATGCCTATATACCAGTACCATGCTGTTTTGGTGACTATGGCCTTATAGTATAGTTTCAATGTAATGTGATGCCTCCAGATTTTTTCTTTATGCTTAGTCTTACTTTGGCTATGTGCTCTCCTTTTTGCTTCCATATGAGTTTTAGGATTGTTTTTTCTAGTTCTGTGAAGAATGACAGTGGTTTTTTGATGGAAATTGCATTTATAGATTGCTTTTGGCAGCATGGTCATTTTCACAGTATTGATTCTACCCATCCATGAGCATGGGATGTGTTTTCATTTGCTTATGTCGTCTATGATTTCTTTGAACAGTGTTCTGTAGTTTTCCTTGTAGAGGTCTTTCACCTCCTTGGTTAGGTATATTCTTAAGTATTTTATTTATTTATTTAGCAGCCATTGTAAAACACGTTGTCTTATTGATTTGATTCTCAGCTTGGTCACTGTTGGTATATAGCAGAGCTACTGATTCATGTATATAAATTTTGTAACCTGAAATTTGCTGAATTCATTTATCTAGGAGCTTTTTGGAAGAGTCTTTAGAGTTTTCTAGGTATACAATTATATCATCAGGAAATTGCATCAGTTTTACTTCCTCCTCACCAGTTTGAATGTCCTTTATTTCTTTCTCTTGTCTGATTGTTCTGGCTAGGACTTCCAGTACTATGTTGAATAGAAGAGATGGGAGTGGGCATCCTTGTCATGTTCACGTTCTCAGGGGAAATGCTTTCAACTTTTCCCCATTCAGTGCTACATTGGCTGTGAGTTTTTAATAGATATCTTTTATTACAGTAAGGCAGGTCTATTCTATGCCAATTTTTCTGAGGGTTTTAATCACAAAGGGATGCTGGATTTTGTCAAATGCTTTTTCTGCATCTATTGAGATTATCATGTTATTTTTGCTTTAAATTTTGTTTTTGTTATGTCCTTTCCTGGATTTTGTATTAGGGTTATACTGGCTTCATATAATGATTTAGAGAGGATTCCCTCTTTCTGTCTCTTGTGTACTAGTGTCAATAGGATTGTTACCAGTTCTTTCAATTGCTGAGAGAGACACATTAAAATATCTCACTAAACTTTTGGATTTTATTTTGTCAACTTTTAAAATTTAAACTGAGACTATATTTTTAGTACATAAGAATTAATATAATGTCTTCCTTTATTATTAGAAAATATTCCTCTTTTGCTCAAATAATGCTCTATTTTTAATTACTGTCTACTTTGATATTTAAACTATAGCAACTTTCTTCATGTGTAAATTTCCATTCAAATTTCACTTTCTGTATCTTTACATATAAGGTACTGAAACTGCAAGTGATTTTTGTAAAATCTGGTTGGACAGTCTTTGTCTTTTAAAATTGGAGACTGTAATGCATTTATATTGACTGTGGTCAGTTGAATGATTCTTTTAAAATTCTGTGTTTTCTCTCCACTCTTGTCATGCTTCAATGTGAGTTGAGCATATGTCCTGCCTCATTGACTTTAGGTTTCTCCATGTGTCATTTGGCCCCTGGGATATAGATAAAATAATTCCTGCCTCCTGTGCATCTGCTCTATATTATGGGAATATCATTTCCCAGATAAGAGGGGCTCTCTTAGCCTGAGTCCCAAAATAAGAGGATAAGAAGAATATACCAGAACCCACCTGACAGCCTGGAGCAGAGCTGCCAAAAATCTACTCCTTAGCTGCTAAAAAGCAGTGTAGCAACAAAACAAAGCAAAACAAAACAAAAAATATTTTGCAAGCCACAAAGGCCTTTAGGCTGTATTAATATAAGTGTAACCTAATGAAAGCCAATAAATATAGAAAATAGTTCCAGAACTGTTGTGTTGCTATACAAAATGTAAAATATGAGTCATTAGCTTCTGGGTGGGGAAAATTCTTACAGGTGACCGAAAAATAAATGGTAACCCATGTTATACAGTGTCATACCATTTGGTAAGATTATCACTTGTGATAACTTGAAAATCAGGGAAGTTACTTAATAAACATAACTTTGCTCAGTTGCTGGCAAGTCAGAATGTTATTAGCTTTAGTTGATTGTTTTTGCTGCATTTCTTAAGTTATTTTAAGATAGAAATGAGCTAAAAAAATTGGCATGTTTATCAGTAGGAATGAAAAAAATAAAATAAAGAGAGAGAATCCAGACATGTTTTATCTCATAGGGTTAAAATGTGACAAGTTACTCATCTCTGTTTAACAGCCACTAGTGAGATCAATCTATCACAGACTAGAGTGAAGAACCTGTCTTTGCTGTCTTTGAGATCAGATAGACTTGATAGATTTTTACACCCCAGCTCAGCCACTTACTAACCATATGATGTGTTGTAACAGTTTAAAAAGTTGGTTTCTGCCCTGATTACAAACAATTGCAAAATGTCAACAGCTTAAAATAACGAAGGTTTTTTTTTCTTAGCTATGACACATATCCAACATGAGTGAGCTGGGAGGTCTATTTATTATTCAGAGTCCTGGTAACTCAGGATTCTGGACTGATAATCTGGTAGGGCTTTATGGGATCACTAAATTTTGAGTAGGAATGTTAGTACCAGCCACAGGAACATAGAATCCACTGTGCTAATATATGTGTATAATTTATCTTTATACTTTAGTTAATATTTATTCAACCCTGGGTAATTTTGTTGATCATTCTTTAAACTCTTCTAATACTGCTAACGGTGATGTGGGTACCAGAAGCTGTAGTAGATACTAAGGGAATGATAAGTGAGACAGACATGGTCCCTGGCCTCAGTCAGTTTATGATTTCTGGAGATCCATTACAACAGCATGAACCACAGCATGGGTAAGTGCCACCAAAGACTTATGCAGTGTCAAACCTGCTCTGGAATACTTGGCTAGAGACTTATTTACCCATAATGGTGGTGTTTGCTTTTCATTTTCTTTTGATAGATTATTATTTTTTAATTTTATGACAACTCCATCTCTTCAACTTATTCTTAAGTGAAAGCTCTGGACTATAATAACAACCAACATTTATAGAGCTTTAAACATGTGCCCAGCATGCGCCTCTTCTAGATGATCTCACTTAACCCTAACAAAGAGGTTTTGAGGTAGGTATTAATATCTTATGTTGAGGAAATTGGGAAAAAAAGTCAAAAAAATTATCCAAGTTTGCAAAGGTAAAATGTAGTTGAACTGGTACTTGGAACAAAGCAGATTTAATATAAAGCTATTCTTTGACCACTTTGCTATGTTCCTTTTTTGAATTCTGGAGAGCTGATTTCTAGTTCAATTTTTTAATCAGTTGTCCTTTCAAGGATTCAAATTTCTCATTTGTCCTTCAAATTCTAAAATTCTAGGATTCTCTCTTAAAACAAATTCTCACATTGCTATATATTTTTAAATGTAACTGAGGTCCACAGTTTCATGCGCTTCCATGTGAAGGGACCACTAAACAGGCTTTGTGTGAGCAATAAAGCTTTTAATCACCTGGGTGCAGGCGGGCTGAGTCCAAAAAGAGAGTCAGCAAAGGGAGATAGGGGTGGGGCCATTTTATAAGATTTGGGTAGGTAAAGGAAAATTACAGTCAAAGGGGGTTTGTTCTCTGGCGGACAGGAGTGGGGGCTGCAAGGTGCTCAGTGGGGGAGTTTTTGAGCCAGGATGAGCCAGGAAAAGGACTTTCACAAAGTAATGTCATCACTTAAGGCAAGGACTGGCCATTTTCACTTCTTTTCCGGTGGAATGTCATCAGTTAAGGCAAGGACCGGCCATTTTCACTTCTTTTCTGGTGGAATGTCATCAGTTAAGGCGGGGCAGGGCATTTTCATTTCTTTTGTGTTTCTTCAGTTACTTCAGGCCATCTGGGCTTATACGTGCAAGTCACAGGGGATGCGATGGCTTGGCTTGGGCTCAGAGGCCTGACACACAGCTCTAGTAGAGAACCTATTTTTAATTGAAGAGTCTTTCACTTTCTGTATTTTTAATATTATTTGTTTTTTCCTTAGGTTTCTACAGAAGAAGGCTTGAGTCTTGCCCAAGAATATAATTGTGGTTTTTTTGAGACCTCTGCAGCCCTCAGATTCTGTATTGATGATGCTTTTCATGGCTTGGTGAGGGAAATTCGCAAGAAGGAGTCCATGCCATCCTTGATGGAAAAGAAACTGAAGAGAAAAGACAGCCTGTGGAAGAAGCTAAAAGGCTCTTTGAAGAAGAAGAGAGAAAATATGACATGATATCTCTGCTTTTGAGTTCCTCACTCTCTCTGAATTTTATTAGTTGGACAATTCCATATGTAGCATTCTGCTTCAATATTCTCTCTGTGTGTGTCTCTCTCTCTTTAAATATCTGCCCGTAGGTAAAAGCAAGATCTGCATAACTGTACCTCTTGAGATAGTTTTGTTTTGCCTTTAACAGTTGGATGGATTTTGTCAATCAGCTGGATATGCTGTTTAGTTTTTACAATATATTACTAAATAAAATTGACATTCCAATTGCCTCATTTCCCTTTAAAGAGTCTAGCTTCATTTGGTATGCTGTCTGGTTATAAAGGAAATATGCAAAATTGCAGCCAGAATGATAAAAGGCTCAGGGGATCTGCCTTTGCCTGATAACACTAGTTGTTTGCATTTCAGGAATCTCAGTAAATAATGAAGAAGCTCGGAAATAATTCAGAGCAGAAATCTGCAGCCTGGTCTTTTCTTAATTGTAGAAGTCATGGTGCTTCTTCTTGAATGCTCCAGAGATAAACCTTACAGGAATTATTCATAATAGGAACTGGTTTGGGGTCATTGGAGAGCTGAAATAAAATATCTGTGTATTTACAGTGCTCTGCCCCAGTTAAGCTGTAGCAAAATTATCACAGTGAAGGCACTGGGCTGTGGCAAAAGGATATTGTCTCTGTAGTGGGAAGAGAGAAGCCACTATGAATTTGGTGGTTCATATGCTCATTAAAGGATGCTTTGCTCCCCCCATTGAGGAGTCCTTCTTAGGGCTGCTTCACCTGCATCAGGACTATTTGTAGGGTATGAGGCTTGATGGCTCCGGAGACCCTGTGAGCTCCCTATATTGCCAAAATCTCCTCTCTTCCCTTATATTAAATGCTACCAGAGGCTTTTCTCTTGTTTGTTTTACAATGGCTCATCATGTAAAATGAAATTGCCCATTCACTCATTTTTTCCCATTGTGTGAATTGGTTTATTAAATTCAAGTTCAGAAAATACACTACCAGAGAGCAAGGTTCTGAATGTTTAATAGGCAAGCATGAAGAAGAAAACCATAAAGCTAAGCATGAGATGGAATCCATCAAGCCCATCTTCATGGGCTAAGGACAGTTTTTAATCATTAATTGGGGAAGAAGAGGGATGAGGGGCATAGTTTTCATGCGTGTCCGTGTGAAGAGACCACCAAACAGGCTTTCTGTGAGCAATAAAGCTGTTTATTTCACCTGGGTGCAGGCGGACTGAGTCCGAAAAGAACACAATGGAAAGAAAATGAGAGGTTCTAAGAGGCGGGCTAGTGGCTTATGCTATAGCATAGCCTGCCTTTGCTGGTGTGTGGCGATTAGGCCTGGTGGAACTGCCATCAATAAATCAAGCGTGATCAGGGTGAGGAACAGGAAAGAAGGAAATATGGGGAAATGGGGTGAATGTCAGGTGGATCAGAGAGATACAGTCATGGGGGTCAGGTGTGGTATCAGGAATAATGTGGGAGGCCGGATTGAAGTCTGGGCCAGGAACAATTGTAATTGTGGGACTTAATGAAGAGTGAGTACAGCTGAAGGAGCTGGGAAGCAGAAAGTATATGCGTCAGGTGTGAGGAAGAAAATAGATTTTGGAAGTTGTGAGAAATGTAGAGAGTGAATTGAGCATAGTTCGTGATTTTTAAGGCCTCTAAAAGTATTAAAGCAGCGGCAGCTGCTGCACACAGACATGAAGGCTAGGCTAAAACAGTAAGGTCAAGTTGTTTGGACAGAAAGGCTACAGGGTGTGGTCCTGGCTTTTGTGTAAGAATTCTGACCGCACTAACCATGCCTAGGAAGGAAAGGAGTTGTTGTTTTGTAAGGGATTGAGGTTTAGGAGATTAATCAGACACAATCAGCAGGGAGAGCATGTGTGTTTCAATGAGAATTATGCCGAGATAGGTAACAGATGAGGATGAAATTTGGGCTTGACTGAAGTAATGGGGGCTATCTGTGAAGCCTTGCGGCAGTACAGCCCAGGTAATTTGCTGAGCCTAATGGGTGTCAGGGTCAGTCTAAGTAAAGCGAAGAGAGGCTGGGATGAAGGGTGCAAAGGAATAGTAAAGAAAGCATGTTTGAGATCCAGAACAGAATAATGGGTTGTAGAGGGAGGTACTGAGGATAGGAGAGTATATGGGTTTGACACCATGGGGTGGATAGGCAAACAATCTGGTTGATAAGGCGCAGATTCTGAACTAACCTGTAAGCCTTGGCTGGTTTTAGCACACGTGAAATGGGGGAATTGTAAGGGGAGTTTATAGGCCTTAAAAGGCCATGCTGTAGCAGGCAAGTGGTAACAGGCTTCAATCTTTTTAAAGCGTGCTGTGGGATGGGATATTGGCATTGAGGGGGGTAAGGGTGATTAGGTTTTAATGAGGTTGTAAGGGGTGCATGATCAGTCGTCAAGGAGGGAGTAGAGTATCTTATACATGTGGATTAAGGTGGGGGGATATGAGAGGAGGATGTGAAGGAGGCTTTGAACTGGGGAAAAGGGCAGCAATTAGGTGTGGCTGTAGTCCAGGAAGTCAGGGAAGTAGATAATTTAGTTAAAATGTTTTGGCCTAATAAGGGAACTGGGCAGGTGGGGATAACTAAAAAGGAGTGCTTAAAAGAGTGTTGTCTAAGTTGGCACCAGAGTTGGGGAGTTTTAAGAGGTTTAGAAGCCTGGCTGTCAATAACCACAACAGTTATGGAGGCAAGGGAAACAGGCCTTTGAAAAGAAGGTAATGTGGGGTGGGTAGCCTCCATATTGATTAAGAAGGGGACGGGCTTACTTTCCACTGTGAGAGTTACCCAGAACACCTGTAATGATCTTGTAGGCTTCCAAGGTGATCGGGCAGTGTCAGTCTTCAGCTGCTAAGCCGAGAAGATCCGGGAAGCAGTCAGTCAGAGAGCCTTGAGCCAGAGTTCCAGCGGCTCTGGGAGTGGCTACCAGGTGAGTTGAACAGTCCGATTTTAAGTGGGGTCCTGCACAGATGGGATGTGGCTTAGGAGGAATCCCAGACTGTGGGCATTCCTTGGCCCAGTGGCCAGATTTCTCGCACTTGTAGAAGCTCCTGGGGGAGGAGGTTCTGGAGGAACCCCTGGCAGCTGCAGTTCGGGCATTTGGAGTTCTTATGTGCTGGAGATGTGGCTGGGGTTTGTCTCACAGTGGAGGCAAGGAATTTCAACTCAGAAATACATTGCTACTTGGCTGCCTCTACTCTATTGTTGTACACCTTGAAGGTGAGGTTAACTAAGTCCTGTAGTGGAGTTTGAGGGCTGGAATTTAATTTTTGGAGTTTTATTTAAAGTCAGGAGCAGATTGAGTAATAAAATGTATATTGAGAATAAGATGGCCTTTTGACCTTTTAGGGTCTAGGGCTGTAAAGCATCTCAGGGTTGCTGCCGAACAAGCCATGAACTGGGCTGGGCTTTTCATATTTGATGAAAGAGACTAAAGGCTAACTGATTTGGGAGAGGTTGGATAAAGAAAAAGGAGCATTAACCTTGACTATGCCTTTAGCTTCAGCCACCTTTATAAGAGGAAATTGCTGAGCAGGTGGGGGAGGGCTAGTCGCGGAACGAAACTGTAAGCCAGACCAGGTGTGAGGGGGGAGGTAATAAAAAGATTATAGGGTGGAGGAGCAGAGGCTGAGGAAGAATTTGGGACCCAGCTCGGCCTGGCGAGGAGCAGCCTGGGGAGGAGGGGAGAGGTCAGATGGGTCTGTAGAAAAGAAAGATTAGAAAGACTCAGCGATGTTTGGGATTGGGACTGAGGGGAGAGGTGGGAGGGAAAGAAGGAAGATTTGGGATGAGTTGCATTAGGCACAGAGACTAGAGAGGCACTGATATGTAAAAGAATGCCTGGACATCAGGCATCTCAGACCGTTTGCCCATTTTATGACAAGAATTATTTAGATCTTGCAGGATGGAAAAATTGAAAGTGCCGTTTTCTGGCTATTTGGAACAACTGTCGAGTTTGTATTGGGGTCAAGTGGCATTGCAGAAGAAAATAAGGCATTTAGGTTTTAGGTCAGGTGTGAGTTAAAGAGGTTTTAAGTTCTTGAGAGCACAGGCTAAGGGAGAAGAAGGAGGAATGGAGGGTGGAAGGTTGCCTATGATGAAGGAGGCAAGTTTAAAGAACAGGGAGAGTAGAGACACGGAGGGAAGCTGTTCGGGGGTTCTTACCCTCCAGAAAAGCGGAAAAGGGTCGGGATGTAGAAATAAGGGATCAGGGTGCAGAGATATGAGGTTGGGGCATGGAAATAAGGGATTGGGGTGCAGAGATATAAGAGGTTGGGGTACTTGCCTCTCCACCAGAAAAGTGGGACTTGCCGCTAAGGGTGAAGGAGAAGGGGTTGAGGGGTTCTTGCCCTTGCTCCAGAAAAGCAGAGAAGGGGTAGAGACATGGAGAGAAGGGGTTGGAGTACTTGCCCCTCCCCCAGAAAAGCGAGACTCGCTGCTAAGGGTGAAGGACCAAGGTAGGTGTCCCTGCATGGTCTGACACCTCTGAAACTTGGGTGAATAATCAGAGAGGAATCCCTGCAATGGTTAAACACCAAGGGAAGCCTGCCTTCCCAGTCCATGACTGGCGCCGGAGTTTTGGGTCCACGGATAAATCGTGTCTCCTTTGTCTCTACCAGAAAAATGAAAGGAACTGAAATTAAGAGAAGGGAGAGATTGAAGTGCGGTGCCAAGATTGAAAGGAGAAAGAGGTTGAGGGATAGTGAGGGAGATTGGAGAAGAGAGTAAAAAGAGGCCACTTACTGGATTTGAAATTGGTGAGATGTTTCTTGGGCTGATCGGTCTGAGGACCTGAGGTTGCAGGTGGACCTTTCTTACGGAGCAAAGAGCAGGAGGACAGGGGATTGATCTCCCAAGGGAGGTCCCCCGATCCGAGTCACAGCACCAAATTTCATGCGCATCTGTGGGAAGAGACCACCAAACAGGCTTTGTGTGAGCAATAAAGTTGTTTATTTCACCTGGGTGCAGGCGGGCTGAGTCAGAAAACAGAGTCAGCGAAGGGAGATAGGAGTGGGGCCGTTTTATAGGATTTGGGTAGGTAAAGGAAAAAGGGGCATTGTTCTCTGGTGGGCAGGAGTGGGGGTCACAAGGTGCTCAGTAGGGGAGATTTTTGAGCCAGGATGAGCCAGGAAAAGGAATTTCACAAGACAGTGTCATCAGTTAAGGCAGGAAGAGGCCATTTTCACTTCTTTTGTGGTGGAATGTCATCAGTTAAGGCAGGAACCGGCCATCTGGATGTTGTGTACCTGCATGTCACAGGGGATATGATGGCTTAGCTTGGGCTCAGAGGCCTGACAATAGTTATCATTCAATATTCAATCATTTATTCTTCTTTATTCACAATGCCTCTGGTACTTGAGAATTCAGAAATGAATCACTCAGACATGGGCCCTGTAGCTTAACATTTACCTATGAGTTTCTCTCCACTGAAAGAACAATGAGATTACAAATTCTCAGACAAGAAAAAGACATTTTACATAGTGATACAGATACAGCTAAAAGAGAATTTAGGGATTATCATTTTTTAGATGCTGAACCGGAAATTAGCCTTTCAGGATATTGTACCTGTGGGACCTTTTATTGCTTGAGGCCAAAGCTGTTTCTCAAACCCTCTTAGACTTCACTTTTGTTCTCTTAGACCCTGGGATCAAGGAACTTGTCATATACTTATCTTTTGCTAGTAACTACTGCCACTTTATCCCTAGGGTTTTACTCAAGCCACATCTTCTATGGAGTGAGGCACAAACTAACCAGTTTTCCCCTATCTTATATTGCCACTAAAACCAGATCCACTGCACCTTTTAATTGTAAAGGATTCATAATTAGGAGGAAAGCCAAAAAAAAAAAAAAACAAGGAGACAACATGAAGACATGAAGATAGCAAGAGTCTTTCTCATAGTCTTAGAACTGGTCAATGTTTTCTCCTTTCTTTGCCTTGGAACGTTTAATCCTTTGCTTTTGTCCCATTAAACCGGCACACTCACCTCCAGTACATTCTTTGCCTTTTGCAGCCCAGGGCCTCAGAACCCTCCAAGCCTGGGAAAGACATATGAATACTGCCATCCATCAGCGACTCTCCTGTTTGCCAAAAGATGCAATCTAGGAAATAATACTTGGCACCTATTTTCCAATGATGAGCCTGCATTTTTGAAAACCTGTTGATTGCCCTATACATAAATAATAGTGTTTGGCATATTTTCTAACACAGTCAAATCTTCATACATTTTAACTTTTATCTTTCATTGTCAACTCTTCTGCCTTTGGCTCTAGAGTTCTCTAGCTCATTTCTCCTTTGCTCTTTTCTTTATGCTTCTAGAGTCCTGGTAAATATTTATGTAGCTTAGAAATTGTCACTGAGGCTTGGATTGGGGAACAGATACCAAGTCCAATCATTTTATTCTATAGTAGAAAGGAGTTCTGTAAATTATAACCCACATGCTAAAAGAATACAAGGTAATTATCACCAGCAGAGACAGAGGCAGACATTGAGCATTATTTTAAACCAGTCTTTCTTTCAAAAGAATGAACCAAAAGAAAGTGTCCCATAATGAAACCTAGATATTTATGCCAAGGGCTATTGAATCACTCTTGTTTGTGTAAGAACAAAATATCAAGATCTTGTTTTTCTAATTATATCCCTGAAAATTTCTTACCAGACTTAGGACATCTAAGTAATTCCCCAAAACTCAGAGAACTACAGTGTGCATACGCCTTCATTGCCAAGCAAGTCTCTAAAAGCTTTTGCCCAATATGCATAAATGTTTGTTGTAGGCCAATGTGTAGTCATCCAACACAATTGATCAAATAGCAATGAAATGCCTACTGTGTACCAAAAACTTTTCTGGATACTGCACGTGTGTGTGTATGTGTGTATATTTGGTGAAAAGGTACTAGGAAACTCTGAATACAATCACTGTCCCTCAGAAAAGTATCATTTACCTATGTTAGGGTATTTCTTTATTAATTTATCTTATAGACATGCATGACTAAATAATTTCTCAGATCAGAGACAAATGGGAGCCTAAGATGTTATATTTTTTGTTCAGGAAGCACTAGTTGAACCTGCAAACTTCTGTATAAAATATCAGTGAGGAAAAAACTTGGGCAGTTGGGCTACACATAATTTGTACAATGCTCAGATGCACAAGGAACAGATAACTGGTTTATTTCTCTATAATTTATCTGTTCTTTCTCATGAACTCCTGACTAAGGGGGAGCTGGTGGCAGAAGCGACTAAATTTAGCTCATGCCAGTAATTTAGTGCTAATCTGAGACAATAATTTAAGACATTTCTTTAACTAACCAACCTCTGCTGGGTGCAGTTGGGTCAGTGTTTGATTATTCAAAGTTCTTCTCTGTTTATTCTCCTTTTCAAATTGCATCTGGGTATAGGAGAAAGGTGTGGCTTTAGTGACCTCATAGCAGTAGTTTCCTTCTCTTCTGTGCCCTGTGGTATCCCCTGTATCTTTTGTGATCTTTTAAACTCAAGATCTTCTCTAACACTCTTTACTGGGCTGGTTGACTATGAGGTATGTCAGGGGTTGGCAAGTGTGCCATGAAAAACAGGCGGTCTCTACTGGAGCCAATGAACTTGTCCCTTTTCCATGGGTCTCAAAGTCCTTTCCAACACAGTTCTTTATTCTGGCCCAGGTCCTTCTAGGCCACCTCTCCCAGCACCTCTGCCACCATTTTGGATCCCTGACATGACACAAAGAGGGCACTGGGATTCCTGAGTACTGCTTCGGTGAAGCTGTTCTAGTTCTCTGAACCCCCTCTGTCTAGCCCATGTGTGGATGCCCCAAGGAGTCCAGATTACTCCTAATATTTCTTGGCAAAAGTGATATACAAGCACAGACCAATGGGAATGGAGCTTGACTGAAAATACTGAGTGTGCCCATGGCTATGAGGAAGTTTGTCAGTAGCTCCAGGGTTCCCAAAGCAACCTCACACCATATTCAGCCCAAAAGGCTTTGGGCGGGGGGTTAAGAAGAAAATCGTGGTGAGTGACCCATTTGCTTTATTTATTCATTATTTACTTATTTATTTATTTAGAGACAGGGTCTTGCTCTGTTTTCCAGGCTGAAGTTCAATGGTGAGATCATCGCTCATTGCAAGCTCGAACTTTTAAGTAATCTGACAAGATTGCTCTTCTGATAAGAAACAAAACAGAATTTAGTAGTCAAAGATGTGAAATGATGCCCTTTTTTAGGGGGCTTCTGTTCTTCCACTGAAGCACTAAATATATATAAAGATATATTTATATATCTTAAAAAACATATATGTGTGTATATATATACGTGTATGTATATGTATGTATATATATGTGTGTATATATGTCTATATATGTGTATATATATATCTGTGTGTGTGTGTATATATATATACATATATATAGAGAGAGAGACAATGATGGGTCAATACAACTTTCAAGATATGGAAATATATTTTAAAAATTTAAAAATATAATGGTCTGGCCAGGTGTGGTGGCTCACTCCTGTAATCCCAGCACTTTGGGAGGCTGAGGCAGGTGGATCACCTGAGGTCAGGAGTTCAAGACCAGCATGGCCAACATGGCAAAATCCTGTCTTTACTAAAAATACAAAAATTAGCTGGGCGTGGTGGCATGCATATGTAATCCCAGCTACTTGGGGGCCTGAGGCAGGAGAATTTCTTGAACCCAGGAGGCGGAGATTGCAGTGAGCCCAGATCGTGCCACTGCACTCCAGCTTGGGTAACAGAGTGAGACTTCATCTCAAATAGGTAGGTAGATAGGTAGGTAAGTAGGTAGATAGATGATAGATGGATAGATGGATAGATAGATAGACAGATAGACAGACAGATAGGGCATGGTAGCTCACGCCTGTAATGCCAGCACTTTGGGAGGCTGAGTTGGGCAGATCACCTGAGGTCAGGATTGCAAGACCAGCCTGGCTGACATGGTGAAACCCAATTTCTACTAAAAATACAAAAAATTAGCTGAGCGTGGTGGTGTGCACCTGTAATCCCAGTTACTTGGGAGGCTGAGGCAGAAGAATCACCTGAACTCAGGAGGCGGAGGTTGCAGTGATCCAAGATTTTGCCATTGAACTCCAACTTGAGCAACAAGAGCTAAATTCAGTGTCAAAAAAAAAACCAAAAGATAGATAGATGATAGTTGATAGATGATAGATAGATAGATGATAGATAGATAGATAGATAGATAGATAGATAGATAGATAGATGATAGATAGATAGATCTCCATTACATATGAGCATCTTTGTGTAAAAAGTCATAGCTCTTCTGATGTGAGTCTTTACATGATTTAAGACTGAGCCCTAAAACCTACCTGGCTTAAATCCTCTATTTTCAGCTTGTGCTTAAATCCTTCTACTTGGCTTGAAGTTTTTCTCTTAGAGTTTCTATTTGGGGTTAGATAGCAGAAGTGCAGCCATTCTTTCAGCCCACCCATCCACTATTAAATGTAAATGTTAAGAAAGTAGTAAATTTAGTCATCTCATTAAAATATCAACAACATAAATATATTTGTCATATGATCTAGTTGCTATTTTTGAAAGCTAAGCAAAGGGGCCTATGGTGGAAGGATCAAAGAACATGGGAAATTTGAAGATAAGAAAGGGAACCTAGACCATTCGTCATTTTGGGGGTAATAGGCATAAATCATCTATTGTACCTAAGACTTTGGATTCATGGGATAGAACAAAGTAACCAGAGGCCACAGGATAAAAGGATTACTAAGAGAAATAAATGGATGAGGAACAACAAAGCAGGGTGGGAAGTAAGAATGTAATGCAAAACTCACCCAGATTTACCATATTCTACTTTTTTCATCCATTTGCTTCAGTCTAGTTCAACCTTTAATTCTCCACGATATATGAAACCTGGTGTCTCTGTCTTCCTTCAAAAATACTGGTCCAAATTATTCTTATGGACAAAAGAGTACATTTATAAATTGACCTTTCAGCCCTGTAAAAAACTGGTGCATAGTTTTAAAGATAATGTCAGTGTGATTTGTATTCCATCCACTTTTTTAATATTCCATAGAAATTAACCTTGTGTCTTAAAGAAAAAGTTAAATTACATAACAGATAAACAGTGTGTCAGGAAACCACATAAATTATTTCAACCCAGTCTTCCCCTATAGAGAGAGAAACTGAGGCCCCAAGGAAGGAAAAGTCCCAAGGCAGGTGAGGTCAGTCAAGCTCCGTCTACCTCGTGAAGTACCTTCACTGCTATTTGTGACTTAATATGCCAAAATCCAGTGTAAAAATGCCAGTGATGAAAAACTCAAGGAAGAGGCAAATGGAAAGAAGAAGTGACAACTTTAGGCTTGAATGAAACTTCAGACATCAAATTTTGCTAGAATGACTTTAGATTATTGTATTTTCCATTTTAGTAAAATTTTAGTAAATATAATCTCAAAAGTAGATTTTTTAGTAAATTTAACCTCAAAAGAAGGAACAAACATATTCTCCTTGTGCACCTGTTATGCCATTAAGATTATAACAATAATTTATGCTGTGAACTGTCTGTGTTGCATTGTTCAGTCTTCTCTAGAGGTGTAATTAAAGCCATATAATAAATACATTTTAAAATATGGTTTCTGGAACAGATCCATAGTGTCTCTTTAAAATCTAAATTCCTTTAAAAATATGAGGACTGATTGCCTTCCTTTCTAGGTAAGACGAATAAGACACTGAAAGCAATGCCATTGAAAGTCACTCCCTTCAGGGTAGTACATTAGACAAGGGAGTGAAAGCATCAATTAAGAGAAGTTTGCCAAAGGTTTTTAATTTATTACTGTTGAGAAATGCTGTATTTACAGCAATTAGACTGTACTTTTAAATGTAGAACAGGTAAAGTGAGAAATAAAAGCACTGTTAATGTGTCAGTACCCTGCAGATGTTTAGTAAGCCCCAAAACCCTATCAATTACAGACTCAAGAGCTTTCTGTTTGCATCATGCCAGAATCATAGACTCTGTGACTTTGGGTCAGTGAAGTCCTTCACCTCTCTGAGCACTAAGCTTTACTATATAAAGTGGGAATGGGATTAGGATATAGAAAGACATTCCCTGAATGCTTTAGCTTGGCCTCTGGAATATATTGTATAATATACTATATATCATATCTTCTGAATTCATTAGGATTTAATAGGTTAATAATAGAAGTTACTCATATCCTTTCAGTTATCAGTGGAAATAAAGAGGACCTCTATGGTAGTAAATGTATGGTCTCAAATGTCAAACTAAAATGATAGGTGAACCACAAATTCAGAAGTAGATAATTGGCTCACAGATCATTCAATTTCACTTATTCATGTATTCATTCAGTTACTTAATATTTTGAACTCTTGTGTGCAACACACTCTACACAGCATTGTTTATTAACCCCTCAGTAATCAACACAGTGAGCCAAACCATTCATCCATATAGTAAGAAAACATTTTCTGAGAACCCATTTTGTGTCAAGGACTGCATTAAGCTTGCAGATAAAATTGTACTAAAATAGCCATGGTCCTTGCTCTCTTTGAGCTTATGGTCTAATCAGGGAAAGATGGCTATGAAATAGTTACATTTGTAATTCTAAATTTGCGACTGCAGTCAATGCAATAAAGGAGAGTTTGAGTACATAAATATTGTCCGTAATAGGAGAATTTGATCTAGTTGAGGAGGTCAGGGCTTCTCTGAAGATAGGAGGATTCAGTTGCCATGTAAAGAATGAACACCAATTATCTAGACCAAGAGGAAAGAGAAGATATTAAGGGGTTTCTCGCAGTAAGACCAGCATGAGCATCATCCCTGTGGCAATTGGGCAAATGGTAAGTAATGGAGAGCAATATTACAGGAAATGAAAGGAAAAAAAAGATCTGTGAAATAATGAGACAGGAGGGAAAATTTGGGAATAAGACCATGTGTGTCCACTTGAGGGGGGGTTGAGAGAAACCAGAGGCTCTTAAAGGAATTTAAACAGTGGGATGAAATAACAATTATTTGCCTTTTAAAATGGTAATTCTTGCTCTGGAGAATTGATTGGAAGGAGAAAAGAGTATGCCATGATTGTATTTTATTTATGAGCAATTATGTAATCTAATACCTATATTCAGGGCTGAATAAAAATTTAAAAGAATTGGTCACTCTTTAGAGAAATGTGATGCTATCATTTTTCACAGCAATGACGACCCATTCTTTCTTTCTACTTACAACAAATTTTACAAAGCCCTTCTCCAAACAATCTGAGTATTTTATGCAGGCCAAGAAGTTCTTCAGACTTTTTTAAAGGCAGTTTGATGTAGAGCAACTTTATTTGGCAACTAAATGCAAGACGGATTGAGATGAGAAAACAGTGATAGCTAGATGATAATTTGACAGGTACCAGCTATAATCTTGGTTCAAAATTGGGCAAGTGTGGTCTAGGGTGATAGTATGGAAGTGAAGGGTAAAAACTATGTATATAGATTCCCCAGTTGTACCCTTTTCAGCACAAGACTGCACAGGCCATGGCTTTTGGAAAAGGCTGTTTCATGAGCTAGGGCATGGCAAAATAATAAAATCATGTTCCTGGGGACTTATCTCTTTCCTCCATTTTGTGTGTTTTCTTCATCATTTTAATACTATTGAAGGTGACCTTCATTTTGTTCTTTCAAAACTGCCTATCACTTTATGCTCACTGGTTTCAGAATGAATGGTTTTAAAGAACCAAATAAGCAGTAAAATGTTAGGCAAGCTACAATCTCTCTGAGCTCCGAGCTTCTCATTTCTTAATCTGTAAAATGGGAATAATAGTGAGGCCTATTTCACAAATTAGTATAAAATATAAATGAGATTAAGCACATTAAAATACATCACAGGGTCTTATATAGAGAATAATCAATGAGTAAGTAAGTAAATGAATAAACATATTGTGTTGTTGAAGTAACACAACTGTGCTCGTTCCTAGAAAGAACACTTTTTCTAGGCTTTCCCTAGAAAAGATGGGACAATCGGGCCAGGTGTGGTGGATCATGCCTGTAATCTTAGACTTTAGGAGGCCGAAGCGGGTGGATCACTTAAGATCAGAAGTTTGAGACCAGCCTGGACAACAGGGCAAAACCCTGTCTCTATCAAAAATACAAAAAATAGCTGGGCGTGATGGTGTGTGCCTGTAATCTCAGCTACTTGGGAGGCTGAGGCAGAAGAATCACTTGAACCTGGGAGGTGGAAGTTGTAGTGAGCTGAGATTGTGTCACTGCACTCCAGCCTGGATGACAAAGCAAGACTTCATTTTAAATAAATAAATAAATAATAAAACAGGAAAAGATGGGACAATCTTACTATAACTCTACTGATATGTACTTTAGCAGAGAATACATAAATTCATTTAGAAAATATTTGCCTTCTACCTTCTGGAAGCTGATCAGCAGGGGGTTCTCAGATAATTCAAAATGAAGATAATTTATGACCCTTAAAATAAAGAGAGAAGAAATCTTTTTTTGTCTTTCCAGTCTAGAAAAAAAGTTAAAAAGTATCGTTCTCCCACTAAGACTTCAGCCTACAGGAAAGAACCACTGCTAAAACCTCATGGTCAGAAAAAGGATAATAAAGTATTTGAAGATAGTAAGGTACATCCTAGTCCACTGAAAGTCAGGTCATTGTCTCTTGTGTATCATTTCTTAATCAAGTCAATGAACTTTAAGTAAATCAAAGTCTTCATGGAAAAGGATTTTTCCCACTGATATTATCACATCTGTATGCTTATTGAATGCCTTATAATTCAACTAATATTCAACAACACAATTTTATAATTTCCCAAATATAGAACAGCTAACAAGTTTGAAACGAGATGTTCATGTGATGCAGACAATTATATTTCAATTTATCAAAGAAATGAAATCTAGAAAGTCTTTGATAAACACTGCTTAAATGTTTAAGCAGGCATATTTTGGAGAATATGAGATAAAACAGAGCATAATTAAAGGAAAATGGATGGGAAAGAGCATCTCAATTTCAAATAAATTATATTTTACCCAAATCCCAAATTTCACTCAACTGCAAAACTAGCAAACTCATATCTTCAAAGAAAAATCTAAAGGTTCCACATTATTAAAAAGAGAAAATGGGAAACAACATATTTATTGTAGGTCAGCCTTTCCAAATGTCCATCTTAAGTATGGAAATTTAATTTACACTGAAATATTAATTCAAGACCACTGATTTACTTTGCAAAGAGATTCTTCAATTTTATTTATATCCACTTCAGTAAATGTAGCCCTGGCCCTGACCCCACACTTTTAAAAGAGTTTTCTTTTTGGAGAGACTGAAAGCCCTGAAAAGCATACAACAAAGCCAAGGGGCACATAGAAGAAAACACAGAAGAGAAAGAAGGTCAAAAGTCCAGAGCTGGATGAATAGCATTAATGTTAAAATCATAAGAATTGTAGAAGATCAATAAAAAGACAAATGGCTAAGGGAAAAGACAGAAAGAATGAAAGCAAAACAGCTTTATTGTATATAAATAATTAACTGTAATAGAAGTTAGGAATAGGAAACAATGTTGAAGGCACAAAAATGAATTTAAAATAGTAGAATCAAATATTATTTGTTCCTTGTTCAAAATCACTGAAAGCTTCTCATCACTGCAAAGCTTTGATGCAGATCCTAAATTTCTACATGACCAGCCCTGACTAAGTCTCTTACCTTGTCTTCTAGCCCTTTGTGTCTACTTAGGAATCTCACATGATATTTCTAACTGAATTCAATTCAACAAACATTTTCTTTACCTTCTCTGTCAATTGAAATGTTTTCAGCTTTGAGTAACAGAAAACCCAACTGAGAAGGATTTAAACCACACAAGGGCCTTGTTACTGTATATAACGAAGAGTAAAACAAGGTAGGATTGCTTCAAGGTGGCTCTGGGTTAGTTAATTCAGTATCTCGAATGTGTCTGGAAGGACTTTTGAACTTTTATTCTGCCTTTCTTAATGTTTGACTAGCTTCCTCTCAGTTACAAGACAGCTGTGGCATCACACTCTCCCCATATCTATGTCCATAAGAAAGCAAAGGGACTATTTCTTCCTTGTTACTTTAAGAGCTAAGCAGCTTCCCCAGAAGCAGTATCTGCAGACTCACCCTTACATCTCATTGATCAGAATCAAGTTACATGGCATTGGTTTGGGGAATGTTATTACAATGATTAATTTAGACAAATAGAGATTTGTCTACCGGTTCAGACTTTTGTAAAAAACATAGAGCCGTGTGGAAAAGACTAGTTAGTTGACAAAATCAAGGTTATCTTAGCAAGGAGGTGTTGGGGGAGAAAAGTGTGGAGTATGTCTCTGGAGTAGGCCACAGACACAAGCTGCAACACCCTCTATATGCCAGGCATATGCCTGGTAAAACTCATGAGAAGATAAAGGCACAAATCATCATTTGAACTTCAGGGAATTGCATCTCAAATGCAAAACTTTCCCAGTTGACTTTGTGCATGAGTGTTAAGGCAAGCCTCTTGGGAATATCAGCTAGGGTGCTTTTTAATTTTTTTAAATTTTTTATTTTTTATTTATTTTTTATTATACTTTAGGGTTTTAGGGTACATGTGCACAATGTGCAGGTTTGTTACATATGTATCCATGTGCCATGTTGATTTCCTGCACCCATTAACTCGTCATTTAGCATTAGGTGTATCTCCTAATGCTGTCCCTCCCCTCTCCCCCCACCCCACAACAGTCCCCGGAGTGTGATGTTCCCCTTCCTGTGTCCATGAGTTCTCATTGTTCAATTCCCACCTATGAGTGAGAAGGATTAAGAAAATGTGGCACATATACACCATGGAATACTATGCAGCCATAAAAAATGATGAGTTCGTGTCCTTTGTAGGGACATGGATGAAACTGGAAAACATCATTCTCAGTAAACTATCGCAAGGACAAATTTTTTATTTTTTTACTGACACATTGTAATTGTACATATTTATGTGGGGAAACTTGATTTTTTTTTTAATTTTACTTTAAGTTCTGGGATACATGAGCAGAACGTGCAGGTTCGTTAAATAGGTATACATGTGCCATGGTGGTTTGCTGTACCTATCAACCTGTCATTTAGGTTTTAAGCCCTGCATGCATTAGGTATTTGTCCTAATGCTCTCCCTCTCCTTGCCCCCCACCATGTGACAGGTCTCAGTGTGTGATATTCCCCTCCCTGTGTCCATGTGTTATTGTTCAACTCCCACTTATGAGTGATGAGTGAGAACATGCAGTGTCTGATTTTCAGTTCCTGTGTTAGTTTGCTGAGAATGATGGTTTCTAGTGTCACCCATGTCCCTGAAAAGGACATGAACTCATTCCTTTTTATGGCTGCATAGTATTCCATGTTATATGTGTGCTACATTTTTCTTTATTCAGTCTATCATTGATGGGCATTTGGCTTGGTTCCAAGTCTTTGCTATTGTAAATAGTGCTGCAATAAACATGTGTGCATGTGTCTTCATAGTAGAATGATTTGTAATCCTTTGGGTATATACTCAGTAATGGGATTGCTGGATCAAATGGTATTTCTGGTTCTAGATCCTTGAGGAATTGCCATACTGTCTTCCACAATGGTTGAACTAATTTACAGTCCCACCAACAGTGTAAAAGCATTCCTATTTCTTCACAGCCTCGCCAGCGTCTGTCGTTTCCTGACATTTTAATAATCACCATTCTAACTGTCATGAGGTGGTATCTCAGTGTGGTTTTGATTTCCATTTCTCTAGTGATCAGTGATGATGAGTTTTTTACATAAGTTTGTGGCTGCATAAAGTCTTCTTTTAAGAAGTGCCAGTTCATATCCTTCACCCACTTTTTGATGGAGTTGCTTGTTTTTCCTTATAAATTTGTTGAAGTTCCTTGTAGATTCTGCATATTAGCCCTTTGTCAGATGGACAGATTGCAAAAATTTTCTCCCATTCTGTACATTGCATGTTCACTCTGATGGTAGTTTCTTTTGCTGTGCAAAAGCTCTTTAGTTCAGTTAGATCCCATTTGTCAACTTAGGCTTTTGTTGCAATTGCATTTGGTGTTTTAGTCATGAAGTATTTGCCCATGCCTATGTCCTGAATTGTATTGCCCAGGTTTTCTTCTAGGGTTTTGCAGTTTTGGGTTTTACATTTAAGTCTTTAATCTAGCTCAAGTTAATTTTTGTATAAGGTGTAAGGAAGGGGTCCAGTTTCAGTTTTCTGCATATGGGTAGCCAGTTTTCCCAGTACCATTTATTAAATAGGGAATCCTGTCCCCATTGCTTGTTTTTGTCAGGTTTGTCAAAGATCAGATGGTTGTAGATGTGTGGTGTTATTTCTGAGGCCTCTTTTCTGTTCCATTGGTCTCTATATTTGTTCTGGTACCAGTACCATACTCTTTTGGTTACTGTAGCCTTGTAGTATAGTTTGAAGTCAGGTAGTGTGATGCCTCCAGCTTTGTTCCTTTTGCTTAGGATTGTCTTGGCTATGTGGCTCTATTTTTGTTCCATATGAAATTTAAAGTAGTTTTCTCTAATTCTGCAAAGAAAGTCGTTGGTAGCTTGATGGGAACAGCATTGAAACTACAAATTACTTTGGTCAGTATGGTAATTTTCATGATATTGATTCTTCCTATCCATGAGCATGGATGGAATTTGTTTCCATTTGTTTGTGTCCTCTCATTTCCTTGAGCAGTGGTTTGTAGTTCTCCTTGAAAAGGTCCTTCGCATCCCTTGTGAATTGTATTCCTAGGTATTTTATTTTCTTTGTAGCAATTGTGAATGGGAGTTCACTCATGATTTGGCTTTCTGCTTGTCTATTATTGATGAAGAGGAATGCTTGTGATTTTTGCACATTGATTTTGTATCCTGAGACTTTGCTGAAATTGTTTATCAGCTTAAGGAGGTTTTGGGCTGAGACAATGTGGTTTTCTAAATATACAATCATGTCAACTGCAAACAGAGACAACTTGACTTCCTCTCTTCCTATTTGAATACTCTTTATTTCCTTCTCTTGCCTGATTGCCCTTGCCAGAACTTCCAATACTATGTTGAATAGGAGTGGTGAGAGAGGGCATCTTTGTCTTGTGCCAGTTTTCAAAGGGAATGCTTTCAGCTTTTGCCCATTCAGTATGATATTGGCTATGCGTTTGTCATAAATAGCTCTTATTATTTTGAGATATGTTCTATCAATATCTAGTTTATTGAGAGTTTTTAGCATGAAGGATGTTGAATTTTATGGAAGGCCATTTCTGCATCTGTTGAAATAATCACGTGGTTTTTGTCATTGTTTCTGTTTATGTGATGGATTATTTTTATTGATTTGTATATGTTGAACCAGCCTTGCATCCCAGGGATAAAGCTGACTTGATCATGGTGGATAAGCTTTATGAACTTTATTTCTTATCTCTTTATGGATCCAGAACAACAAAGAACTCCTCTACCATTCAGAAAATTACCTATAAATGAACTAAATATGCAATGTGCTGCTAAAACACAGAAGAAACAAGTAAGGTCTATCTGCATATACGATTATTTTCATATATAAAAAAGTTTTAATATTTTCTGTTCCCCAATTTTCCAATTAGTCTGTATCTATATGTTCTATATAACCTGAAGTTGTTAATTTTTTGTTTTTTTAAAGTTTATGTGGGTACATAGTAAGTGTATATATTTATGGGGTACATGAGATGTCTTAATACAGACATGCAATGTGAAAAAAGCTCATCATGGAGAATAGGGTATCCATCTTTTGAGCATTTACCTTTTGAGTTACAAACAATCCAATAACATTCTCTAAGTTATTTTATAATATGCCATTAAGTTATTATTGACCATAGTCACTTTACTGTGCCGTCAAATAGGAGGTCTTATTTAGTCTATTTTTTGTACCCATTAACCATACCCACCTCCCCTCAACCACTCACTACCCTTCCTAGCCTCTGGTAACCACTCTTGCACTCTCTATGTCCATGAGTTCAATGGATTGGATTTTTAGATACCACAATTAAGTGAGAACATGTGATGTTTGCTTTTCTGTGCCTGGTTTATTTCACGTAATGATCTCCAGTTCCATTCATGTTGTTGCAAATGACTGGATCTCCTTAATTTTATGGCTGAATAATACGCCATTGTGTATATGTACTACATTTTCTTTATTCATTCATCTGTTGATGGACACTTAGGTTGCTCCCAAAGCTTACCTATTGTTATTAGTGCTGCAACAAACAGAGGAGTGCAGATATCTCTTAGATATACTGATTTGCTTTAAATATTTAAATAGACATTTCTCAAAAAAAGACATACAAATGGCAAACAGATATATGAAATGGTGGTCAACATCATTGATCACCAAAGCAATACAAATCAAAACTACAATGAGTTATTATCTCACCCCAGTTAAAATGGCTTATATCTTAAAAGGCAATAATTTGAGCTTTTGATATATCAAGAAAGTAAGATGTTAATTCCTTTGCAAAGAGAAAGATGTATATGATCGTACTAATATATCTGATTACATAGTAAATATGTTCTTGAAAATTGGCATGCATACATTTATTTTTTAAAACTTTCAGACTGAAAAATGTCCATCAAAGTATTGTGTGTGTGTAAAATGTTCATGTATCTGTATAAATTATGTATAGTTAACGTAATGTATCTACAATTTGATGTCTTTCCTTTTTCACTCAATTCTTTATAAATATGATTCTTAATGACTACAGAATAATCTATCATATGTAAGTACTATATATTACTTGATCATTCATCTAATTTTGGACATTTAATTTGTTTCTGGGTTTTCAATATTAGTAATACCACAGGAGTGACATATGTATACACAATTTTTGTCTACCTTTCAAATTATTTCCTCAAGATTTTAGGACAAATTATTAAAAGTGTCAAATTATTTTCCAGGAAGGTTATAGCAATTTATACTCCCCAAAAGGTGCTACGAATAATGATATATTTCAGCTGTAACTACAGCTAGAACTTGTTACAGGGCAAGATGTAAAACATCATTATTTTTTAAAAGATTTACTTTTCTTATCCTGTTATCAGATCGGGGAGTTTTTTATTATTTTCCATCTTTGTTCAAAAGTCCATTCTCACTGAAAAATTAACCTCCCTAAATTTCTAAGACCAGTGGGATTGTTCAAGGACTGATGTCCACACAAATAGAGACATAGACTTATACACACCCTTGCTTTTTGCCTGAATCTTCTCCTGTTCTCAGGTTAAACCTCTCCTAACTCTTCACTCTCATTACCAGGCAACCCCTCTCTAGTAGGTCAGGCTTCAGCTGACTCCAACCTTAATGGAAAGTTTATCTCTATGATATTCAGGCTATACTGCCCGGATGTTCCACAGACTGCCTTGTCTGAGATCTCACATTGAGGAAAACATTGAGTCTTCAAAATAATTTATATGTTAGAATTAATAATGGCAATGTAAATCATAAAATTCAGCTAGCTAACAGAGTAGAGATCCAAAGTCTATCTGTAAACTTTCCATCTTCTAGCCAGTGTATCTGCTCCTGCATCCCCTTTTCACCATCTCCATCCATATTTATTCCTGCTTCTTTGTTGTTCACTCACTGTACTTTCTGCCTTGTGATAGCCTTGAATCCCGAACCCCACACCTAATTCTCAATTACAATATAGACTAGATATCTATGTCTGGTCTCCTGAACAGCATCTTAGGGATTGGGACACAATGACTGTTCTTTGAAATTTAAGCAAAAAAAAAAAAAAAAAAAAAAAAAAAAAAAAAAAAAAAAAAAAAGATTCTTTTAATTGTAAAATCAATATATATTTATTACAGAAAAAATATAAAACAATTTTTTTAAAACAGTCATCTATAATCCTTATTGTCACAAACAACTACAATTAACACTTTGGTGTATGACCTTTCAAGTCTACATTTGGTTTATTTTTTAATGATTTCTTTATAAAAAGAAAATTGTACCCACTACTATCTTTGGTGAATTCCTTGTTTTCTCTGATATATATCATAAATTTGTTTCAATATATATTCTTAAATTTCTATAGTATGCATTTTGATAACTGGAATATATTAATGGCTTACCAGTATCCCATCATTTGGATGTAATATAATTTATGCAAACCAATTTTCTGTTGTGGTGACCTAGTCATGTTTCCACATTTTATAATTACAAATAGAGTTACAGTGAATAAAGCTGCCATTTCCAACAGACAGGCATTGATGACTGATGAAGAGAGCCTTGGGGGTTCTCAGGATACATAAACTCTCACCATGGCCCTGTCACTCTCCACACGTAGAGCTGTAAAAAGCCGTGGAACCTCAGTGGTCCTCAGCTTTCCTATCTACCAAATAAAATCTGTGACTCAATGATCTCTTAGTTACTTTTAGTGTAAGGATGAAGATTTGACATTGGGCAAATCATTTATTTGTATACTTTGCAAGTCTTCAGTTAATCCTGCCTGCTAGACTCTGTGCACTCCTAGTTACCTATGCTTCTCACTAAAGTGCTTGTATTAGTTTCCTGTGGCTACTGTAACAAGTTACAACAAACTGAGTGGCTGAAAATAACAGAAATTTATTCTCATACAGTTCTGGAGCCTGTAAATTGGAAATTAAGGTGTCAGCAGGGACTTGCTCTCTCCAAAGTTTCCTGGGGAGAACTCATGGCCTCTTCCAGTTTCTCCTGGCTCCAGAATTCTTTGGCTTGTCACATTACTCCAGTCTCTGCCTCAATGGGCAAATTGCTTTCTTTTCTTCACTCAAAACTCCCTGTGCCTCTGTTCTACAAGTTTGCATGTTATTGGAGTTAGGATCAACCTGGATCATCCAAGATAAGATCTTACTCTCAAGATCCTCATCTTAATCACATGTTTTACAATATACAATGTTATTGACTGGATATTTGTGCCACCCTACCTGCAAAAGTCATTTGTTGAAATCCTGATACTCATTGTGAAGGCATTAGAAGATAGAGTCTTTAGAAGGTAATTAGGTCATTAGGATAGAGGCCTCATGAATGAGATTAGTGCCTGGCTTAGTCTGTTCAAGCTGCTATAACAAAATACTTAAGTAGCTTTTAAACAACAGAAATTTATATCTCACAGTTCTGGAGGATGAGAAGTCCAAGAGCAGGGCTCCAGCAGATTCAGCATCTGGTGGGAGCCTGTTTCTTTGTAGATGGTATCTTTTAACTGCATCTTCACATGGTGGAAGAGGTGAGGAAAGTCTATTGGCTATTTTTTTTTAAATAAGGGCACAAATCCCATTCATGAGAGCTTCACAAACATTCGGACCATACTAGTGTCCTTATAAAAAGAGACACAAAAGCTTGCTTTTTCTTGTTCTGTTCTCTGCCATGTGAAGAGACAACAAGAGGATGGCTTTCTGCAAACCAGGAAGAGTGCCCTCATCAGGCACTCTTGCATGCAATTTGATCTGGGACTTTCTAGTCCCCAGACTTGTGTGAAATGAATTTCTATTGTTTAAGCCACCCAGTCTATGGTATTCTGTTACAGCAGCCCAAATGAAGACATACAGAAATATTTACTCTTGCAATAAGATAATATTCAGGGGTTCTGAAGATGAGGGCATGCACATATCTTTTGCAGGGCTATCATTTGGTCCAATGCAGCACTCATTATGTATTATTTCTTTCTGAGTTGTGCTCCATGCTTGGGAGCAACTGCAAACATTCAGGCTTTACCAAAAATAACCCTCACAGCAATCACTAAGTTGTGATTCTTCAAGGTAAATGATTTATTTCATTAAAAGTTTGCATTTAAGTATTCACCATTAATAAGGATACCTCTGTCAAAAGAACTACCAATAGGCTGACATAGCTGCATGTAAGGAGAGCAGAGGTATGTGACAAAGAATGGAGCTAGACAGCCTAGAAGGGTCTACTTCAGGAAAGGTATTTTATGTAATGCCAAGCAAACTGGATTTTATGGTAAAGAATATAGGGAACCTTCCTGAAAAAAGCAGTACTGTGAAAAATGGGTTGAAACAGACAAGACTAAGAGCAAAAAGTCCGGTTAGAAGGCTCTTGCAGCAAGTTAATGACTAAATTGTGAGTAACTGAATTAAGCAAGGCATGAAAAATATAAAAATGAGAAAAACCTTTGTGATTGATTAGAAGTGAGCATCGTTGGCCCCTCAATTCATCTGTTTTAAAAGTAACTCCTAATAGCAATTTGGTTAATTTCCTTTCACATGGGCTATTTAACATGGCGTTTTGAAAGGCTGCATACGTAATAATAACAGTACGTTTTATGTTGCCACAAGGCAGGATGCTTATTTGATCATCAATTATCCATCCCACAGTCCATTTGGCACTGTATCATAGGCAGTGGCCCGCGAAGCCCTCAGAGGGCCCTGCCAAGAAGAGCAGTTGGTGATGGCACAACTGAGGGAGTATCGAGTGATTCACAAGGAGAAACAGTATCAGCAGTTTAGCAGGGATTGGCGAAGACAGGCATGTCAAAATCCTGTTCCAAGTCATTTGATTCCCTTTGCTCCTTACAAAGCTGAGTGCGGTTATATGTGGGGTCCTATGAGCCTAAGGCTATAATGCGTCCTAGAGGCATTCTGTAGGAGATGTTCCTTCTTTCCTGCAAGGAACTACAAGTGCTCTTATCCGCAATGCCAGAGGGCAGGATAGAGTTATTCATACAATGTGCATGATTCTTACTAATAAATAACATACCATTAAAGATTTTAGAGAAGGAAGAGACAAGAGAAACTCAAACATGACCCTCTCCCTTCTTCTTTTTACTTTTTATAAATGTAGAAGATAAGATCCAGGAGAAGTTATTTGAATAAAGTAACAAATCTAGTATTTAGCAATGCTAAGACTTAAATCTAGATTATCTTATTACAAGCATATTATCTTTCCTAGTACTAGAGATTTACTTGACTTTACCTAGTCACTAAGCTAAGTAGAGGCCTGCAATTAGGCCTCGATTAATAGTAAGAGACATGGATATATTTTCAGATATATCAGCAATTGAATTTTTGATCATAAAAATATTTGACATTTCTCTAGGCTTTTGTTTTTCTCTTTGTAAAAACAAGAATAGTGACCCTTATCAATTTCCTTGTTGTGAAGATCAAATGAGAGAATAAATATGAGGTAAAAAATAATATATGCCAGGTGCAGTGGCTCACAACTATACTGCCAGCACTTTGAGAGCCCAAGGCGGGAGGATCACTTGAGCCTAGGAGTTCAAAACCAGCCTAGGAAACATAGTGAGACTCCATCTCTATAAAAAATATTTTTTTAAAAATAGTCATGTGTGGTGGTATGTGCTTGTAGTCCTACCTACTTAGGAGGCTAAAGCAGGAGGATCGCTTAAACCCAGGAGTTCAAAGCTGCACTGAGCTGTGGTCATGCCACTGCACTTCAGCCTGGGTGATAGAGTGAGAGGCCATGTCACAAAATAAAGTTATCTCATGGATAATTCGGTATCACATTCTTTAGATTCATGTAACCTGTCAAGAGTTTTATGTGGACACCAAAGCAAGATGACAGCACTACCGGAGAAGAAATGGACAGAAACACAAAGAGGCAATTATTATTACAGAAGAAACATGCAATCAGGGGCCAGATTGTGAGAAATTGACTTGGATATTCTAATTCTTATGTATAATAATCCCCAATAAGCAAGTTTTTTGAGGGGAGGAACAGAAAGGAGAAATGATTATAAAGTGTTCACGAGGATCAAGGAGAATGAGCAGAAATGGAATAAAGAACAAAGAGCAAGTTGCAAGAATGATATTCATTTTCACAACTACACTTACAACTATACGCACAGATAGACTTATGTGTGTACAGAAACAACTTCATGCAGTTCAGGGCCATCCTGAAGTTGGTCTGTAGTGTTCTAGACAAATAAACTTCTACTCTGCTCGATATTAGCTAGAATTTTTTAAAAAATAATCTGGTAATAACATATCTAAGTAATAGAGAAGGAAAAACTCTAAGATCGAAAATGAGCACGTTAATACCATGATATTACATAGCATAACAAAAATAAAAAACAGTTTAACCAGAAATCTATGAGCTAGTTTTAAGGTAAATGGACACAATGCTAATAATTCTATTCATTTATAATAGAGCACATTTCATCCCATGCAATAGTTGGTTAAACATTGGTTAAAACATTGGTTAACGCAGTGTATTTAAAAAGCCATACATGCCAAGCATAATATTTTAATTAATATACACATGTATCACATTTATTTACCAACCTTTGATGTATTCTGTAGATCTTTTTTCTAAAACAGGATCATGGATTGGCATGAGAACTTAAAGATACTTGCAAAGTAATCTGGATGCAAAATTGTTTCAAATTGTTAAATTCTTTTAGAATTGTACTGCCCATGGCTATATATACGTGTGTGTGTGTGTGCACATGTGTGTATATACACACATAGACACACACATCGGTAAAGTTTGCAAATAGGCAAAAATATGCAACATATTGCCGATGAAAGCAGTTGTATGTAGTAAAAGAATAAAGGAAAGCAAGAAATGATTCATTATAAAACTCAGAATTGTTTCATATAGGAGATAAGTAGGAAGTAGAGGTGACAAAAATACTGTAGTATCCCAAGGTGGAGGTAATCTTGGTAATATATCTCATGGTATGGTAATATATCTTTTTTAAATTTTTTAAAATTTTATTATTATACTTTAAGTTTTAGGGTACATGTGCACAACGTGCAAGGTTGTTACATATGTATCCATGTGCCATGTTGGTGTGCTGCACCAAGTAACTCGTCATTTAGCATTAGGTGTATCTCCTACTGTTATCCCTCCGCCCTCCACCCACGCCACAACAGTCCCCAGTGTGTTATGTTCCCCTTCCTGTGTCCATGTGTTCTCATTATTCAATTCCCACCTATGAGTGAGAACATGCAGTGTTTGGTATTTTGTCCTTGCAATAGTTTGTTGAGAATGATGGTTTCCAGTTTCATCCATGTCCCTACAAAGGACATGAACTCATCATTTTTTATGGCTGCATAGTATTCCATGGTGTATATGTGCCACATTTTCTTAATGCAGTCTATCATTGTTGGACATTTAGGTTGGTTTCAAGTCTTTGCTATTGTGAATAGTGCCGCAATAAACATACGTGTGCATGTGTCTTTATTGCAGCATGATTTATAATCCTTTGGGTATATACCCAGTAATGGGATGGCTGTGTCAAATGGTATTTCTAGTTCTAGATCCCTGAGGAATCCCCACACCGACTTCCACAATGGTTGAACTAGTTTACAGTCCCACCAACAGTGTAAAAGTGTTCCTATTTCTCCACATCCTCTCCAGCACCTGTTGTTTCCTGACTTCTTAATGATCACCATTCTAACTGGTGTGAGATGGTATCTCATTGTGGTTTTGATTTGCATTTTTCTGATGGCCAGTGATGATGAGCATTTTTTCATGTGTTTTTTGGCTGCATAGATGTCTTCTTTTGAGAAGTGTCTGTTTATGTCCTTTGCCCACTTTTTGATGGGGTTTTTTGTTTTTTTCTTGTAAATTTGTTTGAGTTCATTGTAGATTCTGGATATTAGCCCTTTGTCAGATGCGTAGGTTGCAAAAATTTTCTCCCATTCTGTAGGTTGCCTGTTCACTCTGATGGTAGTTTCTTTTGCTGTGCAGAAGCTCTTTAGTTTCATTAGATCCCATTTGTCAATTTTGGCTTTTGTTGCCATTGCTTTTGGTGTTTTAGACATGAAGTCCCTTCCCATGCCTATGTCCTGAATGGTATTGCCTAGGTTTTCCTCTAGGGTTTTTATGGTTTTAGGTCTAACATGTAAGTCTCTAATCCATCTTGAATTAATTTTTGTATAAGGTGTAAAGAAGGGATCCAGTTTCAGCTTTCTACATATGGCTAGCCAGTTTTCCCAGCACCATTTATTAAATAGGGAATCCTTTCCCCATTGCCTTTTTTTGTCAGGTTTGTCAAAGATCAGATAGTTGTAGATAGGCAGCATTATTTCTTAGGGCTCTGTTCTGGTCCATTGGTCTATATCTCTGTTGTGGTACCAGTACCATGCTGTTTTGGTTACTGTAGCCTTGTAGTATAGTTTGAAGTCAGGTAGCATGATGCCTCCAGCTTTGTTCTTTTGGCCTAGGATTGACTTGGAGATGCGGGCTCTTTTTTGGTTCCATATGAACTTTAAAGTAGTTTTTTCCAATTCTGTGAAGAAAGTCATTGGTAGCTTGATGGGGATGGCATTGAATCTATAAATTACCTTGGGCAGTATGGCCATTTTCACGATATTGATTCTTCCACCCCATGAGCATGGAATGTTCTTCCATTTGTTTGTATCCTCTTTTATTTCATTGAGCAGTGGTTTGTAGTTCTCCTTGAAGAGGTCTTTCACATCCCTTGTAAGTTGGATTCCTAGGTAGTTTATTCTCTTTGAAGAAATTGTGAATGGGGGTTCACTCATGATTTGGCTCTCTGTTTGTCTGTAATTGGTGT
This sequence comes from Symphalangus syndactylus, assembly GCF_028878055.3. Classification (NCBI taxonomy): domain Eukaryota; kingdom Metazoa; phylum Chordata; class Mammalia; order Primates; family Hylobatidae; genus Symphalangus; species Symphalangus syndactylus. The sequence continues at coordinate 43,966,951 of NC_072423.2, forward strand.
ATAAGAATGCTTGTGATTTTTGTACATTGATTTTGTATCCTGAGACTTTGCTGAAGTTGCTTATCAGCTTGAGGATATTGTGGGCTGAGATGATGGGGTTTTCTAGATATACAATCATGTCATCTGCAAACAAGGACAGTTTGACTTCCTCTTTTCCTAATTGAATACCCTTTATTTCCTTCTCCTTCCTGATTGCCCTGGCCAGAACTTCCAACACTATGTTGAATAGGAGTGGTAAGAGAGGGCATCCCTGTCTTGTGCCTATTTTCAAAGGGAATGCTTCCAGTTTTTGCCCATTCAGTATGATATTGGCTGTGGGTTTGTCATAGATAGCTCTTATTATTTTGAGATACGTTCCATCAATACCTAATTTATTGAGAGTTTTTAGCATGAAGGGTTGTTGAATTTTGTCAAAGGCCTTTTCTGCATCTATTGAGATACTCATGTGGTTTTTGTCTTTGGTTCTGTTTATATGCTGGATTACATTTATCAATTTGCATATGTTGAACCAGCCTTGCATCCCAGGGATGAAGCCCACTTGATCATGGTGGATAAGCTTTTTGATGTGCTGCTGGATTTGGTTTGCCAGTATTTTATTGAGGATTTTTGCATGGATGTTCATCAAGGATATTGGTCTAAAATTCTCTTTTTTTTTGTTGCATCTCTGCCAGGCTTTCGTATCAGGATGATGCTGGCCTCATAAAGTGAGTTAGGGAGGATTCTCTCTTTTTCTATCGATTGGAATAGTTTCAGAAGGAATGGTACCAGCTCCTCTTTCTACCTCTGGTGGAATTCGGCTGTGAATCCATTTGGTCCTGGACTCTTTTTGGTTGGTAAGCTATTGATTATTGCCTCAATTTCAGAGCCTATTATTCATCTATTCAGAGATTCAACTTATTCCTGGTTTAGTCTTGGGAGGATGTATGTGTCGAGGAATTTATACATTTCTTCTAGATTTTCTAGTTTATTTGCATAGAGGTGTTTATAGTATTCTCTGATGGTAGTTTGTATTTCTGTGGGATTGGTGGTGTATCCCCTTTGTCATTTTTTATTGCGTCTATTTGATTCTTCCCTCTTTTCTTCTTTATTAGTCTTGCTAGCGGTCTATCAATTTTGTTGATCTTTTCAAAAAACCAGCTCCTGGATTCATTAATTTTTTGAAGGGTTTTTTGTGTCTCTATTTCCTTCAGTTCTGCTCTGATCTTAGTTATTTCTTGCCTTCTGCTAGCTTTCGAATGTGTTTGCTCTTGCTTTTCTAGTTCTTTTAATTGTGATGTTAGGGTGTCAATTTTAGATCTTTCCTGCTTTCTGTTGTGGGCATTTAGTGCTATAAATTTCCCTCTACACACTGCTTTGAATGTGTCCCAGAGATTCTGGTATCTTGTGTCTTTGTTCTTGTTGGTTTCAAAGAACATCTTTATTTCTGCCTTCATTTCATTATTTACCCAGTAGTCATTCAGGAGCAGGTTGTTCAGTTTCCATGTAGTTAAGCGGTTTTGAGTGAGTTTCTTAATCCTGAGTTCTAGTTTGATTGCACTGTGGTCTGACAGACAGTTTGTTATAATTTCTGTTCTTTTACATTTGCTGAGGAGTGCTTTACTTCCAACTATGTGGTCAATTTTGGAGTAAGTGTGGTGTGGTGCTGAAAATAATGTATATTCTGTTGATTTGGGGTGGAGAGTTCTGTAGATGTCTATTAGGTCTGCTTGGTGCAGAGCTGAGTTCAATTCCTGGGTATCCTTTTTAACTTTCTGTCTCATTGATCTGTCTAATGTTGACAGTGGGGTGTTAAAGTCTCCCATTATTATTGTGTGGGAGTCTAAGTCTCTTTGTAGGTCACTCAGGACTTGCTTTATGAATCTGGCTGTTCCTGTATTGGGTGCATATATATTTAGGATAGTTAGCTCTTCTTGTTGAATTGATCCCTTTACCATTATGTAATGGTCTTCTTTATGTCTTTTGATCTTTGTTGGTTTAAAGTCTATTTTATCAGAGACTAGGATTGCAACCCCTGCCTTTTCATGTTTTCCATTTGCTTGGTAGATCTTCCTCCATCCCTTTATTTTGAGCCTATGTGTGTCTCTGTACATGAGATGGGTTTCCTGAATACAGCACACTGATGGGTCTTGACTCTATCCAATTTGCCAGTCTGTGTCTTTTAATTGGAGCACTTAGCCCATTTAAATTTAAAGTTAATATTGTTATGGGTGAATTTGATCCTGTCATTTTGATGTTTGCTGGTTATTTTGCTCATTAGTTGATGCAGTTTCTTCCTAGCCTTGATGGTCTTTACAATTTGGCATGTTTTTGCAGGGGCTGGTACCGGTTGTTCCTTTCCATGTTTAGTGCTTCCTTCAGGAGCTCTTTTAGGGCAGGCCTGATGGTGACAAAATCTCTCAGCATTTGCTTGTCTGTAAAGGATTTTATTTCTCCTTCACTTATGAAGCTTAGTTTGGCTGGATATGAAATTCTGGGTTGAAAATTCTTTTCTTTAAGAATGTTGAATATTGGTCCCCACTCTCTCTGGCTTGTAGAGTTTCTGCTGAGAGATCTGCTGTTAGTCTGATGGGCTTCCCTTTGTGGGTAACCTCACCTTTCTCTCTGGCTGTCCTTAACATTTTTTCCTTCATTTCAGCTTAGGTGAATCTGACAATTATGTGTCTTGGAGTTGCTCTTCTCAAGGAGTATCTTTGTGGTGTTCTCTGTATTTCCTGAATTTGAATGTTGGCCTGCCTTGCTAGATTGGGGAAGTTCTCCTGGATAATATCCTGCAGAGTGTTTTCCAATTTGGTTCCATTATCCCTGTCACTTTCAGGTACACCAGTCACATGTAGATTTTGTCTTTTCACATAGTCCCAGATTTCTTGGAGGCTTTGTTCATTTCTTTTTATTCTTTTTTCTCTAAACTTCCCTTCTCGCTTCATTTCATTCATTTCATCTTCCATCACTGATACCCTTTCTTCCAGTTGATCGCATCGGCTCCTGAGGCTTCCGCATTCTTCACGTAGCTCTCATGCCTTGGTTTTCAGCTCCATCAGGTCCTTTAAGGACTTTTCTGCATTGGTTATTCTAGTTATCCATTCGTCTGATTTTTTTTTCAAAGCTTTTAACTTCTTTGCCATTGGTTCGAATTTCCTCCTGTAGCTCGGAGTAGTCTGATCATCTGAAGCCTTCTTCTCTCAACTCGTCAAAGTCATTCTCCATCCAGCTTTGTTCCATTGCTGGTGAGGAGCTGTGTTCCCTGTGTTTCCTGGGTATCAGCAGCAGTGGCTGCAGAACAATGTATATTGGTGAACCGCAAATGCTGCTGTCTGATCGTTTCTCTGGAAGTTTTGTCTCAGAAGAGTACCTGGGCGTGTGAGGTGTCAGTCTGCCCCTACTGTGGGGTGCCTCCCAGTTAGGCTACTCGGGGGTCAGGGACCCACTTGAGGAGGCAGTCTGGCCATTCTCAGATCTCAAGCTGCGTGCTGGGAGAACCACTACTCTCTTCAAAGCTGTCAGAGAGAGACATTTAAGTCTGCAGAGATTACTGCTGTCTTTTTGTTTGTCTGTGCCCTGCCCCCAGAGGTGGAGCCTACAGAGGCTGGCAGGCCTCCTTGAGCTGTGGTGGGCTCCACCCAGTTTGAGCTTCCTGGCAGCTTTATTTACCTAATCAAACAACTAACTCGGCAAAGGCGGGTGTCCCTCTCCCAGCCTCACTGCCACCTTGCAGTTTGATCTCCGACTGCTGTGCTAGCAATGAGCGAGACTCCATGGGCCTAGGACCCTCGGAGCCAGGTGCGGGATATAATCTCCTGGTGTGCCGTTTTTTAAGCCCGTTGGAAAAGTGCAGTATTAGGGTGGGAGTGACCCGATTTTCCAGGTGCCGTCTGTCACCTCTTTCTTTGACTAGGAAAGGGAATTCCCTGACCCCTTGCACTTCCCGGGTGAGGCGATGCCTCACCCTGCTTTGGCTTGTGCACGGTGCGCTGCACCCACTGTCCTGCACCTACTGTCTGGCACTCCCCAGTGAGAGGAACCCGGTACCTAAGTTCGAAATGCAGAAATCACCCGTCTTCTGTGTCGCTCACGCTGGGAGCTGTAGACCGGAGCTGTTCCTATTCAGCCATCTTGGCTCCTCCCCCCTGGTATGGTAATATATCTTAACCACCTTCACTTTTAAATTGTATATAGATTTGATATACATTTTGTGTGTATGATATATTTCATAGTACAAAATGTTTACAAAGTAAATAGAAAATTAAGAAAAAAATATTTTGTAATGAAAAATCTTAAGGCAGTTTGGCTACAAAGAGAAGAGGATAAACAGGGTGTTGGTTGAGAAGATACATCTAAAACCAAATGCAAATCTGGTTCTTGTCACTCATTCAGTCAAACCTTTCAGTGGTTTCCCATCGTCTTCCCTGACACCCTAGGCTAGGATAAGTTCCTTTGGTCTATCTTTTCAAAGCCCCTCATTTGACAAGTGTGACTGTGAGTTACTTAACATGTAAGTGTGCAGTCTATGTTTTCCACCTGAAACTACATGAATACTCAATGAGCACAGAAGTCGTGACTGCATTCTTCTCTATATACACTTAGAAGGATGTGCTGTGTGTATTATTAGCTTCTCAACCAATGTGGGATTATTGAATGAATTAACAACAAAAAATAAAACCTAAGTTCCAGAGCCCAGATAATCTGAATATAGACCCATAGTACCATGGGATGAAACTCTGTTAATGCCTCATATCTACCTGTCTCCACAATACCCCATATATATCTGACTGTAAGCAGGAATGAGAAAACTGCCTATACCGTGTGACTTGGGGTTAACTGTGAAGTATTTTCCCCACTTGAAATACAACTTTCTGTAATTTTATCCCCCACAAATTTTATTATTTTTGAGTCATGCTTTTGAGTTAATATTTTATCTTTGTTAAAATACAAATAGCCTTTCATGAAATGTGCATGAACTTATTGTAAGCTATTAATTGGTAAACTGTTGATAAACATTGTTAAATTGTTAGATCCTTTTTGACATGACAGCTTCTATGAGCATCTTTCTAAAGCTGTGATAAATAGATAAGCCATGGTGGAAACGTAAGTCTTTGCTTAAAAAAGGTCTTCATATATTGGACACCAAATTAGTAAAAAGGGAGGAAAGGCTGAGTGAGGAAATGATAAGAATAATTTTTATCTATTTTTTAATTATAAGAAACTTGATCTTGATTATATAAACACAAATGGACAATGAGATTAAGATGGCAGATAGGAGGCAGGACTAGCTTGCAGCTCCCACCTGGGCAAAAAAACCCCAATTTTTTGACATCCAAGTTTTTTGCATTCTGACTGAGAATACACCAGATTTTTAACCATAATGCCTAAATAATAACCTTGGATCAAATACTCAGAAGTTAAGCGAACATGGTCAAATACTTGAATTATATAAATCTTACTTGCTGGAACGTCACAGAGTTGTTACTAGCTTTGAATGAAGTATGTGTCTAATGCATTTAATAAAATAGCCATTACATAGTAGATGTTCAGTAAATATGTTATTATTACAATAATATTGTCATAATGATCTTTAATGTGAATAAGTGGGACCAAAACTGGACAGGTTCTAATTGCACAGAAAGCACGGGTATAACATAGAGATCCAAAGAAGTCAGATCCAAAATACAGACGGCAGTGGCCATCACAGAGACTTTCAAAAATGAAAGTGTGAAGCCAGCAACTAAAGTAAGAGTCTGCTTCTCTGAAAGCTTTTACCTAGCTACTATTTGGCCCATATATAGAGCCATAGGCTCTTACCAGGGAGACCACAGACAATTAGTTCAGTCTCAGAATGATTTGTAGTCAGAAGGTAAGATAAGAAGAATACTAAATGGAAATCTGCAAAAGGCTTATGAGTCCTGACACAAGTGTTCTGAGTTACCCTGAGAAAATAAGCCATTAAGGCTCATTTTTCTTGTTTATATTAAAGAAAAAAAAAAAACAGGGCAAGAAAATACCAGCTCAAACATCTTCTATTGTTATTTTCACTCCTTTGATCTGAATATTCTGTGAAATAGTTTATTGTGTATTTATATAATAGATCATTGAATAATTTATATTAGGCTTTAAAAATATTTGAAAATAGCTCTTTAGGAACCCAGATTAGGAATGACTAGATGAGATCATTCCCATGCTCTCTTTTAGCTCTCAAAAAATTTATGATTTTAATATAGTTTATCAATACACCTATGTGGCTAATAACACAATTTGCTAGGGACAAAAACATTTTTACTTTGCTTTTTATTATATATGTGTACATTTGCTTTTTATTATCATATAAATGTGTATCATATATGTGTGTGTGTATATACATATATATATATATATAAAGATTTTAAGGTAATCACAGCTAGTGGCATAAATGCAACTAGGATGTAAAATAAACCTTTACTACCTTTCAAATGGTCTTTTTTTTTTTCCTCTTTGTTTCTCAGACTAGCACATACGCTTTCAGTCTTCTCAGGAACCAGAACACACATAAAAGTAGTTTTTGTATGAATACACTAGGCTTTTATGTGAATCATTAAATTCATATGTCAGACTTCTCAAGTTGTAAAATCAAAGGAAAGAAACCAAATCAAGTATTTTAAAAAGTCAATTTTATTTGGCCCAAAAGGAAATGCCTTTTTATTATACAGACCAGAAAGGTACATAATGACTGGAGTACTAAAAAGTCAGTCTCTTTGTCTACCTGAAGATTAAAACTAAACAAAAGACAAATGATACAAGGAAAATGTGACTTTCAGAAGTTAGAATTGAAAGGGAGTTTCAGTATCTTGACTTGAAATAAAGGTGAAGAAACTTTGCTCAACTAAAGGACTGGCTTGGTGTGCTCTATAGTTAGATCACATCTAACTATAAAGCCTAAGATGCTCATTACTCTTAGTAGGAAGAGAAAATCATTCAATGGAGATATTAAGAATGTGGTAAATATCCAACTACCTGGAGTCCTCTGAGTTGCAGATATTAGGAAAAAATTTAGAAGCCAATATTACTTTAAAAAACTATTTTAAAGCTTAAAGTTTGACTTGATTCAACAAACACATATGGTGTTCCTTATAGTTTTGTGCTATATGTAAGGCACTTCAGGGAAGAGAGAAACTATACCATCCCTGCATAAAATAATTAGAATGTAGAAAGAATTGTAATAAATATAATAAGTGCCCTTAGAGAAGAACAAGACAAGTACAATCAGATTTTTAAAAAGAAGAGATTGTATCTGAATTAAATAAACACAGTGATCTTCTATGAATAAGGAAGAGAATAACAATGATAATGATAAGAAACAGTTATTTAATGTCTACACATCAAGCACTGTTAAGTGTTTTCACACATACTGTCTGATTTAATCCATATATTAATTCTTTAATGTAGCAAAATACGACCCCATTTTTTAGAAGTGAGAATGTTACATGCCTGAGATCACACAACTTTAACGAGCAGAGCTAGAACTCAAACTCCATTTCAGGCATTCCATTTTAGACAGACTTAGTATATTTAAACTTGAAGATATACTGCAAAAGAGATGTGCTTTGAAAGTTGAATAGTTTGGTGGGAAGGGTTGTTTGTTTTTCTTTATTTATTTTAATCCAAGGAAAAACCACATACCAAGCCTCAGCATCCTAAAAGCATAATTCCATTGAAAAGTCTAGTTCCAGTTAGGCTGCAACTCAGGTAATATGTATAGAAATGTTGTGTTGTCTAAAGTGTTGTGTTGTGTTTGAAAGAAATAGGTTAAAATGGACTTTGGAGATCACACTTGGAAATGTATGTTTACTTTGTAGCAAATAGAGATACCAAAGAAATGGAAGACACCTTAGAGAGGGACTGTGGTTCACTTTGGCATTAATCCTGCATAACAAATTGCTTCAAAACTTAGTACATAAAAATAATTTTCTTTTACTTACTATTTTCTGTAGGTCAGGAATCTGCAAGTTGTTTAGATGATTTGTACTGAAAGTTTCTCATGAGGTTGCAGTCAAGTTGTCATCTGGGCTGCAATCTCAACTAAAAGCTTGACTGGAAAACAGCTCAGTTCTAAGCTCAATCAAGAGGCTGTTGGTAGGTAGATTTCAGTTTCTTGCTGGATGTTGGACTGAGGGCTTCAGTTCATCACTGGCCTTTGGCCAGAGACAAATTCAACACCTCATCACATGGACCTTACTATAGCTCAGTTTTGGCATACAAGCTGGCATCCCTTAGAACAAGTGATGAGAGAGTGAGAGAGAGAGAGAGACTTCACCTTTTGTAATAAAAAGAGACATACCATATAACCTGCCATATTCTATTCTTGAAGGTAAGAATATCAAATATTAATTTTTAAATCACCAGAAGCTCCCTATATATACTTTTGTATTAGATGAATAATAAACATCCAAGACTCTTGTCTATTATATTCTTAACTATCTTTGTTGGCAGCCCTTTCCTTTTCTCTGAGATCAAGACACTTCTGCTTCAAAAGCTTAGACCATGTTTTCCTTGCTCAGGTACTTGAAAAAATCCTGTATTTACTATATAAGTATTCCTGTCCTTTAAAAAAAGTGGTTAATTCACATCTTAGCTTTCTTATCTCTAGAATTAAAACATCCTAGGTAAAGTAAGAACTAGAGGATTGTGGCTCTGGAAAAGTCAAAGGATCATCTGCTCTCAATAAGATTGCTTAAACCATGCCAGAAAGATATATTTAGACACTAGAGATTTTCTGATCTGTTTCATTTCATGGGTGATGACACTAAAGTGCAGAGATGTAACACAATTTACCCAATCTGTGGTAATAGTAGTTGACTAGATATTAGGATATTAGGATCTGCATCTGTTTCACTTTTATCAGATTGTCATTTCATGTGCTTTTAAACTATTGATTTCTTTCCTCATCTTTCTCAAATCTAAATTATTTTAAATTTAATCTATTACTCCTATAATTCCTACTGTGTCATTTTTGGTGAGGGCAATGGTGGTCTGGAAACAGTTTAATATTGAATAGAAATGATAGTACACCTACACTTTGCTTTGGAGGAGCATACATTCACAGTCTGGATTTCAACATGAGTGCCATATCTTAGGTAACCTTTGCTCTGAGGGAGAGGATAGTAGCTGAAAATGAAAGGTTAGCATGTTGGAAGGCTTTTAGCATTACTTCTCTCAGATTTCAATCTGAGAGCTACTTAGAAGGCTTTTAAGGAAGAAATAGTAACAGAGGCCAAAGTTCATTAGTCAGAATTTTAGGATATAGTCAAAAAGTTGAGTAACTTAGAGATATTTTAAGAGGTGAGATCGCTCAGGCCAGGTATCCTGACAAAAACAAGGCAAGCAGTATAAAATCTATTCAGGCTTGGGCTAGACAAGTTTTTACTTTGTTATAATAGAAAGAATCTTCTTCCTCTTTTCTGCACCCTGTCCTCCCTCAAGCTCCACATAAGGACTAAACTCTCACACCTCTCCCCACACCAGGGCATTATACTTTCCCTAGCTTGGCACTGACAAAGCTCTTGGTCTATTCCGTAATGATTAAGCCTTGAATTTAACATCTCTGGCATAGAGATGTTTCTGTTTTGATTACTACTGGATCCCTTGTGCTAAGACAGTGCCTAGCTTATAACAGGAGCTCAATAATGAATGTTAAGTGATGGAAAGCCTACAGAGGGTCATCTATGTAATGATCGAGGTCAGTAAGGCACTCACTGATAACCAACTTTTCCACAATTATCTCCCTTTCCTTTACTTTAAACAATTGCTGTTTGTCTTAAATAACCCTGACAGATGCCATTCTACTTAAAATCAAAAACAATTCCCTTTATGGCTGATAATTTGTTACATATCAAAGATAGTTCAAAGCATTTGGAAATAATCTGGCTCAAAGCTAGGAATTACTGATTCAAATATTTCTGGAGCCATAGACTAGTGCTTGAAGGGATTTTAAAGACTGCTTTGCTTTTCTCCATAATTTTGAAAAGAGCGAGCCTGAAGTACATAAAGTCTAGGTGATTTGTCCAATGATCCTCACATCATTAACGAAATAGTAAAGATCAGAACCTAGGCTTGTTGAAAGTTTGTTCATTGTTTTTGCCATTTAGCTTGTTATACACTCCAACATTTCTGTTTGTTTGTGAAGCAAGTGAAAGAATCCTTAAAGGTTGATAGGTTTATAGACAAGAGAGATGAAAACATGAAGAGTCAACAATTGTGGAGTAATTAAGCAAATAATGGCACTCGGAAAGGAAACATATCATGCTTAAGACATTTTTCTATCTCAAGGTAAAGAAAAACTGAAATTTCAGGAGGTATCACTGATTGCTTCACTATTATAGTTACTAGGCTTCATTTCTTATGAGTCAGTAGGCCCCAGATATGTCTGGAAGTAGAAGATGAGATGATATCTGGTACTTTTCTACAGAACCATGTAAAGCTTTTTCTACATAATGAGTAGGGAAAGCTGTATGGATTATTTGCATTAGAAAAAAATGCCTCTTACAAAATGTATTTAGGTTTGTCCTTGATGTGAGAATTCTTATTTGTATAGAGTGTGTGTATGTGTCCATGTGCCTAAATGTATCTAGGTGACTTTCATCTAATTTTTTCCCACATGAAGACTGGAGAAATATGAGAAAGGGAAAGGCTTATGTTTTCACACTGGCAAAGATCTCACAGTGTACCAGATGTGGGCCCTCACTACCCTGAGGCAGAGCTGGTCTTCTGAGAAACATACACTGGCCCTTCTTCATCTGAACCTTCAAAAACCACTTCAAAGTGTGTATTTCTGAAAATACACAGCACAGACTGTGGGAAATATGATGTCTGAAGGTGATACAGGAGTTAGGAAGAATTACTTAGGCAGATAGTGAGGGTATGGAAATCCTCGGTAAGGTTTTCCTTTTAATGAAAAGCAGCCTCAAATCATTTTCTAACAAAGAGCAGCCTGTAAAGTTGAGCTGCAGACATAGACAAACAAGTTGGGAGCTTGCACGGGTGAATGCCAGCAGGAACTAAGGACTAGACATGTTCAAGATGGCGGCTCCACCTTCCCTTGTCTTTGTCAGCCACCTGTACAGTAAGGAGCAGACAAGATGGCACAGGCCTGGGAAAGTTCATTTGCATAATAAGATCAAGGTGGGGTGACCAGCCTTCCCTGCCCTATGCAAGCGTCACACTTCATCAAACCAATCGGTGAGCCCTATGCAAATCAGACACCATCTCCTCAAACCTGACCATAAAATCCAGCACATTCAGCACCAGCCAGCCTTTTCCTCTTGAAAGTTCCCTCTCTCTCACTAGAGAGAGAGAGCTGTTTTTCTTTCTCTTTCTTTGGTCTATTAAACCTCCGCTCCTAAACTCGTGTGTGTCTGTCTCCTAAACTCTCCTGGCACCAGAAGAACCCTGGGTATTTACCCTAGACAACCATAGCTGCTTCAAAGGTATTGTGCCCCTTTGAGGAAGTAGCAGGGTCAGAGAGGGTATTTTTAAGACAGTATAGCAAATCAAAGCAATGGCGGATGCAGAAAGCTTTTAATTTTTCTTTCTTTTCCTTAGATTCCAGGAATTGCCTTATTCAGCATCCAGGTTATTTTCCACTCTACCTCTTGTGCCCTGAGCCTTAATCACCTCTGATCATTCTCCATCCTTTAGGAAAGTGGATTGTACAAGCACGCACAGTATTCATTGTGTGGTATTTAGTAAAATTTGTAGATAGGGCCATCGATGGTTATACTTTTCTCTGCATGACCCCTTTGGTGAGGTCAGCACAGTGGTGGCTAAATTGGATCAGGGGAATTTGATCTGGATTCCCAGTTATTGAGCCTCCACAGAGAAAACAGTGGCACCAAGAGGGCAGCAAGCAGTGCAAAAATCATCTGCAAAGTGAACTGACTCAGGCACAGTTGTCTGGCAAACCCTCCTTTGCACAAATGCCTATGAGAAGGTAACTGATGAAAGAGATGAGGTTAATATATAGGGTTACATAATACACTCCAATTATCACAATTGTTATGTGGGGAGAAAAGCAGAACACAAAACTGTATACACAGTATAATGACAATGTAAGTGAAATGTGCTGTCTCTCTTTCTGTTTATATGTATATAGGTACACATACACACAATATATATAAATAGTAATTTTTCTATACATAAAATTATATATACATATGATAATTATATGACATATAAAATCATTTCATACACATGTCTCATATGCCTCACATGTGTTACACATGTTTATATATATCATATATATGTAATAGTATACGTATTACATATATGTATATATGATATATATGTCATATATAATTATCATAAAATACAAATAAGTATATAAATATACAAATAATAAAAATTTAAAACAGTACTTTAAAATTTTAACAGTGGGCTTATATATCCAAAATTTAACATTACAAAGTATTTTAATGTCAGTGCTATCTAAATTTTCTATAATTGGCATCTATTTATTTTGTATTTAGAAGAAAAAAATAATATTTTAAATACTGAATACTATAGTCTGTATTCACATAGCCACCTAGATAGTAGCATCTTTAGAGAAAACTTGACAATATCCGAAGACCTTATCCATTATAAATGCCCACTTGATTGCATTAAAACCAGCCTGAGGTACCTGACAATGTGAAAAGCCATTAAAATGCAGTAATTAAATCTAGCCTCACACTAGAGAATCATAAAGTTTATTTGGTTAATTATTTTTAGTGTGGTTATTTCAGGAGAAACCAAATGATAATTAAAGAAATAGCTATTATTAATCTTCAATCCAGTTTCTACTCCACTGAGGTCTCTGCTCAACCCCAAGACCTTTGATCTGACAGCGTGTGATACTGCTGCCCATCCTATAATACAGACAACCTGCCACTTCAAGTGGCCAGTTCTCCAAGTTACAGTGCCATGAAGGTTTCCTGTTTATAGCTCTTGCCTATTTTTCTTTCTTTCTTAGCTGTATCTCTCATTGGCACTTTCTCAGATATCATCTTACTTTCTCTGTATTCCTAGTGCTGTTTATGCTGCCAGCTATACAATGATTTCAGATATCAACTATATCATAAGCACCAAGAAGGTCATGAGCTCCTTCTTAGCAGAAGTTCTGTTTCATCTATTTGGTCTTTGTAGAAATGCCATGCCTTCCAGGTAATTTCTTACTTCATTCCTCCAGGTAACCTCTTATTTCTCCAGGCACTTGATGTGTGGCTGTCACAGAGCAAACACTACATCGTGGCCTGTGTCATAGCTGCTAATGCCACCCACTTTGAGATAACAAGCACTTGAGTGGTGGATTGAAAAGAGCACTGATTTAAGAGGCAGATGACCTGATTTACATCTAGGCTACACCATCTATTAACTGAATGACTTTGAGGAAGTCATTTTGCCTAGATAATTTTGGCTTGATTGTTTTATATGCCTCCAGAATTTATTCTGGAAGTTTAATAAGGTAATGTACACAAAACCACTTGCTAAACTACAAAGTACTTAAAGGTATACGCAATAGGTTTGTGCCGTTTTCTGTACTTGAAATTTGAAGCATGATTGATTATGCTTTGGCCTCCAGAACAAGGCGTGGTACCTACTGAGTACTCCCATTAATATTTCAAGTTAAATCAATAATTAATCCGTGAGAAATTCATGCAACATTGACCAAACAGAAAATTTTGAAAACAATTCTATCTTGGGAATCCTTTTTAAAGATGAGATTTTTTCAACTTTCTTAAAAAATAATGTTTCAATGTGTCTCCTGTGCCTTACACCCATTTCTTCTTATTGCTGGCTTAGGGAAAGCCCACTGCATTCATGGACAGATTGCTTCTGTCTCACATAGATGTCTTCCATTTACAACCAGTCCTCCTGCATCCCCGTATTTCTTATTGATGGCTTTTAAAAAGCAAGGCAGCCTTTTATCCCAGCACAGCCAACGTGCTTCTCCTTTTGGATCTTGTTCATCTGTTTACAAGGCAACAAAACAGACATAAACATCCTTGGCACAGCTCAGTGGTGGAAAAATACGACAGTAATAATCTTGGTTTTCAGGCAAGTAGTGAATGGTCTATCTATATCCCTGAAGAGAGAACATTAGAAATGATTACAACATCCCCGCTGCCGTATGACCCACCTCATATAAATGATGCTGACAAGAACTAGGAGAAAAATTTATTTTGCAGTTTTGATTATTTTTCTTTTATATATATATATATATATATATTTTTATTATACTTTAGGTTTTAGGGTACATGTGCACAATGTGCAGGTTTGTTACATATGTATCCATGTGCCATGTTGATTTCCTGCACCCATTAACTCGTCATTTAGCATTAGGTATATCTCCTAATGCTGTCCCTCCCCGCTCCCGCAACCCCACAACAGTCCCCAGAGTGTGATGTTCCCCTTCCTGTGTCCATGAGTTCTCATTGTTCAATTCCCACCTATGAGTGAGAACATGCGGTGTTTGGTTTTTTGTCCTTGCGATAGTTTACTGAGAATGATGTTTTTTTTCAAATGGTGGTAACAGCTAAGATGATAATAGAGCAAGAATAGTAATAAAAATAGTATCTTTTCCCATGTCAGAATAAATTTTCACATTTCTATGTCTTACTGAATTCTCATAAAGATCCCTTGAGGTAAGCAGGGCATTGATTATTAGGCCAAATAGAAGATGAGGAAACTGAGGTACCAAATAACTTGTTCATGCTCCCTTTCATGATTTGTGAAGTTTATGTAAAGATATGTAGTGAGCCCTGTGGTCCAGCCCTATATTCCAAAGGTTTCTGCCTTCAGGCAGCCTGTGTTTCAGTAAGTGGGAATTGATGCCCAAATAAACGAATAGCATGTAAGATATTCAGATAGTTGCTGGAAAGGAAGGTAGACAGAGGGGCTTCTCTGAGAGAGGGTGGTCAAGAAAGTTCTCTCTGAAGGGCAAGTCTTCAACATGAGATGGGAGAAGGAAAATATAGTCAATAGGAAAGATTTTGAAAAATAATTCCAGGGAAAGGAAATTTTAAGCAAAAAGGCTGTGAGACAACTGAGAGCTTGATGCTCCATAGAAAGAAATAGAAATATGTGTGGTTAGAATCTAGTAACAATGGAGAAAGACACACATTATGCTGAAGTGCATAGGCAGCTGCCAGATTATGCAAGGTTTACAGGCCATGATAAGAGTTAGTATGGTAATTTATTGTTAACCATCTAGAAAACTGGCAAAATCCTATTTAATCATTATATGTTTTTATTAGATAATACTGTCTTTTGAATTTTTACACTTAATTTTCTCATCCTGTGTATAATGGATTGAGGATAAAACTTATACAAACCTCAAAACAACTGAATAATCATTTCTCATTTTCTATTTTTCTGGAAAATATTATATAAGTTATAAAATATCTATTTCTTTAAAAGCTTGGTAGAAGGTGTGTCAAAACTATTTAGGCCAAGAATTTTTACATTTGGTTAAGGAAGGAAAGTAGCTTTTTTAAATATAAAATTTCACCATCACTAAAAGTTATTGGCCAATTTGTCATTTTATAAGTTATTTTTGCTTGTAGTTTGTAAATTATTTTTTATTCTGGGAAATTCACTGTCATATATTTTATTATATTTTACATTTTATTATACCTAACCATTTTTTAAAATTGTTTTAATTACATCTGTTTTTTATTATTTCTCTTGTCAAAAACTTATCTATTTAAGATTAAAAGAACTAAGAGAACTTTTCAAAGAAGCAGTTTATGATTTTCTTCCTATCTTTCTTAGTTTATTGTTTGTTGTTCTTTCCCTTGAGTGTACATGACGTAGCACTCATCATGTAAAAAAATATAGCTTCATGTCATCCTTTTAATGGCTGTATAATACTTCATTAAAATAACATAGTTGTAATAATTTCTCTAATAGATTGTTTCTCATTTTTTCTTACTGTAAATTATTCTGAATACTTGTTCTACTTTATTACGAAAAAATCTTGCAAGTTGATTTAGAAAATCAGAGTATATACATTTCAGCTTTTAATGCATGTTACCAAAAATTTATCTAGAAATACAGAGCAAATAACACTCTTCTCAATGTACAAAGAAGTGCTTAAGCTCCTATTTCTTCTCACATTTTCCAGGGTTCAGTGAATCTTTGGTTAAGTTAAAGCAAAAGAAAATGTCCTGTTATTGTCGTCCATCTTACCTAGCACAAAATGCAAATCCCTTCAAATACTTCCAATGATGTACAGGATGTGTCCTCCATCTCCCCACTCTCCACACCCATGCTGATTTTGTCTCTTCTGTTTCTGTCTTCTTTCACTGGGATTTACTCCAGTCACACTGGATCTCTCATTCTTCCTTACCCTAAGCAAGCTTCTACCTAGGGTTTTTGTATGTACTTCTCTATCTAACTAGAATGTCCTTCCAAGGAAGCTAATGTGAATACATTAGCTTGTATTCACAATTTCACAATTTTCATGTCACTTTTTCTAGAAGGACTTCCCTGAAAACTCAATTTTTTAAAGGAACTCTACTTCCTAATCATATCCACACTGTGATGTTACAGCTGACCTAGAAATAGCAATTTGAACTCATGATTTGAAAAAAATACATCTTTACTAATCCAACAAAATTGACAAAGAGATATCATCTTATCCAAAGCTGATATATATCCTAAGAATCTAGACTTTTGTTTCTAATATAATTTTCAACTAAAAGAATACTGCGTTCCTGGGGAAAATGTCTCGTTTCCATGTGTGAGGCAGGAATAGTAGAAGGGGTGCATGGTACATCTTGTGCAAAAAAAAAGAGGAAAGTTTTCAATCATCATTTGATCATGTCAAAAGAACGAAGGTGCTAGCTTCAAGGAGGTTCTGCAGAATAATGTTGTGATAATGTGAACATTAAAAAGATAATGATTATATTGATTGAAATGTATTAAATCAATGAAAGGTAATTCCTTCCTAAGGATCCTCAAATTCAAGAAAAATAATATGCAAGATATAAAATTACCTCTGGTATCTATGTAACATAAAAACATTGAATTTAATTGAATCTTTAGAATTAACTTTCAATTTTTAGGAGATACAAGGATAAAGAGAACATCAAATGATACCACAAGGAAGTAATCACAAAAATCCAAAATGAGCAATTTACAGGTCAATTAGCAGAATGATATTGCATTAAAGACTGCTGAAGATTGAAAAAAAAATCTTATTGTATATAGCAAAATATAATGTACAGTTTGAGTTGGATTATGATTGGGAGAGGTGAGCAACAAAGGACATCTTTGGACAGAAGGAGGCATCTTATTAGTTATTAGGTTGTTGAGGAATTATTGCTACTGTTGCTAAGTTGATTCTATCATTTTAGCTATATAAAAAGACTTATTTTTTAGAAAAACAACCTGAAATATTTAGGGATGAATTGTTATTATGACTATAATTGGCTTAAAATTTATTAAAAAGTGTTTTGGCATAGGCAATAGTGAGTATGTGTGGAAAGGGAAGATTGGTGTTCAATTTTGATCTTATATAGCAATGTGGTTAATTGATTTAATTTTTGACCACAAATAATAATACAACTTCACTTTTGGCTTTTGGTAAATATATCTTAAAACTCAGTCGTTTGGCATTTTAGCTAAAATGTTTATTTGTTGTACCTCAAGTTAGTTAGAATAATTAATCCTAGAAATAATCTTCGCACTAGTAAAATTAGCAACTTGTTAATTAGCATAAACATGTAAAATGTGTAAGTTTCTTGGTGAAATTAATGGTGGTTACATACTATCTAAAACACTGATACAGTCTGTATTGTTGCCTGCATAGAGTATGAGAATCTACTGAGTTCTTCATTGTTCGTGACTTACAACCACTCCCTAGGTTTGATTCCTAATTGATCTTGTGTTTAGAAACTGGCTGTTGGTAACGATTGTGGTTAGATGGAACTTGCCCCTAATGTGTTGTCACATTTACTCTAAGTTCACTTTTCTTAATAAGGGCCACTGGAACTCACAGAGAACCAGATCTGAGATTTCATCATGCCTAACAAAGAGGTTATATGCCTACTTTGTGTCTCCGAGCTAATAAGAGCTAATAAAATGCTTATACGTGTGAGGCTGCATTTCCCCATAGTTATGGGATAAGAAAGATATGCTATTAAATTATGTATAGCTATTTACAAGTATTTATTTTTACCAAAAATGTTGTGCTATTGTTCATGACTCAATTAGCCAGGTCAGTCAGCTTTCCTCAACAATTAATAAAAAATGTTTTCTGCCGGGCGCGGTGGCTCACATCTGCAATGCCAGCACTTTCGGAGGCCAAGGCAGGCAGATCACCTGAGGTGAGGAGTTCGAGACCAGACTGACTAACATGGCAAAAGCCCGTCTCTACTAAAAATACAAAACTTAGCCAGGAGTGGTGGCACACTCCTGTAATCCCAGCTACTCAGGAGGCTGAGGCAGAAGAATCGCTTGAACCTGGGAGGCAGAGGTTGCAGTGAGCTGAAATTGCACCACTGCACTCCTTCCTGGGTGACAGAGCCAGACTCTCATAAAAATAAAAAGATGAAAAATAAAAAGTTTTCATGCATGCAAGCACACACACACACACACACACACACACACACACACACACACACCCCATCATCACCACATTACTACTTCTCTCTCTGTAGTAGTTCTTATCTCTTATATACGCTATAATTTGTACAAAAATTATAAAATATTGGGGTAAAACAAATAGAATTATGGCATAACATGGATACCCTCTTTTTACCTGCAAGGATGACAATATTTGGTTATAAAAATTGGTCAAGTGAGTATAATTTAAATCCATACTCAATACTACTACAGACATTAAGTACTATAAGTATAGCTTCAATAACATAAATACCCTATGTCTACAAAAAATAAAAACAAAAATACTAGCAGGGTGTGGTGGTGCACACCTGTAGTACCAGCTACTTGGGAGGATGAGGTGAGAAGATCATTTGAGCCCAGGAGTTCAAGGCTGCATGCCACTCCACTTCAGTCTGGGTGGCAGAATGAGTGAAACTCTGTCTCTCTCTCTCTTTCTCTCTCTCTATGTATATATATATATATATATATATATACACACACATACACCCTAAATAACATAAATACAAACCATACATTAATGTAAAAAAATAAATATGGTTCCTTTCCCTACCTCCTCGTCCTTTCCTCCTTTCTCTTTCCCTTCCTCCTCTTCTGGGTTATGTTTTTTGAAAAGTGTGCCAGAGTGCAGGTCATGAAGCTTGCCCAGCACTGAACTTTCTGTTCTGTGGCTGTTAAACTGTTCATACACAGGGAGAACTAGCAAATATATACAAACTTTGATAATTATTTCGTCTAGACTCCTCACTGTACAAACATGAAAAGGTGAATACTAGAATAAACCCTGTGATGTTGGGTTGAAATTAGGGGGAGTGGGGTGAACTTATATTTGGCAGACAGACAGATAGACAACTAGATAAATGGATAGAAACAAATATATGTATGTGTTAATGTGTGTGTGTGTTTGATTTCCAAACACTATACTAAAAAATAAAAGGAAAAAAAAAGAAAGGTCCTTGGAGACATGGCTGACTCCAAAACTGAGGCCACAAAAAATAGCAGATTAGCCTAGAAGAAATGGTACCAGATAGTAGGAAAGTACTTAGAAAATGATGGGTATATATCTAAAAGACAAAGGAGCCATCTTGAAGGGGGCTCTTATTGTATTGACTAAAACAAAAATAAACAGAGCATTCAAAATAAAACCTCAAGTACATATATATGTAAAAACCTTATACATATGAGGTTTTACTATATTATATATATGTAATAGTTTCACATAAGAACCCATCATTCTATTCTGATATCAATAATTGAATAAAAATGAATAAATGGAGAAGGGACAGCTCTACCTTACAGCATAAGTCCTAGTATCTTCTCATGAAATACTTATCACTTATTAATTAAGAATTTATTATACTTATTATTAATTAACTTTACAGTGGAGAAACAAGGCAGACACTATGTTAACCAAGTAATAAAAGTTAATATCCCCGGTAATGGAACAAATTGACATCATGTGCTTTCTGATATAATGCAATGAAGAAAACATAGCATCACTTGTAATGAATTGCTGCCTCTCCCAATTTGTTATTTGTTTGTGTATAAGTTATGCATAAATTATGAGGAAACCCACTCAAATGTGAATTGAAGGAAATTCTACACAGTAACAGGCCTATACTCTTTAAAAACATCAACGTCATGAAAGACAAGGAAAGGCAGGCAATATTCAAGGTTAAAGGAGATTAAAAGGTTATGACAACTAACTGCAACACATGATTCAGGAGACTGTAAATATAATTCGGAGAAGTGGTAAACTTTGAACGGGGTCAGTTGAAAAGATGGTAACATTGGTTTGATAATTTTTTGATTTTGATGGTTGTATTCTCATTATGAAGAAAATGTCTCTTTTTTTTACAAATATACATTGAAGCACTGAGGGCTAATAGTGTGTCATGTGTATAGCTCACTCTCACGTGGTAGAGAAAAAGCGCAATATACAGAGAAAACAGTAAGGCAAATCTGGTAGATGTAACAATTAGGGGAACTATGCAAAGGGCATACAGAGGCTCTTTGCTCTATTGCAAATTTTCTGTGAATTTGAAATTCTTTTAAAATAAATAGTTAAAATAAAGAGTACTGCTAGAACAATCTGTTTTATAACAATTGCAGAAGCAGTTGTCACTTTCTCTCTAATAATTTGGAGATCTCTAATGAAGCTAAAATGGAATTCTTATAAAAATCTTCTACTGTTACTGCTGTTTCAGCCACAGAAATATCAATCATTGTAAGGTATTGAACATTTGTTATTATAAAATGCCGTTATACCCTGAATCTTTACTCTAATGCCTTCCAAAACTATGTAAAACTCCACTCATCAATAAATCCCATATAAATAGAGGAGAAACTGCTCTGTTATTTTAAATCTAAATTAGATGCATTTAAATAGGTTAAATGTAGTATATAGAAGTATACCTAAAAAACAAAGAATTCATTAGCTAGCCATGCTTTCCTTTCTTTTCTGTTTCTTTAAAAATCAATAAAACTAAAGGAACACCAAAAAAATTATGTTTGCTCACCTGCATTTTGACTTCTGTAACCATCTCCAAAGGATATATAAAAAACAAATGAAGTAGATTAAAATCTTCTTTTTAGTCATTTGTCATCAATAGCGATATCTCCTTTTCTCAAAAACTCATAGTAAACTTCTTCTCAGAGCAAAACTGATAATGACCAGATAATAAATTTTCTAAAGTTGTATCAAGTTATGTAGGTGCAAAGATGTGTGAAGAAAAAAAATGTTTCAGCCTAGAATTGAGGCTGACTTCGGATTCCCACTGTGCTTACTCTATAGCATCTGTCAAGGCTGTGCTGGCTGTATTTTCAAAATATGGATAAATCAAACTTAGGGTACCTTCCTAGGGCAAACTGTAAAATGTCAGCTCACTGTCTCTGAAGCCGTCTTTTACATTCAAGTTCATTACTCATGAGATTTTGTGTTGTTGTTAAGTGGTGGTGAACTGCAATACAAAGATTGCAAAGGAAAAGTATTTCTTTCTTTGAGATTCCACAGCAATTTTCACCCCACATACACAGCTCTTTCTATTCTGTATTTTGTTAATGGTAAATATATCTATCACCTCAATTGGGATGAGCACTTCTTGAAGAAATGAATTATGTCTTATTTTTCTTAATATTTGCAGAATTTCGTACATGTCTGGTACACATAGGCACTTAATAAACATTTGTAGAGATGAATGCAAGATACTCCTCTTTGGAGACAGACAAAACTTAAACACTAAATTTTGAGAGAATAGAATGCCCTCAAAAAACAATAAATCATAAAAATGGCTTTATAACAAAGCAGATAGAGCTCTGACCTTTTATTTACATTTTTCTCTAGTGGGTTTTGTCCTTAATAAAAATTACCAGGTTAAATTAAACAGGAAATATGAGGAAGATGCTGAGAGGTTATGTGAGATGTCAAAGAAAGATGCTAAGTGGGTATGTCTGGTCTTTTTCCCTGAAAATGTTCATTAATCCTTTTTTATTTAAATCCCAGGAGGACAAATTAGAATTTATAATGGGAAAGAATTAGATACACAATTGCCTGTAGGTAATCTACAAATGCAACTAAATGTGTATCTACTCAAAATTCAAGATGACTATTCTTTGTTCTGCGCGGTGTTTTTTGTTTTTTTTTATTTGTTTTTGCCGCAAAGGCCAAGGCCTATGAAGATACTGCTGCTTCATAGACAAATGTGCACACCCCAGGCTTTCTTTGCTGTTCTCTGTAGATAAGAAAGCTTTTTCTATTAAATAAAACCAATGCTGCTGGCACATTTTACACTTGGGTCATTTGACTCAATTAGCTGAGAAAAAAAGAAACTAAAATCGATGTTTCTAGGAGCTTATCATTTTTAAACTATGAAGCCAGGTTTTTTTTTTTTTTTTTCAGGGAATTATAACCAGTTATAAGAATTCCGGCGTAGCAATTTACATGAAATGAATCCATTTGGCAAGGTGAAGCTTTCCATTTACATTAGTCTGTCATCACATTTTTTATATTCTAGTAGACAAATATTTAAGAACATGTGAAAAAGGCAAGGTCTTGGCTTAATCAACCATAGACTGTAGCATATATAAGACCAAAGAAAGACTCAAAACAATCAATTTCAGAGTTACCATTGATTTTTGAAGAAATGGTTAATTTCAAAGTTTTTATTTCTTTTCATGAAACACGTTATACTCTCATAAAAGACTTCGTTATAGAATACTTAAAACTTTGTCAAATTAATTCCATTTTCTTAGTTAATTGTCTTTTAAACCTCACATGTTAACCACTTAGCAAACTCCAACATGTTGATAGAAATAATTGGTGAAAGAAATCAATTATAAAAGTATTGTGGAAAAATCCTATGGATAATTGTTTCTAATTTCTGGTCTAGGCTTTTCTGTGGGTCTTCCACAATCCCTAGGGCTAATGTACACAGCATGCCTCTCTTCTTAGTGGGGTGATGATGACATTCCCATCTCAGAAGAATTCTCGAGCTCATCATTACCCTATCCAAGATTCTTGATTTTTCTTGCAACAACTTCATTTTATTTCCTGATTCATTATTTAGTGTCTTTCCCGAAATCTCAATTCTAATTCTGGTGTTCCCAAGTTTTCCTTGGCTTGTGACCACATCCCTTCAATCTCTGCCTCTGTGATGACTTTGCCTTTTGTTTTTTTTCTTTGTATGTGCCTTCACCTTTTCTGTGTGTCTCAAATATTCCTTTGCCTCTGTGTTATGAAGAAACTCATCACTGGATTTAGAGCAAACCAGATAATCCTAGATAAGCATCAACTCTAAAGATCTTTAACTTAATCATCTTTTCCCATAAAAGGTGCTATTCACTCTTTTACCATATAGATAATATTCACAAAGTCTGGGTATTAGAATGAAGATATATCCTTTTGAGGACCACCTTTCATCCCACAAAACCTTGATACCAAAACTGGACAAAGCCATTATTATAATGAAAACTATAAATAAAGATCCCCATGAAATTAACTAAAAAATTCCAAAGAAAATTTTATGATTTGAATATAATGATATATAAAAAGTATATTATGATTAAAAGTAAGTAAGGTTTATCCTAGGAATTCAAGGTTGGTTGAAATATGAAAATCAATCAATACAACTTGCCATATGAATAGATTTTAAAACTTTATGATTGTCTTAATAAACACAGAAAAAGCATTTGACAAATCCCAACATCTATTCCTGAAAAAACCACGTAGCAAACCAGAAATGTGAGAAAAATTCCTCAATCTGATAAAGGGCACATACAAAAATATCAACACTCAACATCATACTTCATAATGTAAAGTAAATACTTTCCCCCTAAGGTCAGAAACAAGACAAGGTTGTTCACTTTCCTTACTTCAAGGATGTACTGGAGGCTCGAGTCCATGCAATAAGGTAGGAAAAAGAAATGGAAGGAAACAGGAATGAAACTAAGGAAGTAAAACTCTCTTTATTCACACACAATATTATTTATCTATTTAGAACCCTGTTTATTATTATCTATCTATTCAAAGACCATATCTATCTATTTGGAATCTATTAAAAGGCTGCCAGAACCAATAAGTAAATTTGGAAAATTTTCAGAATACAAGGTAGCTACATAAAAATTCAATTGCATTTCTATATACTGGCAATAAGCAATCAGAACTTAAAAGTAAAACAATGTATAATAAATTCAAAATATTTGAAATATTTAGAAAAAAATAACAAAATATGTGAAAATCCTGCATGCCGAAGATTATAAAACATTGCTGACAAAAATTAAGAAAATCTAAATAAATGAAGCAACCTTCTGTATGAGTCAGAATACTCATAATGCTAAGATATTAAATATTCTCCAAATTGATCTGTAAAGTCAACATATTCCTAATCAATATTCTAGCAGACATTTTCTGTACAAATTGTGACACAATGATTCTAAAATTCATATGAAAATACAAAGGTCCTAGAATATCTCTTAAAGACTTTAAAATAGAAGGACAAACTTGGAGGTCTAACATCACCTGATTTCAAGATTTTTAAGATTGCGTGATACTGGCATTAAGATAGACAAATAGATAAATGAAACAATGGAAAATTCAGAAACACACCTACACATATATATACCACTGATTTTTTTAAATAACTATGTAAATTTAGAAGAGAAGAAAACTCTTTTCAACAAATGATACTAGAATAAACATTACATGCAAAAAAATGAACTTCAATCTATACCTGGAAAACTATATAAAAATTAAATAAGATGGGTCATACATGTAAACATTAAATGTAAAATCATAAAATTATAGAAGAAAACGTAAGACAATATTCTGTGATGTGGATTAAGCAAAGAGTTGCTAGATATAAGACACCAGCAGACAAGACATAAAAGAACAAACCTGTAAATTGGTTCTCTTTGAAAGAGATTCATAAAAGGATTAAAAGATAAGGATTTATCTTTTAATTCTCCCAATCCCTACAGATTGGGAGAATACACATGCAAAGCATATATCTGATTTTAAAAAATATCTCTTGTCAGGGATATATAAAGTTCACTCGAAATTCAATAATAAGAACACAAACAACCCAATTTGAAAAAGTTGCCAAGGATTTAACAGTCACTTTACCAGGGATGATACACACATGGCAAATAAGCATATGTAAAAATGTTCATTAGCCGGGCATGGTGGTTCATGCCTGTAATCCCAGTTATTTGGGAGGCTGAGGCAGGAGAATCACTTGAACCTGGGAGGTGGAGGTTGCAGTGAGCCGAGATCACGCCACTGCACTCCAGCCTGGGCAACAAAAGCGAAACTCCATCTCAATTAAAAAAAAAAAAGGTTCAATATAATTACTTATAAGAAATGAAGATTGAAACTATAATAAATACAACTATACATCTATTAGAATGGATAGAATTGAAAAAAAATACCACACCAAATTTGGAAATAAAAAGAGTAAAGGAACATTCTTATATGCTGCTGGTCAGCATGTAAAAGGGTAAAAACCCTTTGTAGGAATAAACATATGGCTACTATGCAATCCAGCCATTCTGCTCTTGGGTATTTACTCAAGAGAAAAAAAGCACATTATACAAAGATGTGTACATGAATGTTCATGGAGCTTTATTAGTGATAGCCAAAATATGGAAACAACCCAAGGGCCATGAACAAATGAATGTATAAACAAGATGTGGTAAATCTATGTAATGGAATATTATTCCACAACATAAAATAGAACTATTAGTATATACTACAACATAAATAAATCCAAAATAAGCATGCTGAGTGAAAGAAGCCTAGCAATCCCCCCACAAGAGTATATACTATATATACTGGGCAATTTTATTGATATAAATATCTTGAAGATGGAATTTATAGTAAAAAACCTGTGATTGCCTAGAGATATGGGAAGCACCAAATGAAGAGACTGCAATAGAGCACAAAGAAATTTTTTGAATTAATGGAGATTTTGCTATCTTAATTGAGATGCTGTTTCACAGGTGTATAGACACATCAAAGTGTACTTACTAAAGAGTACCTTTTAAATGGGAGTAGTTTGTCGTATGACAATTATGCTTCAATGTAACTCTTAAAAATGATAATTATATAGAGAGCTTTGGCATCATCAGCCCTTCTTTCATTTATGTCTCCAAGCCAAACATGATCCAGAGCTAGACTTAAATTAGCAGCTCAACATCAGTGAATAGTAAACTTTCCCTTTTTCGATCTTCTACTACACAAATGATGAAGTCCTCGTCTGACCAGGAGAAATTTCATAATACAGCTTTTTTAAAAGTCAATTTTATTATTTTTAAAACCCAAAATATTTTATTACATTTCTGATGATAAAGTATCCTCCATTTTATCAAACTATGATGATGGTAGGTAGTATGTATACTTATATTTATTTATGTAAAGCTATATATTGATCTTGGCAGATGATATCATCAAGCTTATGTAAGTCCCTGAAAAAGTTACTCATTCATGACTTTCCAAAGTCTGAGAACCACTGTCCTAAAGCAATTACTCACTTTATTTGGCATTGTATATTATATATTCTTCACGGTCATGCCTCTTCTCCCAGAGAGGAAAAGAGGTGGGAGGGGCAGGGAGAGAGGAAGCCCAAAACATTATCTCTCTGGAGTAAGCGTAATAGAATGGAAAACAGAGGGAAGAGTAACTCCACTCAGTAGAAAACATGATCCACTCAATATTCTAGAAATTTCTGACCCACAAAATTAGCAACTCTTTATTTTGTTTAATCTTTTATGGTAGGGGCAAGTAGAAAGTAAAAGTTTTACATCCTCAAGAGAGATTTTAATGATTGACTGTCTAGCCAAGGGAAGATTTATGTGCCAGGCCTTGCTTGAAGTCTCTGTCTTCTTCTCTAACCTAGTAAACTGAATTGAACAAATAGAAACAAACTGCAATGTCTTCCTAAACTGGTGAATCTTTACTCAGGCCTCACTTCACCTTACCTCTCAAAAGCAAAAGTTACATCTATCACCATATTGTACCCTCCCAGATCTTACCACTAAGAAGGCCATGACAAAGGGCCTGAGAAATAAAATAGCATGAGAGTGGACACTTACTCCTCCAAACACAGTCCTCTCAGCCGCACCACCACTGCAGTCTGGAGAACACCGAGTGCCTGATGTTTACTGAGGTTCCTAAGAGGGTAGGAGAGAAGAAAAGGGAATGTGAAACTCACCCAAGATTTTAGGAAACAAATTGGAAGTACTAAATGAAAATAGTGACATATAACTCAGGTATGCTCTTCAGCATACCCCTGGCCAGGTGTGTATTCCAACCAATTGGAACCCTGGGTTGGGAAAGTAAAGGGTGAGATGCCGTTTATTTTCATTTCTCTCTACCTCTGCTTCCTACACTCATTCCGGGACTCTAAGTTACCTCTTCTGCTAATCTCACCATAGGCAGCCTCCACAAATGGACTGTTCCCTGGTTAAACTTGTCTCAGATATGGAAAAAAATGTTGTCATGTTAGTCAAAGGTTGCAATTCATCTTTTACTAGAAAAGTAAAGAAAGAGAAGCATTGATAGGCACATATTTTGGAACACGGATTTTTTTATCCTACCTTAACTCTGCCTGGCCACAGATGGGATGACTGGCACCAGGCATGAGGCACAGGACCAGATTCCTTTGCACTTGGGCTTATACAAATCTCTTTTGCTCCACTCTTTGGACATTTTTCTCTCTTTTAGTACTTTCCTTAGATGCCTCTCACTCCAGTGGTAAAATGAAGGCCTGGATAAGCAATAATTTCAGAAGGGGCAAGTTGCAGTGTTACTTCCTTGGCACATTGATACAAGTTTCTGATCCTAGAACATCCTCTTTCCATTTATGGTAAGAGAGCTTTTCCTTAACTATAAATAGGAAGTTGGGAGAGCCAAGTTAATTTATATTGCACAAACTGTTTTTATCTGATGCAGTTGAGTGCAGAGATACTTGGAATCCATGTTGATTATGTAAATTGCTTATGAATGCCTAGACAGAGTTTGTGGGCAAGCAATCTTTTCTCATGAAAAGGAAGGTTTTAGTTTTGCTCTTTGTTTTTTCCTAGAACTACCTATAGAATCAACTGGGAACAGAGCCATACCCTTTTTTTCCCCAAAACACAAAACCTTTGATTCTTTTCAGAATAAAATTTGGCAAAGCAAACAGAGTGAAAAAGCTTGAGAAAAGCACAGCCAATCTAGTTTAAGGTAAGTGTAGCAAACATGAAAATTCCCAGCTTATTCCAAGAAGGGTTTCTTTCCATAGGCTATACCCTGCAAGGTCTGAACTGCCAAGTGTAGGTATTTGGATTTCATCTGTGAGAAATAAATAACTTTTTGAAGGGTTATAAACTGGAGACAGATATGAAAAATTTGGGGATTGAAGAAGATGAACCTGGCAACAGTGTACAGATGGACCCCGGAGAGGGGGGAGTGGGTTAAAGTGTTTCCACATTCCACAAAAGCCCTCTAGCCTTCCCCATTAGTATGAATTCTTTAGCAGTTTGCCAGGTGCTACTTGCAGGAGGCCTATCATTGTCCTGCCCTCCCTACCCAGCATCTAAGGGTGCGTCCTTCTGACACCACACATCCCCACAGGGAATTAGGCAGAGAAAAATATATCCATCCGCATGGGTGGATATATTCACATTGTAATACACTCTATCTGAAAGTGAGCATTTTATAGTATATAAAATATATATTTAGTTGCATTTCAATGACAAATGGCATCCAGGTTGTCAAATGATTTAATACAAGATGTCCTCATTAATTCAGCTCTGTGTCTCTGTGTTCATAGCGCATCTACTCTCCTGGTGTGCTTTTGGCAGCATAATTTATTTAAAGCAACTTTCCCAGGTGTCGATATTCCTCCTACAAAAATGAGCTTCTCAAAAGTGCTTCAAAAGCACTTTACTGTTATCACCTCAAATCCATATTCTCATTGAATAACATCTCTTTTTTTTCTCAGTCACCTCCCTTAAATTTCCCATCTTCAACTCTGCATATTTGTTGAAGAAAGGTAACTTTTTTAGTGTGGGCTCTGGTACACATTGTGGATACATGGCCTGAAGATAATGGCTTCATACTCTAAGTAGCATCAAAAATTGGTCCGTTTCCTCAAATCTGTCTCCTCTTGGTCAGCTAAAGTGCTAAAAGTAGCCACTAAAAGTTATTCCTAAGCGTTGGAAACTGACTCAAGCCAATCTGACTGTGTCTAACTCTTGGGCTCTTTGGAGGCAGTAAGAGCTACTGAACTACGTAATGCCCTGTGACAGTTAGCTCCATTCAGAACCTTGCAATCAGAATTACACTGAGAACCAATTATAGACCAAATTTTGCCACATAAACAATGTTTATTTAAAAAGAAAAACTCCTTTATTTGTAAGCAGGCACACACTATTTCCTTTTCATGTTCTGTAAATTTGCAGTTCCTCAATTTCTTTGTGATTCTCTATCAGCTTGCCTGGAAGGTCCACACAACACACACATACTTCCAGAGGTAGGATTCTGTTACTCTTATCATCATCGTGCTACTATCCCTTTTCACAAACCAATGGCAGGACCAAATAGTCTCCAGTTGGCCGGGCGCGGTGGCTCACGCTTGTAATCCCAGTACTTTGGGAGGCCGAGGTGGGCGGATCACAAGGTCAGGAGATGGAGACCACGGTGAAACCCCGTCTCTACTAAAAATACAAAAAAAAAAAAAATTAGCTGGGCGTGGTGGCGGGCGCCTGTAGTCCCAGCTACTTGGAGAGGCTGAGGAAGGAGAATGGCGTGAACCCGGGAGGCGGAGCTTACAGTGAGCCAAGATTGCGCCACTGCACTCCAGCCTGGGCGACAGAGCGAGACTCCGTCTCAAAAAAAAAATAGTCTCCAATTCCTTTCCTAACATAGAGACTACTCTTCTGACTGAATTTCTATGCTCTGTTTTTAAACAGTGGAAGTGATTCTATATTTTTTGGTCAACCACATACCTTGAATACCTTGCAATTTTACCAATTAACATCTATTTTTATTATTTACCAACATAATTACTGAAGAACTAATTTATTTAATAAAAACATTCCTACACTCACCAATGTAACTTGCATAAAATGAGGTGTAGATCAATATACCTTGGCATAGCTGCTTCTAGAATTTGGACTTTTTTATATATTGCTGGCTATCACCCCTGCAGTGTGGATTCTCAGGATAACCGGTCCTGCAGCTGAAGCTTAAACTACTAATAGACATAATATCTCACTGTCTATGCCAGATTTTTTTTTATTTTTGAGTATTTTATTTTTAAATGTTTATGTATATAGGGGGTACAAGTGCAGATTCTTACATGTATATATTAAATAGTGGTGACATCTGGATAAACGTTTAGTGTATCCAGCACACTAACTGTGAGCATTTTACCCAATAGGTAATTTTTCAGACCTCATCTCCCTTCCACCCTCCCAACTTTTGTAGTGTCCAATGTCTATTATTCCATTCTGTGTGTCCATGTATACCCAATATTTAGCTCTGACTTATAAATAAGAACATGAAATATTTGACTTTCTGTCTCTGAGTTATTTTACTTAGGACAATGGCCTCCATTTTGCAGCATCCATGTTTCTGCAAAAGACATGATTTTATTTAATTTTTTTAGACAAGTGGCTTAACTTTTTTAAACTTTGTGCCAATTCTTTTAACCCTTCAAGCTAGATAAAACCTTTACATGCCCTGAACGTAGCTTTCCCTTTCCATTTCTCTTTTTTTTTCTTGTCTGGGGCAGGAGAACCACAGAAGTGATTAGTAAAAAAAATACTTGTGTTGAAAGTTGCCTTAAAATGCTTGTAATCTTACACCTGAATGCAAATCTCCCCTCTTTACAAACGTCCGTTATGAAAACTCAAGAATGAAATCAAAATTGTAAAAGGAGTAGAGAAAGAGGACCATTCTCTATACTGCTTTTCCGTGCATATTTTTTAACATATTGTCCCCCCAACATATTTTTTTTTTTTTTTAGCAAATGGTCATACCTCTGCTGTTTTCACATTTTTAGAAGATGTTTTTAGAACACATTTTAACTCAGTCTTACAGATAATGTTCATATTTTAGGGGCCCACATGTTTTATCAGTTTGTTCTTTTCTAAGGAAACAGTTGAGCAAGAACTTTGTTATTCTTCTAACCTAAATTATGTCTATCATGAGGTTAGTGACTTTGGCAGGCAGAGGTAACAAGTCTGAAGCCTGATTACTTGGTCTCAAAGTGAAGGAAATGGAGTCCCGAACCAAATAAATAGGTAGTAAAGGTAAATTAAAAACATGAAAAAATTATTCTGAAAGGTGCAGGTTGAGTAGTATTATTTTCCACCTCTGGCTGGTCTACCCTGTAGAAACTCTGCTCTTTATTATATATCTTTCTTAATAGTTTCTTATATATCCGCCCAGTGTTTCTTTATGTAAATGAAAATAAATGTGAATACATGTTCTTACTCCTCTCATATGCGTGTACATGAAAGGTAGCTCATTATATAACCTGTTTTGTAACTTGCTTTTTGTCCTTAACAGTATGTCTTGGGAATCTTTCCTTGCTAGTACAGAGAAAGTTTTATCATTCTTGTTTTCTAAAAACTTTTATTTTAAGTTCAGGGGTATATGTGCAGGTTCATTGCACTGGTAAATTTGTATAAACATTATACAGGCTTATTGTACAGATTATTTAATCACCCAGGTATTAAGCCTAGTATCCATTAGTTGTTTTTCCTGATACTTTACTTCCTCCACCCTTCACCCTTCAATAGGCCCCAGTGCGTGTTGTTCCTCTTTATGTGTCCATGTGTTCTCATCACTTAGCTCCCACTTATAAGTGAGAACATGCAGTATTTGGTTTTTTGTTCCTCTGTTACTTTGCTAAGGATAATGGCCTCCAGCTCCATCTATGTTCCTGCAAAGGACATCTCATTCTCTTTTATGGCTGCATAGTATTCCATCTATAAGAAAGTTAAACAAATTTACAGGAAAAACATCAACCTCGTTAAAAAGTGGACAAAGGAGATGAACAGACACTTCAAAAGAAGACATACATCAACCAACAATCAAATGAAAAAAACTTCAACATCACTAATCATTAGAGAAATGCAAATCAAAACCATGAGATACCATCTCACACCAGTTAGAATGGTTATTATTAAAAAGTCAAAAAATAACAGATGCTGGGACGTTTGTGGAGAAAAAGGAATGCATATACACTGTTGGTGGGAGTGTAAATTAGTTCATCCATTGTGGAACAGAGTGTGGTGATTTCTCAAAGACCTAAAAACTGAAATACCATTCAACCTAGCAATCCCATTACTGGGTATATACCTAAAGGAATATAAATTGCTCTATTAGAAAGACACATGCACATGTATGTCCGCTGCAGCATTATTCACAATAACAATGGTATAGAATCAACTTATATGCCCAACAAAGATAAGCTGGATAAAAAAAGTTGTACATATACACCATTTTTTAAAATAACTGAGTAGTATTTCATGGTATATGTATGTCCCTTTTTTTATCCAATGCTCTGTTGATGGACAAAAGTTGATTCCATATCTTTGCTATTGTTAATAGTGCTATGACAAACATAAAAATGCAGTTATCTTTTTGATATGATTTCTTTCCCTTTAGGTGTATACCCAGTAGGGAAATTGCTGGATTGAATACTAGTTCTATTTTCAGTTATTTGAAACATCTCCATATCATATTTTTGTAGAGGTTGCACTAATTTGCAGTCCTATAACAATGTATAAGCATTCCTTTTTTTCCACATCTTTGCCAACATATGTTGCTTTTGACTTTTTAATATGGCCATTCTGACTGGTGTAAAATGGTATCTCATTGTTGTTTTAATTTGCATTTCTCTGATGATTAGTAACGTTGAACATTTTTTTTCTTGTCCATTTACATGTTTTCTTTTTAAAAATATCTGTTTATGTCATTTGCCCACTTTTTAATGGGGTTATTTTTTGTTTCTTATTGAGCCGTTTGAGTTCCTTGCAGATTCTGGTCAAATGCATAGGTTGCAAATACTTTTCCCATCCTGTAGCTTGTCACTTACTCTGTTGACTGCTTCTTTGCTGTGCAGAAGCCTTTTAGTTTAATTAAGTCCCACTTCTCTATTTTTGTTTCGGTTGTGTTCACTTTTGTGATCTTCATCATAAATTCTTTGCCTACACCAATGTCCAGAAGTGTTTTTACTACATTTTCTTCTAGGACTTTTATAGTTTTAAGTCTTACTTGTAGATCTTTAATTCATGTTGTGTTGATTTCTGTATATGGTGAAAAGTATGAGTCCAGCTTCATTCTTATACATATGGCTATATAATTTTCTCAGCACCATTGATTGAATAGGGTGCTTTTCCTTTGTGTATATTTTTGTTGACTTTGTTGAAGATTAGTTGGTTGTAGGTATGTGGTTTTATTTCTGGGTTTTTTTTTTTTTTCTGTTCCATTGATCTATGTGTCTATTTTTATACCAGTACCATTCTGTTTTGATTATTATTGCCTTATGGTATAATTTGAAGTCAGGTAATATGAGGCCTCTGGTCTGGGTTTGTTCATTTTGTTTAAGACTACTTTATCTAGTCATGCTCTTTTTAGGTTCTATATATGAATTTTAGAATTTGATAGAAATTGCATTGAATCTGTATATTGCTTTGGATAGCATAATCATTTTAACAATGATCATGATTCTTCTAATCAGTGAGCATGAGATGTTTCCTTGTTTGTTTGTGACATCTAAAATTTTTTCCATTAGTGTTTTGTGGTGCTCCTTATTGAGATGTTTTCCCACTCTTGGTTAAATATATTCCTCGGTTTTTTTTGTTTGTTTGTTTGTGTGTTTTTTGGGGACAATTTTCTGTATCTTTGTGAATGGGATTGCCTTCATGATTTAGTCCCAGGCTAGAACATTATTGGTGTATAGAAATGCTACAAATTCCTGTTTCCTAATTTTGTGCCCTGAAACTTCACGAATTTATTTATCAAATCTAAGAGTATGATGGTGGAGTGTTTAGAATTTTCTAAATATAACATCATAAAATCAGCAAACAGGGATAATTTGACTTCCTCTTTTTTTCAATTTGGATGACTTTTATTTTATTTTTTTCTTGCCCAATTGCCCTGGCAAGAACTTTCAGTACTATAGTCAATA
Source organism: Symphalangus syndactylus (assembly GCF_028878055.3). Taxonomy (NCBI): domain Eukaryota; kingdom Metazoa; phylum Chordata; class Mammalia; order Primates; family Hylobatidae; genus Symphalangus; species Symphalangus syndactylus. The sequence continues at coordinate 44,001,255 of NC_072423.2, forward strand.
GAAGTGGTGAAAGTGGGCATCTTGGACTTGTTCCAGTTTTTAGAGGGAATGCTTTCAACTTTTTTCCATTAAGAATGATGTTGACTGGGGATTTGTCATATATTGCCTTTATTATGTTGAAGTATCTTCCGTCTATGCCTAGTTTGTTAAGGATTTTTATTATAAACTAATGCTAAATTGTATCACATGCTTTCTCTGCATCTACTGAAATGACCTATGATTTTTGTCCTTAATTCTGCTTATGTGATATATCACACTTATTGATTTGTGTATGTTGAACCATCATTGAATCCCTGGGATAAGATCCACTCGATTATGGTGTACCATCTTTTTGATGTGCTGTTGGATTCCATTTGCTAGTATTTTGTTGAGGATCTTTGCATCTATATTCTTCAGGGATAAGGTGACACTGGCCTTGTAGAATGAGATAGGGAGAGCTCCTTTCTCCTGGATTTTGTGAAAAAGTTTCAGGAGGAATGGTAGTAGTTCTTTCTGCATGTTTGGTAGAATTTCACTGTGAATCCTCCTGGTCCTGGGCTTTGTTGTTGTTGGGAGAGTTTCAAATTACAATTTCAATCTCACTATTCATTATTGGTCTGTGTAAGAGTTCTCCTTTTCCTGGTTTAATCTTGGGAGGTTGTATGCTTCCAGGAATTTATTGGTTTCCTCTAGGTTTTCTGGTTTGTGATCATATAGTTATTTATAATAGTCTCTGATGATCTTTGTGCCTCTGTGGTATCAGTAATAATGTCTCCTTTTTCATTTATGATTGTGTTTATTTGGATCTCTCTTTTCTATGCTACTTACTTGAGAAGAAATCTGCTGTCTCTGTTCACAGGCCCAAGGCACAATTTTGAGAGTTTAACACTGGGCTGCATTCCACCCTTGGGCCAGCTTCAAGAAATTAGAAAATTAACTCAGGGTATTAATGAGAAATGTATCAAGGAGATGGGTATCTTACAAAGCAAAAGCAGAAATTCTAAACCTAAAAAAAATCTATTGAAGGAAATACAAAATGTATTTGAAAGCTTCAGTAACAGAATAGATCAAGCTGTTGAAAAAATCTCAGAACTTGAAGATAAGTCTTTTGAAATAATCCAGTAAGACAAAGATAACAACAACAAAGAAGAATAAAAGGGGGTGCACAAAGCCTTTGCGATGTCTGGGACCACATAAAGTGACTGAAATTAGAAATTATTGGTATTCCTGATGGGAAAGAAAGATTATTTAAAAGCTTAGAAAACCTGTTTAAGAAAATAATTGATGAAAACTTCCCACATCTAGCAAGAGAGTCAGACATCCAGTTACAGGAGGCCCAGCAATCCTCAGGAATATACATTGCATAAAGTGCTTCATCATAGCATATTATATTCAGAATGCCTAAAGTCAAAGTGAAAAAAAATTAATTAACAAAAGAAGAGTGACTAGTCACCTTTAAAGGAAACCCCATTAGACCAACAGCAGATATTTCAGCAGAAATGTTACAGGCCAGAGATTATGAAATCTCTGGTTACTTTAGTCCTTCATGCTATGGGAGATAAACAATGTGCTCAAAGGAGCTATGGGCTGAGAAGTCCTTGTACATTGAGTTGAAATACACACACACACACACACACACGTGTGTGTATGTGTGATTCCTTGGCTAAGAGCTTGACGACAGTGCCTTTCTCCTTCCTCATCTTCTCTGTTTTATAAGGAGTTAAGAAAAGAAGGGCTTCTAAACCTTGTTACAGAGTTCACCTTTTCCCTCACTTGCTGCCAACTGAACTCCAGGGTGGCAAGTCAGCAATCTCATCAGTCTTCATTGAATCAGAAGGCTGATTGTGTAATTAGAATGAACTAAACATCTGAGGAACCAGGTGACAGAAACTGGCGAGAGTGTCTTACGATAACTTTTACTCTGTATTACATGCAATGCCCAGACCATATTTGGAATTATTTTACTCTGCATTCGATCCTGTCTGAAGGTCAGACACCACGCTTCTCTGAACCTGAGATAATAGATCTGGTATTGCTCCCTTGTGATTAGGCTCAAACAACCTCAGTGTCCATTGCCTTCAGCAGTACACCATTCCAGCAAATGGCAAGGATGTTTTCGTATTTCCTATAGGATAAAAAGTAGAGAAACTATGTTAAAATTTCACAGTCTTTCTCCTCCTGTTATACCTCCACCTTTGGCAAAACCGTATTAAAACTTTAGTTTTTCTATCTCTTTTATTTTCTCATCAAAGACACAAATATCCACTCAAATAGCTTAGGGAACTTACATTTTGAATGACAGATAATTTCTAAAGCAAGAAGTTTTAAGCATAAATGCTTAAATGTTATTCATTCTCTCATAGTGCACTGTACACAATTTAAGGAGAATAAACAGCAACTTGATTCCAAAAATGGTCATAATTTATTGATCTTGTTATTCTAGGAAGATGGAAAAGCACCCACATGGCAAAATCTCTAAAGTTTTGGCTCAAGTGAGCTTTCCCCAAACTTTCCCTATCACTCTCATGACAATGATGTTTGTGTCTCTCCTTAATTAAATCTGCATGACTTTCTATCTGGAGTTTGATCTGCTCTCCCACCATCACTTACAGGGATTGTTTCCTTTAGATATAAGTGGTTTTCTCCCTTTCAGATATGTTTATATTTTAAAGAATCTATAAATTTTAGCATTGCCCTGGAACACAATACTGGGGCTTATGGCTTTTTAGTGTTGTCAAGTGTTAAGCCTCTTAATGTTTTTTTGCCTAGTTTGAGCACATACAGATTGGGGCTTGCTGAATCCCCATTTGTATCATTCACTCCACAGTAGAAGTCTATGTCATCATTTCTCATGGTACTGGAGGCATACTCCTAGAATGATACTTGAAGGCCACTTTAGTCAAGAAATACCCAAATGGGTGATTACACCTAAAATGTAACAGAGTAGTACTAGTTTATTATATAACTTTCAACTGAATTCCTCCTAGCAGACAGCACCATGCATTCAACTCTGCTGCCTAAGGGAGAAGATCCCATTTCTTAGGATTCTTAATGACTCTGACTCCCCATGGGGAAACTTATTTTTAGTGTTCTATGGATATGTCCACTGGAAAAAAAATTTGTGCTAAGCCCAAACCTATAAATTGCATCTTATTACAGTCAAGTCAACATGACCAGCTACCACTATCCGATTCTGTCTCGCTTGATATGTACTGCTTCTGTCTAGCTTGATATGTATTTCATCTGACAACACTAGTTGTATCACTTCCCCTAACTAAATTTTATTTTTTATAAAGTAGGTTGTAGAACTCTTGTTTTGGCCACATCTGGAAAAAAAAAAAGTCATATGTACATTTCTGAAATTTCTCTCTGATTGCTCACTCTGAAACAAATAACTCAGATTTTTGAACTTCTATTGACAAAATCTATAGGTTTCCTACCTGTTTGTCTTTTCACTCATATGTAGATTCAAGAATCTAAAAACTGTGATTAGTGGAACAATACGTAGTACTTAGTAGGATCCATAAGTGTCTGCCTTGAAGACTGAATCAAGAAGCCCACCAAAGTCTTCACTGACTTGCCACAGTGACTCTTGACAAGTTCAGAAAAGTAGAGGGCCTTGTTTCTATATTGTCCACAAAATGTCCCTTCTGGAATCTATTTCCTAACACAGTCCAAGCTCAGACTTGAAACCCATTGGTTAGTATTTTTTAAATTATGTGCTAGTTCTTCATAAATATCTCAGAGCACACATTGTACTTGAAGAGATCTTTAACCCTCAATGATTGGTGGATGTGGTAGTCACTGAAGAAATCTTTACAATTAATATATATCCCCACCTGTGTCAACATACCACACATATTTCAAAAAGGTTCAATAGAATATGTGCCCGGTCAGGGACAATTTCAAACTAGCTTCTCACCTGGCAATCTGGGATGTGAAGTTACTTCTCATGCAATGCCCTGCCAATGACAATAATTCCACCTGAGTGTACACTAGAGACTTCAAAGTTCATGTCAGCTACTACCTTTTCCACTGGTTGTTAAGGATTACCTGCTTTGCCAATCACTAACTGTGTAATCTTGTTGTATCATATCTAGGGTTACCAGATTCAGGAAATAAAAATGCAGAGCACCCAGCTAAATTCGAATGCAGATAAGTACGCAAGATTTGAGACATATTTAAACTTAAAAAAATTTGAAATTCAAATGTAACTGGATGCCCTGTATTTCATCTGACAACACTCGTTCTATCACTTCCCCTAACTAAATTTTATTTTTCTCATCTCTAAAAACATTGCCTCATGTGAACTGCTGTATACATTAAATGCATGCCTGGCTCAGAAAGCGTTTTGTAATCTATAATTAGTTACGTGTTATCATTGTCATTATTGCAATTATTCACCTATCCTATTATCCAATCTTTGTTTCCATTTGGCTTATGTTCAATCTACTTCCAAATGGATCATTTAAATATTTTATTATTAATAATATACTTATTTTTTCAAAGGGGCCCAATATTGCTCTTTGTTGCTTTTTAAGACAGCATTTTAAGATTGTGTTTTGGTGTCTATGGTCATGAGAACATTTTCCTTTCAGTTCCTCCTGGCATTGATGGATTGCCTGCATCTGTTGTACAAACAATCATGGTGAAACAGTAGGAAATGTTGTTTCAACTTGACTTTACTCCCTGAAATATTCTAAGCATATGGTGAGGTGGCAAGAGTATGGTCCCAGGGTGGGAATTTTGAGAGACAGAGGGAGCCTATATTTTTACATCACTCAGTTGGATCTGTGGAGACTTCATTAGCAAAATAGTCTCAGGAAAAATTATCAAAATAGCTGAGTTCCTTCCCACCCCCAACCATACCTGAGCTAACCAAATATAGGAAGTCTTAAATGCTACAAATCAGACAAATACATTTTATTAAAAGTACATTTTTATGGCCAGGTGCAGTGGCTCACACCTGTAATCCTAGTACTTTGGGAGGCCGAGGCAGACAGATTGCCTGAGGTTGGGAGTTTGAGACCAGCCTGACGAACTTGGAGAAACCCCGTCTCTACTAAAAATACAAAATTAGCTGAGCATGGTGGCACATACCTGTAATCCCAGCTACTCAGGAGGCTGAGGCAGGAGAATCACTTGATCCCGGGAGGCAGTGGTTGTGGTGAGCTGAGATCGCACCATTGCACTCTAGCCTGGGCAACAAGAGCGAAATTCTGTCAAAAAACAAACAAACAAACAAAAACAATTTTAAACATATTTTTAAATAAGAGTTTATGTTTTGGGAGAATAGAAAGAAAGAAACATAATAGCGAAAAAAATCTAGAATGGTTGGCTTTAATCAAGGTACTAAGCAAAGTTCCACACTCCGGACATTTTTCAGATTTCAACCTAAAACAAAATGAAAGCCCTTCACATAATCATTGAAGGTCTAAATAGAAATAAGGAAACTTAATTATTAGTATGTGAGTCCTTTGTAGTTTAATAGGCCCTTAACATATAGAGCTTCCTTTGCAAAATCATGCAAATATGTCTGCTTCAAAGAAAATAGAAAGATTGGGCATCCTCTTAAGAGAGACACACCATGACTTTGTCAAGTGTACAGCTCCTGGGGCAATCTTGATTATCAATAACAGGAGTCCAACTTAAGGTATCTAGACACTGGAGGACCTCATAAGATCAGTCCATCTGTAAGAAGGTCAGTGTTATAACCTGGTTTCTAGGAGAACTAGTCCCAGGAACTCACTCACTGCTGCTACTCTCAGTGTCCTTCTCACATCTAATTTCTGCATGTTAGCCTCATCGTCTTCTATTGTAGACATCTTGTATTTCTTCAAATTGTAGAAACAAGGCTGCTAAAAGCACGAGAGTTCTTCTTGAGAGAAGACTGACTGTGATAATTACGATTTAAAAATCCTATGGAAAAATTCTGGCCCTTTTTCAATCAACTGTGACTAGCAGAAAAGTCTTATATTTAGGCATCCATTTCTCTACTAGAAAATTGTAGTTGATGTTACAATTTTATAACAGAAAAGACATCTTTAGGAGATATCTCACAAAGGCTGAGCGAGGAAAGAAATTTCCAGAAAGATATTTCTACTCATAGAAAATGGGAAGGAATACTGAGTAGGCAAACCAATAGGTATTCACTACAGAAAACTGACAGATATTAAATTAATGTCAGACACAAAAGTAAATTACAATTCTGGTATGTGCTAAGTTATAACACAGAAGCTTGGTTGGAAAGGGCCTTTTTGAGGAAGTGTCATTTAACTTGAAGCAGAGAGAAGAGTGGATAAAAAAAAGTATTCCTGCCAAGGACACAGTGTGTGAGATGGCCTTAAGGGAAAAAAGTACTCAATGTTTAAAAAACAGTGAAAACACAAGGGTCACTGTGGCTTAGGAATGTTGAAAACATATAGAACAACTGGAAGTCATGCCAGCATGGGAAAAAATGTGTTCACTGGAAGCCAAGTTAAGGATTTTGTATTTTTTTTCCTCAAGTGAAATGGGTTTTTATTAAAAATATTTATAGGACCCAATGGATGTTTTCATAAATTATATCTCACAGATGAGAATTTAGGGGCCATAGAAAGATAAGAGTAGAAGATATGAATAAAGAGAAAAAAGTTTATAGTTGGGCTAAGGTGGGAGATGAAGACTGAAATTATCTAGCACTGCCTTTGTTATGTCGCTAGATCAATTTTTTCTCCCCTTTACCATGTTGAAAATCACCACATGGAACATCTATATTCAGCCAAACTGATGAAGCTTGGCATTTCTTATATGTGCCCATCTGTTCCATGATCACGAAAACAAATTTAAGTGTATTGTTAGGACACTAGATTGATCTGCTATCTAAGGAAGTAAAAAATAGTAAGTTTGGAAAGGCATCTTTCTGTAATAATTTTTTAATAAAAATAACCATGTTATAGGAAGTTAGAAATGCTTATGAGAATTCATCTATCCCATTGCCCAATTTTCAGTGAGACTTCACCAAACATCTGTAATAAAGATCTGCCATATTAAAAGACATCAGAGAAGTCAATGATGTGATTTAAATGAACAAGCAAATGGTGGAGACACTGTCTTCATTTTTTGTTATTAATGATTTTGAAAATATAATTTGCTTGAGATAAACTTAGGACATAGCGATAATGAAGAGCAACAAAGAAATAAAAATACTCCTGCATATATGGACTGAGTGCACACCTGATATGGCATTGAATCTACATATTGCTTTTAAAATACACTGGAAAGGAAAAAACAGTCAAATATTACCAATTACTTTTTTTTAAACACATTGACCTTGAACCAATTTGATGTAATCTTCTTTTTTCCCCAATTTATTCACTTGACAGTTAATTTTGGTCATGCATAAATGTATTTATTATCACAATAAGTTCACCAATGAAATATTTATTTTAGGGTACTATATTTTCATATAGTAAAATGTTATATGTTAATAAATTAACTAAAAGTATAACAGAATATGCCTGGCTGGGATAGACTAAGGTATTCTGTTGTAATAAGACACATAACAATTATTCAGTGACTTAAGAGATATACCAGTCTGTTTCTTACTCAAGTAATAGTCCAGGGTAGGTGTTCTTGGCAAGTGGGTTGTTCCCTTTATGTCATGATTCAGAGACACAGGGGAACAGTGGTATTGCCATCTGCAGAAAATGACTTTATGATTGGCCATGCCCTGGTCATCTTAGCCAGTAGGGAGAGAAAAAAGAGTATAGCAAGATATCCAAAATCTGAAAGGCCACATGTCAATTCATTTACATATCAACGCTTTGTTGCTAAGAGGGCTAAGATATGCAGTCTGCAATAACACAGCTGAATCTTAGTCCAACTCCATAATTTTGAAAGAACGTGGATCTTGGTGGACAACAGTCTTCGTTATGCGATTAGAAGAATAAAACTTCTAGAAGAATCTAATTTAAATACCTTCAGAAAATTAACATTTAAGGCCAATCCTCACCTCTGTTGTGGGTTTATGGATCTCTATCACCTTAGCCAGCAGATGAACAAACAGTGACAGCTATGAGAGCGGGTGTTCCTTTATTGGAGTGGCTGTCAGCTCAGACACTTAAGGGCTCTGTGATCTTGAGTGTTCTTATGACAATGTTTACCTCACAGGATTATGGTGTGAGTTTAATGATGTTAAATAATATAATAATGTAGAACAAATGCCTTGGGTTGAGAGCAAAGTGAGACCTCAACAGATGAGATTTTCTGCCACTCTTTTTTCTGTCTTCTGCCAGAGTGTTTCCATCTTATGTTAGAACCAGATTTAGACAGATTCAGACAACATAGAGCTTCCCCTCTCAATCTCCAACAAATTTAGGCTATAGAATATGTTGGCATATTATGTAAGATTTATAATTATATTGGATGATATTTGGCTTTATCTGTGGTCCTAAGAGAGCCGCACACACTAGGGGAAGGATCACTTTGTCTTAGCCAGGTGCCTAGAAGACACCATGCAGGAGTCTCTGGACTCACGGTCTGGGGATTTCTTACCTCTGAGGAAAAATTCTTATCTTTATTTGTACTCATATGAAATGGAAGGGGCATGACAACACAGAACAAATATAAATGAAAGAGTGGGCCCTGTGTAGTAAACTTCCTCCACCAGACAAACACAAGGAGAAAATGGATAGGAGAGACCCACTAGCAGGTGTTATTTGTCAGGGCTCTCCAGAGAAGCAACACCAATAGAGGCGGGAGAGAGAGAGAGAGGGGGAGAGAGAGAGAGAGATTATCCATAGGACAGGCTGCTGACAGGCTGGAGATTGAACTAGGAATTGATGTTACAGTCTTGAGCTAGAATTCCTTCTTTTGGAAATCTCAGTCTTTGCTCTTAAAGGCCTTCAGCTGATTGACTGACTGATTGACTGAGACCCATTCACATTATCAAGAGTAATCTACTTTACTCAAAGCCTACTGATTTAAATGTTATTAAAGCCAAAAATAGTCACAATAACAAGTAGACTATTGTTTGACCAAGCAACTAGGCACCATGGCTTAGTCAAGTTGCCACATAAAATTGACCATCACAATATGAACGGCCTTCTAACACACAGAAACCTAACACTTGAGTGTGCATGGCCCAGTCCAGTGCTCTGGGATTTGATCCACCAGTTAGTTAGAAACCTTTTCCTTGGAAAACAAAAAGAAATGCTAGAAGAAAGTTTAACCCTCCCTCTTCCACCCAGGGAATAGTGTCTTTCATTTTCTTTTTAGACAGGAGTAGGTGACAGGGCTACTAAATAAAATTGATGAGGAAAGAGAATCAAATCAAATAAAGAAGGATAATCCTTATGTAGGTATTGCACAAAAGTATGAAAATCTCAATAATTTTATAACTGGTGCATCCTAAATAAATAATATATGTGTATTTTTATGGAGAGGAGGGTTAATATTTAATTTTAAACTTACTCTTGTCAAAAGGAAGCAAGAAGGAACTAGGTTACCAGTTCTGAAAACATGCTAAAATGCAAACAATGTAATATACCTTTTGTTAGTTGTATTTTTATAAGTTTGCTCTGAACAGAATTGCTAAATATTTTCTGATAAATTGTACAGGAAATTGGCATCCTTTAAATCTTCTGAGGATCCAAATAGTAATAGAATATATTAGAATGAAGCATGGTTGCAATTTATAGTAAGCATCAAAGACAGAATAAATTTGTTTTAAATGAGGGAAGTTTATGAAATAATTAAACTACTTTTCTGAGTAGGAGCAAAATAATTTAAGTTTAGTTCTGTAGACTAGCATATTCTTTTGTTCATGGAGGTTGAAATTTTATGGAGCTATAAACAACAAAGGGAACTGACAACCTGTAATGTGTTTAAAAGAGGCAAAACTGGATCTCTATATAAATTGTTAAAAATAAAAAGTAGTTCACACTTTTGTATACTTATTTTGTAATTATTTTGAAAGTATGGAATATGTTGGGCTCTGATATGTAAGAGAAAAGCTCAACCCTAAGAGCAACTGGTCACAGACTCTGGTTGCGAAAATATTCTACAAGATAATGAGTCACCTTTTGTCAACCCGTCCAATTAAAATGTTTATTCTGCTAAGATGCAATGGTTTTAATAATAAAACATTTTGTTAAGGCATTTCATGGAAAAGCGAGTGTGAAGGTAAAGTAAGTGTTTCAGGCTTATTTACTGTTTTTCCTCTGAAAGAATTTTAATAAATAATGGGTGTTAAGAAAGCTATAAGAATATAATTCTTTTTTTTCTTTTTTTTTATTATTATACTTTAGGTTTTAGGGTACATGTGCACAATGTGCAGGTTTGTTACATATGTATCCATGTGCCATGTTGATTTCCTGCACCCATTAACTCGTCATTTAGCATTAGGTATATCTCCTAATGCTGTACCTCCCCCCTCCCCCCCACCCCACAACAGTCCCTGGAGTGTGATGTTCCCCTTCCTGTGTCCATGAGCTCTCATTGTTCAATTCCCACCTATGAGCGAGAACATGCAGTGTTTAGTTTTTTGTCCTTGCGATAGTTTACTGAGAATGATGGTTTCCAGTTTCATCCATGTCTCTACAAAGGACATGAACTCATCATTTTTTATGGCTGCATAGTATTCCATGGTGTATATGTGCCACATTTTCTTAATCCAGTCTATCGTTGTTGGACATTTGGGTTGGTTCCAAGTCTTTGCTATTGTGAATAGTGCCGCAATAAACATACATGTGCATGTGTCTTTATAGCAGCATGATTTATAATCTTTTGGGTATATACCTAGTAATGGGATGGCTGGGTCAAATGGTATTTCTAGTTCTAGATCCCTGAGGAATCGCCACACTGACTTCCACAATGGTTGAACTAGTTTACAGTCCCATCAACAGTGTAAAAGTGTTCCTATTTCTCCACAACCTCTCCAGCACCTGTTGTTTCCTGACTTTTTAATGATGGCCATTCTAACTGGTGTGAGATGGTATCTCATTGTGGTTTTGATTTGCATTTCTCTGATGGCCAGTGATGATGAGCATTTTTTCATGTGTTTTTTGGCTGCATAAATGTCTTCTTTTGAGAAGTGTCTGTTCATGTCCTTCACCCACTTTTTGATGGGGTTGTTTGTTTTTTCTTGTAAATTTGTTTGAGTTCATTGTAGATTCTGGATATTGGCCCTTTGTCAGATGAGTAGGTTGCAAAAATTTTCTCCCATTCTGTGGGTTGCCTGTTCACTCTGATGGTAGTTTCTTTTGCTGTGCAGAAGCTCTTTAGTTTCATTAGATCCCATTCGTCAATTTTGGCTTTTGTTGCCATTGCTTTCGGTGTTTTAGACATGAAGTCCTTTCCCATGCCTATGTCCTGAATGGTATTGCCTAGGTTTTCTTCTAGGGTTTTTATGGTTTTAGGTCTAACATGTAAGTCTTTAATCCATCTTGAATTAATTTTTGTATAAGGTGTAAGGAAGGGATCCAGTTTCAGCTTTCTACATATGGCTAGCCAGTTTTCCCAGCACCATGTATTAAATAGGGAATCCTTTCCCCATTGCTTGTTTTTGTCAGGTTTGTCAAAGATCAGATAGTTGTAGATATGTGGCATTATTTCTGAGGGCTCTGTTCTGTTCCATTGATCTATGTCTCTGTTGTGGTACTAGTACCATGCTGTTTTGGTTACTATAGCCTTGTAGTATAGTTTGAAGTCAGGTAGCGTGATGCCTCCAGCTTTGTTCTTTTGGCTTAGGATTGACTAGGCGATGCAGGCTCTTTTTTGGTTCCATATGAACTTTAAAGTAGTTTTTTCCAATTCTGTGAAGAAAGTCATTGGTAGCTTGATGGGGATGGCATTGAATCTATAAATTGCCTTGGGCAGTATGGCCATTTTCACGATATTGATTCTTCCAACCCATGAGCATGGAATGTTCTTCCATTTGTTTGTATCCTCTTTTATTTCATTGAGCAGTGGTTTGTAGTTCTCCTTGAAGAGGTCCTTCACATCCCTTGTAGGTTGGATTCCTAGGTATTTAATTCTCTTTGAAGCAATTGTGAATGGGAGTTCACTCATGATTTGGCTCTGTTTGTCTGTGATTGGTGTACAAGAATGCTTGTGATTTTTGTACATTGATTTTGTATCCTGAGACTTTGCTGAAGTTGCGTATCAGCTTAAGGAGATTTTGGGCTGAGATGATGGGGTTTTCTAGATATGCAATCATGTCATCTGCAAACAGGGACAATTTGACTTCCTCTTTTCCTAATTGAATACCCTTTATTTCCTTCTCCTGCCGGATTGCTCTGGCCAGAACTTCCAACACTATGTTGAATAGGAGTGGTGAGAGAGGGCATCCCTGTCTTGTGCCTATTTTCAAAGGGAATGCTTCCAGTTTTTGCCCATTCAGTATGATATTGGCTGTGGGTTTGTCATAGATAGCTCTTATTATTTTGAGATACGTCCCATCAATACCTAATTTATTGAGAGTTTTTAGCATGAAGGGTTGTTGAATTTTGTCAAAGGCCTTTTCTGCATCTATTGAGATAATCATGTGGTTTTTGTCTTTAGTTCTGTTTATATGCTGGATTACATTTATTGATTTGCATATGTTGAACCAGCCTTGCATCCCAGGGATGAAGCCCACTTGATCATGGTGTATAAGCTTTTTGATGTGCTGCTGGATTCGGTTTGCCAGTATTTTATTGAGGATTTTTGCATCAATGTTCATCAAGGATATCGTCCTGATACCAAAGCCTGGCAGAGACATAACCAAAAAAGAGAATAAGAATATAATTCTAAAACCCAAACATACCAGAAGAAATCCAACACTGACTGTATCTCTCATTTGCTCAAGAGTAATGTCCTTTCTTTCCCTTTTGCCACCAGCACTATGGCTAGTCCATATCCTACATATTTTGTATTCCCTTAATCATATTATCACTATTACAGAGATAAACACAGCAACTGTGCTTAGGGTTTGCACAGTGTTAGTTCCACTTGCCATTTCTGTCAAAGCAACAACAGTTCATGTAATAAAAATCACATACGTTATGGCTGGGCGCGGTGGCTCACGCTTGTAATCCCAGCACTTTAGGAGGCCGAGGCGGGCAGATCACGAGGTCAGGAGATCGAGACCACGATGAAACCCCGTCTCCACTAAAAATACAAAAAATTAGCCGGGCGTGGTGGTGGGCGCCTGTAGTCCCTGCTACTCGGAGAGGCTGAGGCAGGAGAATGGCGTGAACCCGGGAGGCGGAGCTTGCAGTGAGCCAAGATTGCGCCACTGCACTCCAGCCTGGGCGACAGAGCAAGACTCTGTCTCAAAAAAAAAAAAAAATCACATACGTTGTCAATTCCAAGTTGAAAAACAACGCATTGCAGAGATAAATGTATATGTGTGTATATATATATATACATATTTGTGCACATACACTCATATATTTTTCTATGCTAGTGATACCTGTGCTTTCAACAGCATTTACTCAAGTCTAAAGGAAGAGCATTCTCACTGAACCACGCTGCACAAGTATGCCCCAATATACTCAGGCAATACACACACACACACACACACACAGGCATACACACACACGCAACTTCTGTTTTTATATAATCTAATTTGTTAACTTCTTTTTATTATTTTATTTGTTTTGTCCCCTGATTTCTTATTTAACACTTTACTTTCTGGTTTGTTGATTTTTAATAGTATACTTTAAATCCTACCTATTGCCTATACAACAATCAATAAGTTTATTCTACTTTCTACTTCAGCACTCAGCCTCCAGCAATTCATCAGCTACAGTTCATGCTTTTCTACCCCTGCTCTAGTTTCAATGGAGGTTTCTGTTCATGGGTTTCTGCTTCTAATAAGTTGTGATTTTCTGTATCCAGCCTGTCTGTCTCTCCAATTTTGGGGGCAGCACTTTGTCCTATGACCTTACCACCCTTACAGATTTAAGAAGAGTTGATATTTCAGTTTTTTTGAACTTTTTACTTGTTAGGATTGAGCAGTCACTTCTAAGCTTCTTTCATGCTGGACTGGAGACTGTAAGTCCTGCTTTATGTTTCTACAGGGAAAAAATATCAGCTGAAGTGTGCTAAAACATATTTTCTGATATGTTACAGTAATTTTGTTTAGATTTATTTGTCTTTCTTCTGTTTATTCTGTGGATTTGGGGTGGCTTATAAGATTAATACTTATAATGGCAATAAGATTAATACTTATAATGGCATATTCTTCTGTCACGGTATCAAAGTCTAGAATCTTTAGTGATTTTCGTTTTACTTTTATGATTGGGGGAAAAACTGGTGTCCTCCAGTTTGTTTGTTTGTTTGCCCTCTTTTATCTTGCAGAGCCCTACTATCTCCCCTTTTGCTTTTTCTCTTGCCACTTAATTGATGAAAGGTGTTTCTCTCTCACTTTTGGTCTTTTTCTTCCCCAGGAGCTCTGGGGGGCTCCCATGTCAAGTGACACACACTACTAAATTCTTTCCCTACCATGTATGCTCTGACCTACGAAGATACATTTTTAGTGTTCAGATTTAGAGTGGAACTACTCTTTCTGATTCTTGTTTTTAGCTCACCTTTAGCCCAATCACAGCTTCCCTCTTGTTTCCTCCCTCCACTTTTCCTCAGATTGCTCTTGTTTGATCTCAGTCTTGTGCCATGGCAGGCTCATAAAAGAAATTCCCGGAATTTGGTGTTTTATTGTTTGTTTTCATTTGTCTTTCCTTCCTTTGTGATTACAGTTATTTAAAAATTAAGCCATATTCTACCTTCAAGTATGTTGAATGCATTGCTTGGAGTAGTTTTGTTTCTTTCTTGTTTTTCTGTATTCATCTATAGGAAATATTGAAGACACAGACATAAGTTCCACTAGTTCTTCAGCTTCTCCTTTCACTCCTCTTTTCCATGAGAAACTAGAGTCCAAACACTGTCTGGAGGGGTAGTCTTTAGAAGGCATTACCCAAATGCTCCCCAATCTGAAGTTAACTCTATATAGGGCACCACAGGCTAACTAGGTCCAAGGCAAATTTACCTTAAAATTCTCCTTATTAGACTTTTTTTTTTTCAATTGCTACCTTAAAAATATTTGCTCCTTCAAAAGTGAGGAAACAGATGGTTGAGTCTTTAGGAGGCAGACCTCCTGCCTTCAAGATGCCCAAAGTCCCAGTGTACATAACTCTAGTCACACCAGCCTAATGGATTTCTTGTGTACAATACACATTTAACAGTAATGAATGTACATGCATCATGAAGTTTGAACCTAGAAGAAGCCTTAAAGATTATCTTATATCATAAAAAATTAAGGACCTTGGCAAATAAAATAACTTTTTAAGTTTGTTATGGATATTGTCTGAGTCATTCTGAGAAGCCAGGTCTTCTGATTCTCAGTCCAGTGCTCTGTGTATTACGTGCTAATGCCCAGTTTATATGAGGAAATGCTTTGGCAGTACCAAGACCTACACAAACATTAGTGGTTAAATTTAGTTCTCTAACCTTAACAAAAAGTTCAGAATTTATATACTTCCCACAAGTCACTTTACTTTTAGGTATGCTCTGACCTACCAAGATACCTTTTTAGTGTTCAGATTTAGAGTGGAACTACTCTTTCTGATTCTTGTTTTTAGCTCCTTTAGCCCAGTCACAGTTTCCCTCTTGTTTCTCTTTGTTTGTGTCAAAAGAGTCAAAAGCAAATATATTTGATCTTTATATCTATCAGTAAATATATTATTTCAAGCAAGTATTATGATGTGTTGACAACAATTACCAACTTACTTACATTTTCACCTATATAGATCCAGGTTCTCTGTGGACACAGGAAATAGATGGATACGCCTAAATTAATTAGTTGTTTATTTAGATCCCTTTTAACTGGACGTATTTTATCTTTCTGATAGTATACATCAAATGATTGCATTATGCAATCGAAGCCCAAGAACACCTGCCTCACTATAAATATGATAATTATAAGGAATCCAAATTTTGATGTATTCCTAAAGGACTCCCCCATTTTTTAACCATGTAACTAATGAGTAACTTTATATATATGAAAGTGGGATAATAACTGGTCAAGATGAACTCTCATGATTTATTCTAGCTCTCAAATACATGAGCCTTTTTAATATAGTCTTCAAATCTGGGATGAAATAAACAGATTGATTTTACTGGAGACACTTATTTGTCACCACTATCACCCATGAGTGTTACATACTTTGGTGCAAACTGCTTTGTTTTTGAAGGGAAGGGAATGAGATACAGTCTTTATAAACTGATTTTCACATAAGTAACATTTTTTCATGTTGTCATCATTCAATTTTCCACCAGTACACTTACAAGTTTTCATAAACTGTCGAATGCAAATGTGACACTACCCCTAAATAAGTATGGCTTTCCTCATAGAGACTTTGACGCTGAAACAATGACAAGTCATAAACACCCACCACTGGCCCATTTCCATGGTGAAGTTTCTCATTGCAAACTCACCAACAACTGTTGACCTCTAGACCTAAAGACCATCAATTACCCAGCTTACAGAGGTGGAATATAGTGAACCAGCAGCATTGGGCTGTCACCCAGTTAACATCCTATCATGAGTTGAAAAGCAATTTGTCCAATATTTCAACTGCCGGGGAGAATTCTTTATTAGCTTTTGGATAGGTTTGCCTTTCAATTGGATGATTTGAATAGCTACTGAGGTAGGAGAGATGCTGCCCTCAGATAATGATTTTGCATTTCACCTCATCATTAATGCTTTGGACCTCAAGGGAAGTCACTGTGCCTTTGATGAAGGTCAAAGCATTTTATAACCTTAATAAAGGCTCATAGCCCTAGGAAGAGCAAGTATGAGCAAGTGTGGGGGATTGACTGAATAAAAATATAACTAAATTGCCACTTTATGTTACACCAGCTGGAGGATTTAAAACACAAATCAACACTTAGAAAGTACAATGACACTCTAAACTTTAGTGCTATTCAAAATTACACACACACACACACACACACACACATACACACACACAAGTTGGCATTCTTGCAAGAAATGAGAGAAACTATATTTTTCTCCTTTATGGCAAACGTTTTTTCTGAAGTTTTTTTATTTAATCACTAAATATTTTACAAAGTTCTATGCAAAGATAAGATAACAAACATCTTAACAGATTTGAATACAAAACAATTACCAATGCTGGGTGTTCTTAGTTATTGTAATTTTGTTTCTACATAGAGTTAACTCACCATATTTTGAAGTGTGAAATGAATACAAGATAATAAGCAACAATGATTATAACTACATCATCATTTACATTTCCCAAAGGATAAGTCACTTTATCCCAAACATTACTAATAAATTACAGCCTTCAATGGGTTATTTAAGGGTACTGCCTAGGGAAATCATCCCAACTTATAAATTCATTGAATCATTTTTCAGTTTCCTAGACTTCTACTTCCTTCCTTCAGGCATAGTTTACTGGCTATACCTATGTTCTCGGGAACTAAGATAGGAAATAAGGGCTGCTGTGCCTGACACTGGGAGAGAATAATATTTCATCTGCTTTGACCTTCACAGAAACCTTTAGAGAAAGGCATTATTATTCCTATTCACAGACTGTGGATCAGAAGGTTAAATAATTTTGCAAGGTCACACTCCTGATGAGTATCAGAGCTGAATTCTGCTGAATTCTTCCTGGCTTTCAAATGCAGTAAACCATAGTCTACTGCAGCAATAGAAGAGAGCAGGCCAGGAAGGTTGGAAAATAACCTAGTCTAGGACAGTGGTTGGAATGCATGAACTGATTGTCAGACTGGTAGGACACCTGACTAGTGGATCGGTTCCCACAATGAGTATTCGAGAACTTGATGTGACAAGTTTAACTGCGAGCAAGTAAGACTCTGGTTTGACTTAGCAACACAAAATGGAAAACAAAATAGCTTTGTAAGGTGGCAAGGGCTGGACGACTACTAGGTTTCCCAAGAAATTATCCCATAAACTGTAGGAACATTTCAATTCTTCAACCTTGTATGTCTATATCCCTATGAATTCAAGCTATGTGAAGGCAGGCTGTGGATTTCTCTTCCACTTTATCCCAAGTGTTCAGGAAATGCTTGATAAAAGGTAGTTCTCAATAGAGGAATAATAAAAGAAGGTAACAAAAGTTCAAGAGAGGCAGAGGACAAAATTCAGAGTTGGAGTGCAGATACCCATCCTAAGCCCAAAGGCAGTGTTTCTGAGGATAGGCAACAACCAGGAATACGAACACATTAGTGAGCCCAAGAATTCCATAACTTAAGAACAATCCTTCTTGACTTTAACTCCTGTACTCAGTTCTCCCATGTCAATGTACTGACCTTGAGCTTGCCCAACTTGCAATACAGAGCAGAAAGTCATTTGATTGACTGAGGTTCATTCAATATACCTCTATTGTCTTTGCAACTTGTAGATACACCTATCATTAAACAAAACCTGGTGCAGGCCTTCCTGGGTCACTAACTCCAGCACCAATATGTACCACGTCTCAATCCAGGTCCCAAAATGTCTTTCCTTTCTTTAAAAATATATATGCATTTATATTTTTTTCTCAAAATGTATTGCTGCTATACCACATATCTGGCAATGAGAATAAAATCATTGAATAACTATTATTGAGTACACCATTTGGCAGGGAAAATACGAAACTATGCAATAATTTATAGTGTCAAAAGTCTTTGATAGGTAAAAATATGGAATGCTAGAAAATCATATACTAGTATGCCCAGTTATTTTGCCTGAGGTCAGTGTATCCTCCTGGCATCTCTTCCCTTTATTCAAGTCTTTTTGTTATAATGTTAATAATACTTTTTAATGAAATCCATCAAGATAAGGTGTGTACATCTCAGCATCAAGAAATGCCCTCCTCTTGGATCAGCTCGTTTGCTTTCATGGACACTGTGAATCTTAAACTGATCTGTATTCCCTCTTTGCTTTTAGCATTGAGATTATTAAAGCTACATGTGTAACTTCTGCCTGCAGTTATATGTACTAATTTCATCCTTTTCTAGTCTTGTTTTCTATTTATCTTTTTTTCCTTCACTATTGATGTCATTCTCTTATTCTAAGTTGCCTCAATGAATAGAATGAGAAGGGATAAGAACAGATAAATACATCATCTCCCAAATGCCTTTCTTATCTATTGTTCATCTGGCCACTTTGTACATAGCTAACTTTCTTGTATATTTATTTTTCTTTCTGGGCAATTAGTCTGAGGGTAAAATTGAAATTGAAATTGCTGCATTATATTGGATGATTCAGCACATTCTAAAATAATAAGATTCCCTTTTCCTAACTCTAAAAATTAGCTGTTCTTAAATTTTTAAAAAGTGTGCAAGTATTTCGAGGGCAGAGGTACTTTTTCTCTTCTTTGAGGAAATAATACCTTTAAAGCTGCAAGTTATATATCAAAAACAAATAACATGATTTTTATATGGAAGGATTAGCAAAAAAAAAAAAAAAAAAAAAGAGACTGCAGCTCATGGAAGACTATGGTAAAAGAAGAAGAATGTAATAGAGGAGTGAAATTATACATTAACAGGAATGATGCTGTTACCTCCGGCTGGCAGAAACCAGGGAGATGAACGAGCAAGTTCAAAAACCCCAAGGTGGAACAATGATTAGCAAATATTTCCATGCATTTAAAGATAAATTTCCCCTTTATAATAAAATGTACCATTTGTTCTCTTTAAAAACAACAATAAAAAAACAAATAAACAAAAACAGCATTGTCTCCTAGGAATCTATGTCTGAATTTCAGTAACTCCTAGCAGGTAGGAGGTTGTGTGTTATCAAGTGATGAAGACCAACAAATGGACCTTAGGTCTGAAAATCAGATCTACGTATTAGAAGAAAATGACCAGGCTCTAAAGCTTATGCCTGATAATTTAAACCTATTCTTAAATATGACAAAAAGTAATAAGATTTCAATTTTCTTTCTATGCTTGCATTTGGTATAAACAAGCCTTGGCTATAATTTTTCATTAATTTTCAAATACAATTTATAATTATTAGAAGTTTTATGAAGAATTTAAAAATAACTATTGTTGTTAATAGTTACTAAAGCCTACTTATAGAAATAAAAGAGTGAGAAAATGTCATAATGAAACAACTCACACACACAAGTAAAAATCCCACATAAGTATCCATTAAATAAATGAGAAAATTTTCAACTTTTTACATAATGCAAGTAAAAACAATGATGTCATGATTTTCATCTATGAAATAAACAAAGATCTTTTTCAAAGGTCATATACAAATTGACAAGGAATTGTTTATGAAACAGATGGGCCTTCTCATATATTGAATGAATAATAAGTTGGTATTTTTAGGAAAGTTTGGTAATATGTGCCAAAATCACTAACAATGCTGATAGATTTTGAAACAAATATTTCACATCTAGGAAATTACTCTGAGAATAAACGAGTGAATTATAGATTGGTATAATGTTTATCAAAGCATTAATTGTAGTAATAAAGCTAGTAATAAAGCATAAAATGTAAATAAATGTGCAAGAATATTTTAATAAATTTTAGTACACTATGTGGCAATTAAGTATATTTTACAAATAAAGGCCAGGCATAGTCATTCACACCTGTAATCCCAGCATTTTGGGAGGCCAGACCAAGGTGGGAGGATTGCTTGAGGCCAGGAGTTCAAGACCAGCCTGGGCAATATAGTGAGACTCTGTCTCAAGAAAGAAAAAAAAAAAAAACCTTAGCTGGGCTTGATGGCATGGCCCTATAGTCATAGCCACTTGGAAGACTGAAGCTGGAGGATCACCTGAGCCCAGGAGCTTGAAACTGCGGTAAGCTATGATCTTACCTATGATGTTAACACTGCACTCCAGCCTGGGTGACAACAGAGAGGGACCCTGACTCAAAAAAATTTTAAAAAGCATATTCTGCAAATGAATAGGATATGTTTTAACATATCACAAAGGGGATAAGTTACATCAACTGTATATATGACAGAATTATAATTCTAGAAAATGAACAAATAAACTACACATGCCATGTAGGATAAAAAGGCTAAGTGAAAATTCATAAAGATACTAGATAAGATTTGTTTGGTAAGATTCTGGGTGACTGTTTATCAATGTTCTTATTTGTGTTTTTCTCTAAACTAGATTGTAAGCCAGAGAGAGAGAGAGAGAGAGACACCATTTTTAAAACCTTTTATTCTATGCACAGTGCGTGCTTAGTAACAGTTGCTTAAGGGAAAACAGAAATATAGACAGGCAAATGTAGTCATTAAAGATCTGCAAAGCCCAGCCTTCCAGAGAAGGCCGCAGACTGACAATTCTGGGGATAACATATGAATGACCAAGGGAAGCAGCAGGAATACTTTCTATTATGAAAGAACCATGAGATTTTGCATATTTAATGCAAGACTGTGAAAATGTCTGTTTTCATGACCTGATAGGAAAGATCTGTACTCATAAAAACTCGTCAGAATTCAGTTTTCCTACTTTGCTGAAAGACTAAAGCAATCTCTGCTGAGAAGCCACCTTTGCTTTCAGAGTTTGTATATCCTGAAGAGTCAACACTTTGTCCCATCAATTCAACATTTCCTATAGAACATATGCTTGTACTATTTATATATTTTAGTGTGTGAAAAACAAGGACATTATTTTCTGTAGTGCTATTAATATACCATCACAGATTATTTTTTCTCTTCCTCTTTTGTGCATTTCTTCCTCTATACTTTTGTTCATTTGCTTATTTCTCTTAAGATAAAACCTTCTTTTCTCCTCTGCTCATGGATGTCTAATATCTCCACTAAGGCCCAAGCTCATTCATCTTCTATGAAAACTTCCTTGACTCAACAGTCAATGCATCTTTCCATAAAGCATTTCAACCTCTAAAAAATTAAACAATTGTTCACACAGTAACTTTTTCCATAGCTTCTCGACTAGTTTGGGGATCCAAGAGGGCAGGAATCTTGATGCACAATTATCTCGCTTTTCTCTCCAGTGCCTAACACAATGCTGATCGCACTCAATAAAGGCTAATTAAATGATTTCCAAACATGTTAGAAGTAGTTCAATGTTCCTGAAGCAGGTTTTTATCAAAACAATTTAATGCATTGGATACCATAAGGTTTTTAAAGAGAATACCCGAAGGAATGTAAGATAACTTGGACCAGATGGGTGTTCATTTCAAGATGGCAGGGGAACATTTCCAATGCTGAGCGACTGATTCTTCCCACCTCCTCCTGTGTAGACTCTGGCTTGTCACACCTTAATTATTTAACAGCCCCTGCTTGGCATGAAACCAGAAGAAACTGGCTCATTAATGTTCCATTCCAGCACACATTCTTTCCAAAAGGCTTTAAGAAACTCATGAATATTTCATTGTCTCCATCAGTGCCAAAAAGATGGCACCATTATCTAGGAAACCAAATGCTACTTGCTAGGTTTACTTCCCTGAGCTACTTACACCCAAACAGGGTGCATTCCCTCAATGATCATTTCTGTGAGTCCACACATATTAACAGGTGATATACATACAAAGCTGAATCTGAAACAGGGCAACTCATAAAATAAAGCATTTAGGAGGTCTCTTATCTTTAAAGGCAGATACCTGCTTGAAACTCAGTATATATATATACTCAATCAAAACTCAGAAGAGATTAATAAAGTTTAATTGAACCTAATATTTAGTGGCACTTAATGAAAGTTAAAAAAAGAAAAAAATAGATATATCTGACCATAGAAGATGCCTTAATAGACTCTTTTTTTCTCTTTTTCTTCCTTTTTTTTTTGGTAAAGATCACACTAAAAATCAAAAAAACTCTAGGAGTTTGAATCTTTAATGTAATGTTTCCCACCCTCTCCTTTCACACTCTTCCCTATATGCTCAAGAGCCATATGATTGGGGACATAAGGAGGAGCTGCTTTACTCAAATATATCCAAGCTGTGAGCCAATTTTGAAAATAGAATCTAAAAAAAAGGAAAGAAAAGAAAAGTGTATCATATCTCGAAGTACTATAGGTCCACAATGGCTAGTGAATTATAATATGGAATTTAGGACATATTAATGATAAACCTTGCATCACTAAATGATAAATATTTTCTAAATACTTATTCCTTTGGAAATACACATTTTACACCTTAGAATTACTGCAAAAAGCACAGGTATTATTTTCCCATTTTGTAAGTGAAAAAAACTAACATATGGAGAAGTTAAATGGCTTGTCTAGAAAATATCTGTATGTATATATAACTGTTGGTGAACCTAATCACAAAATGCACAGTTAATCAGTCCAGATCTCTTTCATTGAAACCATGTCTGTATTTCTAAGGGGCATTCTTCTCTTGGAAATTTAATGATAATATTTTCTGGGAGAGATTAACTCTCCAATTTAAGCACAGTTTCAAAGTATTTGGAACTTGGCTATAAAACTTAGTTCAAAATTGGCTTGCAAAACTCCGAAATGTCTCCAGCTGACAACCAATTATCTTTTTTCATAATTTTAAAATAATTTTCAAAAATATCTGATTACTAAGAACATGCCATTCAGAGTACAGTACTAGGTGCAAGCTCGGCAGCTCCGTATCACTCATTTGAATTTCTCATTAGACTATGTTCCCTTCTGTTTGTTTCCAAAGGCGTATTTTATTCCACCTTCATGAGAAGGAAAGGTCATTAACTACAATTTGACAAAGAGACAATTAAAACGCGGATTGACCGTTGCTAAGATAATCACAGTGGAGTTATCATGTTATAACTTCAGCTAGTAGCATGAGCTGCTATTTTTTAAACTAAATGTATTTTTGAGATAATCTTTAGACATTAAAATTTTCTGTAGTTTGAAGTGATTTGCATTCCTGATCCACTGCCTTTACTGGTATCAGTTTTCTGCTATGGCCAGAATAAGCTTCACATGTAGACAACAAACAGCATCAATTTATTATAAGGGCACAGATAATATCCTCACCCTACTAACTAGTTTCTACCTACCCACTGAGCAACGTTATTAATAAGATTTGCAGAATGCGAGCAAGTGTGTTGTTGTTCCCTGAGTACCCTAAGATTGGATACAGAGCCAAGACCTTAAGTGCCAGCCCGGTAAGATGAAAAGGGTTTCTGGCAGCCTGAATGGGCTTCTCAAACGGAGCTAGTCCTCAAATTTTCATGATCTATAAGCCATCTAACAAATATAGGTTTGATGGATGTGTTATGCAGTCATTTCAATTTAGACGAAATAATTATCCTTCATTTCAAACATACCAAAGATCAAAGAACCTAGGGAAAAGAAGGTAGACACAAAAATGGACTAGGTGTATGCAGCCAAATATTTGAGACATAAATGTCAAAAATGCATGTATTGAGCTTGTATAGTGCAAAATCCTTGGACTGGGAAGTAAAGAAACTGAATTCGAATCCCACCTGTCACGAAGTAGAAAGAAATATATCTTCTAGCCTACCTTCCTGGATTGCATCAGGACTAGATTTACCTAATGTGAAAGTTAAATAAGATAAAAGTGAAGGTGCACTTATTAGTAGTTTATTAGCATTAATATGATTAATAAATGAAATAAAAATTTAAAAGGTCACATTAAAACTACAATTATAGGAATATGTAAGTATTTTATAACATATATATGCAGTTTTATATTTGATGCTATGGTAATTGCTAGTGGCAAACTAATATTAAGAATCTTTACAGAAGAATGTTCTGAAAACTCTCTAGTAAATTCCATCAAAATTCTTGAAAATTGGATCCTGTTTCTCTTCTATTCTATTCCTATTTCTGAAATGTAATACCATGAATTTTCTTCAGAATCTGATTTCTCATCAAGCAGTGACAAAACCTATTGTGGCTGAATATCAATAAAATATTTATGACACTCTTATTTGCTCAATGTCCATTTAGCCCTGGAGAAGACATAGAGATAGAAGACATCCCCTGACTTGAAGAACTTTACAATCTAACTTCACAGGAAAGTAGAAAAAGTGTGGAAATTGTTTTGGGATTAGAAGTGGAGCTATAATATGTGTAAGATGGGATTCTCTGTAATCACCAGCAGAGATGAAGAGCTGCCTGTCAATCATTCACCCGTTTCTTATCCTCTCATGTCTTAAAATCCTGCCTTCACCCTATACATTCCTCTAGTTACATTATTATCTTATTCTTCACCTCCATCCAAGATTCTTGGAAATCACTTACACACTTTTTCTTCTTTACTTTCAACTCAGGCTCCAGCCCACTGAAATCTGGAGCCACACTCACTACTCCTATAAAACTGCTGGTTTTGAGAATCATCAATGAGACCCCAATGGGCATCTTTCAACCCTTATCTTTTTTTATGTCTCTGCACAGTATTGCTTGGTGAACTGCTTCCTCTTTGAAGCACCTGCTTTCTGTATTTTAGTGACAATACAGGCTCCTAAATTTCATTCTATATCCATGATCAACTCTTAGTAGCTTCCTTTAGTGACAACCCTTTTCAGACCATCTATAAATGACAGAGTTCCTCAGGAGTAAGACCCATGGCTCCCTTTTCTTCTCACCGCATACTTAATTCCTGGGTAATGTCGTCTACTGCAATTTCTAATAGACCTACGTATTGGACTCTAGACATCCCAAAGGGGTGGCTGAGTCAAACTATTTTAAACTGAAAGCATCATTTTCTCTCTTAAGCCTACACTGATGGAAA
Organism: Symphalangus syndactylus; assembly: GCF_028878055.3. Lineage (NCBI taxonomy): Eukaryota > Metazoa > Chordata > Mammalia > Primates > Hylobatidae > Symphalangus > Symphalangus syndactylus. The sequence goes on from NC_072423.2 coordinate 44,026,896, forward strand.
AAAATGATTGATGCTAGGGTAACAGCTAACCTCTGATACATGTGGTTTAACACTTGGAAGTTTCTTTCTCATGTACATCAATGCTCTCCCAGTGTAGCTTCATCCACCCTGTGGTCTTTTAGTTTCTGTCACATGGTCAACTGAGTCAGAGCACACACATTAAACATCATGTAGCACATTCTAGCAATTAGGCTGCAACGGGTGGACAAAACTTCTGGCCACATTCCAGCAGCCAGAACTTAGTCATGTGGCCCCATTCTGATGCAATGAAGAAGGGGAAATATGTTTTTTCTGTCTGCCCAAAAGTTTCCTCCTTTTACACATACTTGGATATTGTATGGACTTTAAAGCCTGCCTTCTTCTGGAAAGTAGAAAGCCTAAAGATCATTTTATGTTTCAAACAATCAAGTGGATTGTTTTTCACATTAGTTTTATGGTTTCTTTGTCAATATATTTATCTCAAAAGTGTACTATGCTTCTGATTAATTCGCTTTATGTCTGTTCCAGGTACCAATAATTATACCCAAAGGTTTTTCTTTTGTTTTCTTTTTTTGAGGTTCAGTGATACATGTGCAGGTTTGTTATATAGGTAAATTGCATGCCACATGAGTTTGGGGTACAGATTATTTTAACACCCAGGTAATAAGCATGGTACTTGGTAGGTAGTTTTTTGATCCTCAGCCTCCTCCCTCTCTCCACTCTCAAGTGGGCTGTGGTATTTGTTGTTTCCTTCTTTCTTTACATCCATATGTACTCAGTTTTTAGCTCCCACTTATAAGTGAGAACATGTAGTATTTGGTTTCCTGTTTTTATGTTAGTTTACTTAGGATAATGGCCTGCAGTTACATCCATGTTGCTGCAAAATATGGTCTCGTTCCTTTCTGTGGCTCTTTAGTATTCCATGGTGTGTATGTCTATGTCTATGTATATGTATATAGACACATAGATACATATGTCTATGTATCTATATATAGATACACACCATGTGATATATATATATATATTCACAATAGCAAAGTCATCACCATTCACAGTAGAAAAATCATTAAATCAGATACATATTTTTTCTTTATCCAGTCTACCATCAAAGGGCATTTACTTTGATTTGATGACTTTGCTATTGTGAATAGTGCTGCAATTAAAATACATGCATGTATCTTTATGGTAGAATAATTTGAATTCCTTTTTATAATCCTTAATTCTTCAGCAAACCTAGTGATGGGATTGTTGAGTCAAATAGTAATTCTGCTTTGAGTTCTTTGAGAAATCACCAATCTGCTTCCCACAATGGCTAAACTAATTTACATTTCCACCAGCAGTGTATAAACATTCCCTTTTCTCTGCAACCTTGCTAGCATCTGTTATCTTTTGACTTTTTAATAATGGCCATTCTGACTGCTGAAATAGTATCTCAATGTAGTTTGGATTTGCATTTATTTAATAATTAGTGATGTTGAGCATTCTTTCATATGCTTGTTGGCTGTATGTCTTTGTTTGAAAAGTGTCTATTCATGTTCTTTGGAAACTTTTTAATGAGATTGTTTGTTTTTTTCTTGTTGATTTGTTTAAGTTCCCTATAGATTCTGGATATTAAACCTTTGTCAGATGTGCAGTTTGCAATTATTTTCTCCCATTCTGTAGTTTATCTGTTTACTCTGTTGGTAGCTTCTTTTGCTGTGTGAAAGTTCTTTAGTGTAAATAGGTCCCATTTATGAATTCTTGTTTCTGTTATGATTGCTTTTGGCATCTTTGTCATGAAATTTTTACCAGCCCCTATGTCCACAATGGTATTCCCTAGATTATCTTCCAATGTTTTTACAGTTTTGGCTTGTACATTTAAATCTTTAATCCATCTTGAGTTCATTTTTGTATATGGTGAAAGAAAGGGGTACAGCTTCAGTCTTCTGCATATGGCCAACCAATTATCTCAGAACCATTTACTGAATGGGACTTCCTTTCCCCATTGCTTATTTTTGTTGACTTTTTGGAAGATCAGATGATTGTAGGTGTGTGGCATTATTTCTGGGTTCTGTATTCTGTTCCATATGTCTATGTATCTGCTTTTGTAACAGTACCATACTGTTTTGGCTACTGTAGCCTTGTAGTATAGTTTAAAATCAGGAAACATGATGCCTCCAGCTTTGTTCTTTTTGCTTAGAATTGCCATGGCTATTCTAGCTCTTTTTTGGTTCCATATGAATTTTCAAATAGTTTTTCTAATGCTGTGAAGAATGTTTTTGATATTTTGATAAGAATAACAATGAATATGTAAATCGCTTTGAGCAGTATGACCATTTTAATGATATTGATTCTTCCTATCCATGAGTATGAAATGTTTTTCCACTTCTTTGTGTCATGTCTGACTTATATGAACAATGTCTTATAATTCTCATTGTAAAGATATTTCATATCACTGGTTAGCTATATTCCTTGGTATTTTATTCTTTTGTGGCTATTGTAAATGAGATTGCATTCTTGATTTGGTTCTCAGCTTGGATATTGTTGGTATACAAGAATGCTAGTGATTTTCTACATTGATTTTGTATCCTGAAACTTGCTGAAGTTGTTTATCAGATTAAGGAACTTTTTGGCAGTTTTAGGTGTAGAATCATATTATCTGCAAATAAGGATAGTTTGGCTTCCTCTCCTACTGCTTGAATGCCTTTTATTTCTATCTTAAGCAAATGATGGAAGGAGCCAAGTTTCCTGAGTGGCCACTAGGAAAACTCTGTCTTCTTTATCAAAACTATGAGGTGAGCAACATCTAGTCTAGTCTTCAATTTTCTTATGCCATTGGGCTTTAAGAGTTTTTAATATAAGCAGCTAGCTTTAATTACTCTGACTAATAAATAGTACCTGTTAAAATCCTGCCTATTGCTTTAAACAATGCCACTATAAAACCGGTTACTTAAATCAGAAAAACAGGCATCAGTTTTCCCTTTTACCTTTTTTTTTGAGACGGAGTCTCGCTCTGTCACCCAGGCTGGAGTGCAGTGGCGCAATCTCTGCTCACTGCAAGCTCCGCCTCTCAGGTTCACACCATTCTCCTGCCTCAGCCTCCCCAGTAGCTGGGACTACAGGTGCCTGCCACCACACTCAGCTAATTTTGTTTTTGTATTTTTAGTAGAGACGGGGTTTCACCCTGTTAGCCAGGATGGTCTTGATCTCCTGACCTCGTGATCTGCCCACCTCGGCCTCCAAAAGTGCTGGGATTACAGGTGTGAGCCCCTGCACCCATCCGCTTTTACCATTTTTTATTCCCTTCACTTAATATCTCATAAAGCCTTTTGGATTCTACCACCATATATAGTGCCTCTGAAATGTTTGTATTTCTTTCACTACAAGTAAAATATCTGATTTCAGACTACCAATACTCTTTTCAAAATTACAAAATCTCGAAGCAGCGTATCTTCCACCCCAATTCCTGATTCCTAATAATATATTTTTCATGCTGCACCTTGAGTAATCTTTTGAGGGTCCAGCCTTGTTGGATCATTTTCCTGTTTAATCTTTCCATGGTTTCTATTGTAACAGCTTGCAATCTTAATTATTTAGGTCAGCATGAGGACCTTTCATGACCTGGCCCTTATTTTCCTCATCAGTCTCTGTTTACCACCTGCCCTTTACTTTATAATGTATTGAGTATGTTGGGATCCCCTGGAATTCTCTGAGCCTTAGCATATCCTCACCCTCTGCCTAAAGCCTTCTTCATGACTTTATTGTTTCTACCATCTTCTTCTTTCATTTTATCCTTTGTTTCTTCTTGAGTGTCTTCAATGACTCCCTAAAGTAGCTGCATTATATGTTTCATTATTTATCATCACAGAACATTGATCTCTTCTGTAACCACTGCTTTCTCATCAGTCTTTCCCTAAACCCTGTTCCTTATTGTTGGGAATTGGATTCTTAGTCACCGTTGTCTTCTGAATATCTGGCACAGTGCCTGGGTCATAGTATGTTCAATACATATTGAGTAAGTGAATAACTAACCCTCTTCTATGGTTTGAAGGTATGTGTCCTCCAAATTCTTATGTTGGAACTTCAGCCCCAAAGTGATTGTATTAGAAGGTGAAACATTTAAGAGATGATTAAGTCATAAGGGCTCTGACCTTCTCAGTGGGATTAATGCTCTTATAAAAGGGCTGGCGGGAACCAGCTATGCGTTTTTGCCTTTCTGCCTTCTGCCATGTGAGGACACAGCAACAAGGAGCTGTCTAAAAAAGCTGAGATGGAGCCTTCACCAGACACTGAATCTGCCAGCGACTTGATCTTGGATTTCCCAGCCTCAAGAACTGTGAAAATAAACTTGTGTTGCTTATAAATTACCCCGTCTGTGGTATGTTGTTATAGCAGCAGGGATGGACTAAGAAACTCTCACTTTATATAAACAATTACTTGTGGAGAAGTCTGTGTAATTACAGAGTAAAATCTTTAAAATCTCATGGGTTTATAAGTAGCCTTACCTGCTGTCTTAAATTCAAGATTTCCACATTTGCACCTCTTTGGTATATAGAATATAGAGTATAAAAATAAATAGTCTTGGCTATCTAAGGCTAGTGGCCAACTGTCTATTGCAGAGAAAGAGTGAGAAATTTAATATAAATATTCATATTCTTACATATCCACTTCCTAGGCTAATTATCTATTTAAGAAACTTTGCCTTATTGCTACACACATACATTTATAAATAAAAGTACTTCTGCATTTTTCAAATATAAATTAGTTTTTTAAGACTTGTGTGCATACCTAAAAGCATATGCACCAGATATGTCCATATAAGCATATAAGCACAATTCAAATCAAAGAAAAAGACTGTACTTAAACCAACAGTAAGGCCTTAAATCAACTAGGAAATCCAAATCAATCATATTTCAGGGTTTATCATTGCAGTCATACAAACTTTATCCTGGACAAAAACTGATGTGCGGTGTGTGAGTGTGTGTGTGTGTGTAGTTTGTTCTAAATATTGTAAACAAATTTATTTAAACGAGCTCATCTGGAAATACTGAGTTCTATTTAATATATTTCTTTTTATTGAAAACAATTGATTTCTTTGTGTCAAAACAATGAAAGTGGGTCATTAGAGCAATTATTGTTACTGTGTAATTTTACTACATAAATTACCAAACAAATAATATTTATTGCAGAAAAACACAAGCTTACTATCTTTTTACTTACTTTCAAGTGAAAAGATAGAAGAGCTATTCCTATGTCCTGAAAAGTCCATATATTAGTTGGACATGTTGATATCTGATTCATGAAATCTCCATTGCTTCAGTCCCATAGATGTGAAATGATTTTAAAGCATATTCACATTTGTCATCCTATGTTTTTATATTTAATAATTTTACAGTTACTGAAACTGCTACATAGCTGTGCTGTTCTATATCTGCACATGCTGTGTATAACAGTATGTTCTTTTTACAGGTCCCGGACTTTATTCTCTAGGTCTTTTCAGGGGCATGCATAGCTCTTAAGGCACCCATGCTTGTATTCAAATCTTCTAATCTTTTCAATGGGACAGATTCAAAGATCAGTGTTTTTTATAAAAGAAAAATCAAATGTGATTATTACTGGTGGTATTTCAGGAATTTGGGAAAGGGCTTCTGTTTTACTCTAAGTATTTTCTTGCTGCACTTGAAAATGGCTCAAATCCCTTCAATTAGGGACCAATCTTTCTACTCCTATATATAATGTTGAAAATGTAAAGGTCCTTGAGTGATGGAAACTAGAGATTTATAATGACTGCTATTTGAATAACTGTTATCAGTTTCTTTTGAGTTTTTAAGGAGAAAGAGAAGAGAAATTGGCCATTGCACATACGAAAAAAAACAAAGAGTAACAGGAGAAAAGAAATCAGGAAGGGGTACCAAAGACAAGCTTCACCAATTCCATAACTTTGAAGTCAGTAAGTCAGAAGTCCACCGACTCCTGACTTTAGCTGATTCCCAATCAGTAAAGGAAAAACTTCACATCTAGTGGTTTATATTTTACTCCTCAAAATTCAACACATTGTCTGTCATTTTTGCAAGATCAGGTATCCTTTTGATACCACCTATAAATTAAATCATAGCATATTCATGTATCCTAACTCCTTCAGTAATGACTCAGAAAAATTGAAGTAATTCTTTGACCTGGTTTTATAATTTCTTAACACTTTTTAACCTTATGTGCATTTTGTTTCATAAAAAAGATGCTTTGTTAATTTTTATCTGTCTTTAGAATCAAAGAGATTAGCAAGGTGAAAAACAGAGCCAGGAGGACCACATTTTTCTGAGCACCAAGCATATATGCCAGGCTATGCATTTTACAATGCTCTAAATCTTTGCAAAGATTTTTATAAAGTAGCTGTTATTAGCTCCATTTTGAAAATCAACAACAAAAACAAAATAATGGTGAGAAAGTTTAAGTAATCTACTAGCCAAGGTCACACCATGAAACTGCAGATCTCAGTTTGGTGTGACTCAAAGCCCCTTGTGAAAGGAAGGCAGATGGCAGCAACCCCAGCTTAAAAGGAAGGTTTGCATCCCATAGACCTGCTGCTGAATAGGAAGCACAAAGAACAGAATAGGGCCAGAGCAGGAGGTATCTGAAATCTACTCTTAGTCTTCCATAGAGGCACAGTACACACTACAAACATAGCAAGGGAGGGACCAATAAACAGAAACACTTAAATCGAATCCTAATTCTACAAACAAGACCTCAGTTCTCTCAAATGTGTTGGGAACAGAGAACATACAAGATTTTAGCTCCTGCTGAGGGTGTGCAGGGAATCTCTTTCTGGATTGATTTGCTATCTTCAGAAGAAGTACCTAGAGATGGAGTGCCTGAGATAGAAATAACAACTCAGAGAGAATAAGACCACATCAAAGCATCACTCTGGGAATTCTATGGATTTTTTTGGTAGGTTACGTTTTGAGGAATAAAGCCTTCAAACTTTCTGGAATCATATTTGGTTCTTTATGACATCATGGTCAAGGGTGGGCTTTGCACAGATAAGTTAGAAGGCCTATCATGATGTCATTTCAGGGCAGGCCAACAGCCTCTTACATCTCCCTCACTGGCTTTCAATAGGGCTTTAAATTCCCATTATGAAGAACCATGGCCTTTCTCAAGAGTCCATTGTTAAAATATATATTAAGGTATAATAAGTAAACTTGGATTATCTCTAAACACCTAAGTATAAACTGATTTGTAACCAAATTCATAAGGAGATGCCCCAAAGGAATAGAGTTAAGTTTTGGTTCGAGGAGAAGGATAAAATGTGTTGGCATTTGGTGCCTTGCCCAAGAGGGAGCACTGTGCTCAGGGTACTGCATGACTCAGTTGCCAGAACAGTGAAGGAAAAACCTCAAGAGAGAGAGGTGCTTGTTTCTGGAGGGCACGTGCAGGTGTTCTAAAGAGTCAAAATGAAAGAGGAGAGACTGCATACAGACAAAATATTTACAGCCCAGTATATTTGTTTCATTTGCAGGTGTCTTTCTTCAAAGAATAAACTTTTTTCAATTCCTTTATGACCTGACATAGCAAAAAGCCACACTGACAAACAGAATTAGAAAAAATCAGAAAATTCTTGTTGATTTAAAATGAATAATTCCTTCCTTCCTTCTTCCCTCTCTTTTCTTTCTTTCCTTTCTTTTTCTTTTTTTTCTTCTTTTGCTTCTTTTTTAAAATAAAATCTGTTGACTATAGCCCACATCAGATTCTCAAGGGCAAAACATATAGAAGTAAAATCTAAGCACCATAGTAGGTCTTAGCTAGACAACTCCAGTTCAAAGAGTATTTATCTTCTCCTAAGTACATTCTCAGAAAGAAAAATAAAACTTCACATAGCATTTGTAATTGAGTACAAACAGCCTGGGGCCCCCAACTTAACTAGCATTTACAGCATTTTCTTTGATCTAACATGATATACAAGTCAGCAGACTAGTTGTGAAGAGATCTCATGATCATAATTCCCAGGAACAAGGTGATTTCAAAACAGCTAGAGTAGCATCCCACGGACACCATCTACCAAGGGGAACAATTAAGCCAGAATGGCATTCTATTCTGCTGCTGCTTGCAGATTGCAATTCACAGCAGTTTACCCAGTAATTTCCCATCGATCAGCACTAGTGTCTTGCATATTAAAATATTCTTCACTGTAGTTTCCTCATCTGTCAGGTAAATTTTCAAACATAGGCTGCAAAGAAAGAACTGGGAACTGCTGATTCACAAAAAATTGCAACATATTTGGGGTTTATTTGTGAACAGGATATTGACTACTCTTATTATTTTTTTCTTCTCTCAAAAAGATTCCTGACCCTTGGAGACGAGAGTATAATTAAAACTGCAATTAGCAAGTAGATAATCAGGAACAGTGAAAATACAAAAGAAGAAACTGAGAAGAGCTATTATGTTAAATCAGAATCCAACCGGATTCTAAATATAGTTTTCTCTAGTCTAAAAATAAAGGAAGCATTCTATTAATTATGGTCATTTTTCCACACATTTCTTCACGACAAAAATACGTGGAATAATCATAAGTTGTCCAATATTTATCACGTTCTGAAGGAGAAAAAAATATGAGCATCACATATATAGAAATAAGTGAAAACCAACCAAGTAAGAAACGCAATGTCTATTTATTCAGACCTTGCTATAGCAAGGGAGTAAGTCACTATTACTTGTGTTTTGGGAAAGACTCAAAGGCAGATAGGAGAGGGGGAAAGAAAGCTTTATAGTGAAACAAGGGGAAGGCTTCCAGTGTGCCCCAGTGGAAGCTATTGGCATGGGGAAGTTGTACGCAGGCCAAATACACGTGAGCCAACCTAGGTGATTGCTTGGAGCTACATATATAGTTCTCTGTGATTGGTCCTAAGTTGGGACAAAAGTCGGGAAAGTTGTCAGTTATTAATCAAGGACTGGCCATTCAGGGCTGATTGTTATAGATATCATTGTTTAGCTTCCTGTGTTGTTGTTAGTGATAGCAATCTGACTATCTGCAAGTCTGATTTATAGCAGGTTGGCTTTCTGCTTGTTTATTGTAGATAAAGGGTTGGTTTTCTGGGCAAATTCCTGCAGGCAATGAGTCAGAGGTCTAGTTTTATATGTGGTCTATTATTCCATTTTTATATTCAATCTCTCTCATATATTGAGACTATCAAACAAGAATATGATATTTTTAAGTTTTATAAAAAATTTATAGTTGCTTTTATTATTTCAACAAGAATCGAATGGTAATATATTAAGATGGACTCAAATCCTATAATACTTAGTAGAAAATGGATGTAACCTTTTAAGATATTCTCAAACATTACTCAAAAAATGTAGAAAACAAAATTAAATCAGTGCTCTATAATTGTAGAAACAAAGATTGCACTTTCCATTGGAAAAATATTCTCAGTAGTACAGTATATAATGTGGGGTGCTGTCTTTAAAGGAATACATTCATCTCTGCTGTTTCCTCCTTTTCACGCAATTCTTGTTTAATGCCTACTTGAAACTTCTTAAGGGTTATCAATTCTTACCTTCTAGGTGGACTTCATTTTTGTATTTTAGTATATTTTATTTTCTCTCCAATAACAAAAAGCTATCTAAGACCAACATTGCTTTCTCGCATGGCTCTGAAGTGGCTCTGAATTTCAAAATAGAATTTCCCCAAATAGTTTGGCTACTGGCACATTAGCAGAAGCATGATGTTCCATCCCAAAGTGACCACATGGAAAGGGATCCCACACACTATTAATTCACTCTCTGAACAGCATTACATGAGCATATGCCATGTGCAAGATACTGAACTAGCTGTTGGGGGTGCAGAGAAAATGTATATAGATTCTGGCTCAAAGAACTAAGAGTCTGATAGAGGAAGATAAACATTTATAATCAAATAGAAGTAAGTAATAATTAAAATCATTTTTTTTGTAAAGTCATCCCAGTAGTGTTTGCGAGAATCAGTGAGGTCCACAGACGAGACAGGAGGGGACTGCAGTTCTCTGACAGAGAACCTCAACAGAAACTATTTAGGACAGATGATTTTTCAACTTGTGTTTTAAAATCTGACTAGTTTTTTGACACTTGAATAAGACCAAGAAAGGCATTTAAGACAATGAAACAGAGTAAGCAAAGGCATGGAATCATAGAGTGGCTTAAAGAATTTAAATATAATGGCCTCAAAGAAGGAACACACTGAGGAGGGGTAAGGGTAAAAATGAGAGAAATAAGCAAGGACCACATCATGGAATGTATGAATGTCCTATTTAGCATTTTATACCTTATCTGATAAGCGCTGGGGGCTCTTGGAGAATTTTAAGGAAGGTTATATTTTTTAAAATGGCTTTTTAGAAAGATGCATCCACTGTAGATACACATGCTCTTGTATATTTTTAAAATAATTCTGCTTCTTTGTAGCTCTTATAGTCACTAGGTGACAACTCCTCTGATGTTACAATAAGAATATTTGCAAATAAACTTCAAGACCAGAAAAAATTTGTATAGCAAAAATGAGATATCTAACATTTAAGGGGACAAAAATCACTCAGAACAGAACAGGAGAAAGCTGTCCCAGATAATGTAGAAAAGTAGTGGAAGAAGACACTTCAGAGATTATGTATTCCAATGTGTTATTTCATATGGACAGGATATTAAGTTAGGGACTATGTTGAAAGCACCAAGATAGAAAAGATAAAATGCACCAAAGTGAGCTTCCCAGCACAATGCAAATTTCAAAAAGAAAAAAAATCAAAGGGGTATAGAGAATAGAAGGATTTGGTCTGGAGATGGAAAGAATTTGAAGAAAACTTTCATTGAAGGAGGTGTTTCTTTGCTGAGAATTTCTTCTCCTAAGGGTAGAGGTAGAGAGTGTCTGCTTCTTACCTCAGGCTTGGAGAATGGAAATCCAATGTGACCTCTCTGAATATGTAATACGTGTCACCTGCAGGAGAAGAAGTGCAGCGAACTCATGCCAGACTGCAGACTGAAAATGCTAAAGACAAGAGACAAATAGTGGGAACAAATGAGATATCTAACATTTAAGGGGACAAAAAGAGGTGGGGAAACTGGTGACCTACACTCTCAGCATTAACCAGGACAAAGATTGCATAAGCATTTCTTATAGCTCGACTGTGGGTTAAGCATGAGAGAGCAATAATGTGGCATTGTCTTAGATCTTATCTAATAAGGTACTACACAAAGGCTAGCAAGATAGAGCCCAGCAACATATTCAAGGTATTTCTGTCAGAATACAAAGAACCCATTAATAAAAAATGTATTGATAAATAAATCAGATAAGTAAAAAAATTATCTACAATTTTTAGTCCAAATATGTCTCAAATATTGCATGAGAAATTATGTATTTTTTAAAATTTTGCTGTTTGGCCAGGCTTGGTGGTTCACACCTGTAATCCCAGCACTTTGGGATGCTGAGACTGGCAGATCTCTTGAGCCCAGGAGTTTGAGAAAAACCCAGGCAATGTGGAGAAACCTGTCTCTACTAAAAATACAAAAATTAGCTGGGTGTGGTGGCTTACCCTGTAGTCCCAGCTACTTGGGGGCAACTAAGGCAGGAGAATCACTTGAGCCTAGGAGGTTGAGTTTGCAGTGAGCCATAATTGCACCACTGTACTCCAGCCTGGGCAACAAAGTGAGGCCTTAAACAAACAAACAAATAAATCTGCTGTTCATTCGAAATTCAAATTTAACTGGGCATCGTCTCTCTGCAAACTCACATCAGCATTGGACATTAGCGAGACTCAGCATAAAATCAACACGTGACTGTATGCCCCAAGTACAAACAATTGACAAGGACAGATGGGATTAAGTCTAAAAGAACCTGTGTCATGTCTTCCAAAAAACAGAAGAGATCTATTTGCAGTAGGAAAGAATGAAGCTGAGACTCAATGGAACAAGTTGAAACAGGTAATTTGATTTCCTAGATTCACTAGACCTGAAGTTCAACCCCACCACTGTCCTTCTCTTTTATCTAAGCCAAAAATATATTTTGTTTCTTTCTTTCAGTCAACTTAAATTGGGCTTCAATCACTTGTAGCAGTAATATTCTGTATTAGTATAGTCCTGTTCTGAGCTGTTACACTTGCAATATTCTATTAAATCCTCAAAGCAACCTTGTGATGATATAATATGTATCACTATTTTACAAATGAAGAAACTGAGGCAGAGACTGAGTAAGTAACCTATGAACATTTATGTTGGCAGTGGGAGAAAGAGCCAGAATTTAACTCAGTTTCCAGCATCAAAAGCCTAGTCTCCCAACTGCAATACCATACTGCCTTCTATTTTCCTTGCACTGAGACAGTGCCCCATGTCAGCCAAAATGAGTCTTCCTGGCACCATTTGAGTATGTTGTGCTCAACCTTGTATTTTACACGTGCTGTTTCTTTAGTCTTGTTGAGTAATCACTATAATGCTGAGAACAAAAATTTTGCTGAGTAGTCTTCAATGAGAAAATATTTAAAATTCACTGCTAGTTACATTAGCTGCAGCTATTATATTAAATTAAAAGTCATTTAGACCACACATTGATGATTGCAACAGGTGATACTCAGTCTTCTCTACCTCAAGTCTTCCATTGTATGTTGCAAGCTTTTATATTTTTTTTGACTAAAACATTTTTTGACTAAAACATTCTACTCTAATGTTATGTGATATATTTGAGAGCACAAAGTAAATGGTGTGTTCTTAGGGAATATATTAACAAACACTTAGATGTGCACCCATCTGTTTGAAGCCTTAGGTATAGTCAAACATTTCAAAACAGTTACCAGGTAATGTACCATGAGAAACTCTGGGAAGAATTCCGTGTAGAGGACAGGAAGGGCAAGGACTGGGTGAGATGTGAAAGAAGGGGGTAACTCTGTGTATGCCAAAAGTATAAAGTAGGCTGATTTCAGCATAAATATCATTACTTGTAGATAAACACCTTTCTCAAATTCCCAGTCCACATTAGCTTTTCAATTATACACTATCTATCTTGTTTTAGTTTTTTTTTTTTTTTCTTTTGAGACAGAATCTCGTTCTGTCACCTAGGCTGGAGTGCAGTGGCGCGATCTTAGCTCACTGCAACCTCTGCCTCCTGGGTTTAAGCGATTCTCTCGCCTCAGCCTCCCAAGTAGCTGGGATTGCAGGCACCACCACCCCGCCCAGCTAATTTTTGTATTTTTAGTTGAGACGGGGTTTCACCATGTTGGCCAGGCTGGTCTCGAACTCCTGACCTCAGATGATCTGCCCACCTCGGCCTCCCAAAGTGCTGGGATTACAGGCATGAGCCACCACACCCGCCCCGATTATATACTATCTTAACAAGCTGCAGTTCTCTTTTATAGCACTTACTTAAATAATTAACTGACCAATTACATATTTGTTTTCTGTGTCACCATTAGATCTGACTGCAAGTTCCATGCTTTTAGTCATTGTGTATACCTAATTGCAGAGCTTTATACTTGTTGAAGAAAAAGAGAAAGCAACTATGGTGGGGATGTTGAGTCATGCAGGTGATGGCACAGGGAAGTGAATGAAGACTACTTCCCATGAGGTCTGGGGATATCGGAGGTGACACGCTAAGTTCAGTTGGATTATTTGCTTTGTCTCAGCATGAGCAGCCCACAACCTGTTCTTTCATTTTATCTCCAGCAGGACTTCTCACACCACCTAACCAATGGACAATTTCTATCAAATTGCTACTCTGCACTTCTCACTCAACTCCTATTATTGTTTGTAAAATCATGATGGCATATACTTAAATCAGTTCATTAACACACATCATACAATGAAATGATGCTTTGGTCTAGTATTTGACGACTCGTTGCCATTTACTTCTGGGTCCCATATCCAAAGAATTTCAGGACAAAAGTATATTATTTGCTCTTAATAGATATTGAACCTGGCTTTATATTACACCAATTTATTCATCTTCAAATGTTTGCTCTACGTATTACCCCTCCACAAACTATCCCTATCCTAAAACTCACTTCTCTTCTCATTTCCTGTAGCTACTCTAGTGAGCAACACTTCTTCAGTATTCTTCATTCCATTGCATCTCTAAGCAAGCTCCTTTTTAAATATCTCTTCACTTGTTTCGTTATTTATTCACATGCCTTTCTGGCTATTTTTCTCCCCAGTCATTTCTTGTCTCTTTTCTTATCTCTGCTGTTTATTATAAAATCATTATTTTCAAACTTCGTGTTTACCACATCCATATCCATGTTAATTTACAGTGCTCATGCTAAGTAAGAAGAAATAGGAGTTTAAATGATCAAGTGAAAAGTCAAATGCAGGAAGCTGAGTACACACAAAATGAGCGTACCAGAGTTCATGTAAACAAATATGAAAACAATAAGGATGAGGCTACATAGAGAAGAGAGCAAGTGGAGTAGTCAATTGTCCATGAAAACAGCCTACAACCACAGAGAAAGATGAATGGTAGAAAGTCTTATTAAAATAATCAGTAAAGATGTTTCCAGAAACAGAATCAGAGATACTGATGGCTCCAGAAAAGTCCACAGAGAGAATAGTTCCTGATGCTGAACGTTCTTCTGCCCCAGTCTCAACTGCAGTCCTCCTAGAATCCTAGTCAGCCAGCTTTGGATGAGACTATCTCATATGCAAATCACCTTTAGCAGTAGATCCAGCACACCTAGGAGGAGGAGCATTCCACACAAGAAGGAATATTCTATAACACTGAATAATAATCATATATTTTCCCACTTTATTAAATTAAGCTGCCATCTTAAGAAACAGGGAGAGGAATTACAATTTGGAACATGTCAACACTAGAAAAGCTAACCTCAAATAATCTTAGTCTCTCGAATTTCCCTTCAAAAAGATCCTCTGGCCCCTAATCCCTTGTCTAAACCAAGCTGTGTTATCACTAAGAAATGGGCTCTTACAGAGAGAGATCCCACCTCCAAAGCTCTAATTTGACTTGTTATTTCATCAGGGTGCTATAATGACTTATTTAAGGCACTGTGAAAATACCATGTTAATTTAACCAAAGACTCTGATTAGTATTGGAGCTACGTTTTTCTTTTTTTAGCTTTTACTCCACAATATTCCTCTTCTATTGCTAGTATAAGAATTCTTTATCAAATTTGGTTGATTCTGTTTATTTTTACTGTGAAATAAAAATATATTTCAGAAAAGTGTACAAAATGTGTGAATGGTTCAATGAATAATCACAAAGCAAACAACTGGATAATCACCATCCAGGGAAGAAAGCAGAGCACCAATACCTTCTGCACAATATTTCTTTTTTGTCACCACTCCCTTATTCTCTCTTAAAAAGTTTGAGTACCCCTATCATACTAATTATTGTATTCCATAATTTGATATATAAAATTAATAATCAGTACTATTTTGGATAAAATATTGTATTGTTTTCATGTTGCGGTATTATGACTTAATCTGTTGTGAGCATTCTAGTACCTGTCTCATGGGATATATGTTGTTGGGTGTGAACTCAGGAGAGTATAACTTTAGTAAATAATGTAGAACAGCTTTTAAAATAGATGTGGCAATTAACACTCCCATTAGCAGTGTGTGAGAAAATCCAGTGCTCGTCTTCCTCTCCAATGAATGTTAACAAATTCAGTGTGTGTGTGGTAGTACTTAACTCTAAGTTTAATGTTAGTTTTTTATTTTAATTGGCCATTAGGATATTTTCTCTCCTAAAATGCCCATTCCAGACTGGCACAATATTTATTGGGCTGTCTTTTCTTTGGGTTGTATGAGATTTTATATATTCTGAATTCATTCTCTTTACCAGTTGCATGTATTGCAATTATCTTTCACTGTGCTTACCTTTTTATTTCTTAAGAGAAAGTCTTAGGGTTAATGTGGCTACATTACATCAATTTATAAAAAGTGTTTTTTTCTCTACCCAAAAGTCATCACAGTACTTGACAGTATTATTTAATATTACTTCTTGAAGCTATATTTTTCAAATTTTAATATTTACTACAATTCACCTGGCATTGACTTTTGTCTATATTGTGTGGTAGGGATCAAGGTTCATTTAAAAATATACATATCTAATTTTTTTTCTTTTTTTTTTAAATTATACTTTAAGTTCTAGGGTACATGTGCACAATGTGCAGGTTTGTTACATATGCATACATGTGCCATGTTGGTGTGCTGCACCCATTAACTCGTCATTTACATTAGGTATATCTCCTCATGCTATTCCTCCCCCCTCCCCCAACCCCACAACAGGCCCCAGTGTGTGACGTTCCCCTTCCTGTGTCCAGGTGTTCTCATCATTCAATTCCCACCTATGAGTGAGAACATGCAGTGTTTGGTTTTTTGTCCTTGCCATAGTTTGCTGAGAATGATGGTTTCCAGCTTCAACCATGTCCCTACAAAGGACATGAACTCATCATTTTTTATGGCTGCATAGTATTCCATTAGCAAAGTTAATTAACAGACTATTCTTTTCCCCAAGCTTGACAGTGCTAATTTGATTTTAAATTTAATGTCCATATGCAAGTATCTGCCAGGAAACTAGTAAAATCTAATAAGTTAATTGTATACATGTATTATAATCTAAAATTAATACTTCTAGAAAAGCATGTATATTTATAAAAGACATGCACAAAAATATTTCAAAATAGCGTTGGTTTTAATAGGCTTAAAATTAAAACAACCTGAGATCATAAGCTTAGAGTAAATACTGAATGGGAAAGAGGATAAGAAGAACTTTGAGGTGCTGATAATGTTCTGTTTCTTTACTGCATCATTTTTGCATAATTCATTTTGTAAATATTCATCAATTAGAATATTGACAATGTAAGTGTTATTTTTCTGAATCTATGTTATGTTTTGGTTTAAAAAGAGGTTTATTTTAAAAAATCAGTAAGATAGATAGCACACATATACGTGTTTATTTTGGTACAACTTGCATCAGTTTTGAAATAAATAAAAATGCTTTGGTGATATAGGTTAAAGGACACAGGGAAGTCTTCATCTCTGAATTGTTTCCTCATTTGTATAGTGAAGAACACTGGAGCCTCAATAGTCCTGTCCAGCTCTTGTATTATAAAATTCCATTTACCTGGGTAACTAAAGCAGAATTGGAAACCTGCTTTGTGCCTGTCCCCAGAAAACCTCTCATTTTTATTTGTTTCTTGTGCTATTTTTTGTCGGCTTCATTGTTGTCCTATCTCAATGAACATTTTCCATAATAGCTTTCATCTTGGAATAATCAAAACCTAGTTTGTTTTAAAAAAGACAAAACCACTTCAGTGTTTCTCAGTGGCATGTGTGACTGGCCATCTGGTTGCATTCACAACTAGGGCGAGATGAAGCTTTCTCGAGCTTATTAATTCAGTGCATGTCTTTCTTGGAGAAGCTGGATGGTCATATTTAATTCCCAGTTTCATGTCAACACTCACAGGGAACATTTGGCCCTTTTAAGTTAAAGCACATGCCCATCTCTTCACTATTTCTTAATGATGAGGCAGAGTTTGTTATGCCAGTAGATGTCTTTTAAGCACATCAAAAGAAAACATTTATACTGCAATCTTCTGTATTTATTACCATGATTTACAGCCACACATCCACCCAAATACCAGATTAGTATCTGTCCTCATGCCCTTAGACCTGTTTTAGAAGTGCAATAACTTTCTAACTACATCATGGCCTCTAATTTCTCCTTGATTTAATCTATCTTGTACTATGCTAGTATGTTAATCTTCCCAAAGCTCAACTTTCAAAATCCTTCAGTGTCTTCAAATGTTTTAGTTTATATCAGAGCTCTTAAAACTTTAGTGAGGAAAAAAAGTTGCTATGGAATAGGCACTGCCTTAAAAGGCAGATCCCATGTCCCCCACTTGAGATGTTGATTCAATCAGAGAAGAATGAGGTCTAGAAATCTGCCCTTGTTTCCCTGTCCAATTTAGGAAAACTGAGGATTACTCCAGGTATTTACACAAGTGTCTCTCTGCCCTCTGTGAACAGGGAGATTACTATTTACAAGTGAACTTTGTGCTTTGGCCAGGCATTCTAGAACACTGAATTTTTGGCTGCCAAGAAGTCATCTCAGCAGATTCTTCTAGAAAACTTCAGAACTTTCCCTTAGCTACTGCAGTAAAACGACCTAACTTGAAACAGCCAAGAAAAAAAAAAAAAAAGGTCTAGTTGCTTGCTGCCCGGCGTAGAGAATTAGGCCGTATGCTGGAGGCTGGAGCTGCGGGAGCGCAGCTCGCCTCGCTGGGGGTGTTGGCAGCGACGGAGACAGCGCGGCTGGAGAGTGTAGCAAACTAAAAAGTGCACAGATCGTGAATGTCTAAGACGCTCTACATATTTTTCCAAGGTGAACCACCACACAGATGAACTCTTAACAGAATTATCAGCACCCCAAAGCCTTACTGTATCTTCTCCCAGTCACAATCCTTTCCTCTCATCTTGCCAAACTGTGTTAGTTTTATATCTTTTTTAAACCTTTTTATAAGTGAGATTGTCCTGTGTATACTATTTTGTTCAGTATTATGTTAGTGAAATATATTGGTGGTATTGTTTGTAGTAGTGTTTCATTTACTTCAATTCCTACATAGAATTCCGACTGTGTGTAAATACAAGTAGGGGATGGTTAATATTTTTAAATTCTTGAAATTTTTATTGGGGTAATTGTAGATACACATGCGGTAGGTAGTACAAAACAATACGAGATCACATGTATTCTTCACCTGGTTCCCCCCGGTGGTAACATTTTGCAAAAGTGTAACAACCAGGACATTGACATTGATACAGTCTACCAGCCTTGTTAAAACTTTCCCTGTTTGAGCTGAATTTGTGGTCTCACGAAAATCCGCTGCTCTGCAGCCACCGCTGCTGACACCCAGCCAAACAGGGTCTGGAGTGGACCTCTAGTAAACTCCAACAGACCTGCAGCTGAGGGTCCTGTCTGGTAGAAGGAAAACTAACAAACAGAAAGGACATCCACACCAAAAACCCATCTGTACATCACCATCATCAAAGACAAAAAGTAGATAAAACCACAAAGATGGGGAAAAAACAGAGCACAAAAACTGGAAACTCTAAAAAACAGAGCACCTCTCCTCCTCCAAAGGAACGCAGTTCCTCACCAGCAATGGAACAAAGCTGGATGGAGGATGACTTTGATGAGTTGAGAGAAGAAGGCTTCAGACAATCAAACTACTCTGAGCTACGAGAGGAAATTCAAAACAATAGCAAAGAAGTTAAAAACTTTGAAAAAAAATTAGAAGAATGGATAACTAGAATACCCAATGGAGAGAAGGGCTTAAAGGAGATGATGGAGCTGAAAGCCAAGTTTCGAGAACTACGCGAAGAATGCAGAAGCCTCAGTAGCAGATGCGATCAACTGGAAGAAAGGGTATCGCTGATAGAAGATGAAATGAATGAAATGAAGAGAGAAGGGAAGTTTAGAGAAAAAAGAATAAAAAGAAATGAACAAAGCCTCCAAGAAATTTGGGACTATGTGAAAAGACCAAACCTACGTCTGATTGGTGTACCTGAAAATGATGGGGAGAATGGAACCAAGTTGGAAAACACTCTGCAAGATATTATCCAGGAGAACTTCCCCAATCTAGCAAGGCAGGCCAGCATTCAGATTCAGGAAATACAGAGAACGCCACAAAGATACTCCTCGAGAAGGGCAACTCCAAGACACATAATTGTCAGATTCACCAAAGTTGAAATGAAGGAAAAAATGTTAAGGGCAGCCAGAGAGAAAGGTCGGGTTACCCACAAAGGGAAGCCCATCAGACTAACAGCTGATCTCTCAGCAGAAACTCTACAAGCCAGAAGAGAGTGGGGGCCGATATTCAACATTCTTAAAGAAAAGAATTTTCAACCCAGAATTTCCTATCCCGCCAAACTAAGCTTCATAAGTGAAGGAGAAATAAAATACTTTACAGACAAGCAAACGCTGAGTGATTTTGTCACCACCAGGCCTGCCCTAAAAGAGCTCCTGAAGGAAGCACTAAACATGGAAAGGAACAACCGGTACCAGCCCCTGCAAAAACATGCCAAATTGTAAAGACCATCGAGGCTAGGAAGAAACTATAGCAACTAACGAGCAAAATAACCAACTAACATCATAATGACAGGATCAGATTCACACATAACAATATTCCGTTAAATGTAAATGGGCTAAATGCTCCAATCAAAAGACACAGACTGGCAAACTGGATAAGGAGTCAGGACCCATCAGTGTGCTGTATTCAGGAAACCCATCTCACGTGCAGAGACACACATAGACTCAAAATAAAGGGATGGAGGAAGATCTATCAAGCAACTGGAAATCAAAAAAAGGCAGGGGTTGCAATCCTAGTCTCTGATAAAATAGACTTTAAACCAACAAAGATCAAAAGAGACAAAGAAGGCCATTACATAATGGTAAAGGGATCAATTCAACAAGAAGAGCTAACTATCCTAAATATATATGCACCCAACACAGGAGCACCCAGATTCATAAAGCAAGTCCTCAGTGACCTACAAAGGGACTTAAACTCCCACAAAATAATAATGGGAGATTTTAACACCCCACTGTCAGCATTAGACAGATCAACGAGACAGAAAGTTAACAAGGATATCCAGGAATTGAACTCAGCTCTACATAAAGTGGACCTAATAGACATCTACAGAACTCTCCACCCAAAATCAACAGACTATACATGTTTTTCAGCACCACACCACACCTATTCCAAAATTGACCACATAGTTGGAAGTAAAGCTCTCCTCAGCAAATGTAAAAGAACAGAAATTATAACAAACTGTCTCTCAGACCACAGTGCAATCAAACTAGAGCTCAGGATTAAGAACCTCACTCAAAACCGCTCAACTACATGGAAACTGAACAACCTGCTCCTGAATGACTATTGGGTACATAATGAAATGAAGGCAGAAATAAAGATGTTCTTTGAAACCAACGAGAACAAAGACACAACATACCAGAATCTCTGGGACACGTTCAAAGCAGTGTGTAGAGGGAAATTTATAGCACTAAATGCCCATAAGAGAAAGCAGGAAAGATCCAAAATTGACACCCTAACATCACAATTAAAAGAACTAGAAAAGCAAGAGCAAACACATTCAAAAGCTAGCAGAAGGCTGGAAATAACTAAAATCAGAGCAGAACTGAAGGAAATAGAGACACAAAAAACCCTTCAAAAAATTAATGAATCCAGGAGCTGGTTTTTTGAAAAGATCAACAAAATTGATGGACCACTAGCAAGACTAATAAAGAAGAAAAGAGAGAAGAATCAAATAGATGCAATAAAAAACGAAAAAGGGGATATCACCACCAATCCCACAGAAATACAATCTACCATCAGAGAATACTACAAACACCTCTATGCAAATAAACTAGAAAATCTAGAAGAAATGGATAAATTCCTCAACAAATACACCCTCCCAAGGCTAAACCAGGAAGAAGTTGAATCTCTGAATAGACCAATAACAGGTTCTGAAATTGTGGCAATAATCAATAGCTTACCAACCAAAAAGAGTCCAGGACCTGATGGATTCACAGCCGAATTCTACCAGAGGTACAAGGAGGAACTGGTACCATTCCTTCTGAAACTATTCCAATCGATAGAAAAAGAGGGAATCCTCCCTAACAATTTTACGAAGCCAGCATCGTCCTGATACCAAAACCTGGCAAAGACTTAACCAAAAAAGAGAATTTCAGACCAATATCCTTGATGAACATTGATGCAAAAATCCTCAATAAAATACTGGCAAACTGAATCCAGCAGCACATCAAAAAGCTTATCCACCATGATCAAGTGGGCTTCATCCCTGGGATGCAGGGCTGGTTCAACATATGCAAATCAATAAATGTAATCCAGCATATAAACAGAACCAAAGACAAAAACCACATGATTATCTCAATAGATGCAGAAAAGGCCTTTGACAAAATTCAACAACCCTTCATGCTAAAAACTCTCAATAAATTAGGTATTGATGGGACGTATCTCAAAATAATAAGAGCTATCTATGACAAACCCACAGCCAATATCATACTGAATGGGCAAAAACTGGAAGCATTCCCTCTGAAAACTGGCACAAGACAGGGATGCCCTCTCTCACCACTCCTATTCAACATAGTGCTGGAAGTTCTGGCCAGAGCAATCAGGCAGGAGAAGGAAATAAAGGGTATTCAATTAGGAAAAGAGGAAGTCAAATTGTCCCTGTTTGCAGATGACATGATTGTATGTCTAGAAAACCCCATTGTCTCAGCCCAAAATCTCCTTAAGCTGATTAGCAACTTCAGCAAAGTCTCAGGATACAAAATTAATGTACAAAAATCACAAGCATTCTTGTACACCAATAACAGACAAACAGAGAGCCAAATCATGAGTGAACTCCCATTCACAATTGCTTCAAAGAGAATAAAATACCTAGGAATCCAACTTACAAGGGATGTGAAGGACCTCTTCAAGGAGAACTACAAACCACTGCTCAATGAAATAAAAGAGGATACAAACAAATGGAAGAACATTCCATGCTCATGGGTTGGAAGAATCAATATCGTGAAAATGGCCATACTGCCCAAGGTAATTTATAGATTCAATGCCATCCCCATCAAGCTACCAATGACTTTCTTCACAGAATTGGAAAAAACTACTTTAAAGTTCATATGGAACCAAAAAAGAGCCCACATTGCCAAGTCAATCCTAAGCCAAAAGAACAAAGCTGGAGGCATCACGCTACCTGACTTTAAACTATACTACAAGGCTACAGTAACCAAAACAGCATGGTACTGGTACCACAACAGAGACATAGATCAATGGAACAGAACAGAGCCCTCAGAAATGATGCCGCATAGCTACAACTATCTGATCTTTGACAAACCTGACAAAAACAAGAAATGGGGAAAGGATTCCCTATTTAATAAATGGTGCTGGGAAAACTGGCTAGCCATATGTAGAAAGCTGCAACTGGATCCCTTCCTTACACCTTATACAAAAATTAATTCAAGATGGATTAAAGACTTATATGTTAGACCTAAAACCATTAAAATCCTACAAGAAAACCTAGGCAATACCATTCAGGACATAGGCGTGGGCAAGGACTTCATGTCTAAAACACCAAAAGCAATGGCAACAAAAGCCAAAATCGACAAATGGGATCTCATTAAACTAAAGAGCTTCTGCACAGCAAAAGAAACTATCATCAGAGTGAACAGGCAACCTAGAGAATGGGAGAAAATTTTTGCAACCTACTCATCTGACAAAGGGCTAATATCCAGAATCTATAAAGAACTCAAACATATTTACAAGAAAAAAACAAACAACCCCATCAAAAAGTGGGCAGAGGACATGAACAGACACTTCTCAAAAGAAGACATTTATGCAGCCAAAAAACACATGAAGAAATGCTCATCATCACTGGCCATCAGAGAAATGCAAATCAAAACCACAGTGAGATACCATCTCACACCAGTTAGAATGGCCATCATTAAAAAATCAGGAAACAACCGGTGCTGGAGAGGATGTGGAGAAATAGGAACACTTTTACACTGTTGGTGGGACTGTAAACTAGTTCAACCATTGTGGAAGTCAGTGTGGCGATTCCTCAGGGATCTCGAACTAGAAATACCATTTGACCCAGCCATCCCATTACTGGGTATATACCCAAAGGACTATAAATCATGCTGCTATAAAGACACATGCACACGTATGTTTATTGCGGCACTATTCACAATAGCAAAGAGTTGGAACCAACCCAAATGTCCAACAACGATAGACTGGATTAAGAAAATGTGGCACATATACACCATGGAATATACTATGCAGCCATAAAAAATGATGAGTTCGTGTCCTTTGTAGGGACATGGATGAAACTGGAAAACATCATTCTCAGCAAACTATCGCAAGGACAAAAAACCAAACACCGCATGTTCTCACTCATAGATGGGAATTGAACAATGAGATCTCATGGACACAGGAAGGAGAACATCACACTCCGGGGACTGTTGTGGGGTGGGGGGAGGGGGGAGGGACAGCATTAGGAGATACACCTAATGCTAAATGACAAGTTAATGGGTGCAGGAAATCAACATGGCACATGGATACATATGTAACAAACCTGCACATTGTGCACATGTACCCTAAAACCCTAAAGTATAATAAAAAATAAAAAAAATAAAATAAAATAAAAAAAACTAAAAATCAACAAGAAATGTGACAGCATGGGCTATTTCACAGGACTGTTTCCCAGAGGTAAGAATAGGAGACTGAATAATTTCTCAAAAAGTGACAGGTAGCAGGCAGCTGCTACCTGGGGATCCTCAGTGACCCCTTCAGGAAGAATCAATAGTTGATTTGGTGCCATTGACGGGACTAAGAAACCCTTAGGGTCCTGTAGCAGTCATTGCAGCTCTTGGAATAATGGAAGGAAGCTCCATTAGGGATCAGCAGTGAGATATTTGGAAAAGAATGTTTTATTGTTTTGAGATTTCTAGTTTCTCATTTCTTCACCCAAGAAAATCACCCATGATGAAGTATATACATTATCATCTCACATGGAAAGGGAAAGAACATATGGGAAAGACATTTGAATTTTATTTTAAGCCCAAAGAGAAGGGGGAACTAGATTTCCCATGAAGAAATGTGGTAAGAATTGAAATAAACAAGATGTATCATGTGATTCTGCCCATACCATCTATTCCCATTTCCTCTGCCTCATCCACTTAATTATTTTCTTCTGCAACCCAGTAATATGTAATTCTTTTTCACATGCCAGCTCTTTCATTCTTCATGTATTCCAGGCTCCTTACTCTGCCTGGAATTTTAAACTGAGTGTGTACTCATCCTTCACATCCCAGTTCAAGCTTCCATTCTCAATCTAGTCCTCTGAAGCCTGCTAGACATAACCAGTCATTTTTTTCTCCATTACCGTCTGTTAGCATTTTATCATTTATGCACACTTATTGTGCTGAATATAACGCTATAATATGATCATTTGTTTTACCCACTAGACTGATTCTTAAGGATACAGTCTGAGCCTCATAATCTGTATATTCCCCACTATCTGTATAATCTGTATATTCCCTCTGTGAAAGTAGAGCACGTCTATTTGTTAAAGAGAATTGAAGTAACTAAGTGGTACAAGTTCATCACAAAACACCCAAACACTAGCCATGCTTTCAGTTTTTAGCTAAAGAATAACCTTCGGGAGATATAAATATTGTATCCTCTACAATGGCTAAGACGGGGGACATACAGTAAGTTTTCAAAAACAAATATTGACTGACTATATAATTCATTGATTAGCATATAAAATGACATTGTGAGTTTAATTAAATTGACCAGATAATAAAAAACATAAATGATCAATTCATACCATTAATGAATATGAATGTTTTGATTTTCTGTGCCAATAGCCTAATAGATACATTTGTCCAAAAAGACAAAATTACTGATTTTTTCATCTTAAGATAATAACAGCTTACATATATTGACTACTTAGAATAGATGAGGCACCATGCTAAACATTTCATATGCATTATCTCATTTAATATTTATAATAAGCTGATGATAAATATTCTGTTACCATCTTCATTTTGGGGAAACTGAGGTTTAGAATGGTTGCATAACTCACACAAGGTCATGTAGCTGAAGACAACACTGTTACTGTATGCAACCCTTGAATGTTACTAAAAACGGTACACAAAACAATTATCAAACAGCAAAGTTATTGAGAAGAAAGGTAAGATCCAATGTAAATTATATATTTTTCACATAAAATAAAAATTGTGTTATTAAAATTTTCTTTGGTGACTCTTAGTTTAAAAGAAAACATTCTTTCCGATGTTTTAAATCATTAAAAATTAATTCTGTGGATTTTTTTCAAATATGTATTTATTTGCATTTAAAAGCCAAATGTCAAAGACACTGTTAAATGGCCAGTTTTAAGAGGTATCTCTACTGGAACTGATATTCTAATAACAAAATGCACTTTATCTTGTATCGGAAGACTCATAAAAAGCCTTTCTGGCTGGTACATTATGACCACATTCAAGGAACTAAAATAACTTCTTTCTGTACATATCCTCCCAAAGAAAACAGATAAAAGTATGGTGTTCTTCTAAGCCCTTGGGCTTCAATAGATTTTCTCAAGCTAAAGGAAATGGGAAAGTGTTACCAAAATAAAAATGTACTATGTCATTTTTTATGGCATTTACCTAGTAAGAGCCCTAAGTCAGAGACTGTAAATTATCTGAGTTCTGTTAATATGAACATTCATCTCACATGTCAAACTTACAGCCTTGAAGTTGGATTCCTATAACTGCACTTCCTGGATAACTAACCCCTCCATTCCCCACTACATTTTAATGAAGAATTCTGGTCTGGTTGTTACCCATTGACTGGAATGATAACACATTCACTTAATTCCTCACTATGGATTACCAGGAAATTTCACAGTATCACAGAATTAGGCAACTTTCTATTAATCCATATCAGATAACTTAATATTGAAGTAAAAGTCTTATACTGGCAACATTAGCAAAATAATTAATAAACCTAATTAAAAGAAAGTATCTCATCAACCTGGTCAATCTGTTTCATCCTACACAAATTTTTAGAATAACTATTTGATAGTGTTTCTGTTGACACAGTTGCAAAGTTTTTTTGATAAAATTTTTATTTTGATATAATTTTAAACTTAGAAAAAAAATGATAGTACAAGAAGCTCTTGTGTGCTCTTTAAGGAGATTCATCAACTGTTTTACATTTCACCACATTTACTTTTTTGTTTGTTTAAATATAGGTGGAGCATCTAGGTACTCTCTTTGAGTAACGATAATGCTCACTCCTTAATCTTTCTTTTCAGGTCTGTCTCTGGGGAAGTACAGTGGCTGTCTGGGTTTCATCTAACTCCTGCCGGCTGACAACCCCCAGGCAAGCATGGTCATGCAAGGCCTCTCCACTCAGTCTCTCATTTATAACACTAGGCATCTGACTTTCCACTCCTAGGTAAGCTAAGCACCTCACATTTATCATTTCCAAAACGGAATATAATAACTCTCTCTACTTGTTAATCCAAGCCATATCTGTATACCCTATCTTTATTAATAGTGTCAGAGGCTTTCAAACCAAAGGGACTCCATCTTAAGTAAGGGCTAGAGAAATGAGGCTGGGGCTTACTGGGTTGCATTCTCAGAAAGTTAGGCATTCCGTAGCCTCTAGATGTTTATGGTTAAGGGAACAAATTAATAATGTTTACTAAACAGACCCAGTCTTGGGAGTGTCCAAATATCCTGATATCTGGAGAACAAAGGGCTTCCTAATTTTACTTTAAAGATCATAATATCGATTCTTGCAAAATATAGTCATTCAGAAAATTAATCGTTTATCATAAACCCTTGTAGCAGAGCACATCTCCCCATATATACAAGCGTTGTACCTAGGATGGATGTATTCCTCCTCTTACTTTCGGGAAATTCCTACTGTGTCTATGGAGTAGATTTCACTACTTTACTCTCTTAATAAACTTAGTTTTACTTTGCACTGCAGACTTGCCCTGAATTCTTTCTTGCACAAGATCCAAGAACCCTCCTTTGGAGTCTGGATCAGGACCCCTGTCCTGTAATAATAGTGTCAGTAATTAAAAGAGTTAATTCAATTTATAACCATCAGTATGGTCATTCTTGACATCTGTGTCTCTTTTACATCTCACATGTTTCTGAGAACCTGAATTTCATCCTCTTAGATTTACATTTTTCTTTCCATCACTGCTTTTACTGTCTTAGATAAAACTTCCTCCATTTCTCACATAGACTTAAAATTAAGACTCTTATGCATTCGCCTTACACATTGTCTTTTTTACCTAAAATCCTTTCTCAACAATGTTATTACAGTGATCTTTCTAAAATTTCAGAATATATGTCATCATGTTACTCCCCAGTTTTCTAAAGTTTCTATGGCTGACTGTTGCCTAAAGGATTAAATCCGAAGTCCTGAGACTGCTACATGATGTCTTTCAAAATCCGGCACTTGTTTCCTTTCCAAATGGATACCCTTGTATTCCTCTCTCACATACATGAATGCTAACAACTAGATAAATAAAATCATGCACCATTAGTTGATCATAAAATTACATTGAAGCACACTCAAATTCAGCTTCCGTTAAAACTAAAAGGCAGACAACCCATTCTCACAATACTTTGCCTCCTAGGAAACTTCAATTTATCATATGAATTGGGGTTCAAGTATCACCTCCTATATACAGTGTTTTCTAAATTTACCTGATGCCATTATTTAACTCCTCCTCCATACAGTCAATGTACCTTACCTATGTCTGTCTTCGTTTCTTGTCACATTATAATGCTCTTATTTATTATGTGGCTGTTGTTCCATTAAACTGTGAGCTGCTCAGTGGCACTCTGTCCTCAAATTCTAGCTCACTGCTTGCCCAGAAGAATTGCTTAAGACATATTTTACAAATACTACCAATAATACGAAGAGCTAACCATCACTGAACCGTTAGTGTTTTTCAGGAACCACAGGCATTATCTCATTTCATCCTCCCGAAAACTTTCCAGGAATAGACCATCATGTGCTACTATTATCCCCATTGTACAGACAAGAAAAATGAAGATAAGTCATTTTTTTTCTGATCTTACACAGATAATAGCATTATCATCAAAACTCAATAATAGATGTACTGATCCAGTGCTGTGGCTGTTAAGCCCTTCAATATAATAAGATGATTAATATAAGTTAGTCCTTCTTGTACTTCAAGGGAAATTTTTTTTCTTCCCAAATAGCAATATCCTTGAATATCTATCTACCCATGAAATAAAGGTCTGTGTTTCAAAGAATATCTCTCAGATTTCTAAATATTTTATTCCCAAGAGCTTTATCACTCCTTCAACTTTTTACTTGCCCTGGTTTATCCAATCAAGATAGAAATTTTCAAGCTTAGGGTTGTTCCAATTGTAAATAGTTGCCGTTCAGATCCTGATTTTGAATCTGACGAGTCATTCAGGTCTTTAAACTATTCAACTCAATGTTTCAATTGTTACTGACAATAATGAACTGAATGGCTCTTCAAAACACTCATCTACTTTTTGCCACACCATGGGAGCACTTCTTCTCCCAAGAAAGACTTAAGAGGAAAATCTGCAAGGGGTAAAGGGGTTTTGCTGTTAGCACTAATTTTAAGGTCATGGTCTGCACACACAGAATTTGGAGAAGGAGGAGTTGAATTCAGCAAGATCCAGTAGTAAGAAATTAAATGTTGATAATCCCATTCTAAATAATTGCTTAACTTAGTTTCATCACTAGTTCTCCCAAAACCAGTTTGTATATGTAGACACAAATGTGTTTGGTTTCTCAAATTTCTCTCTATCCTTGTAGACTTTGAATGTGAGTTACAAGCTTAGGGCCATCTACATTGGGAGTTCTCATTTTAGGGAACCCAGATAAAAGCAAGAGAGTAGTATTCCTAGTACCCCTCTACCGATGGTTTTGCTTTGTGCAGGTTCAGTTACCTGTGGTCAATCACAGTCCAAAAATATTAAACAGAAAATTCCAGAAATAAACAATTTGTAAGTTTTAAATTGTGTGTTGTTCTGAGTGGTGTGATAACATTTCATACTGCCCTGCTTTGTCCCACCAAGGACATAAATCTTCTCTCTGTCCAGTGCATCCACACTATACACTCTACCTGTCTGTCAGTCACTTAGTAGCCATCTAAGTTATCAGATCAGCTGTTGCAATGTTTGTGCTCAAGGAAACTTTATTTCACTTAATAATGGCACTAAAATACAAGAGAAGTGATGCTGGTGATTCAGATATACCACGGAGAAGCCACAAAGTGCTTCCTTTAAGTGAAAATGTGGAAGTCCTTGGCTTAATAAGGTAAGAAAAAACATTTTGTGAGGTTGCTAATATCTACAGTAAGAACAAATCTTCTAGCCATGAAATTGTTGAAGAAGAAAAAAGAAATTTGTGTTAGTTTTACTGTCACACCTTAAACTGAAAAAGTCACAGCCACAGTGTCTGATAGGTGCTTAGTGAAGATGGAAAAGGCATTACATTTGCAGATGAAAAACATGAATAGAAAAATGTGTTCCAATTGATGGCGTTGTGCTGCATCAGGATGCATCGTGCCTATACAATGACTTCAGGAAGGGATTCCCTGAACTGAGTGACACCAAACCATTTACTGCAAATAAGGGATGGTTACACATATTCCAGAATAACTTTGGACTGAAAAATATAAAAATTAATGGAGAAACTGCATCTGCCAATGAGAAGCTGCTGCCACATTTCTGGCAGAATTGAAGAATTTGATTAAGGGGAAAGAACACCATACAAAGTACGTCTTCACCTGTGCTTAAACCAGGCTGTTGTGGAAGACGATATCCAATAGAACCTACAGTTAGTTGTTTAAAAAGAAAAAATAAAAGTGCAAACGAGGCACCAGTGCACAAACCATGGAATGCCCCAAATAACTCTGGTATTATGTGGCACCACTGTGAACATATAATAAAGCCTGGAGTAGTTTACAGAACAAAGAACCCACAAGCCCTCAAAAACAAAAACAAAAATTATCTGCCTTGTGTCCTTGCAGTATAATCAGAAAACATGGGTAAAAGCCATCTTGTTTATGTTCCACCAATGTTTCATCTCAGAAGTTAAAAATAAAATACTTGGAAGGGGAAAAATTGGAATTTAAAGAAGTCCTATTAATAATAAACAATGCACCTGGCCATCTTCAATCTGTTTGCTATGAAAATAAAAATGTCAAGGTTGTATTTTTATCTTTAAATACAACCGCATTACTTTAGCTCCTTCACCAGGGAAACATTCAATTTCTCAAGGCCACATATGCCCTCTCCCCACCCCCACCCTATCTATTTGGCTGGATTTGATCAGGAATTGGTGCAGAGCCTGATCTGGCGTAAGGTAGTGCTAGAACTAATTCACTGTTGCTGATGCAATATGATTCATTAAAGTGACAATGGATAAAATAAAACCAGAAATTGTGAGTGCTGCTGGAAGAACTTATAAAGTTGTGAATAACTTTAAAGGCTTCCCAGGAATCAAGGAAGAAGTTAGAAAAGCCATTCATGCAGCAAGACAAGTTGGTAGAGAAGGATCTGTCAAAATGTCTGATGAAGAACAGGAAGAACGTATTGAAGGCTATCAAGAACGGTTAACAAATAAGTAATAAGGAGAACTTGTTGAGTCATCTGCAAAGCAAGAGGAAGATAAAGAAGAAAAGACTGAGGGAGAACCAGTAAAGTGAACATTACCAAAATTTGCCAAAGTGGTTCGAATTGCACTGACATTAAAGGACAAAATTTTGAAATACAATCCTCCAATGGAGCACAGCAATAGTCAACTGTGTATGATCACCAAATGATTGCAATTTATGAAGCAGCACTTTGACAAGTTAAAAAGAGAGAACAGCGTTCAATTACAATGTTCTTCCAAAAGGTTTTGGCAAAAAGCTTTCAACTACCATGGATCCCCAACCGTAAACATTGTCTGCTCCTGACATCCAATTATCTACATAGCTATGGCCTGATGATCCAGGATCACCTAAAGCAGATAATTCTCCTGACATATCATCAGACGGTCACTATAAATGCTTCTCAACCTAAGATAGGGTTACTGCTGAATTAACCCATTGCAAATCGAAAACACCATGAGTTGAAAATGCATTAATACGTCTAACTTACTGGCTTAGCCTAGACTACCTTAAACATGCTCAGAACACATGCATAAGACTACAAAACCATCTGACAACACAGCACTCTGTAGAGTTTTGGTTGCCTCATGATGGCATGGTTGACTAGGACCTGTGTCTCACTGCTGCTGTTCTGCATTATGGAGTATTATACTGCTTTCTACTGAATGGTATAGCTTTTGCACTATGTTAAACTCAAACAATCATAAATCATATTATCATATGTTTGGCGACCATCTGTAGTAGCCTAACACTATGTCACAAAGCCTACATAATTCACCTCCTTGATCTCATCATGTAGGCATTTTATCATCTCACATTATCACAAGAATAAGGACAACTACAGTATGAGAAGATATTTTGAGAGAGGGAGAGAAAGACCCCATTTACATCACTTTCATTACAGCATATTGTTATGATTGTTCCATGTTATTATCCATTATTTTTGTCAATATTTTTCTGTGCCTAATTTATAAATTAAACTTTATCAAAGGTATGTATGGATAGAAAAAAAATAACGTATACAAGGTTCGCTTTTATCAATGGTTTCAAGCATCCACTGAGGGTCTTGGATCGTATCCTCTGCAGGTAAGACTGGAAGGCTGTATGATTTGCGGGTTAACACTTCTTTTGCCACACCCAGATTTGTAAACTTACATAATATAGTAGGTAAGGGAAATGTTACTAAATTCAACATTTATCCTGACATTGGTTTGACTCTCTGAACAAAATCATAAAAACAGAAAGATTACTTGAAAATGTGTCCAGTTCATAATCAGATGAAAATGTCAGCGCTGATTAATATATGTGGTATATCTTCTTTCTTCAGAGACTCCTCAGTGTCTCCCAGAAAGTTATGATTTCCTTCTTTAACTCCTTGAGAAATTAAATCCACCTACCATGTGATTTGGAGAAATGGATGAATGTTCGTTATAGTTCCTTGAAAACAACACAAGGCTAACAAAAATGGAAAGAACACAGGTTCTTAGGGAGCTTAAATTGGGGCCTAGGAAGTTAGAGCTGGAAGGGGCCTTGAGCATAATAAGCTAACACACATTTTATGGATAAGTTGAGAACCAGGAAGGAGAAAGGACTTGTGAGTCCCATAGCTTGTTAGAGACAGAGCTGGGCGCCAAGCCTGCGGCTTCACTCTGAAACTCTGGAGTGGTACTCACCACCTTCCCTGAGACTGGACATGAGGATGAGGTGACCAAAGTGGATAATGCCATCTCTGCTGTTCCTGAACCTTCTGAAGAGAAATTTATGCAAATATGTGGAAAGGAAGTAGATATGGGCTTTCCCTAATACTTTTTCTTTATCACACTAACTTCTATTATATTTAGAGCTAAGGATATAATGCTAAATTAAATATGACTTGTAATTTAGAAATAAACTGTTTATTTCAAATATGACAAAGGGCTTTTAGTGTCAGCTCTAATAGTCTCCTTCACTGTCTTCACTGATCAGAAGTCCACTTATGAAAAGAAAACAAATAATGTTAAATGTCAAGAAGAACTTATTTCTCTGGGTACTGGGATTAAAGAGTAATCTTATTTAGTTTCCTATTGCTGAAATTATCACAAACATAGTGGCTTAAAAAATGCAACTTGTTATCTTACAGTTCTGGAGGTAAAAAGTCCAAAATGGGTGGGGCAGGGTCATATTACTTCTGGAAGCTCTAAAGGAGAATTCATTTTCTTGCCTATTCCAGCTTCTATAGGCTACCTGCATTCCTCGACTCACGGCCTCTTCCTCCTTCAAAGCTAGCAATGTAGCACCTTCAAATCTCCCTCTGTCTCTCTCTTTCCTTCTCTCTGATCTGTGCCTCTATAATCACATTTCATTCTCTCACTGTCCTCTGCCTTATTTTTATTTATTTATTTACTTTTGAGCAGTCTGGCTCTGTTGCCCAGGCTGGAGTGCAGTGGCACGATCTCTGCTCACTGCAACCTCCACCTCCCAGGTTCAAGCAATTCTCCTGTCTCACCTCCTGAGTAGCTGGGATTACAGGCACACACCACGATGACTGGCTAATTTTTGTATTTTTAGTAGAGATGGGGTTTCACCACATTGGTCAGGCTGGTCTCGAACTCCTGACTTCAGGTGATCCACACCCATCGGCCTCCCAAAGTGCTGGGATTACAGGCATGAGCCACCTCGCCCAGCCTCTGCCTTACTCTTATAAGTGCCTCTGTGATTACATTGGGCCCACCTGGATAACCTAGGATACGATCCCTATTTCATGATCCTTAACTTAATCATGTCTGCAAAATTCCCTTTGCCATGAAAAGTGACATCATATTTATGGGTTCTGGAGATGAGGACATGGACATCTTTGGGAGCCATTTATTCCACCTACCACAAACCACCTTTTATCAGACTTTTCTGATTTATTCCAAACATTCTGAATCTCTCTTCAATCTACCACCCATTGACCCCCAAAGCATTTTTTAATGTCTCTACAGTGTGCACGAATATTCTACTTATATCAATTAACATCCTCGACTCCTTCCCCTGTGAACTTTAAACATTATTAATGTTTTTCTCCCCATTCTCCCTCGTTTTTATGCAACTATTAAATATGAATGGAGCCAACACATTGCCCCTGGCACTGTTCGTGTTCTAACAAGAGAGTGATGAACAACACAGATGAGGACCCTGCCTCGGGTAGCTTTCATAACGATGAGAAGATTAAAATAAACTTGCAGATGAATATATAAGCAACATAATTAGAATTTTTTTTTCTAAATGCTGGGAGAAAAATAGGCAGAGTGCCACAATAGAGAGTAAAAGAGAGAAGGATGACAAGATTAGCAGTGCAGTTCCTTCTGAGGGGTATAATTCAGGCTGAGCCCTGAAGTGAGAGAACAAGGTAGAGTAATACCGAACCCAATTGAGGAAGCACTGTGGATAAAGATGCCCTAAGTCATTTCCTACAATATTTCCAATAGAACCATGAACAAACCAGTGCTGC
This sequence comes from Symphalangus syndactylus, assembly GCF_028878055.3. Taxonomy (NCBI): domain Eukaryota; kingdom Metazoa; phylum Chordata; class Mammalia; order Primates; family Hylobatidae; genus Symphalangus; species Symphalangus syndactylus. The sequence goes on from NC_072423.2 coordinate 44,061,550, forward strand.
CTAGTGGCTTAAGTACTGATTTAGAACTTAGGAAAAAATAATAGACATAATAATAGGCCTCAGTTCCACCATCCTAAATATTAGCATATTGAATTATAAAATCAGATATTCTATAAATGTTTGATGAATATGTATGCAACTTAATTTTATGTAGTTTTAGATGTGTTGTCCTTTGGGATATCGAAAGGCAAAGGCATTTGGTACTAACATGCTGCTTTATTTAGTTGTGCCTGTACGCGTGTGTCTGCTAAATGTGGAGCCATTAGAGTGTTTCATTCCAGGAATCATCAAATAGACCAATTGACTGAAAAATAATTACGAGTTTATTATGGCCATCTAAGTCTACATCATTATCATGTCTGAAATGAGGCTTTTGATTCTTTTGTGCCCCTAATAGAGGTACATGCACGGCCAGAGTTTATTGCTCTGACTCAGACATGCTGTCCACAAGCTACGTTCATCCTATCGCCACCTCTCAATGCTGGGAAATTGTCTAACACTGCTGACCTCAATATGGTTTGGATTCTACTCAATATCCAGAAAAACAATATAGATCATTCTTACTTGATCATAACAAGGTAGCTCAGCTCTATTTTATAATGGTCATAAGTAAAAATAAATAACCAATTTTGCCTGAATGAAATAAAATCAATACTTCCCTTTTGCAATATGCTTCTGAGGAAGAAAATCCACAAATTTGTCTTATTTCTAAAGGTCTGGTGGCAAATCACTCAAAAGTATAAAGTTTTTTTCTTTCAAGTCACTGTGAAATGAGCCAAAACATGTCATCCAGATTTCGCATGTGCCCAAAAAGCTTATAGTGGCTCAACTTAAAGTAATTTTTATGGATGATTACAATGAATATATATATATATATATCCTCATGCCCCTTAGAAGAACACAATCTAATTTTCTTGTGACAAAGCAGAACATAAAATGAGATTTGTCTGTGTTCCCACAATATCTATTAGGTGCTGTGGAGATGGAGATCAGGTAAACTACCTGCTTATTCAGTAAGATGTTACCACTGATAGGATTCTGGCACGATAAATGCAGTTTCGGCAGCACAACTATAAAAGATATTCTTGATCTTTGTTTTGTTCTGTTTGTTTTTCCTTCTTAAAACCCTCAGTTAAGAGTAGTAGTTATTAGGTGACAGTATGAACTTTCTTCTTACAGATATTCATCACTTTTTTCTGATCCCTTAGCAAATGTTTAATTAAGGTTCTTAGGCAAGTGAAAAACATAAATATAGTTGAGGAATTAGCTTTATAAAAGTCATAGGCTGGCCGGGCGCGGTGGCTCACGCTTGTAATCCCAGCACTTTGGGAGGCCGAGGCGGGCGGATCACGAGGTCAGGAGATCAAGACCACGGTGAAACCCCGTCTCTACTAAAAATACAAAAAAAAATTAGCCGGGCGTGGTGGCGGGCGCCTGTAGTCCCAGCTACTCGGAGAGGCTAAGGCAGGAGAATGGCGTGAACCCGGGAGGCGGAGTTTGCAGTGAGCCGAGACTGCGCCATTGCACTCCAGTCTGGGTGACGGAGTGAGACTCTGTCTCAAAAAAAAAAAAAAAAAAAAAAAGTCATAGGCTGTTAGAAGTTGAAAACATATCTGTTCCACCCAATGATTTGGCAAAACTAAAAGAAAATAAAAATAAATGCAATTTCAAATGTTTTCATGTTTTATACTTTTTTCAATTAAAAAATTTAAGGAAGTTTGTATATGTTATATAATAACCAAAGAAAGGTACATGGACAATAGTATGTACCTTTTACTTGTTTTGTTTGTTTGCTTCATTTTGTTTATATTTCTTATTTGCTGATTAAGCAAGTTGAATATTATGGGGATAAATGTACAAAGGCAGAAGCAATTTTTCTTTTCAAATGCATTATGAGGTCGTGGACTATGATTTGTAATAGACAAGAATATTCCTTCTTCTAATTAGTCCTGGTGAAACAGCAGAACCAGCTACTTCCCAATTCTACCTACGGGATATCATGAAGTCCACTGTTGAGAAATATCATTGGCACTTAAATATCACTTAGGTGGCTTTTAATTAACATAAAAACAGCATAACATTCCTGATACTTTTGAAGCCTTGTTTTCCTCATATTAAAAATAGTTGCAACCATACTTTTGAAGCATGGGTGCGACTATTTTTTTTTTTTTTTTTTTTTTTTTTTTTTTTTTTGAGACGGAGTCTCGCTCTGTCACCCAGGCTGGAGTGCAGTGGCGCGATCTCGGCTCACTGCAAGCTCCGCCTCCCGGGTTCACGCCCGCCACCACGCCCGGCTAATTTTTTGTATTTTTAGTAGAGACGGGGTTTCACCGTGGTCTCGATCTCCTGACCTCGTGATCCGCCCGCCTCGGCCTCCCAAAGTGCTGGGGTGCGACTATTTTTAAGAAAACCTCTACGTATATAATTGTGGAAAGAGAAGTACAACAGTGTCTAATTCTAAACTATAAAATAAAAACGAAACATCCCCACCATAAAGAGGAGGGCACTCTTCCTCATGTCCCTCTTCTGCCCTTCTTCTATCCCAAGGATATCATAAGAGGAAGTCTGATATCCTCCTTCTTTTTATGTACCCATTCATCAATTCACATCAGCTTTAGAGTAGGGTAAAATATAAGACACCCTCTGTTGCAACTTTTTGAAAAGGCATTTTGAAAGCAAATACGGAACACATTTCCCTTGGGTACGGTAAAAAGCACTAAATTGGAGGATGGAATCCTGAATTTTAATCCTGGCTCTCTCCTTAACTCTAGAAATATTGGCCAATTTATGAATTTCCTTTTGCCTCAATTTACTTATATAACAGAAAGGGATTAGACCAGATATTCTCCAAGCCTCTTTTCAGAATAAATTCCAGATTTCAGTGCTCTTGACTAAGAAGCAATTTTCTTCTTTTCTTCAGCATGGGACTCATTTCATATAAATGACCTCAAGTTGCAAAACCCTTCATCGCTTGTCAGCTGAGTGTGCATAGCTGACCTCCATTTTACACCGCCTGTGTCTATATGGCTGACCGAATTGACTATTTGCAAATCAGGTTCCTAGCAATTCATCTTATCTTTGCAAGTTGGCCACAATTCAGTGGTTAAGACAACTGGAGCAGCCTGACCGTAAAATGGCCACTCCCTGGCTCCACTCTGGCACAAAAGCAGCCTTTTGTTGTCTGATGCAGCTGAGCCTCATCCTTACACTATTGAGCTCTGAAATTTAGCATTCTTAGACTTATTTCTGAGTAAATGACAGAATACATACCATCACCACTGAGAGGCTGCCCAGATGTACAGGTAAACCCCAAAGGTAGACAGGGAGCAGCCCCACTGTAGCCCAAGCGATGAACCATCTTGAGGAGCCCTACCTGCAAATTGCTCCACCTACACTGAAGCAAATGCACACCTCCTCTCCCAGAAAAGCCAAGTCAATGTGAGAAATGCGAAAATGACAAGATTGTTGGCTGAAAATAATCATTTAAAAAAAGAAGGAAAAAATGCAATCATATTTTCAATGCTTCGGTATTCATAATATATTTCTTAATAAAAGCAGGTACTTATTTTAGGGAAGGGTTGGGGGTAGATTAACACCACTGGCTCATGACTCAGTGAAATCATTCATGATTATTCTAACCTCATTGTACATTTTTTGGGGGCTGTATGGTGTTAAATGTCCTTTTATAACAAGTGACTCCTATAGATAGAAATAGTTGTACTGTTGACATCCATTTAGGATAGCCATCTTACCCAGTCCTGATACTACTAGATGTGGACTATATTTTGAAAAGCACTTTCACAACTTTGACTTTTGGCACTGAAAGAACAACTTTTCAGTTGAAGGTTGCCTGAAAAAGCATATCCCATGTTGCTGAAGTCACCGGCTATGCCTCCTTTCTGTGTCACCTTGTTGGACTTTACCCATTTTCTATCATGGGGTGTTGCGATCTAAATTATTGATGTTAAATATTTTCTACCCTTTTGTAGGCCGCATTTTATGTGCTTTAGCTTATTTGAATCTTATGACATCTCTATTTTTAAAAATTGAGCAATATCTCAAGATCACACAACTGTCAAAGCATGGCTTTGCAGTCCTGATTGTAAGCCCGGTACCTTTTCCACTAAACACAGAAGTAAAACTCAGATAGCCCACAGAGCTTTACTGGGCAATCAGATTCAATGCTAAGACTTTAAAACACAGTAGTAAGGAATCAAAAAAAAAAAAAAAAAAAAAAAAAAAACCACAGAACACAGATGCCACCCAGAGTGAAGAGCTCTGGCTCCTAGTGGTAGCTGAGATGAATAAGATGACATTTCACCAGGCATAGAGTTTCTCTTACCAAACTCTAGTTTTTAAGTTTTTTTAAACCCCTGACGTGAAGATTTCCAATCAGCTCTTTAAAGCAATTCCCATTCTTTATGGAATCTCCAGCTTTAAAGAATTATAAAATGCCCTCTTCCCCTCTAAATTAATTCCCTCTCAGAGGATGACTGGGGACCTCTGACACCTAACTGCTTTACTAATAAAAGATCAATGAAACACGCTTGTAGCCTTAGACTTTAGTATTTGCACAAAGCCAGTTTTTACTCTTCAAGTAAATAAAAAATATCTGTGTTACCTACCAACAGTAGGCTAATAGATATCTATGAAACATATGGTATTCGAGCTGGCACTGCAACTCTGAAACAAGTTACTTAGAACTGAAGTATGCACATAGCCTATGTTAGGCCACCGAAAGGCACATACCAAAACCTGGTTACAGCTTGAAATATGTTGTCTGAATCCCTGGCATCATTCATTTTAAGAAAAAAGAATGACAAGCAAATGGACCTAACCAAAATAAATTGCTGTGTGCATTCATTGGAGCTCACGTTTTTTTCTTTTTTTAAAAAAAAGGAAAACAAAATATTCTCACCATGCAAGAACAAACCCAAGTCTAAATGGAAGCATGTCAGTCTTTACTTCTGTAAGAGCAAGTGTGATTTGAAATACAGTCAAGATTTTTTCACTGAACATACTAAACAGAACAGTAAACTTTGGTAATGGAAGTGTCTGTCTTATTTACATGACTGAATTTTGCATTTGAAGAGATGGATTTGTGTTCTTCTTTTCTAAATATCAGAAATAAAAACAAGAAGTGTACATTGCCTCAGCAGATATTCAGTATGACCTGGGTCACACAAGGTCATACTTCCAAATACTTCAGATCTTTGGAGAATTCACTGTGCTTCATGCATCATTTGTTTCTCTGGTTTGGCTACATTTTCAGGTCAGGAATCCTAACACTGTTATCTCGACCTGATAATTTGGTGCTACAGGCATAATTTTTAACTCACACACATAGCAATTCCTAAGGATGTGTCCATATAACACACAAAGGGCTGATAGAGGGGTTCAAATATATCCATCAAAAGCTGCCTTTTTAATTCATTGGGTAAATATCTTAAGTTACTTCTTTGGAAATTACCTTGACTAGTTTTTTTTTTTTTTCTTTTTTTTTTGGCTTTGTGGAAATACAGTCTTAGTTTTTACAAAGACTTGCTTCAAATCCTAGAAAATGGAATTGTCAACTGGCAGAAAGGGCTTTACACTGTCATTGGTCTGTTTCTGAAGTGCTAAGTTCACTTTGGTGGGATAGTATAAATAACTGGATTTTAAGTTTTAATATCTAAAATCTAGAGTTCTAAAAAAATGGACCAGGAGTTTTGTAACATTTCAATTTATATTTCAAAAAGATATATTTGAACTTTGTGTAAATGGTAACGAGAACATTGCATTTGCGATTTCTGTTTTGTTCTTATGAAAAATTCATTTTCTCTGTTTATCACTTATTCCTCTCCAACCTTCTTTCCTTCCTTGGAAGGACAATATTCAGACCTTTAAATTCTAAATTAGAAACAAATTCCTCAATGCCTTCTATGGCCTTGAAGAATTTTTTCTTAGCATTCTAGATGGTGCTAGCCCTCTAATCTTGATGGAAATGCTATAGCGACTGTTGAAGGCTGGCACCCAAGGGTGGTGCTTAAACTGGTGATCAGTATGGCTTCTTTCCATATCATGAACATATGACCCCATGACTTCTCATTCCCCATTAATTGGCCCATCCATTCAGCAAAAGCATAGAAGGCAACACATAACCCTAAAGTGAGCAGGACACGGATGCACATGTATACATTGGGCAAGGGGAAAATACATAGGTAGCAAGCATTATTTAGTTCTCACCCCCACTATTGTTATGCTTACCTCTGGCCTGACTTGCAGTCTCCCACCATTAAAGGAGAGAAAAATTTTGTTATGTTCATAGCCCATGCAGAGGAAAATACTTTTATGTACCTTAAAGTTTAAACCAGTGAGCTGGGATTGTAGAAGCAGGTGTTGGAGAAGTTAGCTCGGAACAGAAGTGATCCTACCCACCATGGAGAAGAGTAGATGGAGGTTGTCTGAAAAAGGTAAGAGCTTGAGTGACATAGGGTTTTGTGAGTGATAGACTCTGCACCCCTTATCCAAGGCCAGAACTCTGATGGGCACGTCCAAGTAGCTAAAGCTGTCGGTCAGTAAAACAAAATTTTGCCTTAGAGCAAAACCAGACTGGAAATTATGTGGCTTTTTACCTGAACTCATGCTGTCATCACTGGCTAGTTCTCCCTCAAATCTCCCCTGTACCTATACCACCCTTCAAAATCTGACTCAAGCCTCACATTTTCTCTGAGCATTCCTGATGGTGCTGGACCTCTAATGTTGATGGAAATGCTATAGTGAGTGTGGAAGGCTGGGGCGTGAGGGTGGTACATAAACTGGTGATCAGTATAGCTTCTTTCCACATCATGAATATACAATCTCGTGACTTCTAATTTCCCATCCATTCAACAAAAGCATTAAGCATTTTATGTATATTAAGTTCTATGTTACATGCTAGGAACGTAAAGACTTTTAAGTTACAAGGAACTCAAAAAAGAGGTGCTTAATTGTATTTGGAATTTCTTTCAAAGGTGGGAGACTAATTACATAAAATAATTAAGATTTGAAGCTCCAAAAAGGAACTGGGATAACTCAGTTGGTTAACTCACTAGGGAAGCAAAGTACCATTTTAGAAACGGAGAGCACTGAAGACAAAAGCAAGGAGACAGGAGACAGGTTGGCACGGTAGTGTCAGATGCAAGTAGCAAGGATGGCTGGAGAGAAGGAAGCATTGTGAAGGGTCAGAGTGGAAGTGTGAGAAATATGATTACAGAGAGTTATGGAGGACCAAAGAGTTCCCATTAATCGGTGTTGGACATCAGACCTTGTCTTGCAGGCAGGGAGGTGTCTGATGGTCTTGAAGTATTTTAATCACGAGAACATGAGCAATAGGGCTGGTTGGTTTTATAAAATGTACTACTATTTTATGTTACATGTGTGGAATCTGAAATTCAGAATTATGGCAATTGGCCCACAGTAACACACTTCCTAAGTAGAAATGGCACTCTAACCCAACATTTAAGCCCTTGGTAATCCAGACTCCAAACTCAGTGCTTTCTCTTCTGTAAGACAAAACCTTTACAAAACTGCACCCTTGGCATCCTGCTTTCCATATCCACAAGTGCTCACAGATGTCTCTAAAAACCGTAACAATCAAAACGGAAACAAAATCCATATGCAGTTTTTTAAATGGCATTTAGTTTGGATGACACGGAGGCAATTATATCTAATTTTCCACCTCCATCCGGCTCATCATATGTGCCGAGCCAGGAGCCTCTTATTTTGGCCCACCTTCATTTTATGTTTCTAAGCCCTTTCAGGGGACAGCATCTGTGTCCACAAGCCCCAGCCAGGGCCTGTGCTGGAAGCTCCACAATGCAACAGCAAAGGTCACACATGAGCTATAAGAGCCAGGAAGAAGGCTGTGGTTGGAGATTTTCCATCTGAGCCAATCCAACTGCTTTAGGTCAAACAATAAAAAATGTAATCCCCAAAAACGGGACAATAAAGGAGTAAATGATCTTTTTATTAGCTTCCATAGGAGTCAGGAGGAAATCTGTGATTAGTGATTTTCCTACCTAATTCGGTGAATCCTGCTGCTTTAGTTAAAACAATAAAATACATAATCCTTCAAAGCAAGGCAGTGAAGAAACAAATGATCTTCTCATATATGACTAAATATTTGATGTTTTTTAAATTGCTTTTTGGTTTGTTTTTCCACATCATGTTGTAGTGACAAAAAGGGCTGAGACATTTTCACTGACATGCAGCTCACCCAGTGCTATCCTTGACCCACAAGAAAGAAAGATATTTCCCATTTTCCCCTTTTCTCCATACTCCAGTCTATTTCCATGTCATTCTCAAAGTAACATACATTATGATGTCACCTGCCCTCTTGAAGTCAACAATTCATACTATTATATTAGTTCCTTCTTGGCTAGTCTTATGTTTCCTACTTATGACCTGGCTATTTAAGAGAAAAGAAGCGAATGAACTCAGTGTTCAAAGAATTCATCTCCAGCCTTCAGATTATCCTACCTTTAACATCCAGTCACTATCATTGCCCGCCACTGTATGTCCAGTTACCGCAGGATAGAACTCCTGCTAAATAACGGAGTTTTGTGTGGTTATCTGTCTCTGGTGTCTCTACTTGGCCTCCCTTGTTGGCTCACTCTTGCCTTCCCCTGTCCCCTCACTCCAAGCTCCTCCCTTTAATCTACTCAGATCAGCAAACAACAGACTGAAAACTTAACCACATACTCCTCTTTTTATATTACCCAAAACAGCAAACATAAGATTGAAATTTTAGCAAAACTTTCTAAACGTTTGAGGATGGAATAAGGGAAATACAACGCAAGAAAAAGAAACCAATTGGGCATCTGTGTATATAGTTCCCAAGTCTATTGGCCATGGTTTTCCCTACCAAAGGCTTCCTGCTGGCCTTTTCCTTGCTTGTCTTCCTGCTCAACACCCCATAGTTTGATATTTTATGCATGTATGAGAGGTTGGGACGGGGGAGTAATTTATCTTTGATAGACAGAAGTATGTTTGACCATCTCTTCCTCCACTCTGAATATAGGTCCTCAAACATCTTTTAGTTCCAGTAAGGTGGTAAATCTCCCTTACTTCACTATACTTTCTTCAGCCCACTCCAAGTTTATGCTACAGCTGAGTCCACTGACATGTCACCCTGCTACAGTGATGACAGCTTTTTATAGAATTATGAAATGCATATTAGAGTCTCATTTTCTAAACCAACTCCATTCCAGAGAACCAGTACAGAACCAAAAGATCCATTAGAATAATTTTTTTCCAAATAAACTCACAAATGAATAGAAAAACACACCTACAGGAAACCTTTCAATAACATCTTGCCCTTGCAACACTGCTTGGATTGCAACTTGTCTCCAGGAATATGTAATTCTGCATTAATATTCTTTGGAGTTTTGCCTTTTCAGCCTATTTCCTGGTCTAAGTCTGTAATTTATCCCTGGTATTAATAAAGTAGGATTATATTCACTTGTTAGGCTTACAATAATTATACAATTATTTTGTAGACAGTAATATTTAGTGTCCTTTGCCCAAGGATACTCTAACACTAATTATCTTTTTATTCAGGATATTCACAAAAAGACCTCCTTAATAATTTTAGTGGATTCCCCATAACTCATCTAGAAATATAAAATAATTCAACAAAGATCAAGACCTTGTTACTCATCAGTACTGTAACATGCCAAACACAAAGATAAATATGGCATTATCTCAGTCATTTTTATAAGAAAAGTAGACATGGAGAGCACAAATACCAATCAAGATAAAAACAAAGCTCAACGGATACTCTGCAGGAAGAGAATGTGAACTTTGAGAGTGAATAAGGCTTAACAATGGAGATGACATTTTGACTGGTTATTTAAAAATGAACAGGATTTGGACAGGAAAGGCTTAGGGAGAAAGGCCAGTAGTAGAGGTAACAGGAGTAGAGGCAGAGCCAGTAGCTTTATTGTCAACATTTAGCTTTTCACATGGCATTAGCCAGCATCTGAGATTAACTGAGAAACAAATGTTGTGCTCACCCCAAACAAAAGATGCGTCCTCTGTCACAGGTTCTGGAATTGCCACTCTAAAAATAATGAGATATTTTACAAAACATGTGCCTACCATGTCATGAAAAGCCAGACCAGCAGTCATTCCAGTGTTAGCTGATCCTTTCCAGCTCTGGCTAAAGTGCGTATCTGACGACCTCATTAGTTTTCTCAGGGGTGGAAAGTAGCACAGACAGATGTCCTGGACCATGTGACTGGGCAAAGATAAATAGCCAGGATGCAGCTGTGTAGACAGCTGTCTAAACCAATTAAACAATAGATCTATCCATTCCCTTCAGTTCTTTGAAAGACTCTGGGATTATCACAATTTATACACCTGTCCCAAATATGTTTCTGACATAATAATACAACTTAGCACTTCCCTGGCACTGCAATTTTTCAAAGGCAGGAAAACAAAATTTTGCCTTAGAGCAAAACCAGACTGGTAGTTATGTGACTTTTTACCTGAACTCATGCTTTTAACTAGTTCAAATATAAGTTGAAATGTATAGTCTTTAAGGTAGATAAGTAGGAATTTCTAGGTATGTTGATACACAAATGGATTGAAGTATTACCCCAATTAATTAACTAAGTCTCCAAACAACATTTCAGAATCTGTGATTCATGATTTCACGACTTCAGTTGAGGAGATGCAGCCACGGAGACCCAGAAACAAATCATTCAACCTAGGCGATGTATTCTGTGCAATAGAGGAGATTAGACAGATTCAAATTTGGGGCATTATACACCTACCTGTGTCCTCACAATCCTAACTATTAACCAAGTTGACACAAAAACAAAACAGCCTATTTGTCCATTCTTCCATCAACGCATATTCATCCAGTAGAATTCTAGTCAGCAATGAAAATGAACAATTTACTGTTTCAACCAGACCTCAGATGAGATCAATGAGGTATGAAGACACTCATTATGTATTAAGCTGCAGTGAGATCAGTTTGCACTGCCTGCTGAGGCCCGTCCCCTTATCTTGCTATCATATTCCAGGTGGGAACTCATACCCTTACAATAATGACCATAAGCACTATGCTCTCCTTGTCACTTGCAATTTTTTATTGCTATTTTCTCTATGCTAAGAGTAATATTTCCCCTACATTCTTTTGTTTTCTGACATATAAAAATGTTTTTTGAGAGAATGAGGTGTCTTATATCCAAATCATTTGGTGTTCTCTGTGTATATAATCAGTCACCTGAGAGTAACAATTTGGTTTCATCATTTCTAAAACCAAATATTTTTGCCCATTCGGTAGACTGTCTGTTTACTTTGTTGATAGTTTCTTTTGTGTGCAGGAGCCCTTTAGTTTAATTAGGTCCTATTTGTCAATTCTTGTTTTTGTTGCAATTGCTTTTGGAGACATTGTCATGAAATCTTTGCCAAGGGCTATGTGCAGAATGGTATGTCCTAGATTTTGTTCCAGGGTTTTTATAGTTTTAAGTCTTACATTTAAGTTTTCAATTTATCTTGAGTTGGTTTTTGTATATTGGGAAAGAAGGAGTCCAGTTTCAATTTTCTGCATATTACTAGCTAGTTATCCAAGCACCATTTATTGAATAAGGTGTCCTTTCCCCATAGTGTACTTTTGTTGACTTTGTGAAACATCAGATGGTTGTAGATGTGTCACATTCTGTCTGAGCTCTCTACTCTGTTTCGTTGGTCTATGTGTCTCTTTTTGTACCAGTACTATGCTGTTTCCATTACTGTAGCCTAGTCATATAGTTTGAAGTCGGGTAGTGTGATGTCTCTGGCATTGTTCTTTTTGCTTAGGATTGCTTTAGTTATTCAGGCTCTTTTTTTTTTTGTTCCACATGACTCTTAAAATAGTTTTCCTAGCTCTGTGAAAGATGACATTTGTAGTTTGACAGATATAGCATTGAATCTGTAAATTGCTTTGGGAAGTATGGCCATTTTAACAATATTGATTTTTCTCATCCATGAGCATAAAAATATTTGCAAACTATGAATCTGACAAAAGTCTAATATCCAGAATCTATAAGGAACTTAAACAAATCAACAAGCAATAAACAGCCCCATTTAAAGAATAGGTGATGGACATAAACTTCTCAAAAGAAGACATACATGTGGCTAAGAAGCATATGAAAAATTCTCAACATCACTGATCAGTAGAGAAATGCATATCAAAATCACAATGGATACCACCTCATACCAGTCAGAATGGCTATTATTAAAAAGTCAGAAAATAACAGATATTTGCAAGATTGTAGAGAAAAGGGAATGCTTCTACATTGTTAGTGGGAATGTAAATTAGTTTAGCCACTGTGGAAATTAGTTTAGAGATTTCTCAGAGAATTTTAAACAGAACTATCATTCAACTCAGCAATTCCATTACTGGGTGTATACCCAAGGGAAATAAATCATTCTATACTAAAGACACATGCACTCATATGTTCATCACAGCACTATTCACAATAACAAAGATGTGGAATCAACCTAGATGCACATCAATGGTGGAATGAATGAAGAAAATGTGAAACATACACACCATGAAATACTACACAATCATAAAAAAGAATAAAATCATGTCTGGAGCAGCAACACGGATGCAGCTGGAGGCCATTAACCTAGGCAAGTTAACTCAGGAACAGAAAACTACATACCACGTGTTCTCACTTGTAAGTGGGAGATAAACATTGAATACACATGGATAAAAAGAGGGGAACAATAGACACTGGGGTCTACTTGAAGCTGGAGGGTGGGAGGAGGGTAAGCATTGAAAAGCTACCCATTGGATACTATGCTCACTACCTGGGTGAGGAAATCATTTGTATACCAAACTCCAGTGACACACAATTTACCTATGTAACAAACCTGCACATGTAACTTTTGAACCTAAAATAAAAGTTGAAAAACAAACAAAAAAACCTAAATGAATAAAATAAAAAATAAAAACAAACAAAAAGTAACACAGTCTATATTTGCAAGATTCTCATCCGCACATACTGCAAACTGACCTTTTAAAACAACAACAACAACAACATTCTGATTTTGAAGCAGACATTCTTATAAATGGCAATTTGCTAAGGCAAAGCAAAATAGTAATTTGGCCTTGAAAATAAAATAATAAGAAAACCTTAATAACTGTGTAAATACTTAAGTGTAACATGAAACAGATTTTTTTATTTTATAAACTTAGCAAAGATAAAGCATTAATCACGTGAGTGTGGGAATAACAAATAAAGAAGTCATCATACCTTTATTATAAGTATTATGGAGTGGTGGAATACCACTGCTTTAAACTAAAAAGATCTGGACTTCATTTCCAGATTCACCATTAACTAGACTGTGACCATACTGAAACTATCTTATTTTTTCAGGGATATCGACCATATAATACCTATGATCCTTTCCTACTCAACAATTCTATTTATTTATCAATGCTCATAAAAAGCTATAGTATTTTGATTTAACTTAAAGAAGTTGATGTGGTTTGGCTGTGTCCCCACCCAAATCTTGTCTTGAATTGTAGTTCCCATAATACCCATGTGTCATGGGAAGGATCCAGTGGGAGGTAATTGAATCATGAGGATAATTAATTTCCTCCATGCTGTTCTCATGATAGTGAGGTATCAGGAGAACTGATGGTTTTATAAGCTTCTGGCATTTCCCCTGCTTGCACTTCTCCCTCCTGCTACCATGTGAAGAAATACATGTTCACTTCTCCTTCTGCCATCATTGTACATCTCCTGATGCCTCTCCAGCCCTGCAGATCCGTGAGTCAATTAAACCTCTTTTTTATAAATTATCCAGTCTCGAGTATTTCTCCATGGCAGCATAAGAATGGACTAATACAGAAGTATTTTATAAGATTTATATAGCCTAATTAATGGTGATAATTTCTGTGATAATAATACCCTACACTAGTATTACCTTTCAAAATGCCTTTTCAACCATGGCCTTCCCTGACCCTAACTATAACCCTGGACAGTAGGTATAATGGGGAATTTTCAGATAATGTAATTGAAACTCAAAGTTGGAAAATGATTTATCAAAGGTCCCACAGCAATGTATAAACACAGCAGAAATTGTACATAAGTCCTAGATTGGGTTTCTGTTCACAATGGTGCTCATTTGAAATACAAAGATGTGGAATGACATTCAGCTTGGTGTTATGATGTGGTTGTCAGTAGCTTAAAAGACATAAAAATATAATGTAAAAGCATTTGCACTTGAAGAACTTATAATTTTTTAGAGTCCTGGGAATAGGAAAGCAGTGATCAATACGAAATCATAGGACTAGCATGTGGCAGTTTAGGTGCCATCGGTTGATATACCATGTATGGAAAAATGAGGATAGATCACTGGCTCTGGATGATTAAAAATGCATGGCCAGTGTGGTGGCTCACACTTATAATCCCAGCACTTTGGGAGGCCTAGGCGGGCAGATCACAGGGTCAGGAGATACAGACCATACTGGCCAACGTGGTAAAATCCAATCTCTCCTAAAAATACAAAAATTAGCTGGGTGTGGTGGTACGTGCCTATAATCCCAGCAACTCAGGAGGCTGAGGCAGGAGAATTGCTTGAACCCAAGGAGGTGGAGACTACAGTGAGCCGAGACCATGCCACTGCACTCCAGCCTGGCGACAGAGTGAGACTCCATCTTAAAAAAAAAATGCATGTGGATGTACTTTGCTTAAGAATTAGATTTTAAGTCATGATGCGCTGCACTTCGAGAATGAATTAGACTGTAGCATGGCAAAAAAAAAAAAAAAAAAAAAAAAAAATTGTGTCCAGAAGACAGAGTGAATGACTGTTTAAATGGAAATTCTAGATCTTAAGATTATTCTAACTCCTGGATACACAGATGAGGAGCAGCATGCCAGGTGCTAAAGATGGCCCTGTGATTTGGTGGATTCCATTGGGACTGCAAAGGAGGTAGCTCCTGTTGCCAAATAGAGACATTATGTGGTTCCTTGAATAAACATATTCAGATGGCCTGAGCTCATGCCTTCAGGATATTCCCAGGGATCCACATATGCATATGTAGGCTCATTATTGTACAACCTCAGTGGTAGCAACAAATAGTGTCTGTGAGATAAACAGGAGGCCAAACACACACTCTCACAATCCATTCTGAATTATCCACTCCTCTACTTCCAGTTCTGAATACACTTTCTCACGCTTCACCTCTTTCCAACAGAGGCACCATCCATTTTTTTTCTCAGTTAGTATTTTCTGCTATAATATGAAGTAATTTCAATGGAAGTCTGTGGTAGACTGAAGAATGGCCCACAAGGATGTTTCTCCACAGATATCATAATCCCTGAAACCTGACGATGTTACTTTACACGGTGAAAGTGACTTTGCCAATGTGAAAGATCTTGAGATGGGGAGATTATCCTGGATTATCCAGATGGGCCATAAATGCAACCACAAGTGTCCTTATGAGGCACAGGGAGATTTGACACAGAAGAGAGCAGTGTAACTACTGAGGCAAGATGCTGTGCTGTTGGCTTTGAAGATTAAGGTGTCATGAGCCAAGTGATGCAAGGAATGCCTGCTGCTCTAGAAGCTGGAAAAGGCAAGAAAACCAGTTCCATCCGAGAGCCTCCAGAGAAAGCCCAGCTGGCATATTGATTTTGGCCCAGTGTAACTGATTTCAGAACACAGAACTGTAAAGAATAACTGTGTTCTATTTTAAATCACCACATTCTTGGTAATTTGTTAAGGTAGCAATAGGAAATTAATAGGTGCAATGTCTGAATAATTAGAAGAGTTAATCTGTTAGGGAGCTGTATATATATATGTGTGTGTGTGTATATATATATATACACACACACACATATATATGCATATATACATATATGTATATGTATATTTAACATACCTCAATATTAAACAGAAAATGTTTTGGATTTTTGACTCTCTGAAGGTCACTCTCATCACTCTTAACCTTCATTAGGCTTACTTAGTTAATCTTTTATTCGTGCTAGTCACCAAATTTGTGATCAATCCATTCTAGTTTTGTACATCCTAAATATTTTTCAAGAACTACCTCCTGAGGGTCTCTATTCAATAATAACACTGCAAGTTTTGGGCCCTCCATCCTTGAGGGCAGAAACTGTGCTTTGATTTTGATTTGTTTCCCCTGGAAGGTACACTGTAGACTGTAGTACGTGGAAGTGTTTAATAAATATTTGTTGACTCTCTCAACAATTCATTGATTGATTAACCATTCTGAATAACTGTTGAACCAAACTAACCATGACATGGCTAAAATAAATGAGTTGATTTTTCATTTGCAGTAAAAAGACTCTCTTTAACTAGCTTGAGAGCAGACAAAAGAAGTAATTAGTGCCAGAAAGAAGGAAGAAAGAGAGAGAGAAAGAAAATCTACACAAAATCCTTTGAATTCCACTATGTAAAATACAAACCTTTTTGGGAGAATGGCCATGAATGGGTAATTTTGAAAAGCTACTGATGTCAAAGACTAATTGCTAATCTCAGAGTGAGGTAGCAGTGGCCATCAGTGATAGAAGGCCATTCAGTAATAGCTCTTCTAGAAAAACCAGTTATGTTTGGAGAGTAAATTGAGTGTGAACAGCAATCTAAATCAACCCAGCTTAGGAAAAAAAAATAATATGAAGAACATAACAACAATCTCATTTTTAAAAGACCTATTCTCTTAGATTTAGGAGAAATTACTGTGACAAAATGTGACAAAAACCAACTTACGCGATGAACAAAATGAGTCATATTTCTACTTGGTGTAACTCTGTTATATAGTTATATGACCATTGCCAGTAGACTAAAATCCAATTTTTAGTTTGCTTTCAAGCATATAGTTTTCCGTTGTTTGTTCAGCTTAGTACTTTGAACAGGCCCTACTTTGGGGAACCTTTTCTAACATGTAAATTACTTATAATTTTACACAATTATGTAGCACGGTTAAGAAACTCATTCAATATTTTGTAAGCTATTTAGCCTAAAGGAAATTTGCCAGCCTTGATGATTTAAGAATTCTTCTCACTGAGGAAAATGGGAAACATAAAGTTTCTATTTCAATTGAGTAGGATTTATTTTGAAAAGGAACCACGTTTTGACAGATGAGAACAAACAATTGTTAGGCATTTTCATATGAGGGCATCTTTTTCCAGCAAGCTTGGCCTTGCTGCTTTAAAAATCTTCTTCCTGGGCCAAGCACGGTGGCTCACACCTGTAATCCCAGCACTTTAGGAGGCCAAGAGGGGTGGATCACGAGGTCAAGAGATCAAGACCATCCTTGCCAACATGGTGAATCCCTGTCTGTACTAAAAACACAAAAATTATCTGTGTGTGGTGGTGCGTATCTGTAATCCCAGCTACTCTGGAGGCTGAAGCAGGAAAATTGCTTGAACCTGGGAGGTGGATGTTGTAGTGAGCCAAGATCACACTACTGCACTCCAGCCTGGCAACAGAGCGAGACAAAAGAAAAATCTTTCTGATTTGTTGAGTATTAACCCAAGCCTGGAAAACAAAAGAAAAAGCTCAAAAATTCATGAGATTTTTGCAAAATCAACCACTGACTCTTGTTGCTGCTTTCATTGTATTGACTTCTAATTTGTTTCCCTCTGACCTTCTCTGGTGCTTTGAGTTTGTAGTTTTAGTTGGCAGACAACTCAAGCTCACAGTTCCCCTCCTTGATTTGGCTCTACTTCTTCTCCCTTTTGGCAAAGCATGTTTACTCCTAGCTCATATAATAGCTTCTTTTGACAAAATTCATTTTGACTCTTAACTATAAGCATTTTGGCAGGATCAAAATTAATAAACTATGAATCAGGTTGCAAAAATGTAGTTTCTAATTAAGTTCTATATCTAAACTCATCCATCTCTTTCATCTTCACTCTCATCTTAAAGTTATCTCCATTTTACAATTTATAGTTTGCTTTCATTTGGATAGTTATTTGACCTTTCAGGATTTCCCTCATCCTCTTAAGACTTTTCCATTCTTCTCCCTCTTCTAAGAATAGGGCCATCTTCTAACAAGGAGAAACTTCTACGGCTCAGAGGTTAGAGGAAGACTCAAATCGTTGACTCTCAGGGGAATCACACTAAAGGGATCCTGGACTCTCCTTCAGGCTCTTGTGTGCACTTGGTGCCATCTGAGCCACTCTATCCATATTACCCTTAACTGATATCACTGAGATATGGCTGGCTCCACCTGGCCTTTGAGCATGATATTATATAGGCTGTTGCTAAAGTCAATGACCAGTCTTTCATTTCCAACTTAATAATTGCCTCAACTTTAGTTAGTTATAGATAGCCTTGTGTATACCAAGTTACTAAATATGGACCTTTTTAGAAGTATAAAGTCTTCCCTGGCTATGCCTGAGAAACTAAGAATCAGAATCTGGCATGATGTCCTTGATTCTTCCTAAACTATCGGCAGTTTTTTCACCTTTTTTTTGAGACAGGGTCTCACTTTGTCACCCAGGCTGGAGTGCAGTGGTGCAAACACAGCTCACTGCAGCCTCAACCTTCCTGGTTGCAAGCAATCCTTCTTCCTCAGTAGCTGGGACTACAGGGGTGTGCTACCAGGCACTACGTCCACCTAATTTTTGCATTTTTTGTAGAGACAGTTTCGCTATTTTGCCCAGGTTGGTCTTGAACTCCAGACCTCAAGTGATCTGCCCACCTTGGCCTCCCAAAGTGCTGAGATTGCAGGCGGGAGCCACCGCACCTGGCCTGTCTCTGGTCTCTTGTACACCACTTCCTCTTTCTCCTGGCATCTCTTCCCACAACAAGAAAGATTGCCCTTCCCCTGTGTGAAATGATCTCCACTTATTTATGATTAATTATTTTGTCCTTCCTATGCATTGGCTATGGTATGGTAAAACCTCCAATAGTTACTTTTGATCTGTAAAGGCTAAGTATTGAATTCCCAGGAAGTAAAAGCCTGCCTGCAAAACTGTTGTTTTATTAGGAAATCTAAGATGTCTTGTTGGAAACTTATATCTGAGCAATGGCATATTTTACATAGTGATACCTATTCTCCCTTTCCCTGAAGCACTAAGTCTAGTGGAAAGGCTACAAATGCAAAGTGATAATTCAGTGATATGGTTTAAAATCCTTTCTAACTAGTTAAGTTCACCTCGATTCTCAGCCATCTCATAAATTTCTATTTTTGTATGTAAAAAATATGTCTTGTGGTACCCTTTTTATTCTTAATAGTTTTCATCAGACTTCTAAGAAGAGTGGTCACTGCAGGTGTCTTTGTTTTCTGAGTGTCTCGCATAAAAAAGAGGTTGGAGTGAAATCTAGAGATTATATGTTATAAGAGGAAGGAGGGACAAAAAAGAGGCAATTAAAGACTACTGGCTTGGAAATGGGGGCAACTGGCAAGAAGAGCTATCCAAATGGTGATTCATCAGGGACTATGTTGCAGGGCATGGCAAGAAAAGTGCTCTTCCATTTCTCCTACCAACTGTTCAATAAAATCCATGTATTTCACTTACGCATCTGATGGGAGTAAATTCTACCAGTGCAACGTGAAGACTTGCTGAGTCTATCAATTGCTGGGTGTCACTGGATGTTCAACCAGGACACAGATAACATCTATTACAAATATTTTCTGTCCTGAAAAATCTATGAATGTTATTATACTTCTAGCATGTCTTAAATGCATACCAGGTCTGGGGATCTATTAGGCAATTAAAAATGCTGAGTGAGATAAACTGATTAGTGTTTGAAATCACTTTTTAAACTATGAATACTTTTTTGAAAGAAAATATTACAAAGCTCATCCATACAAGAGGAGTTGTCAGGGTGTGGAGCTGTAGTATCTTTATGCTATCCCAATTATTCAGAGCAGAAAAGGATCAAAATGAAAAGAAAATTTTATCCTTAAAACACAATGCTTTTACTTCTATTGCAGGAATTGAGAAAAATTAGCTATAGCAGATACCACATACAAAGTAAGAAATCCCGGGCCTAGGCCTGACTTACCTCCTCTCCTAACCTCTTCAGAAGCCATTTCTTCTAAATCCCTATGGTCAATGCCAGACTCTCTCTGAATTTCTAGCAAATTCTTTGCGTAAAAGACAAAGTATTAAATATTTCTTTTTGGTTGAGCACCTCACTGAACAAGTCTTCAACCACCTAAGTGCACAATTTTTCAATTACCTTTTCAAAAGTGATGTGCAGAAGTAATCCAACTAGAAGGTGAAACCTTAGCTCTTTCATCGATGTAAAATTGATCGCTTCCTTTTGTTCCCACTGATATTTTTCTTTTTTAAAAAAGGCAAATCAATTTAAGTGCTGAACTGACAGACTAGAGACAAGCATGCATATAGACATTTATTTGCTAAAAAAGGATACAAAGTAGATATAAAGAAAAAGCAAATTTTCCTCTAGAAGATATTAAAGTGTCTGCAGCAAATTGGTACCTACACCCAGGTGTTCCTAGTTCCCAGTGCTGGGTCAAATCACATTACCTAGAAAGTAGAAATGTAGACCCTGATACACAGGGTTGAGCCCCTTGGAGGACACATCAATAATTTGTTCTTGATTTCTGCACCATTCTAAGCTCCTAGCATGGATTGATCGAAGTTACAAAATTAAGACCGACTTATTATACCTCATATTGACAATATTCCAGTAAATATTGCCGATAGTGAAGCGAAGAATTAGATCTCTGGATAACTGAACAAATTCTGATGTCAGCACAGGAACAGGGCAGTCATGGAGAACACAGTTCAAAAACAGTTCAAATTCTTTTGTTTAGGTTCTGTTTATATGAAAAATTACTTGAAATACATGCTTGAAATAAGTCACATGCTCATCTGTTCCTTTTTTGACACACACACCAAAAGCTAACTATTTGAAAAATATAATGGATGAAATCAAAATAAGATGAACTTTATTAGAAATAAATACAAATTTGTATACTTAAGTTAAAGGACAAACCAGCAAAGGGTACAAATTATAAACTATTAGGTTGGCACAAACATAGTTGCAGTTTCTGCAATAGTTCACGTGAAGTTCATATGAAGAAGACTTAGCAGTTTCAATTCAAAGGATGCTTTATGGAATTCAGTGGCTGTTTAAAAGGGTAAAGTTGGTTAAAGCAGTTTGCTAGAATTACAGTACTCAGAAGAGCATTCCCAGAAGCAGTGTGTACTGTCATTCAGGCCCCAGCCAAGATGGTATGTTCACATCTGGTTGCTGTATTAAAAAGGATACCTACCTTCCAGAAAATTAATCCAGAGATGAGGGTGATAAGAATATGTATTCTAGAGAAGAGAAGACTTAATGCGACTATGGAGTTGTCTTCAAATAATAGTAAAAATAGCCAACATTTGTTGAATGCTAACTCTGTTCCAGGCAGGATGCTAAACACTATTTATACATGTAATCTTATTTACTAATAGCATTAACAACCACCTTCTTCTACTAATAGTAACAGTCACAAAGCTAGAACTTGATACTAATATTAATCTGCAATTTTCAAAAGAGAAAATTGAAGAAAAGAGACATAAGTAATTTTCTTAGGGTGCAAAGGACCACCATGAAGCCATGAGAAAGAGAGATTAAAGTTGTTCTACTTAGCTCAAAGGAATAAAACAAAGGCTAAGTTTAGAAACTACAGGGAAGCAGAATGTAGGTATGTTAAAGGAAAATGGCTTTAAGATTTGGATCTGTCTAAAGCGTAGTGTGCTGTCTCTGTGAGGTTGTTCAAGAGCAGCTGAATGGCCATTAAATGGAGATGTGATGGAGAGAATGTCTGAGTCTGTTATAGATTTAACAGTTCTCTAATCTCTGTCCGGGTGGTAGTTTTCTGAGTCTAAAAGAATCACTAGCATTTTGATGTAATATGAATCAATCTATTGCACAAAATGTGGGTTTTGGCTTCAATACAATAGATTTCCTGATACATTTTTTCTAAGTTCGGTAAAGAGAGAGGAAGAGATGTGAGTATTATAGGTACTGGGTTATGCCGCAAAAGACCTGGCATCCAATGACCAAATAGGACACAAACCATAACTTCTTTCTAATGATCTTTAATCCTAGCCTACCATGAGAACACAATCCTTCTTGAAGAGCATTTTGCACTCATAACTCCTGCTGTAATACATACTGCCCTGCCTCAGTAAAATAGAATGACACAAGTTTCTAGCATTGTGTTAGCTTGAAAAGGTAGTTAACAGGTTCTGGACCTGGGGCCAATTTGTTTCCAGAGTACAATAAAAGCTCTCAAGGGGGAAACACACCACACACACACACACACACACATACAAACTCACAGACATGTGCACACACACAGACACACACACATTGTCTGCATTTAAACAGTTGCCATTTCTCTCAGAATTTTAGCTGCCCCGGTCCTCTTATAAAATATGATTCATTTTGTTAACAATATTTTTAGCACCACAGCCTCTAGCTGCCACAGGTCAATATATTTTAATAAGATGTTCCAATTTTATCTGAGGTAAGTGCTTCCAAGCAAAGTGAGACTCTCTTTTTAGTCAACTATCTGTAAGATGTTAAATAAAAGACTGTTTATATTCTGGCTGAAAGTGAAAGTAGGATAAGATTTTCAGGAAGCCCATCAAACTCTCAGTTTCAACTAAAGTAACTTTGTCAAGGTACAAGGGGCCACCTTATGAAAGGAAAATTGCATTGGGCCTTCATGGCTAAACAGAATAGAAAAAAGACCAATAGGTAGAGTTACAGGTGAAAGAGCAAGTGAGGTAGCCGGCCAAGGAACAAGTGAATCAGTCTTCCACTGGCATTTGTTCTGGATCTTCCAGGGCCTGATGCCCACCAGACCACAGTGGGTGTGGGCCCATCCATGACCCATCTGCAGCCTCACTTCTCTTTCCTCTTTCAACTTCTCTTTTTCTCTCAGTTTTAAAATTCTGCCTTATTTCTCCATTAGTTCCAAAGCATAGAATATCAGGGTTAAGGTCAATGGAGAAAAATAGGAAATTTATTTCTCTCTTGTTTTTGCAAAAAAGAAAATTCTTGCTAAGAATTATATATATAGCATTAGTTTAGGAATGAGATTGCAAGAATTAATAAAATTATTTGTTCTTGTGCATCGAAAGCTCATAGTATATGTGAAATAAAGATGCAAATGGAAATTATAAAATAATTCAGTAAATGTAATGTTTGTGATAATTGGGAATTACAGAAGAAATAAGGACACTTCAACCTGATTAGGGAATAAGCTCAGGGAAGAACCCTTAAAGCTCTTCATAAGGATTGAATCTTATTTTAAAAAACATATGTTTATTATTTTCACTCTAAATAGATTGTGAGTATATGGAAAATAAATTCAAAGGGTACAAATCAGAAAAGCTTAAAACCTAAGCTTTATTCTACTTTTGACTTACAACTTCCCAGTTTCCCTTCCAGGAGTTAACTAGATTTTGCATGTCCTTCGAGATATATTCCACGCATTTAAAAAAAAAAAAGAAAAAAGAAAATCCATAATGAGATATTATCTCACATCAGTCAGAATGCCTATTTTTAAAAGTAAAAAAAAAAAAAAAGTTGGTGAGGTTGTGGAGAAAATGGAACGCATTATATACACTGTTAGTGGAAACTGAAATTAGTTCAGCCACTGTGGAAAGCAGTTCGGAGAGTTCTCAAAGAACTTAAAACAGAACTACCATTCTGCCTAGCCATCCCTTTACTGGGTATGTACTCAAAGGAAACTAAATCGTTCTATCAAAAGTCTCACGCACTAGTATGTTCATTACAGCACTATTTGCAATACAAAAAACATGAAATCAACCTAGATACCCATCAACAGTGGACGTGCTAAAGCAAATGTGGTGCCACACAGCTATAGAAAAGAAGGAATTCATTTCAATTGCCACAACAATGGATGCAGCTAGAGGATATTATCTAAGCAAGTTAACATAGAAACAAAAAAACAAATACCACATCTTCTCACTTATAAGTGGGAGCTAAATATTGGGTACGTAGAGAAACAAAGATGAGAACAATAGACAGTACTACTAAAAGGGGAAAGAGGGAGGGGGCAAGGGTTGAAAAACTTGGGTACTATGCACACTACCAAGGTGATGGGATTATTCATATACCAAACCTCAGCAACACACAATTTACTCATGTAACAAAACTGCACCTGTACTCCCTGAACCAAAAATAAAACTCAGAAAAATTAGAAATAAAAATAAATTTGGGACTGTAAACTAGTTCAACCATTGTGGAAGTCAGTGTGGCGATTCCTCAGGGATCTAGAACTAGAAATACCATTTGACCCAGCCATCCCATTACTGGGTATATACCCAAAGGACTATAAATCATGCTGCTATAAAGACACATGCACACGTATGTTTATTGCGGCACTATTCACAATAGCAAAGACTTGGAACCAACCCAAATATCTAACAATGATAGACTGGATTAAGAAAATGTGGCACATATACACCATGGAATACTATGCAGCCATAAAAAATGATGAGTTCATGTCCTTTGTAGGGACATGGATGAAACTGGAAACCATCATTCTCAGTAAACTATCACAAGGCCAAAAAACCAAACACTGCATGTTCTCACTCATAGGTGGGAATTGAACAATGAGAACACATGGACACAGGAAGGGGAACATCACACTCCGGGGACTATTGTGGGTTGCGGGGAGTGGGGAGGGACAGCATTAGGAGATATACCTAATGCTAAATGACGAGTTAATGGGTGCAGCACACCAACATGGCACATGGATACATATGTAAGAAACCTGCACATTGTGCACATGTACCCTAAAACTTAAAGTATAATAATAATTTAAAAAAAAAGATTCTTGGAAGATAAGACAGAAATATAAAAAAAAAGAAATAAGAATAAATGTCCATTGTTTATCTAGCATATATATATATATATACACACACACAATTTTTTCTCCCCAAGTGGAAGCATACTTGAGACTATTATTATTATTATTATTATTTTTGAGACGGAGTCTCGCTGTGTCCCCCATGTTGGAGTGCAGTGGCGCGATCTCAGCTCACTGCAAGCTCCGCCTCCTGGGTTCACGCCATTCTCCTGCCTCAGCCTCCCGAGTAGCTGGGACTACAGGAGCCCGCCAACACGCCCGGCTAATTTTACATTATTTTTAGTAGAAACGGGGTTTCACCGTGTTAGCCAAGATGGTCTCGATCTCCTGACCTCGTGATCTGCCCGTCTCGGCTTCCCAAAGTGCTGGGATTACAGGTGTGAGCCACTGCACCCAGCCAACTTGAGACTATTATTATCCAGAATAAATATGTGAGTCACACATGTAATTTTAAATTGTCTAGCAGCCACAGAAAAGATTAAAAAGGAACAATTAAATCAATTTTAATAATGTATTTTGATAATTTAACTTAGTTATTATAAAGTACTCACACTACCTGTAAAAGTAGTATAGTGTTTTCTGAAAGGGAGCTCCAGATAGCTGTAAATGCATATGGCAAACTCTAGGGAAACCACTAACAAAAGTGGGGGGAAAAGTATACCTGATATGCTAAAAAAGGAGAGAAAATAGAATCATATAAAGTGCTCAATTAAAACCACATACATAAGGCAGAAAAAGAGCAGAAGACAAAAACAGGAACAAAGAACAAAGACAACAAAGAAAAAATATATGAAATATTTATATAAATAATCACTTTGAACATTAATGGTCTGAATACATCAATTAAAAGTCAGAAATTATCAGCATGAACTAAAAAAAAGACTCAACTATATATTGTCTAGAAGAAACACACATTAAATATAAAGACACACGTAGATTAAATGTAAATGAATGGAGAAAGACATCCTATGTCAACAGTAATCAAAAGAATGTGGGAGCAGCTATATTAATTTCAGACAGAGCAGACTGCAAAAAAGGGAAGTTATCAGAAATAAAGAATGGTATTACATAATAAGAATCAATTCTCCAAGAAAACATAACAATCTTTAACATGTATGCACTTAATAAGTAGGTGTCAAAATATGTGAAGCAAAAACTGATGGAACTGAAAGAAGAAATAGAATGAATCTACTATTATAGTTGGAGACATCAACATCCTTCTATCAGAAATGAACACAAGCATCAGGCAGGAAATCTGTAAAGACACAGTTGAATTTAACAACACCATCAGTCAACTGGGATAAAACTGAGATCTGTATACTATCTCACATAATGATGGTCAAATTCAAATTCTTCTCAAGTTCACATGGAACACTGACAAAGACAGACCACATTCTGGGTCATAAGCACACCTTAATAAACTTAAAAGAACATCGTGTCTACTCGCAGACCACTATGGAATTAAACTAGAAATTAAAAACAGAAAAATAACTGGAAAATTCCCCAAATACATGGAAATTAAGCGACATATGTGTAAATAACACATGGGTCAAAGAACTCTCAAGAGAACTTTAAAAATATTTTTGAACTAAGTAAAAAGGAAAACATAGCTTATCAAGATTTCTGGAATGCAGCAAAACCAATGCTCAGAAGTAAATTTGAAAGAAATAGCTATTCCTTAAAAGGAACAGAATTGAATATATATATTAGAAAAGAAGAAAGAGCTAAGATTTATAATCTACAGTCTCATTTTAGAAAATAAGAGAAAAAGCAAATTAAATAAAGAGTAAGCAGAAAAAATAAATAAAAATTAGAGCAGAAAGCAGTGAAATTGAAAACAGGAAATCAATAGAGAAAAGCAATGAAATAAAAAGCTGGTTTTGTAAAATGATAGACAAAATTAATAAGCATCTAATCGGGCTAATTAAGAAAAAAAAAGGGAGAGGGAACAAATTGTTAATACCAGAAATAAAAGTGAAATCACTACAGAACCCATACACATTAAAATGATAATCAAGTGTCTTAGTTCATTCAGATTGCAGTAACCAAATACTGTAAACTGGGTGGCTTATAAACAATAGAAATTTATTTCTCAAAGTTTTGGAGGCTGGGAAGTACAAGATGGAGGCATCAGGAGATTTGATGTCTAGTAAGGGTGGCCCAACTTCCTGATGTACTGGAATGGGTGAATGAGCTCCCTTAGATCTTTTTTTATGATAGCAATAATCCCATTAATGGGAGTTCTGTCATCACAACCTAATCACTTCACAAAGCCTTCACCCCCTAATACCACTGCCTAGCACATTTTGATCTTAACATATGAATTTGGAGGAGACACAAATATTCAGACCTTAGTATTGAGAAACACTATGAGCAAATCCATGTTCACAAATTTAAAAATCTAGATGAAATGGATCAATTCCTTAAAAGTCACAATCTGCTAAAACTTACACAGGAATCAAAAACTATCTGAATATGTCTATATCTACTAAAGAAAACACGAGGCCCAGATGGGTTCACTTGTAAATTCTACCAAACACTTAAGGAAGAAATTATACTAATTCTCTGCCATCTCTTTCAGAAGATAGAAGGAGATGAAATACTTTTTTAACTCATTCCATGAGGCCAGTATCACCCAAATATCAAAACCAGACAAAGACATTACAATGACAGAGAACTATAGACCAGCATCTCTAACAAACAATAGATACAGAAAATGCTCAACAAAATATTAGCAAATAAAATACAATGATGTATAGAATGAAACCAAAACAAGCGGCATTTATCCCAGATAAATCCATCATAACAGGCTAAATAAGAAAAAATGCATAATAATGCTAATAGATAAAGAAAAGCAATTGGGTTTTCTTTTTTTTCTTTTTCTTTTTTTTTTCCAAATTGGCAGATTAGAGACTTTTAGCGTGCCTCAGCCATTTGGAAATAACAAGTGGCTATACTCTGTGAGCTTTAATTCAAGAAGGAAAATGGGAATGTACTGCAATCAAGAAGGACACCTCATAATCCCAGGGAGGCGAATGCTGGCAAACAGCCCCTGTGATGCCATCTTGCTGATAAAACTGAGTGAAGCTCCTGTATGTGAGAGAAGCAGAGAGCCTCTCTCTGTGATTTGCCTTTCCACTGGGAACCTAAGCAACCCGGGCCAAGGAAGAGAACTTGGTTTCTCCCAAGCTCTAGAACTAACTTGAGGAGAGGCTTAGAAATGCTCTGAGGGAAAGACACTGGAAAAGCTGCTGACATTTTTGCAGACCCAGTACCAAAAGCAGGACATCATTTTTAATCTAGGCATACACAAAGTCAGCTATCCTTTGGCAACCTTTCAGCAGGGCCATTCAGGCATTTTAGTATCAGGCAAGAGATTGGAGCACCTGCTCTGGAGGGAAGATAACGGCCTCCACAGGCAGAACTGTGGAAAGCACTTCAACAGTAGTTGCTATAATTGTGTGCTCCCCAGGAGGAGAGCTGCTGCAGCTACAGTTTCTCTTGGACAGTGAGACTTGTAGCCAGGGCCACCTTGGCAACCTTTAATCCGTCTGTGTGTGCCATTGCTGTTTGCCCCAGCCTGCTCCCCTGAGGTTGTAGTGCAGCAGGACCCTCTTTGCTCCACCTCCGGGCAGAAGTCCAGGTGTTTAGAGCACCTACTTGCCTGGACCAACAGCCTGAGCTGCCCCACCCTTCATGGACGTAGATCATAGTGCAGTGGGGGCCTCTCTTCTGCATGCCCAGGCAGATCTCCAGGCATCTGGAGCACCTTCTCACCTGGATTAGGAGTTTAGGCCATCTCCCATCCCTGTGCAGAAAACTTGTGGTTGAGAGGGTTTCCTGGCTCCACACCTAGGCACCCTCAAGGTGCTTGATGCCCACCCACTGGATTTTCTCTTGGTGCTGGTGCTTGTTCCTGCCATTGGTGGACCTGTAGGCCGAACTGCCAGGTCTGGCTCCATCCATCTTCGTCCCCATATCCTCCTAGGGCTGAGCAGGGAGCTCAAATCACTGTGCACTCTAAGATCAGCTCATTGGCTGGGCACCGTGGCTCACGCCTGTAATCCCAGCACTTTGGGTGTCCGAGGCGGGCAGATCACGAGGTCAGGAGTTCGAGACCAGCCTGGCCAATATGGTGAAACCCCGTCTCTACTAAAAATAAAAAAATTAGCTAGGCGTGGTGGCGCAAGCCTTTAATCCCAGCTACTCCGGAGGCTGAGGCAGGAGAATCGCTTGAACCAGGCAGGCGGAGGTTGCAGGGAGCCGAGATGGCGCCGCTGCACTCCAGCTTGTGCGACAGAGCGAGACTCCGGAAAAACAAAAACAAAAACAAAAGATCAGCTCATTGCCTCAGGCAACAAAGAGCTTCTCCCAATAAACATGGATCAAATATGTACCCCTCCACGTTGGCGCAGCCAGCCTGCTCTTACCCATAAGTGCCATCTACTGGCTTATAGGTTGAACTGCATAACCCTACATAAAACCTGCCAAAAGAAATGCATGGGTTTATGGAAGCTAACCCAAAAGATCCTACCCAGTATGCGCTACAGTTACACCCCCTAAAGAGAGGGACAAAGGGAAAAGAAAATAATATTGGGAAAGAAAGAAAAAAATTCTACCCAGAGAAAAATGATTACAAAAATTAAAAATACAAGTGTATCCAGATGACAAAGATTCAGCACAAGAATTCTGGCACCATGAAAAATATGAATGAGATAACATCACCAAAGGATTGCGCTAGCTCTCCAGCAACAGTTCTAACCAAAATGGAAACTCAGGAATGACAGATAAAGAATTCAAAGCACGGATTTCAAGGAAGCTCAACAAGCTCAAAAACAAGGTTGAAAATCAACACAAGGAAAATTCTAAAGCAAC
This sequence comes from Symphalangus syndactylus, assembly GCF_028878055.3. NCBI lineage: Eukaryota > Metazoa > Chordata > Mammalia > Primates > Hylobatidae > Symphalangus > Symphalangus syndactylus. The sequence goes on from NC_072423.2 coordinate 44,091,290, forward strand.
ACAGAAAATGAAGGAAGAGATAAAATCTTATAAAGAAATCAATCAGAGCTTCCAGAGTTGAAAAACTCACTTAAGGAATTTCAAAATACAACTGAAATACTTTGTTTATAAGTCAAGAAATATGGGATTATGTAAAAGTGACCAAACCTATCAATTATTGGCATTCCTGAGAAAGAGGGAGAAAAAGTAAGCAACCTGGAAAACATATTTGAGAGAATAATTCAAGAAAATTTCCCTGAACATGCTAGAGAGGTGGACATATAGATATAAGAAATTCGGAGAACACCTGTGAGATACTACTCAAAACAAACAGCACCAAGACATATTGTCACCAGACTCTTTAAGGTCAACACTAAAGAGAAAATCTTAAAGGCAGCTAGAGAAAAAGGTCAGATCATGTACAAAGCCTCATTAGGTTGACAGTGGACTTCACAGCAGAAATCTTAATAGCCAGGAGAAATTGAGGGCTTATTTTCAACATTCTTAAAGAAAAGGAATTCTAATCAATAATTTCATATCCTGCCAAACTAAGCTTCATAAGTGAATGAGAAATAAAATATTTTCCAGACAATCAAGCACTAAGGGAAAATTCATTCCCACTAGACTAGCATTAAAAGAGATCCTTAAGAGAGTTTTAAATGTATAAACTAAAGAACAATACCTGTTACAACAAAAGCACACTTAAGTGCATGGCCCAAAGACCCTATAAGGCAACCACACAATAGAAACTACAAAGCAACCAGCCAACAACTTCACAATATTAACTTTGAATGTAAATAGTCTAAGTGCCCCCCTTAAAAGGTATAGAGTGGCAAGTTGAATGAAAAAAACAAGACCCATCTGTCTATAGTCTTCAAGAGACCCACCTTACACATGATGACACCTATAGGTTCAAGATAAAGGGCTGGAGAAGGATTTACAACATAAACAGAAAACAAAACAAACAAAAAAAGCAGGCATCACTATTTTTATTTCAGAGTAAACAGACTTTAAACCAACAACAGTAAAAAGAGACAAAGAAGGGCATTACATGCTGATAAAGGAATCAATTCAACAGTAAGACTTAAATACCATAACGATATATGCACCCAAAATAAGAGTACCCAGATTCACAAAACTAGACCTTCCAGAGTTATGAAAATACTTAGCCACACAATAATAGTGGAGGGCTTCATTCCACTGTCAGCATTAGACAGATCATCACGGCAGAAAACTAATAAAAAGATTTTAAACTTAAATTTGACACTTGACCAATAGGACTTAATGGACATCTACAGAATTCTCCATCCATCAACCACAGAATATACATTTTTCTCATCTGCACACAGAACACACTCCAAGATTGACCACATGCTTGGTCATAGGGCAAGCCTCAATAAATTCCAAAATATCAGAACCATAGCAATCATACTTTCAGACCACAGTGGAATAAAAACAGAAATAAATACCAAGAAGATCTCTCAAAACCACACAATTACATGGAAATTAAATGACTTGCTCCTGAATTACTTTTAGGTAAACAGTGAAATTAAGGCAAAAGGAAAAAAAAAACTGAAATGAATGAAAACAGAGACGGAACATACCAAAATCTCTGGGATGCAGCAAAAGCAGTGATAAGAGGAAGGCTCACTGCATTCAACACCTACCACAAAAGTTAGAAAGATCTCTAATTAATGACCTAACATCACACCTAGAGAAACTAGAAAAACAAGAACAAACTAAGCCCAAAGCTAGCAGAAGAAAATAAATAACTAAAATCAGAGCATAAATAAGCAAGATTGAGACCCAATATTCCATACAGAAAAATCAACAAACTAAATGTTGTTTTTTTGAAAAAATGAACAAGATTAACTGACCACTAACTAGATTCACAAAGAACAAAAGGGAAGATATATATAAGTGGAATAAAAAATGACACAGGTGGCATTATAGCTGATCCCAGAGAAATATAAAATACCCTGAGAGAAAATTATAAACAGCTCTGTGCACACAAACTAGAAAATCTAGAGGAAATGAATAAATTCCTGGAAGCAAATAATCTTCCACTTTTGAATCAGGAAGAAACTGAAATCCCGAAGAGGTCAATATAGAGTTCTAAATTTGAATCAATAATAAAAACTCTACCCAACAAAAAAAGAAAGAAAGAAATGCCCTAGGCCAGATAGATTCACAGCCAAATTCTACCAAACATACAAGAAGAGCTGTTACCAATCCTACTGAAACTATTCCAAAAAATCAAGGAGGAGGGACTCCTTGCTAATTCATTATATAAACCAAAATCCACTCTGATACCAAGATGTGGCAAAGACACAACAGAAAAAAGAAAACTCTAGGCCAATATCCCTGATGTACATAGACCCAAAAATCCTCAGTAAAATACTAGCAAATTGAAATCAATAGCACATCAAAGAGTCAAATCACCACCATCAAGGATGCTTCATTCATGGGATGCAAAGCTGTTTCATCAAACACAAATCAATAAATGTGATTCAGCCCATAAACAGAATTTAAAACAAAACCATATCATCATCTCAATAGATGTGGAAAAAGCTTTTGGTAAAATCCAACAACCATTCATGATTAAAACACACACACACACACTCGAGAAAGTAGGCATTGAAGGAACATACCTCAAAATAACAAAAGCCATCTATGACAAACCCATAGCCAACATAATACTGAATGGGCAAAAACTAGAAGCATTCCTCTTAAGACCTGGAAAAAGACACAACTCCTATTCAACATAGTATTGAAAGTGCTAGTCAGAGGAATCAGGCAAAAGAAAGAACAGTTATCCAAATAGGAAAAGAAGTCAAACTAGCTCTCTGGGGTTGATGGGCTTCTATACTTAGAAAACCCTAAAGACTCCACAAAAAGCTCCTGGAACTGATAAATGACCAGTAAAGTTTCGGGACACAAAATCAATGTACAAAAGTCAGTAGCATATCTATACACCAAGAACATTCAAGCTGAGAGCCAAATTGTATTACTTTGTACCAATGCACATAGATATCGTTACTGTAATTTACAATAATTCGTGTCTCCTTATAGGACATGCTTCCTCTCCTTTCTCAGTTTTTAAAGGTTGTTTAGTTGCTCTTGATTTTCTTTTTACTCTAATATGTGGTTTCTGTGTCTTGCACTACAAAAAAAAAATGTTGCTTGAATATTTATTAGAATTTTTAATTAAATTAAAAGATTAATTTGAGGAAAAAAAACTAAAGCAACCCCATTTATGATAAGCACACATACACACCTAGGAATATATTTAAACAAAGAGGTGAAGAGCTCTAAAAAGAGAACTACAAAACACTGTCAAAACAAATCATAGATGACACAAACAAATGGAAAAACATTCCATGCTCATGGATTTGATGAATCAATATTGTTAAAATAGCCATGCTGTTCTTGGCAATCTACAGATTTAACACTATTCTTATCAAATAACCAGTGTCATTTTTCATAGAACTAGAAAAAAGGCAATTCTAAATTAATATGGAATTTTAAAAAACCCAAATAGCCAAAGTAATCCCAAGCAAAAATAATAAAGTTATCAGAAGCATCACATTATCCAACTTTGAACTATACTACAAGGCCAAATAGTAATCAAAATAGCATAGTATTAGTACAGAAACAGACAAATAGACCAATAGAACAGAATAGAGAACCCAGAAATAAAGTTGCACATCTACAGCTATCAGATCTTTGACACAGTCGACAAAAATAAGCAATGGGGAAAGGACTTCTTTATCAATAAATTGTGCTGGGATAGCTCGCTAGCTATATGTAGAAGAGTGAAACTGGACCTCTACCTTTCACCTTATACAAGAATTAACTCAATTTTGATTAAAGGTTTAAATATAAGATCTCAAACTGTAAGAATCCTAGAAGAAAACCTAGGAAACAGCATTCTCAGCATTGGCCTTGGGAAAGAAATTATGACTAAGATCTCAAAAGCAATTTTGACAAAAGCAAAAATTGACAAGTGGAACCTAATAAAACTAAACACCTTCTGCAAAGCAAAAGACACTATCAATAGAGTAAACAGACAACAAATAGAGTTGGAGAAAATATTCACAAAGTATGCATCCAACAAAGGCCTAATATTCAGAATCTATAAGGAACATAAACAATTGAACAAGCAAAAAACATAATCCCGTTTAAAAATGGGAAAGGGATGTGAAAAGACACTTCTCAAAAGAAGACATCTAAGCACCCAACAAACATATGAAATAAATGCTCCACATCACTACTCATCAAAGAAATTCATATCAAAACCAAAAAGTAACAGATGTTGGTGACATTGCAAAGAAAAGAGAATACTTATACACTTTTGATGGGAATGTAAATTACTTCAGCCACTGTGAAAAGTAGTTTGGAGATTTCTCAAAGAACTTAGAAACAAATTGTTCTACCAAAAAGACTCATGCACTAGCACATCCATCAAAACACTATTCGTAATAGCAAAGACATGAAATCAACTTAAATACCCATCAATGTTGGATTGGCTAAAGAAAATGTGGTACATATATACGATGGAATACTATGCAGCCATAAAGAAGAATGAAATCATGTCCATTGCAGCAACATGGATGCAGTAGGCAGCCATTTTCCAAAGCGAATTAACACACAAACAGAAAACCAAATACCATGTGTTCTCACTTATAAGTGGGAGCTAATCATTGAGTACTCATGGACATAAAAATAGCAGCAGTAGACACTGGGGACAACTAGAAGTGGGGGGAGGGGAAAATGGTTAAAAAACTAACTATTGGATACTACTCTCTTACCTGGGTGATGGGATCATACATACCTCAAACCTCAACATCACACAATATACACATATAACAAACCTGCACATGTACCCCCTGAATCTAAAATAAAGGCTGGAAATAAAAAAGAACATGTCTAAATAAACTTCAGAATAATTCAATGAACACTTTACTGTTGCGCAAAAAAATAAATAAATTTGACAAAATACAACTCTTCTTCACAGTAAAACTCTCAGTAAACTAGAAATAGAAGGAAACTTCCTCAACTTACAAAAGAAAATCTACAAAAACCCTACAGCTAACAACACACTTAACGAGACACTAGAAGCCTTTCTAGTAAGATCAGGAAGAAGGCAAGGATATCTCCTCTCACCTGCTTTTTAACATTATACTGAAAGTTCTACCTAATGCAATAAGATAAGAAAAGGAAATATAAATATGCTGATTGGGAAGACAGAAAAAAAACTTTGCAGATGACATCACTGCTTATGTGGAAAATCTAAAAGAATCAATAAGGAAAGCCTACTATAACAAATACGTGATTATGTCAAGGTTGTACAATACAAGATTAATATACAGAAGCCAATCACTTTTCTATATACTAGTAATAAACAAGTTGAATTTGGAATTAAAAACATAATGTGATTTAAATTGGCATTCCACAAAATAAAACTCTTAGGTGTAAGTCTTAAAAAATATGTTCAAGAACTATATAAGGAAAGCTGCAAAACTCTGATCACAGAAATCAAATAAGTAAATAAATGGAGAAACTGTTTATGTTAATGGATAGGAAGATTCAATTTTGTGAGGATACCAGTTCTTTCCAATTTATTCAATTGGATTCAATGCATCCCCAAGTCAGACTTCAGCAACTATTTTGTGGACATTGATAAAACAGATTCTAAAGTTACATGAACAGGTAAAAGATCCACAATAGCCAACACTGTATTGAAGGAGAAAAACAAAGTGAATGGACTGACACTACCCAAATTTAAGATTTATCATAAAGCTACAGGAATCAAGACAGTATGATGTCAGTGAAACAATAGACAAATCAATGGAACAGAATATAGAACCTGGAAATAGACCCATATAATCAGCTGATCTTCATCAAAGAGGCAAAGGTAATACAACAAAGCATAGTTTTTTTCAACAAATTGTGCTTAAACATCTGAACATTCATGTATAAAAAAATGAATCTAGACAGATCTTACAAACTTTTATGAAAATTAACTCAAATTGAGTTAATTGTCAATTATGTAATTGACAATTAGGTCTTACAAAAAGACCTAAATGTAAAATGCAAAACTGTAAAACTCCTAGAAGAAAACATAGGAGAAAATTTAGATGGCCTTGGGTTTGGTGATGAAGTTTAGATATGATGGCACTGACACACTTATAAAACGAAAAAAAAAAAATAAGCTAGAATTCATTAAAATAAAAAATTTCTGTTTTGTTAAATACACCATCAAGAGAATGAAAAAACAGGCCACAGATTGAGAGAAATATATGAAAAAGACATATCTAATAAAGCACTTTTACCCAAAATAAAGAAAAAAACACTGGAAACTCAATAGTAAGAAGACAAAAAAGACCAAAGAGCTTAACAAATATCTCACCGTAAAAAACATACAGAAGGCAAATAAGTGAAAAGGTGAAATGAAAAGGTGCTCCATAGCTTGTCACCAGGGAAATACAAATTAAAACTCTAATAAGGCAGCACTGTACACCTATCAGAATGACCAAAATCCAGAACACTGACATGCTGGAAAGAATGTGATGCAACAGCATTCATTTTTGGTAGAAATAAAATAATGGTACACTTTGGTAGGCAGTTTGCCATTTCTTATAAAACTAAACATGGCCTTACTATACGATCCAGCAATCATGGTTTTGGTATTTATCCAAAGGAGTTGAAAATATATACCCACACAAACAAACCTGTACCTAGATGATTACAGTAGCTTTACTCATAATATCCAGTGCTTGGATGCAACCAAGATGTCCTCCAGGAAGTGAATGGATATACAAACTGTGGTAACATAATTCAATGTTGAAAAGAGATGAGCTATCAAGCCATGAAAAGACATGGAGTACACTTAAATGCATATTACTATGTAAAAGAAGCCAATCTAATAGGGATGCACACTGTATAATTCCAACTATATGACATTCTAAAATAGTTAAAACTATGGAAACAGTAAAAATATCAGTGGTTGCCAGGATTGGAAGGGAGGGAGGGAGACAGGGCCGAATCAGCAGAGCACGGAGGATTTTTAGGGCAGTGAAACACTCTGTATAATACTATAACAGTTGATACATGTCATTATACGTATGTCCAACCCCATAAAATGTACAATACCAAGAGTGAACTCTAATGTAAATTATGCTTTTTTGTTGCTAATGATATGCCATGTACTTTCATCGGGAACAAATGTGTCACTCTGGTACAGGATACTGACAATGGGGAGGCTATGCATATATGAGGGCAGGGAATATATGAGAAATCTCTGTACCTTTTTAAAAATTTTACTGTGAAACTGAAACTGCTCTAAAAATATTTCTATTTTTAAAATAAAGAATAAATGTGTTTAATTGAGGTGAAGGAGGTGAAGATTTTATGTCAGAGTACAGAAATAAGTAAAAACTCAGAGTGAGGGCAAAATAGATATATAGAAAGATAGACATAGATAGATAGATGATAGATAGATTTATAGATAGATAGATAACAGATGACTAGACAGATATATGGGTAACTACAGTGAGTTCCATGTTCCTGTAATAGTTTAGGACAAGAGTTAAGAGAAATAAGACTATATAGATGGGCTGGCAACAGACTGTGGGGATCATTACAAGCTGCATTAAGTAAGCTATACTTTATTATGGAAGAGATCAAATGTTTGATTTTTCAGCAGAAGAAAATGGACCAATTTATACTTTAGACAAATTGCTTCAGTGAAAGAGGATATTGGATTTGAAGGACCAGTCCTATAGACATGTAGACAAATTGATAGGTGGCTGCAGCAGTCCAACTGAGAGATGGCAAGCTTGAATTATTACACGATTAGAGAAGACAAAGTGGACAAGAAAGGTATTTGGGAGAAAAACTCTATATCAATTGTTGATTGAGAAAAAGGCAAATTTATTACGGTGAAAAATAGTGAGTTCATTTTGGACTTGTTGGATTTAGAATATTTGGTGAATGTACCTTACATGCAATCAAATATGTGAACCTAAAGCTTAAAGTAGAGCTCTCTAGTAGAGGTAGTAATTGAGATTCAGCATATTGCTATTAATTGATACAAAGAGACATGAAATAATCTATGAAGAGGACACACATAGAGAAGAGGAACGAGCTGAAGGCAGATCTGTGAGGGATGCGACACTGAGGAGAAAGGATCATCACAGAGAAAGAAGCTTTCAGAACTAGGCAACAGAGCTATGCAGGAGAATAGTAAAAAAAGGAATTTTTATGAAATTGAAAGTGATGAACAAGATGAAATATAGTAGAGGAGGTCCAGTAATATATGAACTAAAAATGCTTCCTGCATTTGGCACTTAGTATCTTTGACAAGAACCTCATAGAATGAGTCCAGAAGTGGGGTTAATAATAGATTTCAGTAATTGGTGAAGAGAATGAGAGACAGAAAATGAACGTAGTTGGAATAGAGTGAGAGATTAGAGAGTGTGTCTGGATTGAACAGGAAGTCAATATAGTTAGAGAAGTTGAAGACATGAGAGACTCAGTCATGGAACCAAATGCACAGGTGGAAAGGTTGCTGTTGAGCAGCTCATTCTCTGATTTTAGAGAATAGCTATACTTCTGATCTTGGGATGCATATGAAAGTATGTCTGTATGTATTGGGCAGGAAGACCACTCTTAGTAGCAACATTTCTGAAATAATTAAAGACAAGATTCTCACTGACAGGAACACGGTGGAAGTTAAAGAAAGGGTTTCAGGAGATTGAGAACACTTCAAAAATCCTTGTTCCTTGTTAAAGAGAATGTTCAGAGAAAGAAAAAGCAAGGGTGAATGTTAGCAAGCACCCACCTATTTCTTTAAAATAATGAATGGTTCATTTATTTTTTTAAAAAAAGTGTGTGTGTGTGTGTGTGTGTGTGAGTGACAGACAGAGAGAGAGAGAGAGAGAGAGAGAGAAGCTAAGTGCCCAAAGAGTGGTAGGCATCATGAAAATAAAATAAAAACAAGAAAAACCCTCAAGTTGTTTACTGTCTTACTACCATGTTAGAAAGGACATGCATGCAGCCATGAAACAGTAATTACCTCAAAAGAGAAACCAGTGAGTGGTTTTGACATTAACTGCAGAAGAACTTGGAATGTAATACAAGCCTTTGTGGGGCAACGAAATCTGACTCCATGTGACGTTGGGCATTGCAATGCAAATAAAGTTCAGTAGACACCAAAGCAGGAGGAGGGTGTGGGGTAGAAGGCACATCATTGGCAAAGCTACAGAAATTGAAATAGTGTATGGCCAACACATAAAGTCATACTTAAAACAATTTGACCCCCAAATACAAGCTATAATAATTTGCAATTGACATTTTGGGTAGCATATAATATGTTAGCTTGTGTTCTTAGTGAATCGGCACACTGTTCAATACTCTAATTATAAACGAGTGGTAAATCAGGCTCTGATATATGCAGTCAGAAGAGAAAATCAGTTCCAGGCTACCTCATGCCATCTCTCCACTTCACTGAGCCAATGCCTCACATCCAAACTGTAGTTTCAGGGACTGACTATTTGCAGACAACCAATCAGCTATTCCTGAGAAACAGTGTCTTTGGATCAGCCATCACATGGAAATGAAGGAAATTTAGAGGATTACCCGAGATGTGGGACTTTGAGTACATCAATAGGTTTGCATTTTTATCTCAGTTTTGCTACGCTCGTGGTATTAGAACTTTGGTTTGCTTTTACTCCCTTTAAACATAAAAACTAAAATTTTCCCTGGTATTTCAAGGTGAGTGTTTCTTCCAAATATGAGCTAGTTACCAAAGATTTTATTTGCCTTTCTCAACATCCCTGCAAATAAGACACTAATGTGGTGTGGCTGTGTCCTCACTTACATCTCATCTTGAACTGTAGTTCCCATAATCCCCATGTGCCATGAGAGGAACCAGGTGGAGACAATTGAAATATGGGGCAGTTTCCCCCTCTGTGGTTGTGATAGTGAGTTAGTTCTCACAAGATCTGATAGTATTACAAGGGGCTTTTCCCTGTCTTCATTTTACACTTCTTGCTGCTGCCATGTGAAGAAGAACATGTTTGTTTCCCCTTCCATCATGATTGTAAGTTTCCTGAGGCCTCTCCTGCCATGCTGAAATGTGAGTCAATTAAACCTCTTTCCTTTATAAATTACCCAGTCTCAGGTATGTCTTCATTAGCAGCATGAGAATAGACTAATACAGACACTAAGTGTTTTAATGAGGATTTAGGTTAAGCTTGTTCGGCAGGCTCTCCTCATGAGGGTGCTTATTCCTATTTCTCAAGTGAAATGTACATATTCATGCAATCCTAGGGCCCTTGCATGAAGAATTCTATATTTGTCCAGAGTGGGTTTCCATTAAAAAAAATCAGTAAAGCATAAATAAATTCAAATAATTGAAATAAAAAATAAATTTCTGTTGAAATAAGAAGTATACATCAGTGTCTTAGTTCCCCAGAAGTAGGCACAAATTCAAGAATTGAAGCATGCGTATTGTATTTTGAGGGTGAAGGGAATGCTGGTATGGAGGTGGGGAATTGGGACAGGGAAGGGAAGTATAGCAAAGAAAAGGTAAACAATAAAAGGCAAATGAGAAAGCCAGCTACCACTATAGTAGACTAGAGATTAAGCTAGCAGGGAAATTGTAGGAGTCAGGATAGGGCACACGACTTAGAATCGTTTCACCCAGGCAGTGCAGAACTGGAGATTTCTGTGACAAGAGAAAGTGTTACAGTAAAAAGCACAGGTGCTAGCAGTTGGAAGTTGATTGGTGTGCATTGAAAAGATAGGGCTAGAGAATCCTGGTGGGGAATTGATAGTGTCTTCCCTCCAAAGACTGAATGCTTTTGTGAGGTTCTACATGCCATAATAGGATTATCAGAATTGTTTTCCAAATCAAAATTTCTTAGAATCCAAATTTGTCTACCTTTTATTGTAACACCCCTTTTCTTTTCAAAACCTGAGTATATGTAGTGTAGGAGCTAAACTGGTTTTACAACAGCACGAGGAATCACATCAAACAAATTATATGTTATAGTTAGTATTTAAAACTGTTTAGTTTTTCCAGAAAAAGGAATTTACTCAACAACTTTCTTACCATGGTGAAATTTTCTGTCTCTCTCTTTGTAGTACATCATCATTTATTAACTCCTACTATATGTAGAATAATCTGGTTGTCAGCATAGATACAAAAAACCTGAAAACATAATTGCTGGCTTGTGTAGTTTCCACAAAAGAAGAAAATTCTTGACAAGCATACAAAACACACACAAAAGATAGCATGTAAATAGAAGTAAATAAATCAATTAATTATAACACATATATTGAGTGTCCTTTCTCTGATAAATCTCACGTAAAATGCTATGTGACTAAGCCAAAGTCTTGCTCCCCCGCCTTCAATTCACAATATACCTGGAAGAAATAATAATGATGAAACAGTAGAGAATTCTATGGGGGAGTACTTAAAAATTCATCCACCGGGTAGCCGTAAACTGGTGATTTCAGAATAGGCAGACATGGATGTTAGCTATGAAGAAAATGCTTTATGGAAGAAGAATGGAATGGACATTCCCAGTTAGTGTTATCAGAACAGAGAAACACAGTGTGAAGAATGAGTAATTACATAAATTTGTTCTTCTTTTCCTCAAATTGACTATTTTTGTTTTTTTATTAATTGAGCCAACACTTTTTTTGTAACAAAGATCAAAGACTTCATTTAGGCATTAGTTACAATTCCACATTATTATAGATAAACACACAAAAAAAGATAGTTTGTTGAAAACACCAAAAATAAACATCTCATACCTAAACATGCTAATTTGAATGCATTTTGCAAACTTAGTGACAAATATGTCTCCAGAGAATCAACCTGAAGGTATCTTTCAATGGGATTCAAGGATTTTGTTTTGTTCTCATGGCAAAAGGGCCAGAGCTACAAAAAGAAAACAAACAGAAAACACCCAAAAAAGTCTCCATTATACATCTGAATGTGTAGTGTGTACTAACTCATAATTATTGAACACCTGCTATGATAGAGCACTGTTTTAACCTCCTTCTTGTCCAGACGTTAGTTTTAAAAAGTAAAATATAGAGAAACAGGCAAGAATAAAATCGAGTCAGTGACCAAATTAAACCCCTCAGCCATGGGAAAGCTACTGGAATTATTAATAAGGAGAAAAGCTTAGGAACATTTAGAAATGTATTATTTATTAAGGAACTGTCAGTGGGATTCATAAAAGGCAGGCTGTGAGTGAAAAATACGCTTGTTTGGGTTGAGTATATTACTGCAGACAGGCTGCAGATAAGCTGGAAACAAAGGGGAACATTAATCTGACTCTCAGGAAAGCATTTGTTATGGCAGCAACTATTGCAGTGGTTTTAAGCAAATGAATCACAATATGTGGTGAAAGTAAGTAGGAGTAATTAAAGAACAAGGGTTGTACATTGTCTCAACAATGATGTGAATTCAGTCATTTCAACTTGAAGCCAGCTAGAGGCAAAGCAGCAATCCCAGACCACCTGACTTGCTTCTTGGTAAACAAGAAAATGGATGAAACAACCAAATCCGTGAGGATTGTGGGGGGCGGGAAAAACCCTTGACTGGGCAATTGAATAGTGTAGCTTATTCATTAACAAGAAGTATGAGCAGTCTCAATGGGTGAGAGCCTCTCCCCATGCCCACAAATGACTAGATTGTGAACCTGCTAGCCAGGATCCATCATAATAGGGGAGAATTGTGTATCTCGAGCCACAAAAAGAAGACTGTTAAGTATTTGCTTATTCCACACATAAGCTGAAGAGTAAAGTTAAAGCCATATGCAATAGTGCAATAAACTCGGACATTAGTACAAGATCTGACTCTGGGTTCTGCTACTTATTACCTATATAACTTGGACTTATGGGTTGTACTCTAAATTTTTATCTACTATCCTGTCTCTTCACTACCCCCCCCTCTAACTCCTGTCTTCGATCATCAGCAGCTCTCATCTAGATTATTGCAGTAGTCTCCCACCCAGTCTATTCCTTCCTAACCTTTACCTTTTACAGCCTATTTGTCCGTACAGTAGCCAAAAAGAAACTGATCATACCTATCTTTCGTGATTTTCCATCTACTCAGTTTTCCTCATCTACATGCATGAGATAATGGCACCACTCTAGAAAGGGAGCCAAAGTCCTTGAGTCCCCTGCTTGGAAGAGTGTCAGCAGGGAAATTCTTCTCCTCCTCTATAGCACACTGAGACATGAGGTAATGACAGTTTTTCACTGAGTTAAGTCATGAGATTTGGGGGTGGGGGGTGTTTTGATGCTGCAGAATAGTTTGAATTAATCCAAAAATTAGTATCAAAACTGAGGTACCAATGAAACAAAATTCTAAAGCATATGATATTTGCTTAGAAGTTACCATCAGTTGGTAGGAAAGAGATACAGCAGATTTTTTCCAAGGGAGATTTTGGTTAAATGCAAAATATTTGCTAAAGCAGGTCACGTGATTACTGAGTTTCAGAGATTGAAAAACATAACAGTAGCTAAATGTTCACCAATCTTATTTAACCTTATGAGTGCACAAGAACATTGCATTTCAAACTTCCCTTGCATCTAAGTAAGATTATTTGACAGGACACTCAACAATGGAATGAGGGAAGAAAGAGAGTTTGCATATGGATTTTTCTGGCCTTTCTTCACCAACTATAGGTAATAGAAGAACCCACTTTCCAGAACCACAGCTAGAGAACAGCTAGATTTGCAAAGCTTTCTCTATAAATCCCACTGCCAAGCACTCATTTATCTAGTTCAGCTTTGCTAGTCTGGGGTAATATTCTTTTCACTTCCCATTGCTTGCTTATCTCATTCTCTAAATGGTTAAAATATGTGAAAACTAGAATTCTAAGCATGGCTACTTATCTGGGAAAATCCCATATCTATCTGTTCATTTGTTGATTATTTATTTGCTTAACAATATTTGATTGCTAATATATAAAAATCAAAATTTATCCTCAAAATTTACAGTCAAGTAGATAGAGTTACAACCTAGTATCAGTTAAGAAGAATATCCCTAGATTAAAATATCTACTACCTGCCTCAGTCTTCCAGCCCTATACCTTCTGTCCTAATATCTGCAGTGTCTGAATAGAAGAAAGTTAAAGGGAATATACAGAAATTACCTTGATGCTACAGAAAAGCAGAAAAGAGAACAAAATAGTCAAGTTATCTTAAATTTCCAGCTTCAAATTTCTGTGGTATGGACAAAAAGTTGAGGAGGCAAACGTATCTTCACAAATTCTTTCAAGTGGGCAGGGGTATTTTGATTATTGAGTTAAACAACAAGCAAGAAGTCAGTTATAATTATCCACTGACCCCACCTATCCCCTAGGAAAACCTCTAATTGTTTTATAGTCAACAAATTTCAGGCAATAGATTAACTCCTGGGCCTCAGTCATTTATTGCTATTAAATGTGTTCTTTATTTGTTCTTAATGTAGATGTTATGAAGTTTCTGTTCCCATTTCTTTTCTTTGTGCACTTTAAATTCTCATTCTGATCTATTTTATTGACTCCACTAGCTTCAACAGAGATGCATGCCGAGACCTCACAGACATAGCTTTTTAGCTCACACAATTCTCCTTATCACAATTCCCACTTATGCAATTCCAAGTTGGCTATCCCAATCTTGACAGTCTGATAGAGACTCCATAGTACTCTGTGTGCCAATAACAAAGCACATCTTTTTTTTACTTCCAAATAGATCATTGCTTTTATTATTTCTCTCTTTGATACTGAGAATCTAATTCTCTCCATCAGCCAGGCTTGAAATCTTAGAAGCACCTTGTAGTACTTTCTTTTCTTGAGTACATTCCCAATAAAGTGTTCTTTCTAAAACACCATATAACTTCCTCTTGAATTTTTCTGAATAGTTTGATTTACAGCAAGAATTATCTTCATTATCTTTATCATTATCATATAATGTATATTTAATCACCTACATGCCAGAAATTGTACTAAGAACTTTATATTTAATCTTCAAGGCAATTCTAAGGGTTGGTTACTATTCTTATACCCATATTATAGATGAAAAAATCTACAGCTAGGAGAATTAAACAAGTTTTTCAAGATAATATACCTAGTAAAGTGTTAGGAAAATTTTCTTCTTGTAAAGCAGAATATAAAAAGAAAACAGGCATTGAGGTCAGATGTATTTATGCACACTTTGATTCTGCTCTATATTTCCTTAGTGTAGCTATTTAATATTTCTTAGCTTTGGTCACCTCATCTACAAAATGAAGATAATAATAGAATTGTAATGAGAATTAAGCATAGACAAAGCATCTGAAGCAATGAAAGCAGTTTTTAAATGTAAATTCTCTTTTCTGTAGTAGAAAAAGTCAAATTGACCAATTGAGCCTGTTTTGGTCAACTAATCTGAATATGAGAATTTCTGGGATCTCTAAACCTTATTTAAGAAGCCAGTATACATGAATGCAGCTTTTGGCCTCCTGTCTTAGTATTCAGATTTAAATCTTGGCATTTAAAAATGTTAAATTAATGACTGATCAATTCCAAATAAATTACCATCTTTAGAGATGATGCTAATCAATGGAGGACATGGCATGGTTGGTTTGAGAAAGGCCTCATTTGACATTGAAGAAGATGGGATAATAATGGTTTAGTATTTGTGATTTCTACTCCATGTCATTAAAACAGCAAACTTAATAGCTCTAATTAAGCCTTTTGATGCTACTACTACTACCAAGCTGATGATGGTAATCATGTTATTATGAATATTATATTAATAATAAAACTGAATCTTTTAGAAATAAAGTACTGATAACAATAACAATTTAATAGTATCTATATTCTTCAGGTATCATCAGAGAAGGTGCAATATCAAGCATGAACTATGTGAGGCCACAGACTAGCACACTAGTCACAGAAGGAGAGGTAGGCTTTCAACATAAGGTAACTGGCTGGGAACAGAAAACAAAAGAGCAGGGTGGGAGTTACCTAAAAATATCTAAAGGTAGATGTTCCTCAGTGGTTAGAATTATGAAATGAGTCTGCATCGGAGATGCAACCCTATGGTACCTCAGGGATATGCAGGTAAATTTACCCATATCCAGGCAGAGTATCTGCACAATAATATCATGACACCAGAAAATGAAGCATAGAGTTGAGGATCTTATGGTATAAGATCCAAAAATAGGATTGAGTACATAAGCAAAGATTCCAAGTAGCAAAGGACAAGTCTCTCAGCAGTCAATGGAATTCTCTCCTTGGCTTTCTCTTCATTATATAGTTCATTAAGGATTGACAGAAGACATTTTAGTATGACTTTAAGAACAAGCTAACACAACAGATGTCAGATTGTATATTCAAATGATATATAATGGCTGGAACCTAGGCAAAAATAAGCCAGGATAAATGTAACATAGAAAATGTAAGTGTTATCATTTAAAAAAGAGTAGATATCAATACTACAAGAATTATTACATTATAAAAATAAGAATTAAATACACTTGTCAGGGATCAGGGTTTTCTAAAACTCGACCCATGCATGCATTAAAATAATCAGCCTAAAAGCTTGATTTGTATTTGATTAGAATTAAAAGACACTATATGTCACAATGGTATTTGATGACAAGCCCTGAAATGAAAATATCTTGACTTAAATACCGTGCTGGCCATTAGTAGTCTTATCAACACAAAGAATAGGAAGAGTAGATTTGCATTCTAGTGATCGTGAGAGTCAAGTGAACACAGAGCTTTTAAGAGACAAGTCAGGTTGAGAGAAATGCCATATATGAAACTTATTAAATTTAACTCTGAAAAAAAGTTCAAACTTTATAAAAGTGTACAGTTGGTAATGTCTGGCTCAACAGTCTTAAGAGAAAGATATGGGACTTTCTAATCATGCAAGCTCACTATGAGTCAATCGTGAAGGTGGTACATTCCATGAAGTTCTGCAATTGTCAGATAACATCTAAGTAATCATGGTTCTTTCTGTCTAACACATTTAAAATGTAAAATTCTAAAATGAGCTCATGCATAAAAAGATAAACTGTATTAATGAGGCAGTCCAGAAAGCTGAATAACAAATACTTGAAGAACATGAAGATGAATAGATAGCTCTCAGAAGACGCAATATATTCAAATAAGTTTACATGTTTACTTCTTTATTTGTCTATTTGTTTCTCTAAGAACAGAAATAGAATGCAAGGGAGAAAATTACGAGACAGTTCATTCATTTTGTTTTCAAAATGTAAAGGGACTACCTATCATTTAGAATTGTACAAAAATAGTATAGGTTTTTTCATAAGATATCAGTTGACAGCACTGAAAATATTCAAGGCCATCTATAACTGGTCCTAAAGGAAAAAAGTTGAGCTCTAAGTTAACTAGTCTTTGGAAATTTGTGATTCTGTGCATGGCATGTAGAACTTAGAGACTGGTGATATTTTTGTGTGGTCTCTAAACTGTTGCCCATTAGCCAGTTCATGCTCACCTGTCCTCTAAGCTAATCACAAATTTGCATCCAGATTATATAAATGTCAAGGTCACAGAAAAATATGAATGCAGCCAAAATTAGCTATGCTTTCTAAAATGTTTGTTCCACCCATAAAGGCTTTGCTTAATTATAGAAATAAAGACTTTTGTTTGTTCATCATAAAAAAAAATCTATCCAATACTTTTTCTTTTTCTTACTATTATTTATCCTCACTCCCAGATCCACTTTGCCTAAACTAACTGGCCACTGCAAATCAAGATAAGAAAAGCAAGCTTACTTTCAGTACAAAATTGTACAGACAGACACTGAATTCAGTCTTCTTCTTGGGTCCTTTCTCTGGCTCAAAGTTAAGATGTTCTTGTAATGTTCCATTTAGGAGCTTAATATTTTTCTGATAAAGTGATTATAAAGTTTACATGTTTAATTAATTTGCAGCTAAATAATGTAGGCCCTGCTCTTCTCAGTGAAGGAGGAAAACTAACAACAATAGAGGGAAGTTTTTCTTTTCAAACATGAGACAAGAAAGAGACCAAAAAGTTTATTGATTCTAATTTCATCATGTTATAGCTAACATTAGCCAATGAAAGTGCCAGGACTAAAACTCCTGTCTTCTAATTCCTAATCCAATGTTCTTTGTACACAGTATAATTTGCAAAACACCTTTATTTGTTACTTCATTTGACGCTCAAAAACGTCTCTGAAGTTACCTAATAAGAAAACTGAAACTTAAACTCACAGATTTAAAATATAGTTCAAGTTATATTTAAAATATAAGTTTAAATCAGCTGGTTCCTCAATTTTATCTTTAGCCCTTACCTGTTGCTGGATACCAAACTCATATATCTACCTGCCCTCATGACATATCTAATTAAATATCTACTTTGTATCTCAAACATAACATGCCAAAATAAAATCTCAATTTCCTTATCCATCCTCTACTCTTACCCAGCAGAACCGTGGGCTTTCAAATCTTAATAGATGATACCAGTGTTTAGACCAAAAATCTAACCATTATCCTTGAGTCTTCTTTTTTTATTATCCCCAATATCTCAATCATTAAGCACATCTGTTAACTACCAGCAATACATATCTCAAATCTATTCAATCCTTTCAGCTCCATGACTACTAGTCCAAGCCACCTTCATTTCTTGCCCAGGTTATCACTGTATTGTTCTGCCTGGTCACTCTGCTTTCACTATTGCCCATCTGCAATTTATTCTTCACAAAGCAGTCATGAAAGTATTTATGAAATGCTAATCATATTTTGATAGACCTCTGCTGTAAATTGTTTGTGGATTTGTACCTGTACAAAACAAAACATAAACTTATGTAGTGTGACTTGATCCCGTTCTTGTTTTCCAAATTGATTATATACTTCCCTCTAGCCACTGGCTTTGTTTTGTTTTGTTTTGTTTTTTGACAAGTTCAACTTGAGCCCTTAGGTCCTTTACATTAGCTCTTTCCCCATCTGGAATGCTCTTTTCCTATTTTTCAACTATCCAACATAAAGTAACCACCTAGCGATCCTCTAGCACAAAGACCACTCACAGTAACCACGTACAGGAATACCAAAAGGAAAATTTAAGTCAGTTAATACTTAAAAGTTCAGCCAATAATAACCACTGAATGGTTACTCCTGTAAAGATGATATGCTAGATCCTGAAGGTCCCAATCCGATATAATAGACATGAGGTAATCTTGATCAAGTGATACAAAGAAACCATATATAAAGAATATTTTAAAAGCTTTGACTACTAAATCTTAATTAAGATGTACATACATGTGCAAAGATCTCAGAAAAAAAAAATAACACCGCTAATTTCACGCCAAGCTCCAAGCAAAGCACTTTATATGTGTAACTCATTGAATCATTACACTAGCCTTGTGAGTTAGGGAAAATGTACAAATGAAGACACTGAGATACAAGAGAGGTTAGAAAACTGTCGTTTCAAATTTAGACTTTGGACATCTTCAAGCTTACCAAGTAGTGACTACTTCATAGAGAGATTATACAAACATACACTTCTATCCCAAGGGCAGTCTATAACATCCCCCTCTGTCTCACATCCTTGCCACCTCTTGACATTGTCATAAATTTTTACTTTTGCCAAAATGCTGAATGTGAAATGAAAGGTTTTATGGCTTAGTTTGAATTTGCCTGATTAATAATGAGCTTGAGAATTACTTCATGTTTTTTGGCCATTAATGTTTCCTTTTCTGTGAAATATACGTTTGCTTTAGTTTTAAGCTGTGTATATAGTTACTTATTTGACTCATAGGAGTTCTTTATATACTCTAGATTCAAATTTTTTGTTGATTTTATGTGTGGCAAATATTTAATTGTATAGCTTGTATTTTCACTTTAAAATATGTATCTTGTTGAATTAAAAATTTAAATTATAACTTAACTGAATTCATTTTAAAATTCCTATGTAGTTTATACTTTAAAAAAGTTATTCTGTTCTCAAATGCAATAAATGCATTTTTCTGATAGTTTTCAAGTTTTGCATTTCACATGTAACTCTTCAATCTTAGGTTTAATTATTGCACATGGCATGAGGTAAGCACCTAAATTTATATTTTCCCTAATGAAAAACCAATTGCCTCATTACTTTTTATTAAAGGACCCATTCTTTTCCCTGACTGATCTGTATTCCACCTCTGTCATATAGCAAGAGTGTGTATGTGCAAGAGCCTGTTTCTGAATTCAATTTTATGTTTCATTGGGTTATTTGTCCTTCCAGGTGAATTTCACCCTCTCTTAAATTATGACAGAATATACAGGCAGTACAACATCATGCTTAAAAGAGTAGTCTCTGGGACCACATTACTTTTGTTTGATTTCTAGTTCCATCATTGCTAGCTGTGTGACCCAGAGCAAGTTGCCTAAGTTGGCTAACCTCTGTTGTCTCCCTTTTTCTTCCTTGTAAAATGGCGATAATAACTCTACCCATTCCAAAGGTTATTTATGTGTATTAAGTCAATACACATTTAAAACAAACAAATATAACAGTGTCAGGGGTGCAATAATGTTTAGAATAAGTTAATATTGCCTTATTTTTTAAAACTAAATCCATTTCTTTCAGACTCAAGATAGCTAGGCAAAAGAAGTAAAATCTGTTATTACATAGGCAAATAAAAACCACTTTCATTTTGTCCTCTTTCTGTTTTCAAAATGTAATTAATATCATTATCTTGTTAGGTCATACCTGCTGTCCTCAAACCTGCTGTCATTTCTCCATGAAGAATTGTCCTTGAGGAGCGATTTGGCCCCTGGCCCTGGCCTGCTGCCAGCCTTCTGCTTATTTCCTTGGACCCGCTGTGTGATGTATTGTTTCCAGATTCAGTATTGTTTAATGTTCATACACCAAACACTAATCGAGGTTTCCAGGAGCTTATTCCTCCAAGTCAACCCTGTGCCAGTGCTGGGTCCAATCTGTCCAAGGCCCCATGGGAAACCATCCATCCAAATCCAGGGATGCATGAGCTTGGCTGTCTGGATGGGAAACTAGATCTCCCCTATGGTCCACTTGGCCTTTAAGTCTTTGGCCTTGAAAAATCCAAGACTTAGGAGACTTAGAAGATAAGACTTTTAGGAGAAGGTCCATCTGTGAATGAAAGCAAAAACAAAAACACTCCAAATGGTTGTTTTGTCTCAGTTAACAATAGGGGCAGAGATGTTAAAAGAAATAGTAAGCGACCATTTCCTTCAGGTTGCAATATGTTCCATGTGCTGCACCTGAGGCATAATAAACAATAAATATGTATTGAGTGAATGAATGATAATAATAATAATAGTATTACATTTTACCTCCATGAGCTTCCTTTTCCAAAAGGTTTTCTCACACATCTCATTTTAAATTTATAAACATGGAAAATAATGCTCATTATACACTCTCCATATGAACTTCATTTTTGCCATTTGAAAAGTGAAGAAAGGAAAAATATATGGATTTTAGCAAAGTTACACAACTACTTGTCTCCTGCCTTGATTATTCATTTAGTGATTATTGAATGTCTGTCTTCCAGGAACTGCTAGCTACTAGAAATGCAAAGATATTTAAAATAAGGTTCTTGATCCCTTCCTTCCTTGCCCATTCACCTCGTTTCAAATCATAGCTGTGAAATAGGTATGTAAATATATAAGTATAAAACAAACTTGTAAATGCTATTACAGAAATATGTACAAAGCACTGAGAAGACCAATATGATAAAGGGACAAATTCTATTTAGAAGGGCTAAGAAAAGTCTTAAAAAATCAATAGAACTTCCAAGATAAATAAATGAAGTGCATTAAAGATAGAGAAAAGCATACACGAGCAAGATGGTTTTGTCTTCAGGAACGGAATATGGGCTTCTATTGGGATTTTTTTTTTTAATGAGGATAAATGCAGGGTGGGCTTAAAGGGGTTGAAAAATTTAAAAGAAATAAGTAACTGTTACAAATACCATCAATAATGGTCATGAACAACAAATAAAATAAAAAGTGAAAATATAAATTTTATAATACAGATATTAGGTACAGTATTTCTCATTTTATGACATATAGTGGACCATTGGTTTCCTTCCAGCATCTATTCTCTCTTCCTCTATCCTTGTAGATCCATGATTTTATTCAAGTATCAATCCTACCCATGCACCTCATGGTGAACCCATCCACAAATCTGGTGGTGAGTCTGATTGGTCTAGAGATAATTCCTCTCCCTTCACAGTGATTGATTCAAATTTTTATAGGTAATCCAACTGAGATCAATAATAAAAGATCAATATTTGTTGAAAAATAATCTTCCTGATTAATAAAGCTAACATTGTTTTCCTTGGATGCCATCTTATTCTAGGAATTAATATCTCCTCTAAAGCCTGAGGATGGTGCCAACACTGTGTAGAGGAGAGAATTAGAAAATTTAGGTAAAGAGATTCGCAGATGAATTAAGTCCATGCCTGAAGTCTGACTTTTTGCTGTACTTTCTCTTATGTAAGCCAAAAACATTTTTTATGGCTTTAGCTAGTTTGAGTTTAGTCTCCATTACTTGCAACATAAAGCATCCTGAAAATGTCTTAATTTTTTTAAATTATGCTTTACATTCTGGGATACATGTGCAGAACATGCAGGTTACATAGGTATACACATGCCAGGGTGGTTCCCTGTACCCATCAACCCATCATCTACATTAGGTATTTCTCCTAATACTATCCCTCCCCCAGCCCCCCACACCCCAACAGGCCCTGATATGTGATGTTCCCCTCCCTGTGTCCATGCGTTCTCATTGTTCAACTCCCACTTATGAGTGAGAACATGCAGTGTTTGGTTTTCTGTCCTTGTGTTAGTTTGCTGAGAATGATGGTTTCCAGCTTCATCCATGTCCCTGCAAAGGACATGAACTCATCCTTTTTTATGGCTGCATAGTATTCCATGGTATATATGTGAAGCATTTTCTTTATCCAGTCTATCATGGATGGGCATTTGGGTTGGTTCCAAGTCTTTGCTACTGTGAACAGTGCCACAATAAACATACGAGTGCATGTGTCTTTATAGTAGAATGATTTCTAATTCTTGGGGTATATACCCAGTAATGGAATTGCTGGGTCAAATAGTATTTCTTGTTCTAGATCCTTGAGGAATCACCACACTGTCTTCCGCAATGGTTGAACTAATTTACACTCCCACCAACAGTGTAAAAGCATTCCTATTTCTCCATATCCTCTCCAGCATCTGTTGTTTCCTGACTGTTTAATGATCGCCATTTTAACTGGCGTGAGATGGTATTTCATTGTGGTTTTGATTTGCATTTCTCTAGTGACCAGTGATGATCAGCATTTTTTCATAAGTTTGTTACTCTCTACATTATTGAAGATAATTATGCTAAAGGGAAAAAACATTTTCTACTTCTAGGAAAAAAATCTGATAATTATGTAGCCATATCATTATTTATCAATGTGGACAACTCAATGAATATATTTCTGCAAGCCAACCAATCAGTGACAGCACTTTGCTTTAAAAGTTAGGCAGTCAGAAGTAGACTAACACTTATGAACATGCTTCTGAATGTTAACTAATGAAGAAGTCTCATTTGATCAGGCATACATCTGTAGTTAAAAACAACTCACTCTCACCTCTAAAAGTCTGGCAGACTCTGAATTCCTCCCTTCCTAAAAATCTTACACATAAAATTTATGTTTAAGATCAAAGTCCTGCTCTGCTCTAAAAGCATATGTTTGACCAGCATAGGCTTTTTCACTTAAATAAGCAATATGCTATTTTTCTTCTTTTTGTTTTGTGTTTGGGGTATTGATTGGTGGTCTCATCCTTTGTTAGTTACCTGGAGATTAGAACATACTGAGAGTATATCATTTTTGGACATATTACTGTTTTATATGCCGTGTAAGA
Source organism: Symphalangus syndactylus (assembly GCF_028878055.3). Lineage (NCBI taxonomy): Eukaryota > Metazoa > Chordata > Mammalia > Primates > Hylobatidae > Symphalangus > Symphalangus syndactylus. Next base: position 44,115,177 of record NC_072423.2, read on the forward strand.
ATGTCTGGTCAATGTTTGGATATTGTCTTCTGACACCTCCTTCTTCATAAAAAGGGTTCTGACAATCAAACATTTACTTTTTCCAAAGGTGCAATGTAGACAAAGTGATACTTGCAGATATTGCTCACTTAGTTCTCAGAATATTTATTAGGTTAAACAAATAATCTTGTAACATAAGATTAAGTCTTTTCATTTAAAAATGAGACTATAATTTACTAATGCTTGAGTGTGTTTTGAAATGCTTTCACTGATATTTAAGCAGATTTACTACTGCAGACATACTCTATTGAAAAAAATTATCTGAGGTATACATTAGTAAAAAAATGTTATATAAAGAATCACCTATCTCATTTGATTCACAGGCTGGATTATTTTGTTTTGAATTATTTAATATCTGGTTAACTTGTAAAGATACTCTATGTCTGCTATTGTATCTTTATTTTATTTTTATTTATTATTTTTTTTTTTTGAGACAGAGTCTTGCTCTGTCACCCAGGCTGGAGTGCAGTGGCGCGATCTCGGCTCACTGCAAGCTCCGCCTCCCGGGTTCACGCCATTCTCCTGCCTCAGCCTCTCCGAGTAGCTGGGACTACAGGCGCCCGCCACCACGCCCGGCTAATTTTTTGTATTTTTGGTAGAGACGGGGTTTCACCGTGGTCTCGATCTCCTGACCTCGTAATCCGCCCGCCTCGGCCTCCCAAAGTGCTGGGATTACAAGCGTGAGCCGCCGCGCCCGGCCAAGCAAGAATTTTATGTCTTCTCTATAACCAAGATATTACTACAATCAGTATAAATCTGTATATTGATGAGCAGCCCTCAGTTGCCTATACAAACAATTGATCTTTATGTATATCACTCAATAAATCTCTTGTTCATGTAGCAAAGCAGGCAGACATAATACTGCAATCTACAAAATGTGATTTAGGAGTTGTCCTGACCAAAAACACCTTCCTCAAACACACCTGAATAATGCTGGATAGAGTTTAAAATACATTATGTCAGCTGGTCACAGTGGCTCACGGCTGTAATCCCAGCACTTTGGGAGGATGAGGCGGGTGGATGATTTGAGCCCAGGAGTTCAAGAGCATCCTGGGCAATATTGCAAAACCCCGCCTCTACAAAAAGTACAAAAATTAGCCAGGTGTGGTGGCGCATGCCTGTAGTCTCATCTACTCAGGAGGCTGAAGTGGGAGGATCAACTGAGCCCAGGAAGTTAAGGCTGCAGTGAGCTGTGATCATGACATTGCACTCCAGCCTAGACAACACAGTGAGACCCTCTCTTAAAATAAATATAAATAAATAAATAAATAAACACAAAGACAACACATCAAGCTACAAGAATTTACAATTAAGTTAGTGAATAAGATTAATTTCACCTGTTTTAGGAAGACCAATGGGCTTCACTAAAACAAGAGTTATCTAATGGGAGAGGAGGGGGGTCTTCTTATATTGCTGTAAGAGGAGAATAATAATAGTGTCTTAAAGTCAATTCTACATAGCAGGTAATCCTCAAAGCGGGTCAGCATAGCAAGTATGCAGTCAGCCCTTGTCCACCATTAGTTACCTGTGAGAGTCAGGCAAATGGAAAATTGACTTGCCTGAGGTTAGTAGCAGCTCGCCTGCCCAGTGTGAAAATTAGTATGTTAGAATTCCAATAAAATAAAGATTCTCCAGCTTTCTCTCACTTTAAAATATACTTCAGTAAGGATTACTGGCAAATGAAGCACTTTATTATCTATGGAGAAAGACAGGCCATTTGATTCAAGTTAACTTTCACCAAGAAGCTTTAGTACTCAGCTCTGCATGACCAACTTCGAATAGGGAAAATGATGTAAAAATTATTTGGATTATTCAAGTAAATGTTGACATAAGACATAATAGATAGGGTTAAGAGACACAGGGATATAACAAAAAAATACATCTGTAGTTTATGTGATAGTGTTTAAAGAGATAGATATGTTAGGTTTCAGAAATTTACACTGTCCCAGTTTGAACTACAAAATTGTACCAGATCCTATTCATTTGCACATTAATAAAAATGACCATTTTTCAATAATGTTAAAGTATATAAGCGGAATTCAAAATGATTTTAAGTACTTTTTCCATGGAATTATTGACATTCATGCAACCCATCATCTAAGTGAATTTCTTTACAAAGTAGCTATTTGAATTGGCTCTTGAAACTCAAATTTGAATTCCTTTTAGTTGAAAATTTAGAAAACGCAAAAAAAATAAAAATAAAAAACCCTACATTTCCTTGATTTAATTTCAACTAGGATTTGGATGTGATTCAGGTTCCCCTAATTTGATGCACTTGGATATCAGCTGAAAAGGCAGATGTGTGGAGGAGGCTAATTCCTCTGCTGTAGCATTTGGTGAGGGGCATCTTTGCAACAGCCAGTCTCTGTGTCCCAGTGCCTCACCAACAACTTGGTGGTAAAGAGGGCCAGCTGTGGTGGTAGAAATAGTGTCAGTGGTTGCAGCAGTATCTCTTTGACTTCTGGAATCCTCACTCAGGTAGTGAGGCCTGGAAATCAACTATCCAAAGATGGTAATAATTTTTGGAGCGCTCAACTACATCTAGTAAACCTCTTTCTGTTTGAAATGCCTAAAATGGTGTCTTATTTCCTAACTGAAGCTGGATTGAGACATCTTAGCTCACAAGTTACTTCTGCTTTTTCAATTATTTGTGGTTTTAAAGATCAAAAAATTAAAAAACCTAACAAAAGCTAGATTATACATCTACTAAAAAAAAATGTTTAAAATCAGAGCTTCCTCCTATCCTAGACTCCTATCATATTGTCTTTCATATTGCATTAGAAATATCCATGGACATGCTTATCATATCACTGTATTGTGACTCCTGAAGGAGAACAATTTTCAAATTTGTTTTTAACTTTCTAAAACTTTCTTCACATTAAATTGCTAATTCTTTTTCTACTTTCCCTCTGGGTGTATACAAATGTAGAGGTTTCATAGATACTCCTTGCATGCTCTAGGAGCTCATGCAAACAAGGCTAAGGACATCTTAATTCAGAGCAGAATTCCCAACCAGAGGCACATTTGCCTCTCAGGGCATATTTGACAATACCTGGAAACATTTTTGATCCCTACAATTGGGGTTGAGGATACTCCTGACAACTAGTAGGTGAGGGTTGGAAACCCCGCTAAACATTCTACCTTGCACAGAACAATCACCCATAGCAATGAACTATCTGTCCCAAAATATAAATAGTGCCAAGGTTGGGGAACCCTGAATGAAAGTAGAATACATAAATAATTTGCATTAAATAAATAAGGGCACATTGGTAAAACACAGAAAAGAAAAAAGCTGACTGGGCAATTCTATCTAAGCCTTATGTTGAAAAGAACTAGAAAAAAACTTCATAAATAAATATGAATACATTTTCTTATTTATTTGTTGAGATTAAAATAAATTTATCCATTCTGAAGCATTTTGAAGCATTTAACCATTTTGAATCATGAACCGTTTTGAACCATTTTGAAACAATTTAGTAGGACATTCACAATGTTATATAGCCATGACCTCTATTTTAATTTCCAAACATTTTCATTATCCCAAAAGAAAAAAAAAAAACTGTACCCATTAAATAGTAACTCTCCATTTCCCTCTGCCCCCAGTCCTTGGCAAACACCACTCTAATTCCTGTATCTATGGATTCGCCTTCTCTGTTTTCTATAATGGAATCACACAATATGTGACCCTTTGTATCTTTCACTTAGCAAAATATTTTGGAGATTTATTCATGTAATAGTACATATGAGTATTAACTTTTTTATAACTGAATACTATGCTGTTTTATATGTACACAAAACTTTGTTTATTCATTCACTTATTTATGTATATTTGAGTCGTTTTCATGTTTTGGCTATTGTGAACAATGATACTCCAAATGTGAGTGTACAAGTCTTTGCTCAAGCATCAGCTTTTAATTATTTGGGGTTTATATCTAGAAGTGAAACTACTAGATCATGTGATAATTCTATGTTTAACTCTTTGAGGACCTGCCAAACTGTTTTCTACAGTGGCTAAAACATTTTACATTTCTACCAGCAACATATGAGTGTTCTAATTTCTCCACCTTGCCAACAATTGTTATTTCCTATTTTTTTTTTAGTGCCATTCTATTGGGTGTGAAATTGTATCTCATTGTAGTTTGTTTTGCATTTTACTAATGACTACTGTTGTTAAGCATTTTTTAATGGGTTTGTTGGCCACTTGTATATGTTCTTCACAGAATGCCTATTCAAATTCTTTGCCTATTTTTGAATTGGGTTATTTGTCTTTTTTCTTGTTAGTTGTTAACAGTTCTGTAATTTTCTACATATTAGACCCTATGTCATTGGTTGGTATTTTCTCCCATCCTGTAGATTATATTTTCACTTTCTTGTTATCTTTTTTAATATACAGAAGTTTTTAATTCTGATCTGTCCAATTTTTCTGTTTTCGTTGTCACTGTTGCTAATGGTAACAATGATACTTCGGGTATCATATTTAAGAATCCAATGCCAAATTTAAGGTCATAAAGGTTGACTTCTATGTTTTCTTTCAGTAGCTTTATAGTTTTAGCTTCTATATTTGGGTTGTTGATCCATTTTCTAGTTAATTTCATGTACTGTGTGAGATATGCATTCAATTTTATTCTTTTATGTGTGGATACAAGTTGTCCCAGCACAATTTGTTAAAGAAATATTCTTTATGCAATGAATGGTCTTAAAACCCTTGCCAAAAGTCAACTGACCACAGATGTATGGATTTCTGAACATTCCATTTTATTCTATTGATAGATATTTCTATTTTTATGCCAGTATCACATTGTTTTTATTACTATAGTAGTAAATTGTGAAATTTGGAAGACTGAGTGATCAAACTTTGTTTTCTCCTTTTCAATATTGTGTTGGCTCATTGTGGCCATTTGCAGTTCCACATAAATTTGAGGATCAGCTTTTGAATTTCTAAGAAAAAATACTGTTGACATTAAATAAATCTGTAAATTGTTTTGGTTAATAGTGTCCTAACAATATTATATCTTAATGTCAAATCTTCCAATTAATGAGTATTGCACGTATTTTCATTTATTTAGTCCTTCTTTAAAACATTTTAACATAAAAATGTTTCTTTAAAACATTTCTTGATACATTTCTTTCAGCAATGTTTTATAATGTTCATTGTATAAGCCTTTTCTCTCCTTGCTCAAATTTATGTCTAGCTATTATATTATTTCTGGTGATATTGTAAATGGCATTATCTGAAACAAACAATGAACAAAAATCAAGTTAGATTTTTATTAGAACACAAGACCACATCTATGAGACCCAATAAAAACAACATAAATTAGAATTAGACATACAAGACTCTAGTTAATTGGCATTTTTAAGTACAGATTTTAGAATAATATTTATTCTATGCTTAAGGAGATAAAAGACAAGACTACTAATTTCAGCTCATGAATAAAAATATTTTTAAAGGTTAAAACATATTTGAAAGAAACAAGAAAAAGGTCGCTATTAGAACAGAACCTTTGTTCATGTGTTTGGCTTACTCTCCATTATTATAAGAATAGATAATATTTTGGGGCACTTATTGTTAGATATTATTGTAAATGAGTTACATGTTACAACACATTTAATATTTCTAGAAACCTGATGAGATTGTATTTTTTAGATGAGAAAACAGAGGCAAAAATTACAAAGAACTTGCCTATTTTCACAAAGCTGGTAGGTGTTAAAGTCAGTGCTTAAACCCCAGCATCAGAATTCTGGAGTTCTAGAAGCAAAAGTATTCTTTTAACATTAACACACCAGTTCCTTACAGAATACATATGTTCCTTTGTCAAATTTGGAAGTCTGAGAATTTTTTTTTTTTCTAAGAAGCAATTTCACTTAACAAACATGCGCTACAGTAACTTTATATCAGACTCCTGTAAGTTTCATTCCACACCCAGAAAAAGAAAAACAAAATATGCAGTGCAAACTCAAGCAGGACAAATAATTTAAGCAGAAGGGATTCAAAGTAATAGAAAAGTTACGTATAACCTTGGCGATCATGGATGGAAATGATTTAGACATTTAGAGAAAGAGAAGAAGGATCTCACAGACAGAAGGAATAGCTCTTGATATATTCAAGGATCATGCCTAGTTTCTTGTGCCTGGAGCATAGAATGCATGAAATACTGGGAGAGAAGTTTGGAAAGGAATGGAGGGTAAAGAGTCACAGAAAAAGATAGAAAAGAAAAAAGATTCTGTGACAGCAAACTGAAATTGTGAGCAGTTTGGACTAATCATAATATTTCTTTTATACTAATATTTCAGTAAAATAAAATTGTCAAGGGCTTTGAACCAGGCAAGATCATGATCAGGCAATGATTTAGAAGATGGCAACAATCTACAGCACAGATTGAGCAAGCAGACCAGTCTGGAAGCAATTTCTATGGTTGGGGAAAAAAGAAAATTAGAGACTCTTCTAAGGCAATGGCTAAGAAAATAGAACAGATTTTAAATATGGTGTAGATATAGCTCAAGCAAAACAAATTGGAAACAATCTATTAAATCAGGATTTTAAAATGCAAAAGAATGAGGCCTTTGTTATGTGGCTGGAATTATGTAGGCAATTGCTTGAAACATCTTTTCTTTATAGAGTTGCCATAAATTTAAGTGTATTTACATCAAGAAAATGTTTTCACTGTCCTGACTTCTTTGTTCATATTGTTTTAACTCTAGGCTTATTGTTGACTCATTACAAGTTGACTTGTAATGGAGAAAAAAAATAACTTGAGCTTCTTTTTTATTGATCATTTTACCTGTCGAATAATCAAATCTGTGAGTCCAGAAAAGTCGTTAATTTCTTTGGAGCTCAGTTTCTCTTAACATTAACAGAGATTGGACTAACCTAATCTCAAGAATCAGTTCCCTTTACAAAGTTATCTGTACAAATTGCCAAATACATAGCATGCTTATTTACATCCTACATAGAAGTAATTTCTTCCAATGTTCATTGTAAATAAGGTGCAAGACCTTCTTGCAGTATCTGTATGCTAGCATGATTTTTTAAGAATATCAACAATCCTGTGACTTTGCTCTCTGCTTGCTCAAAAAAGTCGTTCACCTTTCTTGCTCTTTGTACTGTACTCTTTCACCTCTAGTGAATCAGAAAGAAGGAGAGAGCCACTCTGTGTTTTGCTGAGGTTGTTGATTCAAAAGCTGAGTGAAAGGACTGTCAGATTAGAGGACTAGCCAATACTGCATTGTGACTGGGATGCAGGAAAGGAACAATGGCACATTTATCTTCAGGGCTGCAAACACGTTGCCTCTCAGCTCCCAGAGGTTGTTTAAGAGAGACCATCTCTATTAGACTGTTTTCTCACTGCTATAAAGAATACCTGAGACTGGGTGATTTATAAGCAAAAGAGGTTTGACTCACAGTTCTGCATGACTGGGAAGGCCTCAGGAAACTTACAATCATGGCAGAAGGGGAAGGGGAAGCAAGGCAGGTCTTACATGGCAGAAGTAGAGAGATAGTGCAGGGGAAATTGCTCCTTTTAAGCCATCAGATCTCATGAGAACTCCTTCACTATCATGAGAACAGTATGGGGAAAACTGACCCCATGATCCAATCACCTCCCACCGGGTCCCTCCCTCAGCACGTGAGGATTAGAATTCAAGAGGAGATTTAGTGGTGGCACAGAGCCAAACTGTATCACCATCTGTAGGAGAAGTAGCAGTTAACAGTATCCACTGACTGTGCCTGGAGGCCTTGGCTGGCACCACACAAACCAAACAGAAGATGGCTACTGGCAATGGTTTAATTATGTGACCTAGTTGCCCTCCAGACCTCCCAAGTCCTTGAGATGATACTGACTATAAACACTAATACACCTTGTGTGGACATACAAAGCTGTCCTTTAGACTTCTGCTAGTTCTGTCAAGGCTCAGAGTCTCAGGATGTCTTTTGCCTTCGAGTGTATCCTTCAAAGCCTGATTTCTCTGTTCCCCACAGCACTGACCCACCTGTGAATCACCAAGCCAGGTCTTGCTCACAAACACATACACTATCAAAACCAAAAACAATTAAAAAAAACATAATGAAAGCATCTAAAACTGTGATGACTGTTATTGAATAAATGGAGATAGAAAATACTAGGTATGGAATATTCAGCATTTCAGCAACAGTCTCCTTGAACTTGCTGAGAAAATGCTCCTGTGCTTAAATGTTCTGCCAGTTCTCCTGTCAGAGGTTCCTGGCTGATTATGTGTCTCTAGAAAGGCCAAAGCCTCTTGCCATTTTGCAAGATACACTTGCCCCCTTCTCCCTGCTCTGTCTCCTGATCTCTTCTTCTCCACTTCAGCCATGGAGGGAGCTTCCAATTTTCTCTCATTTGTCTCAAGTAGCTTAGTTTTATTTGGTCATTTTAATTGCTTGAGTTTTTGTTAAAATTCATTCTCTTAAAGCACTGGTTCAAAAGTCTAACTACATGGATTTTTAATGAATAATACAGTTTCCCAGGCTTCATTCCCACTCCCCTTCACCATGTACTCCACAGAAATTCTAGTTCAGTTTATGGGAGTAGTATTCAGGAATCTGAATTTTCAATAGTCATATAGAACTGATGTATGGGACCCATGGGCCACACACTGAAAAACTGTGCTTTAGAGTCTCATTTTTCTCCCTGAGAAGAATATAAGGAATTTCATTAAGAATCACTGCTTTTTAGAAGAAAACAAAGGGAAAAAAGTTTCTTGAGATTGCTCTGGACAACAATTTTTTTGATATGGCCCCCAAAGTACAGGCAACAAAAGCAAAAATAGACAAATGAGATTGTATCAAATTTAAAAGCTTCTTTCTGTACAGCAAAGGAAACAACCAGCAGAGTTGTTTCCTGCAAAATGGGAAAAAACCTGCAAAATGGGAAAAAATATTGACTATTTATACATCTGATGATGAGGTAATATCCAAAAATATGAAAAAACTCAATAGCAAAAACATAATAACAATAATCCAGTTTAAAAATAAAGAACCTGTGTAGACATTTCTCAAAAGAAGACATACAAATGGCTAGCAGGCATAGTTTTTTCAAGTTGACATTTATTGATTTGCATATGTTGAACCAGCCTTGCATCCCAGGGATGAAGCCCACTTGATCATGGTGGATAAGCTTTTTGATGTGCTGCTGGATTCGGTTTGCTAATATTTTATTGAGGATTTTTGCATCAATGTTCATCAAGGATATTGGTCTAAAATTCTCTTTTTTGGCTGTGTCTCTGCCCAGCTTTGGTATCAGGATGATGCTGGCCTCATAAAATGAGTTAGGGAGGATTCCCTCTTTTTCTATTGATTGGAATAGTTTCAGAAGGAATGGTACCAGTTCCTCCTTGTACCTCTGGTAGAATTTGGCTGTGAATCCATCTGGTCCTGAACTCTTTTTGTTGGTAAGCTATTGATTATTGCCACAATTTCAGAGCCTGTTATTGGTCTATTCAGAGATTCAACTTCTTCCTGGTTTAGTCTTGGGAGGGTGTATGTGTTGAAGAATTTATCCATTTCTTCTAGATTTTCTAGTTTATTTGCATAGAGGTGTTTGTAGTATTCTCTGATGGTAGTTTGTATTTCTGTGGGATTGGTGGTGATATCCCCTTTATCATTTTTTATTGAGTTTATTTGATTCTTCTCTCTTTTCTTCTTTATTAGTCTTGCTAGCGGTCTATGAATTTTGTTGATCTTTTCAAAAAACCAGCTCCTGGATTCATTAATTTTTTGAAGGGTTTTCTGTGTCTCTATTTCCTTCAGTTCTGCTCTGATTTTAGTTATTTCTTCCTTCTGCTAGCTTTTGAATGAGTTTGCTCTTGCTTTTCTAGTTATTTTAATCGTGATGTTAGGGTGTCAATTTTGGATCTTTCCTGCTTTCTCTTGTGGGCATTTAGTGCTATAAATTTCCCTCTACACACTGCTTTGAATGTGTCCCAGAGATTCTGGTATGTTGTGTCTTTGTTCTCATTGGTTTCAAAGAACATCTTTATTTCTGCCTTCATTTCGTTATGTACCCAGTAGTCATTCAGGAGAAGGTTGTTCAGTTTCCATGTAGTTGAGCATTTTTGAGTGAGTTTCTTAATCCTGAGTTCTAGTTTGATTGCACTGTGGTCTGAGAGACAGTTTGTTATAATTTCTGTTCTTTTACATTTGCTGAGGAGAGCTTTACTTCCAACTATGTGGTCAATTTTGGAATAGGTGTGGTGTGGTGCTGAAAAAAATGTATATTCTGTTGATTTGGGGTGGAGAGTTCTGTAGATGGCTATTAGATCCGCTTGGTGCAGAGCTGAGTTCAATTCCTGGATATCCTTGTGAACTTTCTGTCTCATTGATCTGTCTAATGTTGACAGTGGGGTGTTAAAGTCTCCCACTATTATTGTGTGGGAGTCTAAGTCTCTTTGTAGGTCACTCAGGATGCATACGCAAAGAAATAAATGTAATCCAGCATATAAACAGAACCAAAGACAAAAACCACATGATTATCTCAATAGATGTAGAAAAGGCATTTGACAAAATTCAACAACCCTTCATGCTAAAAATTCTCAATAAATTAGGTATTGATAGGACATATCTCAAAATAATAAGAGCTATCTATGACAAACCCACAGCCAATATCATACTGAATGGGCAAAAACTGGAAGCATTCCCTTTGAAAACTGGCACAAGACAGGGATGCCCTCTCTCACCACTCCTATTCAACATAGTGTTGGAAGTTCTGGCCAGGGTAATTAGGCAGGAGAAGGAAATAAAGGGTATTCAATTAGGAAAAGAGGAAGTCAAATTGTCCCTGTTTGCAGATGACATGATTGTATATCTAGAAACCCCATTGTCTCAGCCCAAAATCTCCTTAAGCTGATTAGCAACTTCAGCAAAGTCTCAGGATACAAAATCAATGTACAAAAATCACAAGCATTCTTGTACACCAATCACAGACAAACAGAGAGCCAAATCATGAGTGAACTCCCATTCACAATTGCTTCAAAGAGAATAAAATACCTAGGAATCCAAACTACAAGGGACGTGAAGGACCTCCTCAAGGAGAACTACAAACCACTGCTCAATGAAATAAAAGAGGATACAAACAAATGGAAGAATATTCCATGCTCATGGGGTAGAAGAATCAATATCGTGAAAATGGCCATACTGCCCAAGGTAATTTATAGATTCAATGCCATCCCCATCAAGCTACCAATGGCTTTCTTCACAGAATTGGAAAAAACTACTTTAAAGTTCATATGGAACCAAAAAAGAGCCCGCATCGCCAAGTCAATCCTAAGCCAAAAGAACAAAGCTGGAGGCATCAAGCTACCTGACTTCAAACTATACTACAGTAACCAAAACAGCATGGTACTGGTACCAAAACAGAGATATAGATCAATGGAACAGAACAGATCCCTCATAAATAATGCCACATATCTGCAACTATCTGATCTTTGACAAACCTGACAAAAACAAGCAATGGGGAAAGGATTCCCTATTTAATAAATGGTGCTGGGAAAACTGGCTACATATGTAGAAAGCTGAAACTGGATCCCTTCCTTACACCTTATACAAAAATTAATTCAACAATGAGAACTCATGGACACAGGAAGGGGAACATCACACTCCGGGGACTGTTGTGGGGTGGGGGGAGGGGGGAGGGACAGCATTAGGAGATACACCTAATGCTAAATGACGAGTTAATGGGTACAGGAAATCAACATGGCACATGGATACATATGTAACAAACCTGCACATTGTGCACATGTACCCTAAAACCCTAAAGTATAATAAAAAATAAAAAATAAATAAATAAATAAATAAATAAAAAAGAAAAAAAAAATTTAAAAAATAATTATCCAGGTGTGGTGGCATGCACCTGTAGTCCCAGCTACTCAGAAGGCTTAAGTGGGAGGGTCATTTGAACCCAAGAGGTTGAGGCTACAATGAGCCATGATCTCACCACTGCATTCTGGCCTGGGCAACAGAGTGAGACTTTGTCTTAAAAAAAAAAATGTAAAGAAAGAAGAGGAGACACTAGAGATATCTCTGTCTTCACATGAGCACAAAGGAAAGGCCATATGAGGACACAGTGGGAAGGCAGCTTTCTACAAGCCAGAAAGAAAGGCCTCACCAGAAATAAACCCTGACCTTGATTCTGGACTTCTAGCCTATAGAACTGGAATAAAATAAATGTTGTTTAAGTCAAAAAAAAAAAAAAATTAATTCAAGACGGATTAAAGACTTAAATGTTAGACCTAAAATCATAAAAACTCTAGAAGAAAACCTAGGCATTACCATTCAGGACATAGGCATGGGCAAGGACTTCATGTCTAAAACACCAAAAGCAATGGCAACAAAAGCCAAAATTGACAAATGTCATCTAATTAAACTAAAGAGCTTCTGCACAGCAAAAGAAACTACCATCAGAGTGAACAGGCAACCTACAGAATGGGAGAAAATTTTCGCAACCTACTCATCTGACAAAGGGCTGATATCCAGAATCTACAATGAACTCAAACAAATCTACAAGAAAAAAAACAAACAACCCCATCAAAAAGTGGACGAAGGACACGAACAGGCACTTCTCAAAAGAAGACATTTATGCAGCCAAAAAACACATGAAAAAATGCTCATCATCACTGGCCATCAGAGAAATGCAAATCAAAACCACAATGAGATAGCATCTCACACCAGTTAGAATGGTGATCATTAAACAGTCAGGAAACAACAGGTGCTGGAGAGGATGTGGAGAAATAGGAACACTTTTACACTGTTGGTGGGACTGTAAACTAGTTCAACCATTGTGGAAGTCAGTGTGGCGATTCCTCAGGGATCTAGAACTAGAAATACCATTTGACCCAGCCATCCCATTACTGGGTATATACCCAAGGGACTATAAATCATGCTGCTATAAAGACACATGCACACATATGTTTATTGTGGCACTATTCACAATAGCAAGGACTTGGAACCAACCCAAATGTCCAACAACAATAGACTGGATTAAGAAAATGTGGCACATATACACCATGGAATACTGTGCAGCCATAAAAAATGATGAGTTCATGTCCTTTGTAGGGACATGGATGAAACTGGAAATCATCATTCCCAGTAAACTATCACAAGGACAAAAAACCAAACACCACATGTTCTCACTCATAGGTGGGAATTGAACAATGAGAATACATGGACACAGGAAGGGGAACATCACACACTGGGGACTGTTGTGGGGTGGAGGGAGGGGGGAGGGATAGCATTAGGAGATATACCTAATGCTAAATGACAAGTTAATGGGTGCAGCACACCAACATGGCACATGTATACATATGTAACGAACCTGCACATGGTGCACATGTACCCTAAAACTTAAAGTATAATAATAATAATAAAAAAAGTTGACATTACTAATCATCATGGAAATGTAAATCAAAACCACAATGTTACCTTCCAGTCATTAGAATGACTATCATCAAAAATACAGAAGGTAAGTGTTGACAAGGATGTATTAAAAACGGAAACCCTTGTATGCTGTTGGTGGAAATGTAAATTGATACAGCCATTTTGTAAAACAGTATGGAGGTTAAAAAAAATTTAAAATAGAGATACCATATAATCCAACAATTCCACTTCTGGATATATATCTAAAGGAAATACAATCAGTATCCCAAAAATATATCTGTATTCCTATGTTCATTGAAACATTATTTTAAATAGCCAAGATATGGAATCAATCTGTATTAAATAAATGGATAAAAAAGTAATATATACACACACACACATACACACACTCCTGTGTTACTTAACAATGTGCATAAATTCTGAGAAACGTGTCCTCAGGCAATTTCATTGTTGTGCAAACATTGTAGGATGTACTTACACAAACCTAGATGGCATAGCCTACCACATATCTAGGACATATGGCATGACCTATTGCTTCTAGGCTACAAATCTGTCCAACATGTTACCATACAGAATACTGTAGGCAATTGTAACACAATGGTAATTATTTGTATATCCAAACATATCGAAACCTGGAAAAGGTATGTTAAAAATACAGTATCTTAATCTCATAATCTTCTGGGACCACCATTGCATATGTGGTCCATTGCTGATAGAAATGTCTCATGGAGCACATAATTGTGTGTGTGTGTGTGTGTGTGTGTGTGTGTATGTGCGCGTGTACTCATCTTCCTGTAGACTAGGTTGGACTTATTCACTTGGTAGCAGAATTCCAAGAACAGGAATAGGGCACACACCATGAAAAAGTACATGTCAAGTCTCTAGGCATCATGCCTACTTCCAGCCCACTGTCTAAGCAAGTATTATGACCAAGCTCAAAGTCAGTGTAAAACGAGGGACCTGAACAAATTGAGGCCAATAACCCTCAATCTACTATAGAAGGGATATTAAAAATAAAAAAAATTTGGATGGTATTTTCTCACTGCATCAACTATAAAGTTACCATGTCTAGATTTTTTCAAAATGTTCTGGTTTTATAAATTCTTTTTAATGAGTTTATTAAATGCATTGCTAATATACATTAATCTTACATATTTATTTGTAGATACATTTAAAAATAGTATTTTTTCAGTTTAATTATTTATATTCAGTTTGAAGAACGTTACTACTGTCATTATTCACTCTTCAAAACTGTGTTTCTAACCTACCACCTGATAGACATTAACATGGCACTTCATTATGGAAGGCTGTGTCACTACAAGGGTATTTCTCAATCCACAACTGATAAGGATGGCTAATCCAATTAGCAACTAATGTCTTTAAGATACAAAAGCCATAATCCTTTTCAGCAGCACATGGGCTCTCAAGCTCAGGGTTATAATAACTGCTATTGAAAAAGTCTCTTTCTGACTTTTCCTCTTAAAAAGGACCCTTACTAAGTCAAAACTTTTTTTTTTTTTTTTGCTGTAACTCCTACTCATTTAACTATGTAAAGTCAAAATTCATTTTCCCTTAACCTTATTCTACCATGTTTCAGTGAATTCAGAAGACAAGCACAAGTGGACCACAGAAGGCTTTGTGTGCCTTTAACCTGGAAGAACAGACACCACAGCAAAAAGCTCCTTATCAGAAACTAGTCTATCCAGGACCCTTCTGAAAATTAGGAAATCATTTAGAGAAAGAGACATAAGGAGAGCCTTTGGTCATGCCACTTTCTTGTCCCTGGTTAAGATCAGATGATATTCTTGTCTAATCAAAATGCTGTTAGGTGGATTAACTTCTCTTGCCCAAACCCAAGAGAGGGATTTGGCCTTCATGGAAGCAAAACATGTGTGCCCTCCAGAACAGCAGTCATAAAATCCCCAAATAGGGAAGAAATGTCTCAAGAGAAAGTAAGAGACTGCCTTTCATTTTGAAGAATGATCCATTTGGTGCCCTCACCTTCCCTGGGGTGGTTTACTTTATTCCAAGAATGTGAGAAGTCTCTGACACGGGCACTGCTAATGTCTCTTTAGGATCAAGGTGGGTTTTGTCCTGACCATAGAAATCCTTTTTCAGGATTAAATATAGCTAAATCTATTTTTAAATATTAGTTTAATGTTACTATGTCTTAATGACCAACCTTGGCTTGTTCCTAAAATACATTATTAGATATGGAAATTTTACCTAGTGGAACAGAAATTCAGCATAACCAATCCTCATTCTAAAATTTAGTCACTTTTAAATACCTTTTTCTCTTGCAAAAAGAGAGCTTTCCATTTGAAGGCTGGGAATAAGTGTCTATGGATGAATTGATTTTTAGAACTAAAAAGAATGCTAATAAAATATATGCATTGTGTTGCAACAGATTTGTATTTTATCGGGCAATATATCAATAAACTTCTTCCTTTCTTAGTGTGTTGGATGAAATAAAAAGAATAAAGAGAAAAGAAAAGCAGTATATAAAAGTGTAATGATTGCAAAGACCTTCAAAGTGTCACTGAGACTAAAAGAACAAAGCTTATTCTACGGATGGAATATGCAGGAGTAAAGCTATTAGCCCTTAAAATTCTCTGGCCTGGTGATCATCTGTACTTGCACAGCTCTTTCTCATTGCCCTGATCAGTCTTTGCTATTTTTGTTTATCACTGAATCATATTTAGTTTCTTTCCTTTGCAGTTGATCATAGCAAAAGGGCTTCTGTTTCATCCCCCATAATACCCATTGCCCTGGAAGAGAACTTTAATATTCTACACTATTTACTTTTACTTTGTTATATATATAATCATTTGTTATATGGACTTAACTTTATAGACAGTTAGTTTTAGGATTCAGACACTTTTCTCAAAAATTATATCAAAGAACCATATTTTAAAAAATTTTACCCCAACGCTTCAAAGAAATATTTCTATTTTAAATTAATGACCTTAAAAATAGCATACCTCAAGAGGGAAAAACAAGTACTTAAACTGTACAATCTTCCATTGAGATTTTTTTCCCCAGAGGAGTGGTAGAATTCAGAATATACTCATCAAATGTCAACTTCAGAGAAATGACAAAAAAATAAAATTTCTCCCCAATAAAATGACACTAATTATACATTCTTAGGCAAAAAAGAGAAATAGAAATCCTCTGTCTCAAGGTGCACAGTCAGAATTACAGAGAGATGGTCACACCCTACACACACACACAAACACACACACACTTGATTCTAAATAATCAATATTGGTGATTGATGTCTGGAGGTGAAAGAAAATGGTGAGAAGGAGGTTTCTCACATCTAGATGAACATTAGAAAGCACACAGTGGCCCCATTTAGAAAGGAGATTAATACTTTTAATATGCTATTTTAATATTTTAATAGTCATATTTTAAGATGCTATTCCAAAAAAAAATTTAATCACCCTCATTCTCTCTTTCCTTAGTCATAATAATGAGAAAGGAGAAAATAATTCAGTCTGTGAGTGAGATGGTATTTCACACGTTAGTGTTTCACACAGATGGAATGCCCAACAGCAGGAAACTGTCTATCACCGAGCTGGACTCTGAGGCCCTCCCATCACCTGTGCCTTTGAGGCTGACTGCAGACACTTGAGGGATGCATAAATTATACCATAAGTTGGTAGGGAAGGGAAATGACCTCAAGGGTAGAAGCTTAGGGAGCCATCACTGAGATACAGAAATCCCATCATTACAGTATGCTCTCATTAGCCCTGGACAAACCCCAGCAGGTTTGGCCTTCTAGATTCTCTGAGCAATCAGAAGTCTAAAAAACTCCTTCCCCTCTTATATAAACCACTCAGACTGGTCCTGAGAAGGGAGGATGCAAGTGCATGACTGTCATTAATCGTTATATTTAGCTCTTGCAGAAATTGATGCAAAGGGACTAATACCACAGAAATTCAATGTTTGTAAGTAAAGTTTGGGGTTCCAGTGAGTTTTCTTCTGCAACTTACTTTAGGAATTTTGGAAAGACTCTGTAAGGAATATGAAAGCTTTTAGTATATAAACAATTAAAATTTTTAGAAAGACCTCGTTTCAGAGTCTGAAGACATGTTTCTTTTTATAACTATCCCTTAATGGGATAGTTATAGCTGCATGACTACGAGCAACTTGCTTCTATTTCTCATCAGTAAAATGGGGAAAATAATATCATATCTATATATTATCATACGATATAAAGAAAAAGCCCTCTGAAAAGTGCACATGTAAATTATATTTATCTGTTAAAGGTAAAGTACGGATCCAAACATTAAAGAGATTCAGAAGTGTAAGATCCCATCCCAAACCCTCAGGTCAAAGTAAACAGGTAAAGAATTAATTGGAAGAGGAGATAATAGAAATATAAGAAGTAAAAACTCAAGGATGGAATTGACCCTCTGAATCTAAGAGACACCTAAACAGGTCACTGATTCTTAGACTTGCCTTTAGGCTCAAATACTAATAATGCATTTTTATGGGTTGAACTGTGACCCCCCAAAAAACTTATATGTTGACATCCTATCCCTCAGTACCTAAGAATATGTATTTGGACATAGAGTTGTCAGAGTTCTTATAGGAGGAAATTAAGACACAGTCACACAAAAAGGCCACCTGAAAAAAAAAAAAAAAAAACAGAAGGTGGCCATCTTCAAGCCAAGGAGAAAGGTCCCTACAGTAACTAACTCAGCTAACACATTAGTCTTCAAAATTGTAAGAAAATCAATTTTTGTGGTTTAAGTCACCCAATATGTGGTACTTTGTATGTCAACCCTAACAAAGTAATATGGCATTCAAAATAGTTTCTATCCATTAATTTAACAAATATTTATTGAGCATTTATCATCCATAGGTATGGAGTTAATGTTAAAAAAAATTCAGCAAATACAGATCCTGTCAGGCCTCTGAGCCCAAGTCAAGCCATGGCATCCCCTGTGACTTGCACGTATATGCCCAGATGGCCTGAAGTAACTGAAGAATCACAAAAGAAGTGAAAATGCCCTGGCCCGCCTTAACTGATGACATTCCACCACAAAAGAAGTGAAAATGGCTGGTACTTGCCTTAAGTGATGACATTACCTTGTGAAAGTCCTTTTCCTGGCTCAAAAAGCTCCCCCACTGAGCACCTTGTGACCCCCACTCCTGCCCACCAGAGAACAAATCCCCTTTGAGTGTAATTTTCCTTTACCCAAATCCTATAAAACGGTCCCACCCTTATCTCCCTTCACTGACTCTCTTTTCGGACTCAGCCTGCCTGCACCCAGGTGATTAAAAGCTTTATTGCTCACACAAAGCCTGTTTGGTGGTCTCTTCACATGGATGCAAGTGAAATTTGGTGCCGTGACTAGGATCAGGTGACCTCTCTTGGGAGATCAATCCCGTGTCCTCCTGCTCTTTGCTCCATGAAAAAGATCCACCTACATGCTTGGGTCCTCAGACCCACCAGCCCAAGGAACAGCTCACCAATTTTAAATCGGGTAAGCGGCCTCTTCTTACTCTCTTCTCCAACCTCTGTCACTATCTCTCAACCACTTTCTCCTTTCAATCTTGGCACCATCCTTCAATCTCTCCCTTCTCTTAATTTCAATTCCTTTCATTTTCTGGTAAAGACAAAGGAGACACGTTTTATCCGTGGACCCAAAACTCCGGCGCCGGTCACAGACCTGGGAAGGCAGCCTTCCCTTGGTGTTTAATCATTGCAGGGATGCCTCTCTGATTATTCATCGATGTTTCAGAGGTGTCTGACCATGCAGGGATGCCTGCTTTGGTCCTTCACCCTTAGCAGCAAGTCCCACTTTTCTGGGGGAAGGGGCAAGGATTCTGACCCCTTCTCTCCCTGTCTCTACCCATTCTCTGCTTTTCTGGGGGGCAAGAACCCCCCAATCCCTTATTTCTGCACCCCGACCTCTTATCTCTGTGCCCCAATCTCTTATTTCTGCACTCTGACCACGTATCTCTGCATCCCAACCCCTTATTTCCACACCCCAACCTCTTTTCTCTGTGCCCCAACCCCTTATTTCCACTCCCCAAGCCCTTTCCCACCTTTCTGGAGGGTAAGAACCCCCAAACCCCTTCCCTCCATGTCTCTACTCTATGTGCTTGCCTCCTTCACTATGGGCAACATTCCACCCTCCTTCTCCCTTAGCCTGTTCTCAAGAAATTAAAACCTCTTCAACTCACACCTGACCTAAAACCTAAATGCCTTATTTTCTTCTACAATGCTGCTTGACCCCAATACAAACTAGACAGTGGTTGCAAATAGCCAGAAAATGGCACCTTGGATTTTTCCATCCTACAAGATCTAGATAATTCTTATCATAAAATGGGCAAACAGTCTGAGGTGCCTGACGTCCAGGCATTATTTTACACATTGTCCCTCTCTAGTCTCTGTTCCCAATTTGACTCATCCCAAATCCTCCTTCATTCCCTCCCACCTGTCCCCTCAGTCCCAACCCCAAGCGTTGCTGAGTCTTTGTAATATTCCTTTTCTACAGACCAATCTGACCTCTCCCCTCCTTCCCAGTCTGAGCCAAATCCCAATTCTTCCTCAGCCTCTGCTCCCCCACCCTATAATCCTTTTATCACCTCCCCTCCTCACACCTGGTCCAGCTTACAGTTTCATTCCTCAACTAGCATTCCCCCACCTGCCCAGCAATTTCCTCTTAAAAAGGTGGCTGGAGCTAAAGGCACAGTCAAGGTTAATGCTCCTTTTTCTTTATCTGAACTCTCCCAAAATCAGTTAGTGTTTAGGCTCTTTTTCATCAAATATGAAAAACCCAGCCCAGTTCATGGCTCGTTTGGCAGCAACCCTGAGACGCTTTACAGCCCTAGACCCTGAAAGGTCAGAAGGCCATCCTATTCTCAATATGCATTTTATCTTATTACCCAATCTGCTCCCGACATGAAATAAAGCTCCAAAAATTAAATTCCGGCCCTCAAACCCCACAACAGGACTTAATTAACCTCACCTTCAAGGTGTAAAATAATAGAGGCAGCCAAGTAGCAATGTATTTCTGAGTTGCAATTCCTTGCCTCCACTGTGAGACAAACCCCAGCCACATCTCCAGCACATAAGAACTCCAAACTCCAAACGCCTGAACCACAGCTGCCAGGGGTTCCTCCAGAATCTCCTCCCCCAGGAGCTTGCTACAAGTGCCAGAAATCTGGCCACTGGGCCAAGGAATGCCCACAGCCTGGGATTCCTCCTAAGCCATGTCCAATCTGTGCAGGACCCCAATGAAAATTGGACTGTTCAACTCACCTGGCAGCCACTCCCAGAGCCCCTGGAACTCTGGCCCAAGGCTCTCTGACTGACTCCTTCCCAGATTTTCTCGGCTTAGCAGCTGAAGACTGACGCTGCCTGATCACCTCAGAAGCCTACAGGACCATCACAGATGCTCTGGGTAACTCTCACAGTGGAGAGTAAGTCCGTCCCCTTCTTAATCAATACGGAGGCTACCCACTCCACATTACCTTCTTTTCAAGGGCCTGTTTCCCTTGCCTCCATAACTGTTGTGGGTATTGACGGCCAGGCTTCTAAACCTCTTAAAACTCCCCAACTCTGGTGCCAACTTAGACAAGACTCTTTTAAGCACTTCTTTTTAGTTATCCCCAACTGCCCAGTTCCCTTATCAGGCTGAGACACTTTAACTAAATTATCTGCTTCCCTGACTATTCCTGGGTTACAGTCACACCTCATTGCCACCTTTTCCCCCAGTTCAAAGCCTCCTTCACATCCTCCCCTTGTATCTCCCCACCTTAACCCACAAGATACTGCTACTCCCTCCTTGGCGACCAATCATGCACTCCTTACCATCTCATTAAAACCTAATCACCCTTACCCTGCTCGATGCCAATATCCCATCCCACAGCATGCCTTAAAAGGATTAAAGCCTGTTATCACTCACCTGTTATAACATGGCCTTTTAAAGGCTATAAACTCTCCTTACAATTCCCCCATTTTACCTGTCCTAAAACCAGACAAGACTTACAGGTTAGTTCAGGATCTGCGCCTTATCAACCAAATTGTTTTAAGCCTTTCTGTCCAAACAATTTGACCTTACTGTTTTAGCCTAGCCCTCATGTCTGCGTGCAGCAGCTGCCGCTGCTTTAATAATTCTAGAGGCCCTAAAAATCACAAACTATGTTCAACTCACTCTCTACATTTCTCATAACTTCCAAAATCTATTTTCTTTCTCATACCTGACACATATACTTTCTGCTCCCCTGCTCCTTCAGCTATACTCACTCTTTGTTGAGTCTCCCACAGTTACCATTGTTCCTGGCACGGACTTTAATCTGGCCTCCCACATTGTTCTGGATACCACACCTGACCCTCATGACTTTATCTCTCTGATCCACCTGACACTCACCCCATTTCCCCGTATTTCCTTCTTTCCTGTTCCTCACCCTGATCACATTTAGTTTATTGATGACAGTTCCACCAGGCCTAATCGCCACTCACCAGCAAAGGCAGGCTATGCTATAGTATCTTCCACATCTATCATTGAGGCTGCCACTCTGCCCCCCTCCACTACCTCTCAGCAAGCCGAAGTAGTTGCCTTAACTCAAGCCTTCACTCTTGCAAAAGGACTACGTGTCAAGATTTATAGTGACTCTAAATATGCTTTTCATATTCTGCACCACCATGCTGTTATATAGGCTGAAAGAAGTTTCCTCACTATGCAAGGGCCCTCCATCATTAATGCCTCTTTAATAAAAACTCTGCTCAGGGCCACTTTATTTCCAAAGGAAGCTGGAGTCATTCACTGCAAAGGCCATCAAGAGGCATCAGATCCCATTGCTCTAAACAATGCTTATGCTGATAAGGTGGCTAGAAAAGCAGCTAGCTTTCCAACTTCTATCCCTCACGCCAGTTTTTCCCCTTCACATTGGTCACTCCCACGCTGAAACTTCCACCTATCAATCTCTTCCCACACAAGGCAAATGGTTCTTAGACAAAGGAAAATATCTCCTTCAGGCCTCACAGGCCCTTTCTATTCTGTCATCATTCCATAACCTCTTCCATGTAGGTTACAAGCCGCTAGCCCATCTCTTAGAAACTCTCATTTCCTTTCCATCATGGAAATCTATCCTCAAGGAAACCACTTCTCAGTGTCTCATCTGCTATTCTACTACCCCTCAGGGATTGTTCAGGCCCCCTCCCTTTCCTATACATCAAGCTCAGGGATTTGCCCCTGCCCAGGACTGGCAAATTGACTTTACTCACATGCCCCAAGTCAGAAAACTAACATATCTCTTCGTCTGGATAGACACTTTCATTGGATGGGTAGAGGCCTTCCCCACAGAGTCTGAGAAGACCACCACGGTCCTTTCTTCCCTTCTGTCAGACATAATTCCTCGGTTTGGCCTTCCCACCTCTATATAATCTGATAACGGACCAGCCTTTACTAGTCAAATCAACCAAGCAGTTTCTCAGGCTCTTGGCATTCAGTGGAACCTTCATATCCCTTACCATCCTCAATCCTCAGGAAAGGTAGAACGGACTAATGGTCTTTTAAATACACACCTCACCAAGCTCAGCCTCCAACTTAAAAAGGATTGGACAGTACTTTTACCTCTTGCCCTTTTCAGAATTAGAGCCTGTCCTCGAGATGCTACAGGGTACAGTCCATTTGAACTTTTATATGGATGCTCTTTCTTGCTTGGCCCCAACCTCATCCCAGACACCAGCGCTCTAGGTGACTATCTTCCAGCCCTCCAACAGGCTAGACAGGAAATTCACCAGGCTGCTAATCTTCTCTTGCCTACTCCAGATGCCCAGCCATATGAAGACACCCTAGCGGGAAGATCAGTTCTCGTTAAGAATCTGACTCCTCAAACTCTACAACCTCAATGGACTGGACCCTACTTAGTTATCTGTAGTACCCCAACTGCTGTCCGCCTGCAGGATCCTCTCCACTGGGTTCACCATTCCAGAATAAAGCTTTGTCCATTGGACAGCCAGCCTAATCTCTCCTCTTCCTCCTGGAAGTCACAAGTACTCTCCCCTACTTCCCTTAAACTCACTCGTATTTCTGAAGAACAGTGATAACTCATATGAGCCTAATACATCCCTTCATTCTATTAGGTCTGTTCATTCTTACCCTACTTTTTGCAACAGGGCTTTACCAAGTCACCCCCATCACTTTGGCCGAGTCCCAAAAAACTACTCATCCCTACTATCTTCTGTCTAGTCATACTTCTATTCTCCATTCTCAACTACTTATAAATGTCCTACTCTTGTTTACACTGCCTCTTTACACTGTTTCTTCAAGCCATCACAGCTGATATCTCTTGGTGCTATCCCCAAACCGCCACTCTTAACTCCCTCTTAGAGTGGATAGATGATCTTTGCTAGCAGGGCACCCTCCAATACTTCCACCCTGATGAAGTTCTATTATTTACTTTTATACTCACTCTTATTCTCATTCCCATTCTTATGCCACCCTCTACCTCTCCCCAGCTATCTCCACCACACTGTCAACCTTACCCATTCTCTCCTAGCTGCTTCTAATCCCTCCTTAGTGAACAACTGCTGGCTTTGCATTTTCCTTTCTTCCAGTGCCTACACAGCTATCCCCGCCTTACAGACAGACTGGGCAACATCTCCTGTCTTCTTACACCTCTGAACTTCCTTTAACAGCCCTTACCTTTACCCTCCTGAAGAACTCATTTACTTTCTAGACAGGTCCAGCAAGACTTCCCCAGACATTTCATATCAGCAAGCTGCCACCCTCCTCCACACTTATTTAAAAAACCTTTCTCTTTATATTAACTCTACTCCCCCATCTTTGGACATTTCACAATACAAACTACTATTCCTGTGGCCGCTCCTTTATGTATCTCTCGGCAAAGACCCACTGGAATTCCCCTGGGTAACCTTTCACCTTCTCAATGTTCCTTTACTCTTCATCTCCAAAGCCCAACTACACACATCACTGAAACAATTGGAGCCTTCCAGGTCCATATAACAGACAAGCCCTCTAACAATACTGACAAACTTAAAAACATTAGCAGTAATTATTGCTTAGGAAGACACTTACCCTGTATTTCACTCCATCCTTGGCTACCTTCCCCTTGCTCATCAGACTCTCCTCCCAGGCCCTCTTCTTGTATACTTATACCTAGCCCCAAAAATAACAGTGAAAGGTTGCTCATAGATACTCAACGTTTTCTCATACACCATGAAAATCGAACCTCCCCCTCTACTCAGTTACCCCATCAGTCCCCATTACAACTTCTGACGGCTGCCGCCCTAGCTGGATCCTTAGGAGTCTGGGTACAAGACACCCCTTTCAGCACTCCTTCTCACCTTTTTACTTTGCATCTCCAGTTTTGCCTCGCACAAGGTCTCTTCTTCCTCTGTGGATCCTCTACCTACATATGTCTACCTGCTAATTGGGCAGGCACATGCACACTAGTTTTCCTTATCCCCAAAATTCAATTTGCAGATGGGACCGAAGAGCTCCCTGTTCCACTCATGACACGAACATGACAAAAAAGAGCTATTCTACTAATTCCCTTGCTGATTGATTTAGGGCTTTCTGCCTCCACTATTGCTCTTGGTGCTGGAATAGCAGGTATTTCAACCTCCGTCATGACCTTCCGTAGCCTGTCTAAGGACTTCTCTGCTAGCATCACAGACATATCACAAACTTTATCAGTCCTCCAGGCCCAAGTTTACTCTTTAGCTGCAGTTGTCCTCCAAAACCGCCAAGGCCTTGACATACTCACTGCTGAAAAAGGAGGACTCTGTATATTCTTAAATGAAGAGTGTTGTTTTTACCTAAATCAATCTGGCCTGGTCTATGACAACATAAAAAAAACTCAAGGATAGAGCCCAAAAACTTGCCAACCAAGCAAGTAATTACACTGAACCCCCTTGGGCACTCTCTAATTGGATGTCCTGGGTCCTCCCAATTGTTAGTCCTTTAATACCCATTTTTCTCCTTTTATTCAGACCTTGTCTCTTCCGTTTAGTTTCTCAATTCATCCAAAACCGTATCCAGGCCATCACCAATCATTCTATATGACAAATGCTCCTTCTAACAACCCCACAATATCACCCCTTACCACAAGATCTCCCTTCAGCTTAATCTTTCCCACTCTACATTCCCACGCCACCCCTAATCCCACTTGAAGCAGCCCTGAGAAATATCACCCATTCTCTCTCTCCATATCACCCCCCAAAAATTTTTGCTGCCCCAACACTTCAACACTATTTTGTTTTATTTTTCTTTTTTTTATGGTTTTTAAAAATAGCTTTATTGCAGTATAATCTAAATACAACAAACTGAAAATATCTAAAGTATACAATTTAGCAATTTTGACCAATATAAGTCCCCATGAAACCGTCATCACAATCATGATAACAGACATATCCATCATCCCTAAAAGTTTCCTAATGCTACTTTACAATCCTTCCCACTCTATCCAAGTCTGTTATTACTAGGCAACATGAATATTCTAATAGCAGAGATTAATTTACATTTGATGTAATTATATATTCCATGTATATCGAATTTTCTATTATGTTATATATTTATTGTAGTATATGTTTATATTTATTTATTATATATGGGATCACACAGTATGTTCAATTTTTTTGTCTGGCATTTTTCACTCAGTATAACTATTCTTTTTTTTTTTTTGAGGTTCACTTTTTTTTTATTATACTTTAGGTTTTAGGGTACATGTGCACAATGTGCAGGTTTGTTACATATGTATCCATGTGCCATGTTATTTTTCTTAATAATATAAGAAGGCAGGAATGTCAGGCCTCTGAGCTCAAGCCAAACCATCGCATCCCCTGTGACTTGCATGTATACACCCAGATGGCCTGGAGTAACTGAAGAATCACAAAAGAAGTGAAAATGCCCTGGTCCGCCTTAACTGATGACATTCCACCACAAAAGAAGTGTAAATGGCTGGTACTTGCCTTAAGTGATGACATTACCTTGTGAAAGTCCTTTTCCTGGCTCATCCTGGCCCAAAAAGCTCCCCCACTGAGCACCTTGTGACCTCCACTCCTGCCCACCAGAGAACAAATCCCCTTTGAGTGTAATTTTCCTTTATCTACCCAAATCCTATAAAACGGTCCCACCCTTATCTCCCTTCACTGACTCTCTTTTCGGACTCAGCCCGCCTGCACCCAGGTGATTAAAAGCTTTATTGCTCACACAAAGCCTGTTTGGTGGTCTCTTCACAGAGATGTGAGTGAAAGATCCAGTTTCTGCCCTTATTTTTAATATGCTTTTATATTTTAATAAAATGTTAAATATTTTATAATATTTTTAATAATTTTTATAAGTTTATAATCTAATGATGGAGACAAACATTATCCTATCACACACAGAAATGTAAAATTGCAATTGTGGTGTCTGGTGCTATGAGGGTGTAAAACAGAAAGATGTACCTAGGAACGTCAAGGAAAGCCTTCAGATGAAGAAACCCTTAGTCACAGACATGAGCTAGGAATTTTTTGGGCAGCAAGGGGAGAATGCTCAACAGGCTACTGGCTTCCTCCCTGACCTCCACTTGAGTCTTTTCCCGAAAGTTCCCAGAACGATCCACTGAAAGCATGTGGCAGAGACATTTTGTAAGTTCAGTAAACTGCTACATTTTCCTTCTGATCACACAGGAAAACTATTCTGCAGCTTTCACTGAATTTCACTGGGACCATCAGATTAGTTTTTTTCATGGAATGTGAGAAGAGATGTACACAGGAGTTGCCCAAAGTGTGAGGATAACAGAAAAATGAACTCAAACTACTTGTTACTGGTCTGTGGTAATATAAAAACATATTTGCACCAGCATTTCTCTCCTCCATGTCATTAAGAGCACTGGTTTGACTATTTAAAAAAAATTATTTACAAACAGTTTTGGTTTTTTAGAAAAATTAAGATTTTACAGAGAGTTCTCATGTACCCCATACTCATTTTCCCTATGTTTAACGTCTTATGCTCATATGGTACTTTTGATACAATTAATTAATCAATATTGATACATTATTATTACTGAAATTCTATAATTTTATAAACTAAGAAAATTTCAGATTTCCTTAGTTTTTGTTTTAATGTCCTTTTTATTTGTTCCAGGATCCCATGAAGGATATCACTTTGTATTTATTAAATAGTCATGCTTCCTAAAGCTCCTCTTGCTGTGACGGTTTCTCAGACTTTCCTCAACATGACCTGGACAGTTTTGAGGAGTGCTGGTGAATATTTTGTAGAAAGTCTATTTTGATTTTCTAATGTTTTACTCATTATTAGACTGTGATTGTGTTTTTGGGAGAAAGATCACAGAGGTAAAGTACCATTTTATCACATCGTATGAAGAGTGCATGCTAGCGACATGATTTCCCTGTTGAAGCTTATGTCAATCACTTGGCTTTGATCATGTTTGTAAGGTTTCACCACCGTAAATGTATTCTTTTCCCCTTTTCTACATTGGAGTCTGGAAGAAATCACTATGTGCAGCCCACGTTAAACAGAGGAGGGTTGTGTGCTGCTTCCTTCAGGGTAGACTATATACATAAATCAATTAGAATACTTTGCATGGGAGATAAGTCTCTTCTTCCACATGTATTTACTCAAGCATTTATTTATATTACCATGGACTCACAGATGTCTATTTTATACTTTGAATTACAATCTAACAATATTTTTATTGTTTTATGTGTGTTTTCATTATTTTATTCTATTAATTATTTATGTATCACTTTATTTAATCACTGAAAAAGGGGTGTTGTCATCTTTAATTACAATAGTGGGTTTCTCTGTTCTCCTTTCAGTTCTATGAGTTTCGACCTCATGTATTTTGACATGTGTGTTAGGTGCATATCTATTTAGAATTCTTATGTCTTCTTGGAAAATTTATCCCTTTACCATCATGCAGTGCTTCTTTTTTCTCTAATAATTTTTTCCCAAACATCTTTTTGATTTTAAATTAATATAGCTATTCCAGATTCATTTTGATTAATGTCAGCATGATATATATTTATCTATTCCTTTATGTTTAACCTATCTATGTCTTTGTATTTAAAGTGGGCTTCTTGCAGACCACATACAGCTGAGTCTTATTTTCTTATCTCTGTCTTTTAATTAGTGTATTTAGACATTTCATGTTTAATGTCATCATCTATATAGTTTGATTAATATCTATTGTGTATGTAACTATTTTCTATTTGTTGTTTTTATTCTTTCTCTATCTTCTCATTTTAATTTAGTATTTCATATTACTCTATTTTACTTCCTCTCTTATCATATCAATTACAATTCTTTTTTGTTTATTTTAGTAGTTGCCCTAGAGCTTCTGATACACATTTTCAACTAATAATCTCTCCCTCAAATAACACTGTGCCACTTTATATAAAGTACATACCTTATAGAAGAGTATTCCAATTCTTCTGTCCTTCTCAGAGACAGTCTGTGTCTTGCACCCTTTTCAGCTCTAACCCACTGTTACTATACTGGAGCCTTTTTGGTGTAGTGGTAAGGATGGCAGTGGGGGAGAAAGAATGTTCTATAATCTTATGATTAAACAGTCATTTAGTGGTCTTCTATGCTGTATACAAGCTATGACTTTCCAACTGTTTCTCCTGTTGTATAGCTTTTGTATTTCCCCACTTCGGTGAGACAGGAAGGCTAGAGGGAGCTAGATTCTAATGAGTGCCTATCTCCAAGCTGACCTAAGACTCTGGTAAAATCTTCTTCCCTGCAGAGTAAGTCTTCATTATGGAGAACACTCCGGACTTATTTCACAGTAGTTAATCTCCTCACATCATCACCCTTTCCCTCAAGCCATGAGGAAATATTACTTCGATATTCATTCCGAAAACATGTTGAAGTTTCCAGGGGTAAAGCCACAAAATTGTGGGAGTTCCTATAAGACTATGACTCTCCCAAACCCCATATGTTCTCATTTCCACACTAGTTCACACTCAGATTCCAGAAATTTGTCAAAATTACCATTTTGGTGCTCTTACTAGTTTATGGCTTCAGTGGCTTCCATTTCAGGTATGAGGATCTTAGCTGTGACTCCTCAGATATACCTGCCTTTCCAGATTTTGGGGTGCCAGTTTGCTTTTCAACCTCAGTTCTCTGATTGGCCAAAAAAAAAAAAAAGTTGTTGATTTTTAAATTGCTCAAGTACATTTTTGGTGTAAAGAAGGGGATGACGAATTCCAAGCTCTTTATATTTCAGACTGACTTTTCTGAAACACAACTTTCTTGAGAAGGGAAGCAATATTTAGGTTTATATTCTGGTGCAATCTTCTTAGATTGCTACAGACAGTCATTGATATACACAGCTTCCAGCCTTGCCCCATAAAAGCTATTGAACAGGATGTAGAAATAAACTAATATAATGTAATAGATATATATAAAACAATGTAAATAAATATAAAGTATCCTTGTCTGTTTGCTGTATATATTATTTGCTAATTTTCCCAGAAATACATTGGTAATTAAAACACAAATCAGAAATGTTTAATTTGGGGGAAAATTGACTGGGCGAGAAGGAGAAGCAATGGTAAATAATGTAAAGGTCTGGAACAATGGACACTCATAAGGAGTGACAGTGGCCAGAAGAAACAAGAAGAAAGACAATTGCACATAACCTTCACTACTTCTAAAATATATCACATTCCCCCCTTAAGGGCTGACACTGTGAGGTTCCCGTGCTAACAGAACACTCTACATGAAGATAGCTTTCCATGAACTAAAGATTTCATTCATTCATTCATTCATTCATGCTTTCTTTCTTTCATTCGTAATGTTGTCCAGGAAAGTTTCTGGATAAACAACTAAACTATTAATTTTTACAGTTCAAAATTTCTTTGAAATAACTATGTTACTTTGTTTATAATTAAATATAAAACCATACAGCCAGCTTATCTTTGTAAATGAATGTCCTTGAATTGAATCCAAGGAGAGACTAAAGGCAGTAGCCAAAGCAAAGTTCCTGCTCCAGCTTTCTGGCATGGCAACTCTTCATGAACCACAGCCAGTTTTTCCAAACCTCCCTATCTATTCAGCACTATTTCTCCTCTTTTTACTTCATCTTCTCCTGATGAACTGGTTTTTCATAATCCATGAGCTAGCTACTACCATCCCTACTACAGCTACTTATGTATTCATGTCACTAACCTGACCAGAATCCGTTCCCTCCTTCATTCGAATTATTTTATTATAAATAATTTACTCCAAGTCTCACCTCCTATCTAAGACCTCTAGGTATGTCCCAGCCCATAATAATAGCAAACGATAATTGGTCACATACTCTGCGCTGAAAATTACATGTTTTAATAGATTTAATTTTTGCAGTAGCACTAATAGTTACTATTATCTATATTTGACAGATAAGAAAACTGAGACAGAGGGAGGTTAAGAGTGAGGCCATGCAATGCCATCGCCATCAAGCTACCAATGACTTTCTTCACAGAATTGGAAAAAACTACTTTAAAGTTCATATGGAAACAAAAAAGAGCCCTCATTGCCAAGACAATCCTAAGCAAAAAGAACAAAGCTAGAGGCATCACACTACCTGACTTCATACTATACTACAAGGCTACAGTAACCAAAACAGCATGGTACTGGTACCAAAACAGATATATAGACCACTGGAACAGAACAGAGGCCTCAGAAATAACACCACACATCTACAACCATCTGATCTTTGACAAACCTGACAAAAACAAGAAATGGGGAAAAGATTCCCTATTTAATAAACGGTGCTGGGAAAACTGGCTAGCCATATGTAGAAAACTGAAATTGGATCCCTTCCTTACACCTTATTCAAAAGTTAATTCAAGGTGGAATAAACACTTAAATGTTTGGCCTAAAATCGTAAAAAACCCTAGAAGAAAACCTAGGCAATACCATTCAGGACATAGGCATGGGCAAAGACTTCATGACTAAAACGCCAAAACTAATGGCAACAAAAGCCAAAATAGACAAATGGGATCTAATTAAACTAAAGAGCTTCTGCACAGCAAAAGAGACTACCATCAGAGTGAACAGGCAACCTACAGAATGGGAGAAAATGTTTGCAATCTACCCATCTGACAAAGGGCTAATGTCCAGAATCCACAAAGAACTTAAACAAATTTACAAGAAAAAAAAAAAACCATCAAAAAGCAGGCAAAGGATATGAACAGACACTTCTGAAAAGAAAACATTTATGCAGCCAACGACACATGAAAAAATGTTCATCATCACTGGCCATCAGAGAAATGCAAATAAAAAGCATAATGAGATACCATCTCACGCCAGTTAGAATGGCAATCATTAAAAAGTCAGGAAACAACAGATGCTGGAAAGGATATGGAAAAATAGGAACGCTTTTACATTGTTGGTGGGAGTGTAAATTAGTTCAACCATTGTGGAAGACAGTGTGGTGATTCCTCAAGGATCTAGAACCTAGAAATACCATTTGACCCAGCGATCCCATTATTGGGTATATACTCAAAGGATTATAGATCATGCTACTATAAAGACACATGTACATGTATGTTTATTGCAGCACTATTCACAATGGCAAAGACTTAGAACCAACCCAAATGTCCATCAATGATAGACTGGATTAATAAAATGTGGCACATATACACCATGGAATACTATGCAGCCATAAAAAATGATGAGTTCATGTCTTTGCAGGGACATTGATGAAGCTGGAAACCATCCTTCTCAGAAAACTATCACAAGGATAGAAAACCAAACACTGCATGTTCTCACTCATAGGTAGGAATTGAACAATAAGAATACTTGGACACAGGGCAGGGAACATCACACACCAGGGCCTGTTGGAGGGTAGGGGTCTGGGGGAGGGATAGCATTAGGAGAAATACCTAATGTAAATGATGAGTTGATGGGTGCAGCAAACCAACATGGCACATGTATACCTATGTAACAAACCTGCACGTTGTGTACATGTACCCTAGAACTTAAAGTATAATAATAATAATTAATGATAATAATAATAATAAAAGAGTGAGGCCATAGAGTTAGTGGATGGTGCAACCAGGGTTTAAAATCTGGATAGTCAAGTTGCAGGGTGCCTGCATTTAGCCCCTGTCTAATAGTGGCTGTCACCATACTGATTTTTGATTTCATCTTTACTGTCAGTAATATATTTAATTATTTAAGTGTTATTGGACTCATGTATGAGTGTCTCACCTCATAAAATATAGTCAGTGCCAACACTGAGACAGTGTTTTATAATTTCTGTATCTTGCAGAATATGTAATACAGAACAAAGCACAGAGTAACTACTAAATAAATACATTTTGAATGATTAATTATTCTTGTCCTAATCTATTGAACTTCTGATCATTTAAGCAAGTAATCAGAGAAAACATGATTTATATAAGTTGTAATATTATTTTCTGTATGAACCTAAAATAGATGTTTCTGCATATTTTCTAGGCATCAAAAAAGTATTACTTGAAAAACAGAGCAACAACGATCACAATAAAAACACATCAGCATCCATAACTATAGCTAAAAAAGAAAATATACAGAAGGTTCCAGTATTCCTCCTCTTGCCTCTGAAAGGCCATTGCTGAGTACAGTCAGAGATCCCTCCTATCCCTCAAATGCAATTTTATTCTTCCCTTCATATATGCCACATGTGACTCAATTGAGTGAGTCATGCTTAGGTGTTTCGTTAAGACATCAGACATCAGACTCACAGAAACTCAGGACAGTGTCCAGCCATGAGTTACAACTTCCGCTCTGTGTGCGAATTTGGCCACAGAGATTGGAAACATCAGGACCCTTAGACTTCAGTTTTCCCACTTAAAAATAGAGTTCATAAGCTACCCTACCTAGCTCATGGGCCAGCAATGAGGAATGTAAGAACATGTGTGTTTAAATACGTTGGAAATTGTTTAAAGCATTAAACAATGCCAAGAAATAGCTGAAGGAGTGAAGACACATTTATTCTTAAGTGTGAAGCCCTAAAATAACCACAGAGACCCACACTGCACAGTCTGTCTTCATGTTATCAGGTGGTCTCCAACACAGAGGTCCCTATCTGTAACTAGTAGAGAACTTGTTACCTCCTGATCAAAAAGAGAGGACCTCATTTAAGAGGTTTTTTATGTAAGTTTGTCTGTTTTTCTTGAAAATGAAAATTAACTGCAGACACATAAATGGAGAAATATTGCAAAAAAATACTTTCCCCAAACCCTGAGCTCTTCTTTCTTTGCCTCAAACCTTTATGAAATGTATAACAACTGTTTCTGTATATGTGAGTCGCAAAATCTATGAAGGAAGCCTGTAAAATCAGCACATTCTAGCTCCCTAACGAAAGTCCTCTAATCCCCAAATCCCAAAATCATTATTTTGCATAACAAATGAAGTCAATAGAGTTTTAATTAAGTATGTAAACTACTGACTTGGAAGATGCTGACTTTCCTGGAATCTAATTCATTAGCTAATAAAACTTATCTAAATATGCACATCTCCAGCATTTTCAGGAGGAGGAGGAGGTGTTTAATTTTCAATTTAATAGGAAATGTAAATGTTGAAGCATACCTGATGTTATCATTAGTTTTCAGAAATGTCTGTTTTGAGATAATGCTGATCAGGCTCAGATGAAGAAATTTTTTATGGTCTAGAAATAGTAAGAGTTTCAAGGATAATTTCTACCCCACCTCTGCATTTTCTAAACCATATTGTCTGAAACACAGTGATTGACATGGCCATGAAAATAAAGCCTGGCTTTCATGCTGTAGGACAAAAAGGAATTGAACACTCCAAAAGAGTTTTAAATTTCATCTTTTGTTTGATAATTGCTGAAAGCTGTCTTTGTATGTGAATATCAAGGCCAAGTGGACATTTATTAAGGTTATTCAGGCCAATAAAATCAATATTGTGAGAAATAATGAATCGGTCAATGGTGTTGTATCCTGTCTTTTGAACCTGAATTATTTGAATAACTGCTCCAATTCTCCACCTAGTAGCTATTAGAACTTAGTCTAGTAAGACAGCAAAAGGGGGATGAAGGAGACTATTGGAGGATGAGATGTTACCAGAAAATGAAAATAGACAATATCATATTGTTTAATATTATTTTTGTATCCTGGTATTTCTATATATATATATATTATGTAATATATGGTATATATAATTATATTTTATATATCATATATAACAATATATAATATTTTATATAATATATACATACATATATATAAAAATATATATGTATATATATATTTTTTTTTTTTTCTGAGATGGAGTTTCACTCTTGTTGCCCAGGCTGGAGTGCAATGGCATGATCTCAGCTCACCACAACCTCAGCCCCCCAGGTTCAAGTGATTCTCCTGTCTCAGCCTCCCAAGTAGCTGGGATTACAGGCATGCACCACCACACCCGGCTAATTTTGTGTTTTTAGAAGAGGTGGGGTTTCACCATATTGGCCAGGCTGGTCTCAAAAGCCTGACCTCGTGATCCGCCTGCCTCTGCCTCCCAAAGTTCTGGGATTACAGGCATGAGCCACTGCTCCCAGCCACACATATATATTTTTAATTATATATATATATATATATATATATATATGGTTAGGTTTCTGTGGAAAACTCTCTATAAAGAACTCTCTTGTCCTGACAGTTTCTTTTTTCAGAAAGTATTACCCATGATTGTAAGATTCCTGTGTGGCCAAAACACTGGATTCTCAAAATAGCAGGCAATGCCTTCCCTGTGCCAGCCACCGTAGAAAGTAAGCCATACAAGCCAAGTTTCTCTACATACAAATGTAAAAGCCACAATTTAAGAATTTCATTGAGTGCTCATATATATGCTTCAAATGACTTGTACATCTTAATTTTCAGATGTAAATATATTAGAATATGCTACTAGAGTTTATGCACAGTGGAGATCGGCATGGGTTGAAAGAAAGGAGTGCTTCCCTACAACATTCCTCATTAGTTTGTGGCTGAGCCCCACTAGCCAAGAAATTTAGGTCTCTTCATTACATGTGAGCATTTCAAAAGTTTTCCACAGAGAAGTTCTTTCTGTATACCTCTTCTTCTGGTTCCTTTCCTAGCCTTGCAGTGGTACAGTGAGTTTTGGTTGAAAAAAGTGAAGCAATTTTCTATCTGGAGCCCCTCGCTCACGTACCCTATTCTCCTCATTATGACAATAAAAGAGGTTGTATTGAAGGCCACATATTTTCTAGGCTGAAGATGCTGTGCAAACCATTCTCCTGGGGAAATGTCAGAAAATTTTTCACTGAAGATTATCACTAACTTTTACCCCTTCAGCAAAGGAAATGTTTACCCACTCACTACATACTTCCCATATTAAATTCAAGGAACCTTCACACTCAGAAGGAAAGGAAGCAGTAAAGAACGTTTCTTTTTCAGTGATGCACATTTATTCTTACTTTCCCATAAAACAGACCTTGGGAATAGGGTAGGGAGACATTTAGACTGTATTAATCTTAATAAGTTTTTCAATTTTCATTGAAAATAGCATACATATACAAAAAGTACATACATCACATTTAATTTTCAGGAGGTATTGATGGGATGTATCTCAAAATAATAAGAGCTATTTATGATGAACCCACAGCCAATATCATACTGAATGGGCAAAAACTGGAAGCATTCCCTTTGAAAACTGGCACAAGACAGGGATGCCCTCTCTCACCACTCCTATTCAGCATAGTGTTGGAAGTTCTGGCCAGGGCAATCAGGCAGGAGAAAGAAATAAAAAGTATTCAATTAGGAAAAGAGGGAGTCAAATTGTCCCTGTTTGCAGATGACATGATTGTACATTAAGAAAACCCCATCGTCTCAGCCCAAAATCTCCTTAAGCTGATAAGCAACTTCAGCAAAGTCTGAGGATACAAAATCAATGTGCAAAAATCACAAGCATTCTTATACACCAATAACAGACAAACAGCGAGCCAAATCATGAGTGAATTCCCATTCACAATTGCTTCAAAGAGAACCACTGCTCAATGCAATAAA
This sequence comes from Symphalangus syndactylus, assembly GCF_028878055.3. Lineage (NCBI taxonomy): Eukaryota > Metazoa > Chordata > Mammalia > Primates > Hylobatidae > Symphalangus > Symphalangus syndactylus. The sequence continues at coordinate 44,151,602 of NC_072423.2, forward strand.
AGAGGACACAAGCAAATGGAAGAACATTCCATGCCCATGGATAGGAAGAATCAATATCATGAAAATGGCCATACTGCTGAAGGTAATTTATAGATTCAATGCTATCCCCATGAATGGAGTTTAAAGTTCAAATGGAACCAAAAAAGAGCCCACATTGCCAAGACAATCCTAAGCCGAAAGAACAAAGCTGGAGGCATCATGCTACCTGACTTCAAACTATACTACAAGGTGACAGTAACCAAAACAGCATGGTACTGGTACCAAAATAGAGATATAGACCAATGGAACAGAACAGAGCCCTCAGAAATACCACCACACATCTACAACCATCTGATCTTTGACAAACCTGACAAAAACAAGAAATGGGGAAAAGATTCTCTATTTAATAAATGGTGCTGGGAAAACTGGCTAGCCATATGTAGAAAGCTGAAACTGGACCCCTTCCTTACACCTTATACAAAAACTAACTCAAGCTAGATTAAAGACTTAAATGTAAAACCCAAAACTACAAAACCCTAAAAGAAAACCTAGGCAATACCATTCAGGACATAGGCATGGGAAAGGACTTCATGTCTAAAACACCAAAAGCAATGGCAACAAAAGCCAAAATTCACAAATGGGATCTAATTAAACTAAAGAGCTTCCACACAGCAAAAGAAACTACCATCAGAGTAAACAGGCAACCTACAGAATGGGAAAAAAGTTTTGCAATCTACTCATCTGACAAAGGGCTAATATCCAGAATCTACAAAGAACTCAAACAAATTTACAAGAAAAAAACAAACAACCCTATCAAAAAGTGGGTGAAGGATATGAACAGACACTCCTCAAAAGAAGACATTTATGCAGCCAACAGATGCATGAAAAAATGCTCATTATCACTGGCCATCAGAGAAATGCAAATCAAAACTACAATAAGGTAACATCTCACACCAATTAGCACGACATTCATTAAAAAGTCAGGAAACAACAGGTGCTGGAGGGGATGTGGAGAAATAGGAACACTTTTACACTGTTGGTGGGACTGTAAACTGGTTCAACCATTGTGGAAGACAATGTGGCAATTCCTCAAGGATCTAGAACTAGAAATACCGTTTGACCCAGCCATCCCATTACTGGGTATATACCCAAAGGATTATAAATCATGCAGCTATAAAGACACATGCACACGTATGTTTATTGCGGCACTATTCACAATAGCAAAGACTTGCAACCAACCCAAATGCCCATCAGTGATAGACTGGATTAAGAAAATGTGACACATATACACCATGGAATACTATGCAGCCATAAAAAAGGATGAGTTCATGTCCTTTGTAGGGACATGGATGAAGCTGGAAACCATCATTCTCAGCAAACTATTGCAGGGGCAGGAAACCAAACACTGCATGTTCTTACTCATAGGTGAGAATTGAGCAATGAGAACACTTGGACACAGGAAGGGGAACATCACACACCAGGGCCTGTCATAGGGTTGGGGGAGTGGGGAGGGATAGCATTAGGAGATATATCTAATGTAAATGATGAGTTAATGGGTGCAGCATGCCAACATGGCACATGTATACATATGTAACAAACCTGCACATTGTGCACATGTACCCTAGAACTTAAAGTATACTAAATAAAAAGAAAATACACAAATCATATTGAATGAAATTTCCAAAATGTGAACACAGTCATGTAATTAACACCCAGATCAAGAAACAGAATATCAACAGACTCCAGAAGGCGTACCTCCTGAGTCCCTTCTGGTTGCTAACTATCTTCTACTCCAACTAAGGGAAACCACTCATTTCTAATGGTATAGATTAATTTTTCCTCTTTTTGAGATTTATAAAAATGAAATCCAACTGTGTCTGATCATTTATGTCTGGCTTCTTTCACTCAATAATATGTCTAAGAGGTTTATCCACACTGTTGCATGTACTTGGAGTTTATTCATTTTGGTTGCTGTATGGTATTTCATTGTAGGAGTACATGACAATATACTTATCCATCCTATGCTTCATATCAATAATGTTATTGGTAATACTTTCTTGTGTGCGTTTTTTTTTGTTTTTTTTTGTTTTGGGATGGAGTCTCACTCTGTTGCCCAGGCTGGAGTGCAGTGGTGCAATCTTGGCTCACTGCAACCTCTGCCTCCTGAGTTCAAGCAATTCTCCTGCATCAGCCTCCTGAGTAGCTGGGATTATTAGGCATGTGCCACCACACCTGGCTAATTTTTTTGTATTTTTAATAGAGATGGGGTTTCACTGTGTTAGCCAGGATGGACTCAATCTCCTGACCTCGTGATCCGCCCACCTCAGCCTCCCAAAGTGCTGGATTAGACATAAGCCACTGTGCCTGGCCATTGGTAATACTTAAATTACCTGTCTTTTGCTGGACATAAGCACTCATTTCTTTGGGGTATATTTCTCAGGTAGATTTACTCCATCATAGGATATGCATATGTGCAGCTTTAGTAGATACTATATAATGTTTCCTGAAGCAATTGTACCAATTTAAATTCTTACTAGCAAAGCAAGAGAGGCCCAGTCACTCCGTACTCATGCCAACAATTTGGTATTATCTCTCTTTTTTTAAAAAAAAAATAGTTATATTGAGTTTTTGTGTATGGCATTATGGTTTTAATTTGCATTTCCTCAAAATTAATTTTTGTGCTTTTGTCCATTTGGATATCCATTTTCCCTAGGTCCCTGTTCAAGCTTTTTGTCCATTTCTCCATTGGTTTTTTAATTAATTGGTAGAAATTATTTATTTATACATTCTGGCTATGAATCTTTTTTTGACATATGCTTTATGACTATTGTCTCTCCTTCCTGTGGGGTGTCTTTTCACTCTTGATGTCTTTTGAAAGTAGTTGTTTTTAATTTCCATGATTAGTAATTTTTTGTATTCTATTAAAAGAAATTTTGCCTACTACAAGGTCACAATGATGTTTTTTTAAATTTTTTTCTTCTAAAAACTTCATTGTTATTCTATATTTATATCTGTAATCCATCTCAAACTGAGCTTGTGAGGATATTGTGATCCACTCTGCTGATGGTCATATTGATCCTGAGGGCATTGTAAAAACATTTTCATGTGAATTATGCTAATATTGATTACATGTTCTTTTTTACAGATTGAATTCCATGAACTCAATTGAATTCTATGATTAATTTTCCACAGAGCAAACCATTTTCAATCTTTTGTTTTAATTTTAATTTTTAAAAACTCATGTCAATTTGGAATAAGTACGATTAAATTTTAAAATAACACCATAAAGATTTTTTTTCCTATGTTGTTACTTTTGCATTTGTCATTTTCATTATACCTAATTTCTCTTAATCAAATTTTTACAAATCTAAATTTTGACAAGAATATGTTTTGTTTCTGTGCTTTTTAGTATATAAATGTAAGGGTGGATAGTTTTAATTATTGTCATTTTGTATAGTATTTGTTTTGGAATTGGATAAATACTGTTTTGTTTATTAGCATAAGAAATATGGAATTTTTTTTCTGCAAATAAAAGAAACAGAAAAGAATGGGGTATAGTTAAAAAGCAAGGCCAAGGCAGGCGGATCACCTGAGGTTGGGAGTTCGAGATCAGCCTGACCAACATGGAGAAACTCTGTCTCTACTAAAAATACAAAATTTGCTGGGCATGGTGGTGCATGCCTGTAATCCCAGCTACACAGGAGGCTGAAGCAGGAGAATCACTTGAACTCAGGAGGCGGAGGTTGTGGTGAGCCGAGATTGTGCCACTGCACTCCAGCCTGGGAAACAAGAGCGAAACTCCATCTTAATAATAATAATAATAATAACAATAATAATACATTAAAAAGTTAGAGATATAGTCCCACACACCCACATTTACACACATGTAATGCACAAGTACAAATTGTCTTTGAGACAAAAAAGAGTAAAAATGTTGGGATAAGCATCCTGCTTCATTGCTAGACAAAGCAACTCAGTCTTCTACATATGTGCTTTTGAAAGAGATTTTATTGTCTGTCCTAACTATATTGATTGTATATGACATGGTAAGCATAAGTTCAATTTAGGAGCATTAGTTTTTCAATCCCTCAATAAAACAATGGTATATATGACATTTGATAAATGTAATTAACACTTAAAATAGGGTTAACTCTGGCATCTTTAAGATATCTATTTTAGTGTCTGAATATTTTCTTTCTCTGGAAGAATATTCTCAACTGGGTAAGAAATTGCCTAGTGAAGTGCACAAAGATTCACCAGTGAATTAAACAGAATTAATTTACAACAGCATTTAGATTGTTAATTAACAATCTAAAAGCCCATTTGAAGAGCCATAGGAACAGGGAAGATGGGTGAGAGATCCTGACACAGGTTGTCTCCTGAAGGGGATCTGAGAACAGAGGCATGAGTCAGAGACTGGACCCCAAAACACAGAAAAAGGAGTCTGAATGCAAACATGGGTGGTCAAGGAGAACTTTGCTTAAGCATGATTTTGCTTGGAAGCTGGTCCTGAGGATAGCAGTTGTATCCTACACTTTTGATTATGTATCCCACTGTATCTCAAACTTAAATTTTTGACTGACAACATGAATGCATCAGAATTTTTCTTATATCATTGAAATTTCTCCTTCAATAATTATACTGTATGAATATATAGATACATCAACTATCAGTTAAATGTGTCTATCAGCTAAGAAATATTTTCAAATTATGTCTGCTATAATTGGATTAATACATTCCCATTTCAGTATAATGTGTTTATAAGTTTATACTAAGTTTATTTAAAAAAATAGTATGGCAAGCCTTTCCTTCCTAACAGACCATATAGATGCTGCTTCTGATTCTGAGTGTTGCTTCTGCTCCCAAATAATGAATGTAAAAGGAAGTGGTTACATAGATTTATGGTGTGATTTCATGGCATTATGGTGAATACTCATAACTGCAGGACCTTGTAGAAAACAAAACCTGATATTTAACTCAAGTAGTCTGGACCCTATCCTCTGTGGGAAAACATATATTTCCTTGTAGCTTAAGGCCATCTTAGAAGAATAGATATACATGACATGAAAGTTGTAACATTTTGTGAGTATGTGTGGAGAATTTATCTTTTCTAGTCATTCTTGGCATCATTTTTCACAATGGAAAAGCACTATCCTCATTATGCGATACGGTTTCTAGCTATAAAAATGAGAAATGTTATTTTTTTTAGTTCAGAAATGTTTGATTTAAAAAAAAGATACAAACAACTTGCTGTCAAGTTTTGGTTTTCAGATACAAATTATGCATTTTACAACTTCACCCAAATAAATGTTATCTTTCCCAAGAGGTCACTGTTCAGAAATGAATAAAGAAGAGTTATTGATACCATAAAATTACTTGATACTGTTTAGAAAAGTAAAGAGAGAAAAAGTCTTTAACATATCCAAATAGGCTTCTTACTGTCTTTGTTTTCTACCTCAAAGCTAATCACTGTGATTTACAGAAATAGCACACACAGTACATATAAGATGCATTCTCAATAGAACACTTTTTTTTCCTTGGGGTTTTCATTTCTGTTCTGTTTTATCATTGTATAAACAGATTCCAGTAACATCATGCTAATTGATCTCATACTTATTTTTTTAATTGTGGTAAGCACAGATAACATGAGACCTATGCTCTTAACTTTTTTATTCTAAATGCTATTTTTCTATTTTTTTTTTAAGTTTTGATATATTTAGGGAGTGCAAGTACAGTTTTGTTACATGGATATATTGCACAGTGGTGAAGTCTGAGCTTTTAGTGTATTCATCACACAGATAGTATACATGCACCCAATAGTTAAATTCTCATTCGTCACCTCCACCCACCTTCCCATCTTTCAGTGTCCAGTATCTATTATTCCTTGCTGTATGTCCATGTGTACACATTGTTTAGTTCCCAGTTAAAAGTGAGAACATGAGGTATTTGACTTCTTGTTCCTGAGTTATTTCACTTACTATCCACTTACGTTTTTAAGTGTGTGGTCAAGTTTCATTAACTATGAGCACGATGTTGCCTCTTACTCTTGAAAGATCTCTTGAGAAGACTGCTAAGTCCACCAATCCAATCTTAATCCTTTTGTAAAGAGGTTGCAAGCTGGTAGTGTTTAGAAAAGATCTACCCAACAGATGCATTACATTTGCACCACATGGATTTAAAAACAAAACTAAACTGTCAACAGTTAAAATTACACATGCACAAAGACAAAGGCAGCTTTCTAAATTCTCTTGACCAATAGAACTCTCTCTCTATGCTGGACCGAAATTCTGCTAAGGCTAAATCAGCCTCTATTTCTCACCCTCTGCTTTTAAATCATTTATATGACATTCCTAATTTCTGCAGAGGTTTGAGTTTTCTGCTCCCAAGACACAAAGAGCATTGGTCATACTATTAATCTCATCTATGTGCAACATTTAATCCTGCATTCACGAATGCCACTAGTCCTCTTGGAATGACTTCCTTTTTGCCTAATGTTGGTCTGTCCACTTCAAGTCCCACTTCACCGAGAAACTTCCCCAGGCAACCATGGCTAATTTGGATTTCTCTTTTCTGTGAACTCAGGTAATACCATACAAATTAGTACTTGATCAGGCTGTTTTGCAAAGAGCCAAGGACAATGTCCCAGTTAAAACTTTGATCAATGCCACCCTTGTTAATTCACAAGTAAAGAGACAGGGTGAGCCACAAGTAAATCTCCTCCTTTGATTAAAAATGTTTTATTGATTTAGATCCTCTTTCTGTTTTATTTTCCCTCAGAAAAATATTGTCTCCATCCTCCATCAATTTTTCCTGATAATTCAGAAGAGTATCTGGGCCAAACAGTAAAACAATGAGTCTCTCCTTCAATTTCAGAGGAGGCTGTTGTTGGAAACCTGCAATTTGCTTAAGGACAGGGTTTGTATCTTCCCTGCTAGGTATCAAACACATGGCCAGGAACACTGGGCCTCAGGAATCAATAAAAGTATTCAAAAGAACAAATGAAGAAATGAAGACTAGTCTAAAGGGAGGCATGGGCTAAATTTAGAGTCACTTAAGACTGGCTTTTGCAGGAAGTAGAGCATCTGTGATTTAACAGGAAATGGTAACCGATCAGAAATAACTACTCCACCATTTATCAGTGTCTCAAAAGTCATTCTTCAGAACCATTCTTAAGAATCATAATACCATCCAAATATCTTAATGAGAGGTAGTTCTTTAAGTTGTTAATAGCTTTTCTTTTCATAGTATTTTCTTAATGGCAGTGACTTCTAACTGCACCAGCTAGTGGGTTGCAGAGAATTTATCCCACCACAGACATGTAGGAAGATGAGAGAGAATGGATGCCAAGTTCTGGGATGTTGGTAGAACCAACAGAAATTAATGTTATTCTGCCATGAAAGCTCACAAAATCACACACACAAAAGAGAAGGAGACATTAGAGCATATTTGTCTTCATCTGCTCCTTCATGAGAACACGTAAGCCTAATCACCTCCCATAATAAGCAACTACCCCAGGACCAGGTCCCTAATTAGTAGCCAACCTAGGAAAGTGTCTCTGTATCTATTGTTCTTTCCCAAACATTTCCATCAGAAAATTGCATTTTTTCTTCACCTATTAAATCATTTTTTACAAAACTGATCCATGACTCGACAGTCATTTTTCCCAGTGTTATTTTATAGCAGGCATTTGCACCAATGCCTGGCTGAGGAATGAACCTTCTTATCCTTCTAGTGGGTATAATCTTCCAGGCTCAGCTGTCTTGAGAAGGAAGGCCTGGCACTGGGAAACAGGTGGGGGCTGTTACAGACACTGAAATGTGAAACAGGAGGCAGGCTGAGCAGTGTTGCAGGGAGACTGCACCAACTCAAAACCTGATTATCTGGTCATTTTTTCTCTGGCATCTGCTCCTGAACTCCATTCATCATGAACTGTAAAAAAATAAATAAATAAAATAAAATAAATCTAGTATTTGTGCACTCACCTTAACATTAGAAAGACCCAGCCTGGAGGAGAATGTATAAGCATATTTGGAAAAAAAAAAAAAAAAGTGTGCAAGTGAGAAGAAAAAAAAAATACATGGAGCATTGTAAATCTATTTAAAAACAAAATCTAAATGTCATACTATATATCATCCTATAATGGAGCTCCTGCTGTGCCCTTCACTGTCTCCTTCTTGCTTTGGCTCCAGGCTAGGCTGCATCAGCCACGAGATAATATCTGTATATATTTTTCAACCAGCAGCACCGAACAGAAGGTTCTGGGGCTTATTGCCCAATTTGAATTTTAGAATAAAGGAAGAGAAGATCTTTGGTAAAGTGCAAATTAAGCCAACATCCTACTTGGCAGTGACAGCCTCTCAGGTCTCTATCCCTCTCATATCTTCTTGTTTTTTTTCCATGGGCTGTTGTCTTCTTTAACTTTCTATGGTGGTCAGTGTCTACGGACCCTCTCCTTTCTGTTCCCTCTAAGATCTGCTTTTTGCAAAGCATTAGGAATTCATTTGCACTAAGATGTGGATATCTAAGGGCAGCTTTTGGTGGATAAACTGTCCACCAGATCAATGTAAGGAGGTTTCACTAATGAAATTCCAAGTATAAGTTATCAAATGACATGTATACTAGAAGAGACTTGGGGAAGTCTGGGCAAGAGCTTAAGAGGAAAGCTCCTTCCCTGGGAAAATGTCTTCCAAAGTTTGGCCACTAATTATTGAACCAGACAGTTCTTTTTAAGGGGAATGGAGCTGGAATTAAGGTCAGGAGACATGACTGTGTCTCCATGATTATTAAACACTTTGATCACCATCCTTCTTACCTCTTAGGTGTAGTTCTACAAACAAGAACGGAAGTACAAATAAAGTTCAAAAGTTATCACATGATTGTCTCATTCGAATCTGAAAGTAGATAAGCAATCCTCGCAAATGCTAGGTTAAGAAGTGGCAGGATAACTATAGAGCCTTGTGCTGCTTATATCTGTTGACACAACCTTTGTTTTTAGCTCTGGCCCTTGTTTAATAAAAAGAGGTTGAGAGTTAGGATTGGCAAAAGCAGAAACTTTCTGAGAAGGAAGAAGGTGAAAGCAAGCATCAACAATAGATAAATAAGATCAGCACAGGCCTGCCAATTGTAGTCCCAGACCTCTAACAAGACCCCATATAGCAGACAACCCTTTAATAGGAGGTGTCCTGTTTTCACTGTGCCTCAAGACAGGGAGCAGAGGTGAGAAGTTCATTGCATACTGTTTTCTTAGCTCCCTGCTTTCCATGGGGCTGTCATTTCCTCCCTTCAGCCTCTCAAATGTAAGTCGGTGTTTAGAGGGTTATAGCAGGCAGTCAGCTCAGTCTTAATATTCTTTATCAAAGATCAAATAAAAACACAAAAAGGAGACGCAGCCTGAAGAGCTTCCTCATGGCAGGGGGCCCATCTCTTGGAAAAATGACTGTCCATTTGCTTTGTCTTGTGTCCTCCCCATTAGAAGTTCCCGGAGTGCTCCTTGGCAACATCTGTAATCACATACCCTCAGCAGAACCCTGTGAGAGTGATTTTTCTTTAATGAAAAAGATCAGAGCCTCTGGGGAAGAGAGGAGAGGAGAAGGAGAGGGTTTAGTGTGTATGCTAGGTTGGAGAAACAGACAGAAATAATGTAATACTCTTACACTTCATGTCATATACACTTAAGTGGAATAAATTACTCCATTAAACTTTTTATTCTGTACTTTCAGGGATGGTTTACTGAAAATACTAGTTCAATATACATCCATTCTGGTGAATATTCTATATTAGCACACTAGTAAGCAGAACTTCCAAATAATTTATATCGAGGATGAAGCTCCTCCCAGTGATAACATTGTGAAAGGGCCATTGCAGATGTATCTGTCTTCTGTCTTCATTATATGCTTATAAGATTTAGTACTAGGGATCTTAGATAGCTCATCAGTGCTAAATAATAGTCATGTGATCATTCAACATAAGCGATCATTTCTTCCCTCCAAAGTCTCCTCCCCATCTCTAGGCTTGGTACATTACATGGCTCATCTCTTTTATCCCTGTGCCTAAGCCCTGTTCATTCATTCATTTATTCAATGCTTACTTATGAACAGTCCTTGTGTATGCAATTTGAAAAAATCAGAAATAATTGCTAACTTCATACAGTTTGTATTTGAGTCAGGGAGACAACCAATTAACAAATAAATGGGCATAAATGAGTATACAGTATATATTTTGTGTAACCTTAGACAAGGAAAAAGTAGTGTTGCCATGAAAAAGAGAAATAGAGATAACTACCATGGATTGGGCATCAGATGAAGCCTCTCTAGAGGATGGGAAAGAGCCAGGAGAAATGTACTCTAGAGAAAAAGCAGATGCATGAAGATTCTAAGTCTGGCTTTTGTCTGACCAAATCTTTTTGTGGTCTCTTAGCCCTCCCTACTTTGTTTCTGCTCCTCTCCTCATGGCCAAAAAGGCATGGAGTTAGCTCTGGACCAGCAGTTTGTAAAGGCCTTGCTTCTTACCGGCAAAATTATTTGTTAATCATGCTATGTCTGTCTACTTACCTGCTGTGTTTCCCTGCAGTCAGTCTACCTCACCCTTGTGAGTCACATTCCAGCCACCCTCTTAATGCTGTTTTCATTACTTCTCTTTGTCATTAATTCAAATCCTCTTTCTCTCTCTTCCTTCCTTCTTTCTTTCTTTCTTTTTCCTTCCTTCTTTCTTTTCTTTTCTTTTCTTTTCTTTTCTTTTCTTTTCTTTTCTTTTCTTTTCTTTTCTTTTCTTTTCTTTCTTTCTTTCTTTCTTTCTTTCTTTCTTTCTTTCTTTCTTTCTTTCTTTCTTTCTTTCTTTTCTTTCTTCTTTCTCTTTCCTTTTTAATAGAGACAGGCTCTTGCTATGCTGCCTAGCCTGGTCTTAAATTCCTGGCCTCAAGCAATCCTCTTGCCTTGGTCTCCCAAAGTGCTGGATAAAATTCCTTTTCTAAAATTGTGCTTATTGATTGCACTAACTCATCAGATCTAATACAAGGAGCATTTCCTCTAATACCAACTGCTATCCTCTGTCTTGAACTGTGGTCCATATCAACAGTCAGATCTTGCTTTGTTTTTATCTCACTAGAAAAACATTCCCTTTAACTGAGGACCAGCCTTGAAAACTCCCTTGGCTAAGTCCTTCATAACTGACCTCCTAGCCATCTGTACTCTGACTCCAACAATGGGAACTAGATAGTGTCCAATTATGCCTGTTGATGCAATAACTAGTATTATTTCCATAAATCAAGTCAGAGACATAAATAGGGTGTTTATAAGAACGGGATCTGAAGTTAGGCTGCTGGCTTTGAATCTTGGGTCTCACCGGCTGTGAGATCTTGGGAAAAACACAACCTATTTCTGCCTCAAGATTTGCAAATATAAAATGGAGCCATCCTACATAACTCACAGGGTTTTTGGAGTTTAAAGGAAGGAAGTACACATAAAGTACTTAAAATGGTATGTGGTACATGGTACAAATCCCCAGAAAATATCATCTAGAGCTACAAAGGGAAATCAATCCGTAACTTGTTATGAGCTGTAGCATATAAACTAAGAGGTTTTGGTCTAAGAAGCATAGAAAATAAAACTGTAAATACTAAAAATTTAGATATGAGATTAGAGTGGGTCCAGGTTATGACTGAGCCACCAGAATACTGAACTGTGTCATAATTTTCCTTAAATTTATTCTAATCTGAAAAATGAATCATATTACTGTGTATGTGTATGTAGAGCTGAGTGTGTGAATTTGGGCCAGTTATCCCTGACTTCTGCAAAGGAAGACAGTCAGGGGCCGAATAAACAGATCATTTTCCTCTTCGGGCTCCACTGACACTCTGCCCCTCCCTCACTGTCAACTCAAGGGTTAGAATGGGATGACCCTTCCTATGCTTCAGTGATTATTAATTTCTACACATTCAACAATGTCAAATTTCTGTGCTTATATCTTTTAATACTCAAGCTTCCCAAAGGGACCCCACTTATACCCTAAAGATATATGACATAGACATATAAGAATGTAAATAGCAGCATATGACACTCATACACAGCTGCATGTTAATTGGTTACGTAGACAACAAATTGATGATACTGTGACATGTGAAGACTTCACGCAAAGACAAGGTCATGGAAATTGGATAGAGGTTTGAGAGCCATAAGTTTAGACTGTTCATTTTCCCAGATGTTTGCAGCCCGTTTGAAATGTAGCTTGCATAGAAACATGACTCTGCTAACTCCAGCCAGCTACACACTCCTGCCATTGGTAATAAATGACCTTGGTAGTCTTGAAAATGAATAGCATCCAGTGTTATAAAGTGGCTCTGTTCCAGATGATGTTTGTTTATGTGCAGCAATTAAGAGTACAGCTGCTATAGGGAGACAGTCATAACCCCAGCTGGATTTCAGGAAAAGTACATGTAAAGCACTTAAAATGGTATTGGATTTATATGAACTGAAGGAGTTGGGCTTTGCAAAGATGTGTCCGAAGGGCTGCATGAAATCATGAACCTCCGTGGGCTCATCCTGACACTCCAATCATGTTGCCCTGAACAGTGGCAAAATCTATTCATTCAACTAAAAAGGACCTGCACTGGGACCGCCATGAGGAAAAAGAGAAAATGTCCAAGACTTCAAGGCAACCATCGTGAACTCACACTCGGATTGTAGACCCAAACCTCTCTTTCTGAGCAGTTTCAATTCCAAGACTTCAATTCAGTAAGGAACTGGTGCAGGATGAGGCCAGGGGAGTACAGGGCAGGTAAGAATGGCAAAAAGTAAGAAAAGGGAGACCGAAGAGAGAACCAGCAGAAGCTTAGCTGGGAAGTAAAATACAACTCCAGATAAAAATAAAGAAATAAAATGTTACTCCAAAGCTGCATTTCTGAATCAGAGGGGGATGGTGCTCTATCATCGAGAATGTGGCAGATACATTTCTGCTTTCAGAGATTTTTTTCTCATATTTCCCCCTTATCTCTTCCTCCATACAACAGTTTCAAGCCCTGGCATGTTGTCCTGAGGGACAGGAATGAATTTGCAGTGGAGGGGATTTGTCATTGAGTAGAAGGCAGAATCTGTTGGGAAGATACTTTCCTCTCTCTTTCATTTCCAAAACAAACAAACAATAAAAAACTCCACTTAATTGAAAAGATAAACCTAAGTATCCTGAGCAGAGGTCATTTTAGACCTGGACAGTTTGCAGGTAGTCTTAAATGCCAATCAATTAATTTATTTTAAAACGAAACTTGTCAGTATTAAGAGTTGGTAAATTTCACACAACAACCTGCTTCTGAAATCTCTTACAGACATCAGCACTCAGGCCACACTGGGCCCACATCCCTGTCATGAGGGGACTGGCTCACCCCACAATGGCTAAGACAATGTTCCTTTCATAAGAAGCATGGATGGTCTCTGCCTACCCACTTCACTCAGCCATTTACTTCTTTGGCCTTCAGTGCAATTTGACTTGGTGATTAATAAAACTGGACCTGAGGAGGAAAGGGTAACTTCTGAGCAGAACTGAAGATAAAGGCGCCTGGGTTCTTGGTGAAACAGGTGCCTTCTCCCTATTCTCTGGCAGTGTCCTGGGGAATAGGGGAGGACTTTGAAGGCTCTGACATGCACATCTCAGACCCCACACCACAAAAAATGTCCACATCTATTTTAAGACACCGAAAGAGTGGTAATCCAAGATTTACGGATCTAAGCCAACAGCCATCACTACGATTCCAAGCATGGACATAAAGGCCTATGACCAGAGGGGTCTCTCTGGAACAAACACGGAACCTTAGCATGACCCTTGACAAGGTTGTGGGGCATGAACCTCAAATGACCCGAAGCAAAATTTCTCATCAACCTCAGCAAGTCAAACTCTCATGTTTGGTAATTACATGATTTAAGAAAATAAAAGTCATATTTCTTGCAAACTGAATTTATGAAGTTAGAATAATTGTACCTACCACATTGAAGAAACTGAAAGGAGAGTTTCATTTTCTCTAAGGTAGGTATTAATGACTCAGGTATTAATGACATCCAAAAGGACATTTTTTCCTGATAGCTAGAATTACTTACAAATTTTTTTTAAAAAAAAGAAAATTAATTAATTCAAATAAGCAGTTGTTTTTCAAATAGCTAATTGGGAGATTCATTTAACAGCACCTCTCAGTTTTTGTTGTTTTTTTAGAGACAGGGTCTCACTCTGTCACCCAGGTTGGAGCACAGTGGCCTGATCATAGCTCATTGCAGTCTCGAACTCCTAGGCTCAAATAATCTTCCTGCCTCAGCCTCTGCAGTAGCTGGAACTACAAGTGTGTGCCACCATGCCTGGCTTTTTTATTTATTTATTTTTTCTTTTTGTAGAGACAGAGTCTAATTATTTTGTTTTGGCTGACCTCAAGGACTCTTCCTTCCTCAGCCTCCCAAAGTGCTAGTATTATAGGCCAGCGCCACTGCACTGACTTGTTCAGTCTTTGGAGCTGAAAGAAGGGCCTTATTTTGTTGACAGTATTGTTGGTGCCTTGTTGGTGATACTTGATTGGATGCCATTGTCTTGTTGGCCTTACAATCAGACAGCACCAGAAGCAAGGGAGCTCAGGGGGCTCTTCAGACTGCCTGACAACTTCCGGAGTGTCTTATATACTTGACAGGATCAGACCTACTGTATTGGATTACACTTAGCAGGCCCCAGTACAGCCTTTGAAACTCCATCTTTTTTTCTGATAGTATGACCTATTAAAGTCTCCTGATGGCGTAAGTGCATCAGCTGTGTGTATGCACCAAAGTAGATAACATTGCAAATGAGTGCTATGCTATCTGGCTTTATCACATTTAGCATCCCTTTTGAAGTTAAAGACAAGATTATCCTGTAAATGCTTGGCAAGCCACAGTTAATCCTCATCTTCATGAGGGAACATGAAAGGACACCCTTAACACTCAATATCGGCTAGTGGTTTTGTGTTATTAATGTGAGGGTTGAATTTGATGCTACAGTGGTGAAACACATCGTGTCACTATTTTAGATGATGCTCCGCTAGCCATAACAACAAGGCATTTATTTTTCCATAAAATGTCTGCATTGGTCTTTTTTATACCAAATCCATTGAAGATTTCAGTGTTGTTTCAGCTTTCAGAAACTAGGAACTTAAAAACCATAGTTTACGGCAATAGATCTTAAACAAACAGAGATAATAATTTTGCTGGTGTGTTTTTTGGTTGTAAGGTGTGTTTCCCAGTGGCTATCTTTGTCATCGTGTAGTAAGCCATAATGTTTTCCTTCCCAAGAGCCTGAGGATATTTTAGTGATCCCATGTTTAGGAAAAACATGGGGCAATTTTGCCTGAAAGACAAAACAGAACTCATTTCTTGTTTGTAGGTCCTTCAGGTCCTGATTATTATGTCAGAATCAGAAGAGAGTGGGACTAAAGAAGACTTCCCATATGATTTATAGACCTGGTAGAACTTCACTGTTAATCCCTTAAATCATAAAATAAGTTAGTCTGATTTTAATCAAAATATTTCTGATTCTTTGATGTAAAGAGCTTGCATTATTTCAAGTAAGTGTGGGTTAAGGGCTTTCTTGCTAATTTTAAACTAAGCTTCCAGAAATATCTACTTAAAATGATTTTAGATATGTGTATGTATCTATATACATAGGCATATCAAAAAGGTGAAATAGCTTATAATTGAATCATTTAAAATTGTACTTTTTAAATAGCTGTTTTAAATGTACCTGGAATTTACTTTGTAGGTAACTGAGTAATGACATAGAGAAGTCAACGTCATTGAAAGAATAGTTTATTACTTCTAGTACCTAAAAAGAGAAGGCATACCATCCTGTGGGGCCACATGGGCAAGCACCAGGGTTATCAGGAGAAAAGAGTGAGGGGAAGGCATGGATGAGAGCCTTTAATTCTACAGTGGCAGAAAGTTGTTAGGTGGAAAGATCTCCTGTTGGGTAGGAAGCAAAATACAGGTATTGGGGTTTGTGGCTGGAAGATTTTTAATATGGTTTTTCTGCACCTGTGAAAACACAAGATGGTATGAATGTAAGCTACTTTAGCTGTTAATTTGGCCCATGATTTCCAAGATGCCAAATCATCAACTGAAGAATATTAAGAATTATTCTTACAACACTGTAGACTAACACTTATCAACTGAAATGTCTTTGTTAGATACTTACCAAAAACAGTCTTTTAACTCTTTGAAATTATATTTATGAAATATTCTCATCAATTATTTTGTAGTAGGAAAAAATAGAAATATATACGCTGGTAGAAAGCAATTTATCTTTTAAAAATATTTCATTCCAGGCTAACCACAAACTATTTAGCAACACCTAAAAGATTGCTTTTTGTCTCTTCTGTTAAAGTTGAAAAGAGGCTCTGATTAAATGTGCACTAAAATTACTGTTTGTCGGCACTGTGCACACAAAAAAGTATGTGTGTGTGTATGTGTGTTTAAATGGTTCAATTAGTATTCTGTGATAATCTGCTCATCACACAGAAACAGCATCTAAGCAGAGGGCTTGACATTCAGAATCAATACTGTGCTGAACATTTAAGTGTCACAGCAAATATCAATAGGCCCAAAGTCGTTCATGTGCTGGGCAAAGTCTAATTGGCAATGCAACCAGAATGACCAATTTACTTACAAATACTTCCTGCTGGAGTTCTTCCCCTCATTCATATCCAATTGTGGGCATATCACAGGGTTGGCAAATGCAGGAGCCCACACTGGCTCAGCATGACTGCTCTCTCTGAGTGCAGTGGCTCACCCTACGTCACACAGGACTTAAACCCAGGCTGTCACACTATGAATCGGGTACTTTTGGGCCAAGTGCACAGGCCTTCTCTGTTCTCTAATTTTATGTTTATATTTGAGATGTAATTTTTTAAAAGACTGTAAACAAATAAAATAGTATTAAAACTAATTGAACATGAAAAACCTAGTAGTCTCTGAACAAAATCCATATTATGGACAAAATTAAATGAAGAAGTGGGCTGTAACATATAGCTACAAGCTGAGTAGACATTGTGAAAAGAACCTTGTAACTTCAAGTAATGAGAAGCAGGG
This sequence comes from Symphalangus syndactylus, assembly GCF_028878055.3. Classification (NCBI taxonomy): domain Eukaryota; kingdom Metazoa; phylum Chordata; class Mammalia; order Primates; family Hylobatidae; genus Symphalangus; species Symphalangus syndactylus. The sequence goes on from NC_072423.2 coordinate 44,168,662, forward strand.
TGATGTACTGGAAACGAAAGGGGACCAGAATATGGAGACATAAAACCCTGCCGCTCATTCTTCCCTTGTTATCTTTAACATCACCACTTACCCTCTCTGAGCTTCAGTTTCCTGTTTGGTAAGAGAAGAAAATACTGCATGTCTTATTTACCGTGTACTGATCAAATGAAACAATCAGAAAATGTAACATATTATTTAGCATTGTCTGTTTCTACCAGCTCATTTTTTTAAAGTTTAGATTTATACTTTTTAGGCTTTTTCAGAAACAAAATAGTTGAATTTAGCCAAATAGCTTGTTATAAATTGAAGAACAACTCTTTACATCAACCTCTTATTTTAAGCAGATTGCCTATATAAATATTACCTTAAAAATAGTTCGTGTAAGCACCAGTCTATTACTAACGTTGTTGAACAAAAAAATCCCTCATCCTGTATGTTTCATTTCTCAAAGCACTGCTCAAAATTCAGGTGTTGAAAGGACTCATGAACATATCACCCAGGTGACAGGCATGTCAGGAACAAAGTTTGGTGGTCCCAGGAGACCAAGACATATAAATCAGGCATTCCCCAGCCTAGACCCTGAGTCAATACAAAGCTAGTTCATTAGTACTGGAGGACTGCAGGGGTCATAAGCCAAGAGGATCATTATTAAAATCCATTTATTCAAGATTGCTTTTGTATTATTCAATAAATACCACTGTGTACAGAGCAAGTTTCAAAAAAAATAGAGAATATAAAGATGATTAAGGGATAGTCCCTTATGAAAAAGCATATAGGAAACAAAACTCTGTGAAAAGTTCCCTACGCTTTCCTCAACAAAGTCTTCAACCTGGGCGTATCCCACAATAGTATTTTTCTTTCTTTCTGTGTGTGGTGGTTTAAATAGATTTCCCCCCAAAATTCATGTCTATGCAGAATTAGTGAATATGACCTTATTTGGAAATAGGGTCCTTGCAAACGTCGTCAAATTAAGATGCGCTCATACTGGACTAGGGTGAGCCCTAAAACAAATATAATGGATGGCCTTGTAAGAAGAGCACAATTTGGAAACAGAGCAACCAAGGAGAAAAAGCCATATGAAGGGAGAAGCTGAGACTGGAATTATGCAACCATGAGAACAAGCATGCCAATGATTGCTAGCAACCACCGGAAGCTAGGAAGAGAGAATTATTCTTTCCTAGACCCTTCAGAAGGATCATGGCTTTGCTGACATCTTGGTTTCTAGCCTCTGTAACCTTAAAAAATAAATAATTTTCTGTCGTTTTAAGCTACTCAGTTTGTGGTGTTCTGTTATGACAGCCAAAGGAAACTAATACACTAGGGGAATTAAGACCTGCTATTTCTCTTTGGAGCAAATGTCATTTAGATAGCCAGGAAATTGATTCAACAGATATCAATCTAGAATAAAATAGGATTGAATGCCAAAAGGATTAGGAAGGAATAGAGAGATCAAGGAGACAAGAAAATTACAGAATTGAATACTTGATTAAAGTTAATTTATTTGGGTTAATTATACTAAGCTTAATCTAACTCACTTTACTGAGGAAAATCTTGAAGAAACGTCACTCAAACAGTGACAATATTAATATCTCCTCTAAGCAGCCTCTTCCCTGAAGGAATCAGTTGCTACTGCTGACCCTGCCTTGTTTCTCTGTCTTTGTCTTTCCAGTGTTTCCACCATGGGACCTGCCGGCGTTTCAAAAGCCCATCCCCAATTCCACAGCCGGCCCTGACAAGATAGAAAGCAGCATCAGCTCCGTCATTTGCCACAACTTATAAAAGAGAAAGCAGGAGTGTCTAATATGTCAAGTGTTACAGTAATTACTTTTACATACATAGATTCATCATTCATTCATCTCTCACTCGTATTTCTCCTGACTGTTTTTATTAAGGATTTTTTAAGTGCCTGGCATTAAATCAAATTTTCAGGATTCCAAGTCGGACAAGAGAGTAATGGTCTCTGCCCTCTTTTCCACTTACGTTCATCTTTTTTTCCTTTATCCTGGGAGTTAGAACTTGGTCCATTTGCTGAGTTCCTGTGTGGCCTCTGAGCCTCACCTCACCAAGGATCTAATATTCAGGCACAAACACCTGTCTGAAATTTAAGCCCCACACAGCACCTTTGCAGACCAGTCCCACTTAGATTTGCTTAGTTTACTGGATTGGGCTTATTCTCTGACAACTCACATCCCTTTAGCATTTGTCCTGTTTTCCTTAGAGCTTGATCTCCCCTGTGGCACAAAATCAAGCCTAAAATCTAGCAGTGGCTGAGGATCCTTGGCTAGCATTTAGTAGGTTTCCTTTCTTAGAGTAGAGTCTCTTCCTAATATGCTGCTTCCCCCTAAATCATTCATTTTGTCTGCCAAGTAGACTTTAAATATTCATTTGGTATTTACTATGTGCCAGACACCATTCTAAAGATATGAGGCTAACCATGATAGGTGCAGTTTCTTCTGTCATGGAACTTAGTTCTACAGAAAGCAATAGATCAAGAAAAGGGGAGAAAACCCCAAAAATGGACCAAAAAACCCCAAGTAGTATACAATAAACAAAACAACTGTCAGGACTAAGGCATCCTATTAAAACAAAAATGAAAAGAAGGAGCTGAAAAGAAAATAAAAGAAGAGGTTGGGGAAGATCTATCCAAGGAGATGTCATTTAAACTGATGATAACAAAAGGAATAAATGAAACTAGCTCATAATTATGGATAAAATTACACAAGTCCAGGTCTGTACAAAGACCCCGTGGCATTGCGAACCATGCTGTATTCCAAGAAATGAGAAAAGACACATAGATAGGGCATAGTTTGTGAATGGAAAGAGTGATTTTATTAGCTTCTATTGCTGCTGTCACATAATACCACAAACTTAGCTGCCTAAAACAACACAAGTTACAGTTCTGGAGGTCAGACGTTTGAAATGAGTTTCCCTAGGCTAAAATCAAGGTTGCCAAGGAGTCCATGTCCCTGCTTTTTGTGGCCTCTAGAGGCAGCCTGTTTTTGGTTATGGTCCCCCTTTCTAGCAATTGCATCATTCCAACCTCTGCTTCTGTCATCACCTCTCCTTCCCTGACTCTGACCTTCCTGCCTCCTTCTGAGGACATCTGGGATTTCATTCAGCGCACACACATAATTCAAGCTGACCTTATCTCAGCATTCTTAACTCACCTCTGCAAAGTTCTCTTTGCCAGGTGAGGTAACATATTTACAGGTTTGAAGAATTAGAATGTCAACATTTGGTGGGGAAGTGGGGGACATTATTCTGTCGACCTCAGTGACATAAGGCAATATTGGAGATGTGTAAAAGTTCAAGGCAGAAAACTTAAGTCATGGTAAGTAATTTGGATTTTGTGAAAATGGGAAGCTAAGAAAGGTTTTAAGAACATAAGTTGTTTCCTAACATATGTTTTTTAAAAGATTCTTTATACAACTATGTGGAGAAAAGATTCAAGATGGGAAAGGAGGCTAACTGGAATCAAAGAGAAAGAAATTTATCCCTGTGAATTGGGTAAGAGATGGCAGGTGTTTAGACTAAAATGGTGACAGTGGAGATGAAGAGTAATAGGAAAATTCACTTAAATCAACTGAACTTGATTATAGAGTCTATATGAGCAGAGTGAAGAAAAATTCAAGAATCAAGGCTAAATCTCAGGGTTTTTGGTTTTTATTTATTTATTTTTTATAATTATTTTTTTGAGATGGAGTCTCACTCTGTCACCCAGGCTGGAGTGCACTAGCGATCTTGGCTCATTGCAACCTCCGCCTCCAGGGTTCAAGCCATTCTCCTGCCTCAGCCTCCCAGGTAGCTGGGATTACAGGTGAGTGCCACCATGCCCAGCTAATTTTTGGATTTTTAGTACAGACGGGGCTTCATCATGTTGGCGAAGCTGCTCTCAAACTTCTGACCTCAGGTGACCCGCCCACCTTAGCCTCCCCAGGTGCTGGGATTATAGGCTTGAACTACCGTGCCTGGCCAATCTCTGGTTTTTAAATATGCATTTTATAATGGGGAGAGGAGGAGAAAGGAGGGTACAGGAGGGGAGGGGAGGGGAGGGGCGGGGAGAGAAGGAGAGGGTAGGCGAAGGGAGGAAGTGGAAGAGAAAGAACTCTGAACTCCCAGGCACCAATTATTGGCCTCTGATCGTCACAGGTGCAGCTGCCGTCACTACGCTTGGCCTCTGATTGTTATCTTTACACTTGAAATGATTTTTGCAGTCCTCCTGAATTACATTCTCACCCTCTTGGGTTATGATAGAAAGCATTGTTTACCCATTTACACTCTAATTCTAGTTTTTATTTACCTGTTCTCTATTGTCTCTGTTAATAATTCCCAGTCTTCATTTAATATAATTTTTTTAATGTTCCTCAGCTAATGACTTCCAAATGAAGCTACATCCCATCTAATATTCAACCATTAAAATGATAGTGTCTTCCTAAGAGAAAAGCCCCAGGCTTCATATAGTCCCAGGACTTTCAGGAAAAGGAAAATGTGTCAGTCCTAGATAAACTCAGAAGAGACTTTGAAAAATCCAGTCTAATGTCCTTTACCTTATATGTGGGGAAACCAAAGCCTCAAACTCCATTCACTGACAGATGCAGAGCAGGTACAAACAACTCAGACAACAAAAGCCTTCACATGACAAGGACACTTTTTCCTGAACCATGTTATTTCTAGACAGATAAAAATAATAACCTGATGCCAACATGTTCCTGCCTCCATAGAGACAATAATGATGAGATATGTTGTGGAATCTCAGTAGTTTTTCTGTACTCTGTGAGACTTAAAACAAAAAGAAAATCTTTTCCACACTTGACTAAGCCTGCAGATATCTCTTTATGTGAAGAAAAATATTGGGGATAATTGTGCTGCCCTAACAAGAAGAAAAATCCATAAATTGTCTCCATTATGTTATGCTAATGAAAGACGTCCAGTCAGCAACCCCAAAGACTGAAATCGTTCTTTTCCAGAGAAGGGCAAAACTCAGGCTCAATGAATGTTTGGAAGGTGGAGCAGGGGGATGCTAATTAAATTTCCACGACCAATTCAATCTCTGATCCTCTTTCTCAAGTTCCAGCAGTTCCTGATGATCATCAATTGTGAAGGTCTTTTTGGCTGTGCTAGGATCTTAACTAAGACCAATAACTCATTTCATAAGTCACCGAACAGTTGACAAAGGATAATGACTTTCAGTCAATCTTAAGCTGGGGATAGATTCCAACCAAAGACATAAAGGTGAAAGTCCTCTACCCAGTGTCCATTATGCAGCTCCAAGGTAGTTAATTTATGCTTAATGCAATTGTATATTTGAAAGCTGAAAAGATCCAAGTGATAATTAATCTTCAAGAATGCATTTAGCTGTGACTTATCTTGCTGAAAGCTTTTCCCACAATGGACTCTGGAAAGTGGCATGAGCAAACTCCTCCACATTAAATAGGTGTGACTTTGTCCAGAGATTAGCCAAGCACAGTGTGTTTTTGTAGAACTCACTGGAGCAGCAGAGTAAAATTGAATTCGAGTTGTAGATACATGATAATATTAGAATTTTGGTGGTTGATTTTTTGTGTTGAACGGAAGTTCTATGGTAAGTGATAGGAATTTTTTTTTTTATATCACTCAGTGTTTCCCAATGGGTAATAAATAGACTCATTAAACACACGGAAATCTTTTAACAAGAGTATTTGACTATCAATGGATTATTATTTAACTATCATGGATAAACACTGAGATTCTCAGCAGAACATTGCTCCACATGTTTATAAAAGATGTGCAGATCTCTGTTTGAATAATACAAAAATAGTCACAGAATTGTTGTAGCTAGTGGAGATATTAAAATTCTCTGACCCAAGCCTCTTATTTGGCAAGTGAGAGAACTGAAGCCCAGAGTGCTTGCATAACTCGCTGATGCTCAGACAACTTACACAGTTTAACCCAAATCTTTTGATTAGTGTCCAAGGTAGTTTTGACTTTATCATCCTTTCTCACCCACATCACATTCTGTTGGAATAAGGCAGAGAATAATACTAACAAATCAAATAAGTAATATGAAAACATAGAATTTTTAAAAGAAGTTTATCTATGTATTCTTTGCTTGTAAAATATATTTTGTTCCTGAAATATAAGATGCCTTCTCCCAGGAAAACTGGCAAGTCCAGTAGGCTGTTTGTTTATTGATTATTAACCATGTGCTGGACAGCACCCAAGGTAATTTAAGGGAGAACCCCAAAATGCACAAGGCACTCTTCCTTCCTTGGTAGAGCTTAGAATTGAACTGGAGATAATAATATCAACAATAAAATCAATACTTGGAAAGTAATGTAAGGTTGGGGGAAGATAGCTGTGTCAGAGGAGATATTTGGTCAGAACCAAAATTGCTGTGGTTTTGCCATCTAGAACTCAGGTAAATGAAGGAAACTAAATATTAAAAACTGGAAAAACAAAATTCGCCAAGAAATAAACTGGAAACTGCAGTCATAGTATGAGAAGGATGCAAACAACCTGGAGGAAATATAGGTCAACTTTGCTTTGGGGAGGAGAGTAGATGAATTCTTGGCTAAGTCTTCCTGGTTTTAGAACTGTGTTCATTGCCACTCTTTCCACTCAGAAACAATGTTTGAAAAACTGCTTTTTTGACGTTATAATTTTCATTTATTTATCACTTTGACTTTGCTACTTCTTTCTGCTCTCAAAAATACTTTTTCATAGCCTTTACTTGGAAACTGCACTTATTCATATGCTATAAGCCAGAAACAATGTGATGGGGAGAGATACTGGAATGAAATGATGAATAAAATGAAGGTGATCCAAACTTTTTACAGTCTATGGGAAGGCATGGAACCGATTACAATAAAGTGTGACAATATCTATGTATAATAAAGGCAGCACAGGATGGCATGGCAACACATGGTATGGGCACCTAGTCCAAGATGAGATATCCAGAAAAGATTCTCAGAGAAAGGGGAAGTTGTTTGATACATAAAATATCGGTAGGAGGCAGCTAAAACAAGAGAGCTAACATAGAGGCTTGGGGCAAAAACTTTCAGGCAGAGAGATTAGCAAGTGTAAGGCCCCAGAGCAAAGAGGGAACAATAGAAGTTCTAAGTATAGTCATGCTTCGCTTAACAGTAGGGATGCCTTCCAAAAAAATGAGTCGCTAGATTATTTCATCATTGTGCAAACATCATAGTGTGTACTTACACAAACCTAGATGGTATAGCCTGCTACATACCTAGGCTATATGGTACAGCCTATTGCTACACACACCTAGATGGCATAGCCTGCTACATACCTAGGCTATATGGTACAGCCTATTGCTACACACACCTAGATGGTATAGCCTGCTACATACCTAGGCTATATGGGACAGCCTATTGCTCCTAGGCTACTGACCTGTACAGTATGTTATTATACTGAATACTACAGGCAATTGTAATACACTGGTATTCGTATATCTAAACATACCTAAACACAGAAAAAATGCAGTAAAAATACACTATAAAAGACAATTTAAAAAAAAAAAGGTGCACCTGTGTAGGGCACTTACCATAAATGGAGATGGCAGGATTGGAAATTGCTCTGTGTGAGTCAGGGTGTGAGTGGTGAGTGAATGTGAAGGCCTAGGACATTACCGGACACTACTGTACACTTTATAAACACTGTACACTTAGACCAAATTTATTTTTAAAATTTCTTTCTTCAGTACTAAATTAACTTTAGCTTACTGTAACTTTTTCACTTTGTAAACATTTTAATTTTTTAACTCTGACTCTTTTGTTATAATACTTAGCTTAAAACACAAACACATTGCACAGCTCTCCAAAAATACTTTCTCTCTTTATATTCTTATTCTATAAGGTTTTTCCTATTTATAAAGCATACTTTTACTTTTTAAACATTTTTATTAAAAACTAAGGCAAAAACACACACATTATCCCAGGGCTATATAAGGTCAAGATCATCAATATCACTATCTTCCACCTCCACATCTTGCCCCACTGAAAGATTTTCAGAGATAGTAACACGCATGGAGCTGCCATGTCCTATAATAATGCCTTCTTCTGGAATACCTCCTAAAGGAATTGCTGGAGGCAGCTTTACATTTAACGTTTTTTTTTTTATAAGTAGAAGAAGTACACTCCAAAATTACAATAAAAAGTATAAGCCAGTAACATCGTTGTTTATGTACATTACCAATTATTAGGTGCTGTACCTAATTGTATATGTTAGACTTCTATGCAACTGGCATCACAGTAGGTTTATTCACACCAGCATCACCACAAACATGTTAGTGATGTCTTGTAATATGACATGACAATGACGATGTCATTAGACAATAGGAATTTGTCAACTCCATTATAACATTATGGGACCACCTTCGTATATGTGGGCCATAATTGACCAAAATGTCATTAATGCTACACGTAAGTGTACTGGGTAAAGTAAGGGAAGTTGGGTCACAGCTGATAAAGGATAAGGCAGGAGGCAATCATGTGGAAGCTTAAAAACTGAAATATAGAATTATATTTTTTCCATGGGATAAAAGATTAAGTTACTTTGACTAGGTTCTCAGGTCAGCATTCTTGCTAGGCTTGTACCAATTTTGTTATTAGAACCCATAAAAAGATGGTGTTTCGCATAGGACTATGTCCTGTAGAGTTTCAAAAGCCAAGTAATGGATCTTTATCCTACAGGCAATGAAGGGGAGAGATTCATTAAATATTTGTGAAAAGAAATGTGACATGATAATGACGTTTTAATGCATATATTAAATAGCAATGCTAAAAAATAATGGCAAGAAGAAAGCAAAGTGGAAAAAAATTACGTGATGAAAACGATGTCCATTAAGTGGTATAGCAATTGATATGATGTAAATTGAGTGTGCTTTGAGGGCAGTAGCCCCTTAAAGATTGGTAATTGCTATGGTCTGAATGTTTGTTTCCCTCCAGAATTCATGCTGAAACTTAATCCCCATTGTGAAGATATTAAGAGGTGAGGCCTTTAAGAGGTTATCGGGTCTGAGGTCTCTGCCTTCAGGAATGGGATTAGTACTTTTATAAAAGGTCTTGAGGGCCAGGCCCAGTGGCTCACGCCTGTAATCCCAGCACTTTGGGAAGCCTAGGTGGGCGGGTCACAAGGTCAAGAGATCGAGACCATCCCGGCCAACATGGTGAAACCCCATCTCTACTAAAATACAAAAAATTATCAGGGCATGGTGGCGCATGCCTGTTGTCCCAGCTACTCAGGAGGCTGAGACAGGACAATTGCTTGAACCTGGGAGACGGAGGTTGCAGTGAGCCAGCCAAGATCACGCCACTGCACTCCAGCCCAGCGACAGAGCAAGACTCTGTATTAAAAAAAAAAAAAAAAAAAGGTATTGAGGGCCGTGTGCGGTCGCTCACGCCTGTAATCCCAGCACTTTGGGAGGCCGAGGCGGGCAGATCACAAGGTCAGGAGATCAAGACCATCCTGGCTAACACGGTGAAACCCTGTCTCTACTAAAAATACAAAAAAATTAGCTGGGCGTGGTGGCAGGCACCTGTAGTCCCAGCTGCTCGGGAGGCTGAGGCAGGAAAATGGCGTGAACCCGCGAGGCAGAGCTTGCAGTAAGCCAAGATCGTGCTACTGCACTCCAGCCTGGGCAACAGAGCAAGACTCCGTCTCAAAAAAAAAAAAAAAAAAGAAAGAAAAGAACAAAAAAAGTCTTGAGGGAGACTGTTTGTCTCCTTTTTGCCCTTCCACCATGGTAGGACACAATACTTGTCTCTTCTTCTGTGTGAGAATGCAGTAAGAAAGTGCCATCTTGGAAGCAGAGAGTAGCTCTCAGCAGATGTTGAATCTGTTGGCGCCTCGCACTTGGACTTCCCAGTGTTCAGAATTGTAAGAAATAAATGTCTGTTGTTTATAAATTATCTAGTCTAAGGTTTTCTATTATGATAGCCCAAACTGACTAAGATAATAGTGTACAATAGTGTAGTTATGAAATTCCCTTTCTCTAATTCCAATTAAACCTACAACATAATCATTTTTCGCCATTTAAGATAGATTAAGTTTTATAATTTTGACTTTGTCACATCTGTCTAGCAATTTTGGAGAACAATGTGTACAAAATCCATAACTTGATATTGTATAAAATTAGGCAAACATATAAAGGTGATTGCAATTTTGAAATACATAGGTTCTTAACAGAAGATGATTAATTATAATGTATAAGTAGGCAAATTTAAAGAGCAACTGCTAGAATACAAAACCTTATCTCTAGTCAATATTAGCCATTTTAATTAACTTAACTCTGTTCTTCCTTTGGCAAAAGAATGCCTGGTTGCAGCTCCATGAAAAACAGCACAGATTTATTGCCACTCACATTTCTTACTCTAACTCTTCCTTGAAACATTAAGATTGCAGGCATAAACATTGGGGGTAAAGGATATTAGCTACTCCGGGTGTGTCAAAAGACACAAATAGTCCAGATGTTCTATTCTAAGTCCTGTTTTTATTTAAGGCTGGTAGCTTTCACAGGTAAAATTATGGTGGCCTGAGGCTGTTGTATTTTTTTTACTCACTTCATAGTCCAATTAAAGAATTTTTTCAGAATTATTTAATTCTTTTTTTTCTTTTTTGAGATGGAGTCTCGCTCTGTCACCAGGCTGGAGTGCACGATCTCGGCTCAATGCAACCTCTGCCTCCCAGGTTCAGGCGATTCTCCTGCATCAGCCTCCTGAGTAGCTGGGACTACAGGCACGCACCACCACGCCCAGTTAATTTTTGTATTTTTAGTAGAGATGGGGTTTTACCATGTTGGCCAGGATGGTCTTGATCTCTTGACCTTGTGATCTGCCTGCCTCGGCCTCCCAAAGTGCTGGGATTACAGGCTATTCAACTCTTTCTTAGTCTTGCCCACTGAACTAACTCCACTAGGTGCCATGTATCAAAAGTTGACACTCTTTAAACTTGATATACCATTTGGAGAGAAAATGAGTGGAGCAAGGAGGATACTGGAACATTGTTGGGAAATGATATGAGAAGAAAGGGAACCTATGCTGACACTCAAAATTCTTTTTGAGGAAGTGAGGCCGTGACCACTTACATGGTAATTATATTCTCACTCAGAATCATGTTCATCCTCCAGTCTTCTCCTTCTACCCTCTAAGTCTCACTCCCTCCCTCCCGACTCCTTTCTTTCAGCATTCTCTCTCTCTAATACCTGCCTGCTGGTTTTCATACATAGCCGCAGCCCCAAATTTGTGACTCAGCATTGCCACTTTCTTGGTGGTGACTCCCACCCACAGCTCTTAGTCATGTTATTCTAAGTTGTTGTTTTCTAGTTGAGTATTGCCCCAGGAATTCTTCTTTATGCAAATGTTTAGATTGTTCATTTAATCAGCATAGCAGTCTGACAACTCTCAGCAGTTTGCAAATTTGAATTCTGAGATTCAAAGTAATTTATAATCTAATGTAGCATGTATCTTGGTGTGTTAAGAAATAATATAACATGGCAAGACCATTTTAAAAGAATCAGATGATAATTTAGGCATAATAATGTAGATTTTTTATGTATTTATTTCTGTTGTCATTGGCATTCCTGACATATATAGTCTTCTTGCAAAGGATCAAAGAATGCAAGAGTACTTTGGCACTTTGGCCTAAAGATTTATTTGACAAAAACATGTGCTTTTAAATTACTGCCATGTTCTCCTCAGATGGGTAGTGTTTGTCTCCTTTGCATTTTGTGTTTAGTGTTTCACTTCAGTATTAAAGTTTCCATGCTTAAATTCATCTCTAAATAAAATCTGTGTGCAGTTGGAGGGGAAACATTTAAACAATAAGCATTCTAATAGTTTCATGGTCTGTTAACCATGTGCAGTTGTTAAGATTGCAGGAGGCAAACTCAAGAATCATTTCCCAAACTCAACAGTCTGGGATATTATTTTGTTTACTTAGCTAATGCTGTTATTGATCAACTTCTCTAAATTCAGTGCAAGGTTTTATTTGATATTGGAAAACCTGACCACCAACCACATGAAGTTAAAATCTGCATTCTTGTTAAAGGGAGGACATACACCCTCAGTGGAGATGTTAGAGGAAGGGGAATTGAGCAGGGGGAGCTCTTTCCTGAAAGTGAGAGGGCTTAATTTATGCCCAAGAACCACAATAAGAGCTCCAAAATGGTGGCACGGCTCCAAAACACCACCATAGCTATGTGAAAGATTTAATTATAAATTGTTGTTGTTGTTGCCATGAACACTTTATATTTCCTCACATATTTTGTATATGTAGACATTTCATGGAATGGCTTTGGTTGACAGCCACATCAAGAGATTGAGCTCCACATTGAGGGTGAGCACAAAGCTTAAGAAAGAGATTACACTAACAGATGGGCACTATAACACTGTCTAAGCTTAGCTGGAGGGGAGACACCAGGCCAGAGATTCTTAGGAAATTGCAAAACCCTGGAATTTTTGGAAATTACAAGACCTTGAAATATTCCCAAAGTCTTAGAAAAGACATGAGGCATCTCATAGAATGGAGGGCAGGGAGTGGGTAAACTGGGCTTGCTGTTTTTTATTCTCGTTAAGTATGATGACCTCTGTTAGTATTCAAGTTATATCCCATTTTTGTGTTTATTCCCAGTGATGTTTTAGATTAAAAAAATTTAAAAACTGTCACTTCATGATTTTTCTCCTTTATGTTTATTTTTCTGTTCATGTTTACTTGAATCTATCTATGATTGTTTAAAAATGCACCAGTGCTATTTGTTTGAATAGTTCTTCTGGATATTCAAAACTCTTCAATCATTCCATTATTCTTATTTATTTTTTTTTCTGCTCCCTTGCTCCTTCTTTCCACACTATTTGTATTATCCAAAGCATATAGTTTGGCAGTGCTCTTTGCTGAAGTCCCAGTTGACAATAAGTACATACAATTAGCCACTTATTTGCAGACTTAATTCTACTCACTGGAATTAAAGTCTGTAAATTTGCTTTATGTTCAAAATTTAAAAAAATCTTTTTAAGTTCTTTTATATTGTTAGAAGTTATTAGATAACTTTAAACCTGCATATTATAAAATAGCTTAACCATCATAGGCATAATTTCCAGAGTACAGGCAGGGTTCTATTAAACTTGTGAACCCAGACAACCTTTAAAAAAATAGATCACACCTTCCCAAAGTGAACCTGATACTGACTTTGACATCAAGTGGACCATAGAAATACAGACTGATGGAGCTGGCAGGAAACTGTGAGATCATGTAATCCAATTTTTTAGATAAAGATATTGAGTGGTTACTTGTCTTAAGCTACACAGTTAATTAATGAAACAGTTTAGACCAGAAACTATGTTCTCTGTCTTGCAACAAAGGAAGTGAACAGGATTTAGTAGAATCACTGGAGTTCTTTGGAAGAACTTTATCCATTTTCCTTCTTATTATGATCCTATGATATAAGTGATATTAACCAACAGGCATTAGGTGGGCACTTACAGTTCAAGTTCCAATAAAAGCACTCTGGTAAATTTTTAAAATTATACCAAAAGAGTTCCCAAAATGAATATATTATTTAAACTTGCTTACAACTTCCCATGATTGTTACTTTAAAAGAGAGACTAATACCTTTTGGAAACATTAATTATTGTATATTTAATAAAATTAGTCACATAAACCTACAGTACACTCAAACCATATCCTCAGACCATCTTGTTAAATGGGCCCTCCAAGTGAAGGAACATGTTACTCGCATCTTAAGCAGTGCTGTGGCATGTCATTTTGGAGCAAATCGTTCATCTACAAGATGCTAGCCTATATGATGCCAATGCAAAGTCAAGTAAACACTTGTTAAGTCCCAAGTTAGTGGGTCTTGTTCCACACAACAGTTTCTGACACAGAGCCCTAGAATGAGAAGAATCTGAGAATGCAGTATGCAAGGATATCATTCATGGACCTGACCATATTGCACCCTTGGAAGGCCTTCATTGATGCATTCAGATTATGCAAAAGAAGAAAATAAGTTATACACACACACACACAGACACATGGAAATTTGTTTGAATAGACAATTTACCTAAGACCAAAAAGCAGAAAGATCCAATCCTTCCATAGTACTATATAATTTTATTTGTCCTGGTTACTATTTTTCCCACTGTCAGATTCGTTGATCTGTATCATGGGTTCCCTTTGCCTCAGTCCTTTGCTTATTTTGAAGCTATCTACGGTGCTTACCTCCAACCTTGAAATCAATTTTTCTGGACTAATCGAGCCTACAGTTTCATAATGATGTGGAGTCTCTTGTATAAACCAGGTACTTCTCTGCTCTCTTGCCACTATCTCTGTACAGACCTAAAGTGAAATGAGGCAATCCTCTCTTCCATTCTCCTCCACTGTGCTGTCCTATGTCTTACTCTCCCAAGACTCTTTCTCAGCCCAGTTTCTCTGTCATAGCTCCTAATTAAGTACATAATCAAACAGAAGTTACTGTCATGAGAAGTGTTTGGTACAGTAAAGAATATTGAGCTGTGTGTTAGAAAGTCTGGTTTCCAATATGGGTCTAATGCTGAGCCATGTGACCTTTACCAAGTCATGCGAAATCTTAGAAATGTATTTTCACATTTATAAAAATTAAGATAATGTCATATTCATTATATTACCCCCAGAAGATGATCACAAGATTTACATGAGGTAATAACGTGAAATATCCATGGAAAATAATTGTAATAATCCATATTTGCAAGGTATTTCATGTAGTAGTCAAAATAATCAATAATTATTGTGCCCTTTCTTGGAGTTTTCTTAATTCTATCACATTGAAGATGAAGTTTTAATATAATCTCAGAGCAAACTATTTATTCATCTAGTAAATAAATGAATACTAAAATAAAGACGTTGCCCTGAGAAGTTAAAAGTTTAGAGTTAAACTTAGAAGTTAGACATGTTGGGACTAGGAAACATAATAATTAGAAAGTAAGAGAAAATCAGGTATTATACACTGCTTTCTATTCTTTTCTAGGAAAATGGCATTTCATCTCCTAGGAAAATAGCCACTGTGTAGGTGTGAAGAGGAGCAGTCTTTCATACTGAAAAAAAAAAATGAACAAATATGAAATTGAAAGAAAGGTAAAAAAAAATCTCATAGCATTAAGAAGAAACACAGGAAGGGAAGACAGAAGATAAAAAGGAAGGAAAGAGTGAAAAAGGATGGAGGGGAGGGAAGAAGAAAGGGAAATGAAAGGGTGAGTGGGGCAAAAGAAGAAAAAACGGAAGAAAAGCGAGAAAGGATGAAGGAAAAAGGAGAAAATGAGGGAAGGAGGAAAACATAAGCTATGCATTAATAAATTGAGTCACTGGAGTCACTCAACTTTTCTAGACTTGATTTCTTTAACAAATAAAAGGACTTGGACTAGAAGATAGCTAAGATCTTTTCAAAATTTGGAGGAAGTTCTTCCATTTTAATTCTCTTTTTCAACTCCATGGAGCCATGAGCTACTCATTTTGTGAAAGCAAAAGCTAGAAAAACACTATTATGAAACCTCACTCTGCAATATATTTTGTGGCAATGAAAAGGGCAGTCAAGGATACTTCTGCTGTACAGTAGGGTTATATACAAAACACTTTTTGAACTTATTAAAAATTATTAAGTCTTTCTACACAAGGCTAATGTGTTGAATGTGGCTGTTGAAGCTGTCTGTTAACCATTAAACTAAATAGAACACCATTTCATGCCTGACTTCCTTCAGCTATATGAAGATTGCTGTGGCATGTTAGAAAAGGTAGTGAGAACTCAAGGAAATAAAAAGTTCCTCTTTGTGTTGGTTGACAGTCTCCTCTGATTTAAAATTCTTTTAAAAAGAGCACCGATTCCTGACTCCTGGAAGCAGCACATTTTCACAGATGACACTGCCTACTTAGGTGATAGCACAATTGTTTGTCTTCCTCACAATAAAAAGGATAGGAATAAAATGAACTGGTAACACAGAGCTTCACAGATATTATTATCTGTGATAATACACTGGTCTTGGGAAGCAGGCAGTGTAATGAACAACTCTTTTGATTTCCCAAGGCCAGTTTGACCCAGTGCAAAACTGAAAATCCGGTAGGACAAAATTCCCTCTGGCACTCCAAGGCTTCAGATTTAATCTCTCTTTCCTCAGCTTTTCTTTCCGTTTACTCCTTTTTGTTTCTTAGAAGCCAATAATATCTTACCCTGGTTTCTTCTGTCTTACTCTGATTTCTTTTACCATGAAGTTTATAACTCATTAAGATTCAAGGGTTAAGAGCATACTATGTGGTCTCTCCTGAGATTATCTGATTGCTAAACAGAATACCAGCAAGAGCAATGGGTAAATGCAACATGACATAATAAAAGTACATAGGACTAGAATCCAGGAGTTTCACCTTAGCTTTGTGGACAAGCAGCTGTATGGCCCTGGGCAATTCACTCCTCTGGGCCTTAGTTTTTTCAAATGAAATATGATCTAGGATACTTTATAATTCAGAAATCAATCCTTTAAGGCAGAGTTTCAGGACTCAATGGAAGAAAACATGGGAACATTTGGAAAAACTTGAGCAAGTCTCATTTCATTTCTACTATCATGACACAGGCCTTTATATTCTCTCACAGATGAGGCAGGTTGAGTAGAAACAAATACAAGCATTATCACTTACTTGCAAATATAAGATAATCCTTTTTATAACATCAACCTAAAGGTGACCCATGACTTAGCAACATCACTACGTGGTTGATGCATGGGCCACATTTATCTCCCTCAGGAACAGCTGGTATCACTGGCTGAAAATAGTACAAGTGTCCACACTTCTTTCATTTTCTCTTGACAGTGCTAGTAAATCACTTTAAGCGTGATTCCTGCTGAGCTCACCTGCACCTGACAAAGTAATGGGACAATATAATACAGCGAGTCCATTGTGGGTGTCCTACAAATTAAACAAAATATGATAAGTTGATTTTGCAAGTCCATTTAAATAAGGCCAATGAACTCCTCTTTATCTCTTGAGAGAGGTTAATCTTAGGATAAATGGCTAGCAGGAGTAAGAGAGCATTCCCAGAGTGTATCTCAGGAGACAATGAACTGTGGACTAGCAATTAGAATAGTCAGAGTACACAGTTTTCTGTGCACAGTGACACAGAAAAAGATATTTTCCACTGCCAATGGGAATTTCATCCCAAGACTGCGTCTGATACTTGGGAAGACATAGGGGATTTTTATATTTGAAACTCGTTAATATTTAGTGACTTTTAGAAGCAGGTCTGACAACTAGTGCCCATGAGCAGGGCTGATACTGTTGGTTGTACAATGTATGCACTGTACACAGGCACTCAGTCAAGGAGGAAGCAGATGAGACTTTAAATCTAGTCAATACTGTACTCACCAAGGTCTGCATCTTGGTATAAGGTTGTATCTGCCCTGGGGATGGAGGATCATGTACCTCTCTAATTGTACAAAGATGTCATATAAGTTAACAGGAGCCCTGCCCCTCAGAATCACTTGGGAAGCTTGTTTGTCAGGTAGACTGGTTTATTCTGTGTGTATCTTAGACACCTACAGGAGTCCTCTGCTTATCCATGGTTTTTCTTCCCACGGTTTCAGTTACCTGTGGTCAACTGCAGTTTAAATATTAATGAAAAATTCCAGAAATAAACACTTTCTAAGTTTTGAATTGTGAATCATTTTGAGTAGTGTGATGAAATCTCACAATGTCCTTCTCCTTTCCACTCCATCCCACCTGAGATGAAAATCATCTTTGTCCAGCATAACCATGCTGTCTATTCTATCTGCCCATTAGTCACTCAGTAGCTGTCTCACTTATCAGATTAACACTGCAGGTATCTCAGTGTTTGTATTTAAGTAACCCTTATTTTACTTAATAATGGCCCCAAAGCACAAGAGTAGTGATGCTAGCAATTCAGATATGCCAAAGAGAAGTTGCTAAGTGCTTTCTTTACATGAAAAAGTGAATGTTCTCAACTTAATAAGGAAAGAAAAAACATCAAATGCTGAGGTTGCTAAGATCCACATAAGAACAAGTCTACTATCCATGAAACTGTGAAGAAGGAAAAAGAAGTTAATGTATAGTACATGTTGTCTCAGTACTATTCATAGTTTCATGCATCCACTGCAGGTCTTGGAACGTACTCCTGTTTAGACCTACTGAGTTAGACGCTTCAGAAATGTGGTCCATGTGATTATTGTTTGAAGAGCTATGCAAATTACTCCAAGAGGCAGCCAATCGTGTCAACTACTTACTCACAGCATCAACCAATATATTTTCTCAACACTGCTATTTCCCTAATACGTAGTCATACAGGTAAATAATATCTCTCAATCTCTATCTGTATCCCTATTATCTCTATATCCATCTACCTTCTACTTCCAGGAGCCCAGGAGGACATTACTATCTGCCAAGAACCAAAGACACAAAATTAGGTTATTCTAGAAAATATGCTCCTCTGATAATAATAATAAAAGTATCAGGATTGTTTTGCTCTTCATAGCTCTTCTGCCTTCTCCTCATCCTTCTTTCAGAGTGGTGCAATGGTATTAGATTTGCATTCTCTTTGAGAGGCACATCGTACCATAAACAGCTTAGTATGAGAGAAGAACCTAGGGAAAAACAATTATGGCTGTATGCTCTATTCTGTCTCTCATCCTGACTTTAAAGAAACAAGTAGAAGAAGTTCCTGAGGTTTTAGCTCTTTAAAGGGATCCTCAAAACAGGAGAGTCCAGAAGGAATGCAGAACATTGCCAGAATGAAAAACTGTGCATCTACATGTAACAAGACCTCAGGAAACCAATTATGCCAACAGGAGAGTATATTGAACAGATCTGATTGAGTCTGCAAAATGAAAGTCTAATGATCTTGTAAATCCTTGCTGAATACACTTCTTGCTCCCAAATACTCACTAGCACAATTCCCATGTCGAAAGCTTCCTACTGATCAGTGTAGAGTTAAATAAACCGTCATAGATCATTGTGCTTTTCAAAATCTCCAGACACAAGTGGTCATACTACTAAAATACTTATATACTTTTTTAAGTGTCCAATAACTCGACATGAATCATTTCATTGTTCTCTTTGGCTTCATCTATCATGTCCTTATAGATGATTCCCAAGCATTTCATCTTAGATTTACCTCTCTCATGGAATACAGTCTTATATGTCTTCTTACAGAAGAAGTGGACATTCTCATCTATGTGTCTTTAACTCAGCATATCTAAAAGCTGAATTCATCATCTTCACTCTCAAAATATTTCCAAGTTTGTATTCTCTAGCTGTGAGACAATATGTTTTCTTGTTACTCCTCCCAGAATCCCATTAAATTTTACTGTTTTTTCTCTTTATCCTTTCTACATCGAATCAGGACTCAAGACATGTCCTCTACAATGGTATTTTCTAAATCCATTTCTTTACTTCAATTCTCAGTAAAAGTGCCTCTATCCAATTTTTGATAACTTCAAGCTCAGACTTTGATAACTATGCCTAATACATTTTCTTGCTTTCAGACTCTCAATGATCTAATGTACTTTATACAGCAATAGGTAATTAGTGTTATTAAAGCAGACCCTTCTACTGCAACAAACAACAGCAACAATTTTTGGAAACTTTCGAAGTTCTCTATGCAGTTGATTCCAGAAGAGTTGGAACTACCTTTCCAATTTTGCCCTACACAAAATTTTTCACATTACTTAAAATTTTCCAAACATGAGTAACATTTTTTTTACTACTACACTCTTTCATTGCTTTCATTCATTGACCTGCCCTTTCTGTGTCTCTCTTCTCTATTGAAGTCCTTTTTATCTTTTAATACCGAACTTTATCCTTTCTCCACTGTGCTTTTCTTAATCATCTCAACCAGAATGGGCCTTCTCTGGCCTCTGCACTTAGTTCTTATCTTACCAATTGCATGTATGAATTGCTTTGAAATGCAGATATTTATGTATATCACATCTTTCTTACAGGGTTTTTCAGATCAGCATAAATGGAATATCCCAAAAAGTAGAACTAACTAGAAATAGAATTGGCCCCTAAAGAAGGAAAGGAGTTACAGATCACTGGAGTTATTCACAAACAGAAGCAGAGGCTATAAGTGCTTATGATAGAAATGTTTGCCAGTATTTTATTGAGGATTTTTGCATCAATGTTCATCAAGGATATTGGTCTGAAATTCTCTTTTTTGGTTATGTCTCTGCCAGGCTTTGGTATCAGCACGATGCTGTCCTCATAAAACGTGTTAGGGAGGATTCCCTCTTTTTCTATCGATTGGAATAGTTTCAGAAGGAATGGTACCAGTTCATCCTTGTACCTCTGGTAGAATTCGGCTGTGAATCCATCAGGTCCTGGACTCTTTTTGGTTGGTAGGCTATTGATTATTGCCACAATTTCAGAGCCTGTTATTGGTCTATTCAGAGATGCAACTTCTTCCTGGTTTAGTCTTGGGAGGGTGTATTTGTCGAGGAATTTATCCCTTTCTTCTAGATTTTCTAGTTTATTTACATAGAGGTGTTTGTAGTATTCTCTGATGGTAGATTGTATTTCTGTGGGATTGGTAGTGATATCCCCTTTTTCATTTTTTATTGCATCTATTTGATTCTTCTCTCCTTTCTTCTTTATTAGTCCTGCTAGCGGTCTATCAATTTTGTTGATCTTTTCAAAAAAACCAGCTCCTGGATTCATTAATTTTTTGAAGGGTTTTTTGTGTCTCTATTTCCTTCAGTTCTGCTCTGATTTTAGTTATTTCTAGCCTTCTGCTAGCTTTTGAATGTGTTTGCTCTTGCGTTTCTAGTTCTTTTAATTGTGATGTTAGGGTGTGAATTTTGGATCTTTCCTGCTTTCTCTTGTTGGCATTTAGTGCTGTAAATTTCCCTCTACACACTGCTTTGAATGTGTCCCAGAGATTCTGGTATGTTGTGTCTTTGTTCTCGTTGGTTTCAAAGAAGATCTTTATTTCTGCCTTCATTTCATTATGTACCCAGTAGTCATTCAGGAGCAGGTTGCTCAGTTTCCATGTAGTTGAGCATTTTTGAGTCAGTTTCTTAATCCTGAGTTCTAGTTTGATTGCACTGTGGTCTGAGAGACAGTTTGTTATAATTTCTGTTCTTTTACATTTGCTGAGGAGAGCTTTACTTCCAACTATGTGGTCAATTTTGGAATAGGTGTGGTGTGGTGCTGAAAAAAATGTATATTCTGTTGACTTGGGGTGGAGAGTTCTGCAGATGTCTATTAGGTCCACTTTGTGCAGAGCTGAGTTCAATTCCTGGATATCCTTGTTAACTTTCTGTCTCGTTGATCTGTCTAATGTTAACAGTGGGGTGTTAAAATCTCCCGTTATTATTGTGTGGGAGTTTACATCCCTTTGTAGGTCACTCAGGACTTACTTTATGAATGTGGGTGCTCCTGTGTTGGGTGCATATATATTTAGGATAGTTAACTCTTCTTGTTGAATTGATCCCTTTACCAATATGTAATGGCCTTCTTTGTCTCTTTTGATCTTTGTTGGTTTAAAGTCTATTGTATCAGAGACTAGGATTGCAACCCCTGCCTTTTTTTGTTTTCCATTTGCTTGATAGATCTTTCCTCCATCCCTTTATTTTGAGTCTATGTGTGCCTCTGCACATGAGATGGGTTTCCTGAATACAGCACACTGATAGGTCTTGACTCCTTATCCAGTTTGCCAGTCTGTGTCTTTTAATTGGAGCATTTAGCCCATTTACATTTAAAGTTAATATTGTTATGTGTGAATTTGATTCTGTCATTATGATGTTAGTTAGTTATTTTGCTCGTTAGTTGATGCAGTTTCTTCCTAGCCTTGATGGTCTTTACAATTTGGCATGTTTTTGCAGTGGCTAGTACCGGTTGTTCTTTCCATGTTTAGTGCTTCCTTCAGGAGCTCTTGTAGGGCAGGCCTGGTGGTGACAAAATCACTCAGCATTTGCTTGTCTGTAAAGTATTTTATTTCTCCTTCACTTATGAAGCTTAGTTTGGCTGGATATGAAATTCTGGGTTGAAAATTCTTTTCTTTAAGAATGTTGAATATCAGCCCCCACTCTCTTCTGGCTTGCAGAGTTTCTGCCAAGAGATCAGCTGTTAGTCATCAGAGAAATGCAAATCAAAACCACAATGAGATACCATCTCACACCAGTTAGAATGGCCATCATTAAAAAGTCAGGAAACAACAGGTGCTGGAGAGGATGTGGAGAAATAGGAACACTTTGACACTGTTGGTGGGACTGTAAACTAGTTCAACCATTGTGGAAGTCAGTGTGGCAATTCCTCAGGGATCTAGAACTAGAAATACCATTTGACCCAGCCATCCCATTACTGGATATATACCCAAAGGACTATAAATCATGCTGCTATAAAGACACATGCACACGTATGTTTATTGCTGCACTATTCACAATAGCAAAGACTTGGAACCAACCCAAATGTCCAACAACGATAGACTGGATTAAGAAAATGTGGCACATATACACCATGGAATACTATGCAGCCATCAAAAATGATGAGTTCATGTCCTTTGTAGGGACATGGATGAAACTGGAAAACATCATTCTCAGTAAACTATCGCAAGGACAAAAAACCAAACACCGCATGTTCTCACTCATAGGTGGGAATTGAACAATGAGAACTCATGGACACAGGAAGGGGAACATCACACTCCGGGGACTGTTGTGGGGTGGGGGGAGGGGGGAGGGATAGCATTAGGAGATATACCTAATGCTAAATGACGAGTTAATGGGTGCAGCAAAACAACATGGCACATGGATACATATGTAACAAACCTGCACATTGTGCACATGTACCCTAAAACCTAAAGTATAATAATAAAAAATTAAATTAAATTAAAAAAAAGAAATGTTAATGAGGCCATTTAAGAATCATATAAAGGTGAGACTAGATTACGATAAAATACATTATACATTGATGTTAAGGCTATATTTTGCTGACTATAAGAAGAAGTAAAAAGAGTTCATGGATTTTAAAATGTATACTGAATATCAATTACACATAAGAGATTATGCTAGGCATTATAGGTGAGTAGTTAAAAACATAGATCTTTTCATTTGCTTTTCCTTTTGTAGAAAAGGCAAGACTCCAATAATATGGTAGACTAGAGACTTGCATTGATCCTGCCACTGACACAATAAAAATCCTGGATTATAACTACAAATACAAATATATACACAGTTTCTAAAATTCATCCAAGATGTCACAAAAGTGTAAGATGTTCTTACACAAAAAGAAAAGAGTAAAATAAAAACTCAAAGAATTAAAAAGAGAACTTGAGGTCGGCTTTTACCATTTGCCAATTTGCTAACTTTAGATCCTATAGATGGATCTTATAGACCGAAGAGAAAACAACAACAATAAGTCCAGAATCTACCCCAGTTTAGAATCTAAAAGGAGATGCCCACCCAACTACATCCTCACTGTAAGTTGGCATGGTAACTAAACCCTTTTCCCATCCACCTTGAGGGTCATAAAAGTAAACACTTATCAGCATTGATGAAGAGCAGAATGGAGAAAATACTCACTGAAACCAGGACATGCACGTCAGCCCTTACATAGATTTATATCCCAAATTCATACCATTCATGAGTCGTAAATACTTCAGGCAAAAACTTAACTCTGAGTAGCACTAGGCTGGTAGTGCCTTCAGATATCCAATAAAAGCAAAAGCAAATCTTCTCTGGAAGAAACAATCATCTAATGCTTCAAATAATTTCCTCCAAGAAATATTTCAAAGACAAAAGTACATTTATTTATTTATTTATTTATTTATTTTTTGAGTCGGAGTCTCACTCTGTCCCCCAGGCTGGAGTGCAGCAGCACAATCTCGACTCACTGCAAGCTCTGCCTCCCAGGTTCATGCCATTCTTCTGCCTCAGCCTCCCGAGTAGCTGGGGCTACAGGTGCCCACCACCACGCCTGGCTAATTTTTTGTGTTTTTAGTAGAGACGGGGTTTCACCGTGTTAGCCAGGATGGTCTCGATCTCCTGACCTCATGATCTGCCCATCTCGGTCTCCCAAAGTGCTGGAATTACAGGTGTGAGCCACTGTGCCCGGCCAAAAATACATTTTTTAAATATACAAGATACCATGAGCAAGAACCAGCAGAAATGAACAGAGGGTTTTAAAAGACCTGTAAAGATTTCAGATACAGAAATAACTAGAATGAGTTCACAGAATAACTATTTACTTTTATAGTAACTTTGATATCTAATGTAAGACTATGGTAGAATGAAGATTATGGTGAATTACCACCCCTAAAAGCAGTGATCAAATTGGTCCAAATGGTCAAAACAACCATTTTGCTGCTCTGGCAATTTATCAAAGAAAAACAAAAAAATCTGAGTATTGGCTAGTCATGAAAAGTTGCTAGAACTTTGAGTAGGAGCTGCCAGAGTCTGCAATGCTTTTGCATGGAGCTGCTGCCATCCACCCTCTACCAGCTCTGGCAACAAAAACAGTAGAGTTACCAGTGTGGGCTGGCCGGGAAAATTAGGGCTGTGTCTTCCAGCAAGGGTAGGCCCAATTTTAAATGGAGGGTGAACATACACAGTAGTGTTGTCAGTAAAAGTAACAAACTTGCTACCAAACGAATGAGAAAATCCTACAGTTCTGTGAGCCGAAGTTTATGACGCTGATGGGGGTGGGCAGTGGGCCATCATATATTTTATGGGGTGATCCTGTGAGAGCTACAGAAGAGATGAGATAAGCTCTTCACACATTCCTGGTTGACTAGGTTTGTCCAGTTAACAAAGTGCATATATATCAGGCAAAGAAATAAAAAGAATGATCTACACTGCTCAGGGAAAAAATCAGCCATTATAAATTTAACTCCGAGGGGACACAGATAATGAATTTAGCAGACAAAGATTTTAAGTAATTATCATAAATTTAGTAAAAGAATTAAAGAAAACTATATTGAGTGAATTAAAGGAAAGATGTGATGACAACAACTTAAATAACAGGAAATCTCAATAAAGAAATAGAAGCATGCAAAACCAACTGTACATTCTAAAGTCAAAATAAAATATAACCAAAAGCAAAATAACTAGGCAATAGGTAAAGTAAGAAATAATTGCTTAATTTTAAAACAAAATAAAATGCAAGCTTGAATATGTGCAGAGAACAAACATCCTTAAAGAAAAACACAGAAGATTTTGCAGCAGCAAATAGAAATTCCAGAAATTAAAAAAAAATACATTATTTGAAACTTAAAACTTTAGTGTGCATAACAGAAGAGAAAATTATCAAAGTGGAGCAGGGATCTGAGAAATTATCAGGAATAAAGTCAAAGGAGGCAGAATGATGGAAAATATAAAAGGACGCTAAGATACACAGAGGCTAGAGAGAAAAATATCTATGTTTATTCCAGAGAAGAAAAGAAAAAGTGGCAGAGACAACATTGTAATAAAAATGGCTGAGAATTCTCCACAATCGAAGAAAGACATCTATATGTGTATGTGTACATATATATATATGTGTGTATGTGTGTGTATGTATATATGTCTTTAACAAATCTAATGAATACTAAACAATATAAACATAATAGAATAAAAACACAAAACTCCAATGATAAAGAGAAAAAACAGCTAGGCAGAAAGAGAGAAAGAGAAATTATCTTCCAGGAAATAACACATTGACAGCTGACATCTCATTGGCAAAACTAAAAGTTAAATACAGTGGAATAATACCTTCAATATGCCCAGAGAAAAAAGGAATGTCAACTAAAAGTTCTATGCCGAGTAAAAATATCTTATCATAGCAATATGAAGATATTTTCTGAAACATGTAAGCTGAGTTTACATCAACAGACCCTGACTAAAGATAAATAAATAAATAGTAAATAGTATATAATGAGCAAAGTGATAACAGATGGACAATCAAATCTGAGATGAAAAAAATGATGGACACTAATGTGATAAATTTGTTAGTGAATTTAAACAAACATTAACTGCTTAACATAGTCATGTTTGATGATAGTTTCTTATAAAATGTACAAAATCTCATGCCTGTAATCCCAGCACTTTGGGGGGCTGAGTCGGCCAGATCACCTGAGGTCAGGAGTTTGAGACCAGCCTGGCCAACATGGCGAAACCCTGTATCCGCTAAAAATACAAAAATTAGCTGGGTGTGGTGGTGCATGCCTGTAATCCCAGCCACTCGGGAGGCTGAGGTAGAAGAACTGCTTGAACCTGGGAGGTAGAGGTTACAGTGAGCTGAGATTATGCCACTGCACTTCAGCTTGGGAGACAGAGTGAGATTCCATCTCAAAAAAAGAAAAAAAAAATGTACAAAATCACTAGAGGGTAAGTCAGGAGATGGCTAAAGGTGGTTTCTATGTTTTCAAGTCCTCTATTATTTAGAAGGATGCTAATGATACTGAACAATTTTAGACTTTTCCTAAGTAAAATATGTTTCAATTTCTAGGGTAACTACTAAATAAAGCAATACAATACTTCCCAGCTGCTAGCAGAAAACATGAAAGGAAAAAAATTAATCTCAACAATTCCAAAAAGCAGAAAGGAAGGAAAACGTGGCACAAAATATTTTGGCAATGGGAAGCTTGAAATAAGATGCTTGATCCAAATTCCAATATATCAGATATTATATTCCAATTAAAGTAATAAACACTTAGTTAATTCAAAAAAATCAACCAAACTGAAAAGAATCCAACCACCTATGATTTGTAATAAGTTTAAAACCTAATGATATAGGCCAGGCGGGTGGCTGGGTAAACAGATAGGAATGTTTTTCCTATAACTATATATTTTTAAGCAAAAGCATTACTAGATATAGGTAGTTCATAATATTAATAAGTTAAATTCATCCATAAGTACAATAATTTTTTTATTATTATACTTTAAGTTCTGGGGTACATGTGCAGAACGTGCATGTTTGTTACATAGGTATATATGTGCCATGGTGGTTTCCTGCACCCATCAACCCGTCATCTACATTAGGTAGTTCTCCCAGTGCTATCCCTCCCCTAGCCCCCCACCCACCGACAGGCCCCAGTGTGTGATGTTCCTTTCCCTGTGTCCATGTGTTCTCATTGTTCAACTCCCACCTATGACTGAGAACATGCGGTGTTTGGTTTCCTGTTCTTGTGTTAGTTTGCTGAGAATGATGGCTTCCAGCTTCATCCATGCCCCTACAAAGGACATGAACTCATCCTTTTTGTGGCTGCATGGTACTCCATGGTATATATGTGCCACATTTTCTTTATCCAGTTTATCACTGATGGGCATTTGGGTTGGTTCCAAGTCTTTGCTATTGTGAACAGTGCCACATAAACATATGTGTGCATGTGTCTTTATAGTAGAATGATTTATAATCCCTGGGGTATATACTCAGTAATTGGATGGCTGGGTCAAATTGTATTTCTAGTTCCAGATCCTTGAGGGATCGCCCCACTGTCTTCCACAGTGGTTGAACTAATTTACACTCACACCAACACTGTAAAAGCATTCCTATTTCTCCACATCCTTTCCAGCATCTGTTGTTTCCTAACTTTTTAATGAATGCCATTCTAACTGGTGTGAGATGGTATCTCACTGTGATTTTGATTTGTATTTCTCTAAAGACCAGTGATGATGAGCTCTTCTTTCATATTTTTGTTGGCTGCATAAATGTCTTCTTTTGAGAGTGTCTGTTTATATCCATAGCCCACTTTTTGATGAGGTTTTTTTGAGAAGTGTCTGTTCACATCCATAGCCCACTTTTTGATTTAATGTTAAATCAACCTTTAATTGTTATGATAACCGAACTTGGTCATAGTTTTCATTCTTCTCATATTTTATTATATTCAGTTCATTAACAATTTGCTTTAGATAGTAGTTATAAGTCATTTGGGGCATATTTTTCATTCACATAATCTCCTTGCCAAGATTTTGTATCAAGCTAATTCTAGACCAGCAGCTCTCATCTGGGACTTATTTTTGCCTCCCAGGTATTTTTTTTTTTTCTTGTAAATTTGTTTAAGTTATTTGTAGATTCTGTATATTAGCCCTTTGTCAGATGGATAGGTTGCAAACATTTTCTCCCATTCTGTAGGTTGCCTGTTCACTGTGATGATAGTTTCTTTTGCTGTGTGGAAGCTCTTTAGTTTAATTAGATCCCATTTGTCAATTTTGGCTTTTGTTGCCATTGCTTTTGGTGTTTAAGTCATGAAGTATTTGCTAATGCCTATGTCCTAAATTGTATTAGCTAGGCTTTTTTCTAGGGTTTTTATGGTTTTAGGTCTTATGTTCAAGTCTTTAATTCACCTTGAGTTAATTTTTGTGTAAGGTGTAAGGAAGGATCCAGTTTGAGTTTTCTGCATATGGCTAGCCAGTTTTCCCAACACCATTTATTAAATAGGAAATCCTTTCCCCATTGCTTGTTTTTGTCAGGTTTGTCGAAGATCAGATGGTTGTAAATGTGTGATGTTATTTCTGAGGCCTCTGTTCTGTTCCAGTGTTCTATATATCTGTTTTGGTACAAGTACCATGCTGTTTTTGTTACTGTGGTCTTGTTGTGTAGTTAGAAATCAGGTACCGTGATGTCTCCAGCTTTGTTCATTTTGCTTAGGATTGTCTTGACTATGTGTGCTTGGTTCCATATGGAATTTAAAGTAGTTTTTTCCACTTCTGTAAAGAAAGTCAATGGTAGCTTGATGGGAATAGCATTGAATCTATAAATTACTTTGGGCAGTATGGCCATTTTCATGGTATTGACTCTTCCTATCCATGAGCATGGAATATTTTTCCATTTGTGTCCTCTCATATTTTCTTGACCAGTGGTTTTTAGTTCTCCTTGAAGAGGTCCTTCCCACCCCTTGTCAGTTGTATTCCTAGGTATTTTTTTCTCTTTGTAGCAATTGTGAATGGGAGTTCACTCAGGTTTTGGCTCTCTGTTATTGGTGTATAGGAATGCTTGTGATTTTTGCATATTGATTTTGTATCCTGAGACTTTGCTGAAATTGCTTATCAGTTTAAGGAGATATAAGTTTAAACTTAAAATATAACTAACAATGCAGTCTCATTATGTATAGAAATAACTGAGGTATCTTCAAGAAGAAATTGGCAATTCACAATCACAATGAGAGATGACATGTATTTTATATAAATCATAAAAAAGAGTTAATGATGTAGAAGACTTTATTAGTATAATTAGTTTATACTGGAGCTACTGAGATATAGATGATACTATACACCAGTTACAAAACACATAATATTTTCAAGCTCACTAAAAATGTATAAATATAAATAGCACTCAACTATAAGAAAAACCAGAGGGAGAGCTATAGCCTTAAAATACTTATAGTAGAAAATATAAAATGTTAACTCTAGTGAACCAAGTATCTATCTTAAGAACTTTTAAAAAACAGAAAAATAAACCTTAAAATGATAGTAAACAGGAAATCGTAAACATAAGTAAAAAGACAATGAAATGGAAAATAAATATGCAACAAAATGATCCACAGTTTTTTGAAAAACTGATAAAACAGAGAAACTTTAGTTACATTGACAAGAGAAACAAACAAAAACATAATAGGGACAAGTGAAAAAATATGAAATATAAAAAGCAGACATCACTACAGGTACTGTAGATATTTAAAAGTTCTTAAGGTATAGAATAAACATCTTTAGACAATAAATTTTAAATATTAGATGAAGCAAACTAATTATCAGGAAAATATGATTTACTAAAACTTCCCCCAAAAGAAACCTGACCTGTTCTATAACCATTAAAAAACAGAAGTTCAAATGTATTTTCACAAAAAAACTCTTATGTATGCCATTCTAACTGGTCTGAGATGGTATCTCTATGTGATATAGCCTCTATATTTTCACTGGTGAGGTCTATAAAACAAATAATTTCAATTTTAGATAGATTATGCAATTTTATGAAGGTAGAACAGGATTTCTCACTATTAAGATTTTTGTCCAGATAATGATCTGTTTTGGAATGCTGTCCTGTACAATATAGGATATTTATCACCATCCCTGACTTCTACTCACTAAATGCCAATAGTACCTTCACCACAAGTTGTGACAATCAAAAGTATCTCTGGGTATTGCCAAGTGATACCTGGGAGTCAAAAATAAGTCCCAGATGAGAGCTGCTGGTCTAGAATTAGCTTGATACAAAATCTTGGCAAGGAGATTATGTGGATGAAAAATATGCCCAAAATGACTTATAAACATAACTACTATCTAAAGCAAATTGTTAATGAACTGAATATAACAAGATATGAGAAGAATGAAAACTATGACCAAGTTGGGTTATCATAACAATTAAAGGTTGATTTAACATTAATTAATTTATATTAGTTAAAATTAATATGAATTACTGAATATACAATTAAAAATGATTATAGGACCTCTTCAAAAAAATCTGGAGGAATATTTATTAAAGATCAACATGTATTCACGATGGAAAAAATCTTGGTCAATCATGAAAAGGAGAAAATTTTTTAACCTGATACAGGTATCTAGGAAGGAAGACAGAGACAGAGAGAGAAAGAAGAAGGAAAACCTCATAAAACAAATGTATTATAATGATTAATGTTGCTGCACTGAAAGCATTTTCTTTGAGGAAAATCCTTTGTGATATGACTTTTATCACAACTTCTATTTATCCAGCATAACAATGAATTTAAAAAATTAAAATAAAAGGCATAAAGTTTGGAAAGAACAAAGGACAATTATTGGTAATATGTTTGTTGTATTCAAAAGCCCAAAAGAGACTGCAAGTAAAATGTTGACATTAATACGAAAATTTAACAAGATTGCTGGCACAAAATTATTCCATTATTCCACAAGAAAATAAATTATATAACTATATGTCAAAAAGAAATACCTAGAAAAAAAGAAAAATCTAAAAATTAGCACTTACAGTAACATCAAAAATATGAAGTACCTTAAGACAAATCTACCAAATGTGTTGCAAACAGTTTATGAAGAAAATTATAAAACCTGATTGAAAAACACTAAATGAGTCCTAAATAAAGGAAAATTCTCTGTCCTTGGATTCTACATTAGGAGATAAAATACTGTAAAGATTTCAGTTCTCTCCCATATTGACATATAAGTTCACTGTTACTCCAATTTAAATTCCAACAGACTTAACCATAGCATTTGACAAATTGATCCTAAAATATATTTGTAAGGGCAAATATCAAGAACAGCCAAATGTTTTAAAGAGAGAGATTGAGGTTGGGGACTTATTATCTATCACAGCCCATTATAAAGCTATGGTAAGTAAGGTTGAAAGAAGTTTCACCATATTATGACACTGCCATCTGGACTTGCCACAGAAGGAAAAGAACATGGAGAATTACTTACAAGGTCTTTCAATGCTTCTGTCCAGAAATGAATGCCATTGTCCAAAGAAAAGACTAAGTCATATGGTCACATGCTTTCGCTTAGCTTTAAAGAGGTGAGGAAGTGTGATCAGCCTTGTTGTCCCCTGAAAGAAGAGGTGTCCCGGAAATATTGATGGGCACTAGTAACATCTATCACACCAAATGATGTCTAGTCTATGGATCCATGGGAACTGTCATACACTGCTGGAGAAGGTACAAATTGGTACAACTAATGTGATAAAAGTTTGGCACTATCTAGTTAAATGAAACATGCTCATGCCCTGCAATGCAGCAATCTCACTCATGGTTCTATACTATAGAATACTTCATGTGTACCAGGAGAAATTGCACGTGGGTCTACAGAATTGTTGTTCTCAACAGCAAAAATTTGGTTTGGAAGCAACCAAAAATTCATCCACAATATAATAATAGATAGTAAATTATAATATAAAATAGTAATAATATAAATTATATTATTATATTATTATATTATAATATATTATATTGTATTATATTATAATATATTATATATAATATTATATATAATATATTATAATATAATATTATATTATATTATATTATATTATATTATATATAATATATAATATTATAATATATTATATTATATATAATATATAATATTATATTATATATAATATATAATATTATAATATATTATATTATATATAATATATAATATACTATATATAATATATATATAATATTATATATTATATTATAATATATAATATTATATTATAAATTATAATATAAAATAGTAATAATATAATAATAGTAAGTTATGTATTCATGCACATAATTTCTATAGAGTAGTGAAAGTAAATGACCTAAGCCACCCAAATTAACGTGGATTAATATAATAAATACAACACTGAGGAAAGAACAATGCCTACAGCATGATTTAATTCCTATTAGGTTCATAAAAAACAGAAGTGTAAAAATATGTAAATATACACAGTACATATATATCTATGTATACTTATTTATATAATGATAGGAATATATTTATATTTTAAAATATATACATACATTTATGTGCATATATTTGTATGTATTTAATAATTCATTTGTAAATATTTTCATTGGTAGAAAAGTTATCCAGAAAAGAAAGAGATTAATTATCACAAAGATCAGGATAGCAGTTGTTTCTTGGGCAGAGGTAGGAGGATGCAAATGCTGATGCATGCAGGGGCTTCTGCATACTCTTAGTAATTTTTTTTTCTTACCTGGTTGTTCTTTGAAAGTTGTTTGATTTATTATTAATATTGTCCCTCTGTGTACATATATGTATGTAAAAAGAAAATTTTAAATATGTGTAGGAAATATCTTTTTTAATACAGAAAATAATAGTAGAGCAAGAAAAAACACTAGGCAATATATTACAAATAATACCAAGTGAGAGTATAGTCAATCTAAAAATGTCAGAGAAGGGTGAGATGATTATGAGTTGCACTGGGCCACAGTTGTATTCATGAAGGAACTAGGACTTGGATGAGGCATTGAAGTAGGATAAAATTCTATTGGGGAAAATGGGGAGCTTGTTAAATGCAAGTGGCATAAGAAGGAAAGGGCTGAAAGATAATTTGGTAGATAGTGAACAAGCGACATAGGCTTGAGTGGTTTGTGTAGAGTAGTGGCATTGTCTTGTTTTCTTTTTATCCATCAGTCATTAATTACACTTCTTCTCAGCAAAGTATACATGAGGGTGGTACAAAGTATGTGTCATTGCAAAAGTATGTGGGTTTTCACTTATTAAGCTAAAAATATAGATGGCAAAAAGTGTAATATTTTCCCTCAAAATATGCAGAAGATAGGCAAGTAGAATTAGAGTATTAGAACAGGATAAAAGAAAACCTCAGAGTCTTCCTAAAATCTTTGAAATCACATTGTAGCAATGAACACACCAGAGTGATGGGAAGCATGGGCAGTGCAGGGAGGTACTGGTGCCTGAGATGTTAGTTACTGATAGGATGAGACAAGCTCAGAAATTGAAACTATTTAGAAATTTTTATAGCTATTCAATGGGGTAATTTAGAATTTTTTAGCAATCCGATGGAATAATTTGGTGTCTATTGAATGAAATAATAATAAATTGGGGTTTGAAGTTATATGTCAGTTTTTTATTCATTTTATTTTGTGTATGAATTTCCAGTATTGGTCAGTGATGGGCAGGAAATTTTATAAAAAAGAAAGAGATCCTTCAGCACAGATTATATGAGAAGTGGCAATATTAGTTTATCCAGACATGAGGTCTACCCTGCAAAATACTTTGATGGCTAAAGTAGACCAAGAAAAAAATGAATATAACATTTGTGTGGCATTTCTGCTAGTGAATACAGTGATATCACCTTTTAAAAGATGAATTGTTTAATTTATTCCCACACAATATCTTGGAAAAATGGCTTTCCCTTGTCCCCACACCTATATTATGCAATCAACTTTCTTTCTGTCTGCTCTAAAGTAGGCAAATGTTATAGATATTATCTGCCATCCCTAAACTGTTAAACTTTCACCATTCCTGTTTTCTCTGAATCTCAGCACATATTAAAGATTCAGAACAGAGCAAGAGAATTTCCAAGTCATATACTTCTGATTTTGCCATTTCCCTGCTCTCAAATCCTGTTTTTGTCCTCATTATACTGAGAACAATTTTTTTAGTAGCCAAAGTACTTTCACACATCCTCTTCTTTCTATATCTACTGCCACTATCTTATCTGCAAATGTCATTATCGCTAGCTCAACCTTCTAGAATAACCACCAACATTAATTCCAGCCTACAAATCCCTCTATTATTCTTGGTCCCATTATAACTGTCAGATTTATTTTCCTAAAATGGAAATGTAATTCTAGGCTCTTCACAACCCATCAAGGCTACCTACTCACTTGCTATTGATAAAACAAAGTTCCTCACACTTGGCATTTGCCATTCGCCACACTATGATCTCAACTGATCTTTCTAGTGTCATTTGCCATCGTTCTTCATCACATAACATATGATGCATTAACAAACCAAATGATGTTCTCCAAATACAGCATAATCTGTGAAGCCTTTCCTACAGTCTTCAGAACCATATGCATCTCCCTCTTTAAACTCCCATATTCTTCTTTTCTTCCACAGCACTTTGCTTGCTAGACCACTTACCTTACTTTACATTATGATAGAGTTATTGGTCATATAGCACACTAGAATATTAGTACCTT
Source organism: Symphalangus syndactylus (assembly GCF_028878055.3). Classification (NCBI taxonomy): domain Eukaryota; kingdom Metazoa; phylum Chordata; class Mammalia; order Primates; family Hylobatidae; genus Symphalangus; species Symphalangus syndactylus. Next base: position 44,203,241 of record NC_072423.2, read on the forward strand.
CCCGGAGGTGTTAAAATCCTCATATTGCCTGTGATGGAGGTTCCATGAATAGGAGTGCCTAATGTGTGGAAAATTGAATTCCTCACTGCGTATGAGGTAGACTTAAGCCTGCTCTCACCCATAACCACTTTTCCACTGCTATTGTCCACTCCAACATTTCCAAAATTTGCAGGCCCATATAGGATTTAGAGCTTGTTTCTCGTGTATTTATTCATGCTGTTTTCTCTGGCTAGATAATGCTTTAACTTTCTGTTGTTTATACAAATCCCACTTATCCTTCAATAACCTAAGTTCCAACTCTGCTATCTTCCATAGTTTGAGAGTGGGAAGTGATTTCTCTCTCCACAATCATTTCTTATTTCTAGTATGGCAAATTAATATTGAACTAATATATGAAATCACATATGTCTCTTCTTCACAGTCACTTTGAACTTGTATTTTCAACATTTATTATTGTTAAAAGTTTGAAGTGCCTATGACTTGTCTGCCATATAACTAATAAGACAGATACAGGTGGCTGGGCACAGTGGCTCACACCTGTAATCCCAGCACTTTGGGAGGCCAAGGCAGGGAGATCACTGGAGCCCAGGAGTTTTAGGCCAGCCTGGGAAACACGGCGAGACCTCGTCTCTAGAAAAAATACAAAAAGTAGCCAGGTGTGGTAGCGTGTGCCTGTGGTCTCAGCTACTTGAGAGGCTGAGGTGAGACTCAATTGACCCAGGGAAGTCTAGTCTGTAATAAGCTTGAATCAGGCTGCTGCACTCTAGCCTGGGTGAGAGAGCAAGATCCTGTCTCAATTAAAAATAAATAAATAAAAATAAAAAGCAGACATAGGATGTAGTAGCTAAGAGTGTGCACTGTGGATTCAGGTTACTTGGGTTTAAATCTCAATTATGCTATATATTTGTAGCATGGGAGTTTTGTATCTTCCATGTGTCTCAGCCTTCCCTATGTGTAAAATGGAAACATTAGTTGTACTTAACCTCATACAATTGTTGTGAGGATTAAATGAGGCAATGCAAGTGAAGCCTCTAGAACAGTGCCTGTTGTTTGGTATGTGCTGGGGAAATGCCGCCTGCCATTATCATTCCTGGAGAGTAAGGGTTTTGCTATTGTTATTGTTTTCTGTTTTATTTTGTTTTTCTGTAAGAGCACACATTTGTTCTACATATAGGTATTTAGTACCTATCCTGTCCTAGTGCTGTGATAGTTACAGAGGATACCAGGGTGAACAAGATAAAGCTCATATTCTGCTTTGCATGTTTGAGCTTGTTATCTTCCTCAGCTCCTGCCACCCTTATCATTTGAACATAAGAGGCTTTGGTATTTATAACATCATGAGGCTTCCAACCTTCCTTTAGTCCTATCCTCCCAGTGAAGGAAAACAGAAAAATCCAATAAACATGAATTAAACTTCTAGGGAGCAGTATGATCTAGAGAAAAAGTCCAGACTTGGAAATAAGGAAGACAGTTCGTTGTTCAAATCTACCATTTACCTGATGGCTGGCTGAACTCACTAACTTTCCTGAGCTTCAATTTTCTACTCTTTGAATTCATATAGTTAATCCCACAACTTAGGATCATTGTATAAATCAACTGAAATATGTATTTAAAGTCTCTGGCACATAGTTACACACCCAATGAAAGCAAAATATAACTGTTTTATGGAAGAGTATATACTTATTACATATATCAGAGACTTTTGCAATAGAACACCTTAGAATACCTTCTACATATTCTGCTCCACTAAAATTAGATTTAATTATTTAAATTTAATTTATTAGAAGTATATTAGGTAATTTTAAAACCCAATGAATTATGTGCTCTTTAATAAATAATATTTAATAACTCTTTATGAGGTTTAAATATATAAGCTAATATCTTTACATAAAATCTCCATTTTCCTCACAAAACAGAAGAACTGCTACTTATAACATTATAAGAAAGTTAGTGTCTTGCTCATGTTTTTATGCTAATCCGCTTCTCTTATTGTTGTCTCTTCAACAATGCCAGCACTCACTCACGACTAGACTTATTCTTAAAGTATACAAGAAGCAATCTTTCCCCAGACTGAACCCTGCATGGGACTGTGTGGAGCAGTGGACCAGTGATGTTTTTGCTGCTAATAGATGCTCAATCATGCTTACTATTCCTGGTGTCCATTGTGGAAGGCACCATTTTGTCACCATACTTAGAAAACATTAAAGAAAGTTCTAAGCATGCTTAAGAATAGTGTCTAATAAATATATAATTACTTTTACCTAGGCATGCACTATTCAATACAGTAGCCACTAGCCACAGTGACTATTGAGAGGTGGTATGCTGGTAAACGTTTAACAATATGCTCCCCAACTCCCCCGCACCACCCCGGCAATCAGAAATTGCAGCATTTGATAATTCTCTGGAATAAACACTCCCACAGTGGGCAATTTCAACCTACCATCAACTAGCTCATGAAATTCCCAAAATTTAACTAGCTCTTATAATCCAATGAGAGCTGGCTCCAGCATTCCACTGGGATGGTTAGTCCAAACTGAAATGTGTGTGTTTGTTTTTTTTTTTCTTTTGAGATGGAGTCTCGCTCTGTCGCCCAGGCTGGAGTGCAATGGTGTGATCTCGGCTCACTGCAAGCTCTGCCTCCCGGGTTCATGCCATTCTCCTGCCCCAGCCTCCGAAGTAGCTGGGACTACAGGTGCCCGCCACCATGCCTGGCTAATTTTTGGTGCTTTTAGTAGAGACGGGGTTTCACCATGTTAGCCAGGATGGTCTCGATCTCCTGACCTCGTGATCCGCCTGCCTTGGCCTCCCAAAGTGCTGGGATTACAGGCGTGAGCCACCGCACCCGGCCTGAAATGTGTTTTAAGCATAAAATACACAATATATTTTGAAGACTTAGCACACAAAAAGGATGCAAAATATCTTGACATCTTTATATTGATTACACGTTGAAATGTTCGTATTTTAGATACATTGAGTTAAATAAAACATACTATTAAAATTAATTTTTTAATATGACTACTAGAAAATGTAAGATTGCCTATTTGGCTCATGTTATATTTCTATTGGATGCACTAATCAAGAAATATCTTTAAAACAAATAAGCATGTTTGCATTTTATATTATATTTAGTTGCTATATTTGTTTAGCTACCTTGGTGACAAAAGCGGGGTAAAAATCAAGCTTCCAGAATCAGATAATGATGTTCCAGATTCTAGGACAGTCTTGTGGTATGTTTCACCTCACCAAAACTAACAAAAAAAAGCATCAAATACACACACACACACACACACACACACACACACATATATATTTCTACTACTTCCCAGATTCTGTTAGTTTTAATTAGCACTTCAAAACACTTTATCTTTGACATATCTGGTAAGGATGGAGTCAGGGGAAAATTTTAAATATATAATGTGGTCTAATTGCATAACCCTGAGCACACCTGTAAGAAATAATGGGGGAAGCAAATTGAAAACTGCTGAGCATGGGCTGAATTCAGAGAAGTGTGGGTTTTATGGAGCCCTGTAATTTTCAAGCAGTTCCACTGATGGCCTACAAATGTACTCCATGTAAGAGTAAAAGGACTTTGACCGTATTTCAGTAAGTTGATAGATGGGCTTAAAGAAATAAAAATGCATCCCACAGATGAGTTGCGCCTTTAAAAAGGAGCAGAATAAGGGCCAGGACACAAAAGAAATGGTTTAAGGTCAAAAAGTCTAACTGGTACATGACATATGAGCCCTGTCAGGTTCCCATGCCTCACCATGCTTATCAGGAAATATTTCTTGTAGCCTTGCTTGCACAAAAGGGTAAGATGGTTTCCCTCGTCAAAATTATGAATTTCAAATTCAATATCCCTTTCTCATTAGGAAATCTGTGGGATCTGTCAAGCCATTGCACATCACTTTTTATTATGCTAATGTGCATACTCTTGTCGTCCTCACAAACACCGGGATGTAAAGGTGACAGTGGATAGAGCTCCAGTTAGGTGCAGGGCAACAGGAGGTAGAAAGGCATCACGGTGGAAGCATGCTGAATTGGGTGGGTATCAGGAAACTTCCTTCCAATTCTGACTTTCTCAGTAACTCTGTTTAACCCTGGGCAATCCATTTAGACTTTAGGCTTCAGTTTTTTCATCTACAAAATAGGAATGACAGTAGATGCCTTATGTGGTGATTCTGAGTTTGAGTTCAGCAATTACCTAAAAAGGGCTTTTGAAAGTGGAATATTTTACAGAGTGTTACTATTAAACAGCTTTAGGGAGTAAGCAGGTGCCATCAAGGGAGAGTCAAAAATGTAACTTTCTGAGGAAAATCCACCTTTCAAGATATGTTCAGATAAATAATTCATTGAGCAAGGCTGTCTAAAATTGAGAGTTCTCTGCAAAGTGTTAAGAAAGCTTTTTTAGAAATTAGCTATTTCCCTTGCTCTTCAAAGCTTACAGTTTATTTAGTTTGAAACATGCAAATAAACACATAAAACAAACAGAGGGCAATTCTCAAAAATGATTGAAACAACAGCATGTCTTTGTGAATTAGTTGAGTTCTCTTGCCACCTTTTTTATGAGTAAGAGACCAGACTAGGGTGTTATTCTGTGAAGGTTTAAGGAAGAAAGGAAGTCTTAGGCAGGGGATTACAATATGTCTGGATTTACTCCTTGGCCACATTTGAAGGGAGCATTTCAGAATATGCCCACCTTGGCAGAGCAGTTTTCTCATCCTGTTTTCTGTCCAGAAATCTAAACATATTGTAGAAGTCTTAGGCGGGGGCTTACAATATGTTTGGAAGGGAGAAGGCATAATAAAGAAATTGTAGCCAGAACCAAGGGTAGATGTTAGGGAGTCAGAAAAAAATATTACAAAATGTTCAGAAGTCATGCATAGAAGTTTTTGACCGGTTGGTATAAGGGTCTGCTATGTTAAACAAAGAAGCTCAGCTTGGATCAGCTGTTCAGTGAGGAGATATTAAAGTACCTGAGCATAGTCATATTTTCAATAAGTGGAAGCATATGATGGTTGGGATCAAATATTTTAGAGCTGGGTAAGCCCTCTATGAGAGAGTTCTGTTTCTCTATCTGTAAAATAGAAGTTTCATTTTAGGATTTTAGGATTATAGACTTAAAAAACAAAATTGGCTTTCATATGTGTAGATGTTCAATATAGCAACTTTTATTTTACATTTAAATAGAATTTTACAGTTTAGAAAGTGCTAAAATACCTTCTCTTATACCACAAACCTGATCTTCAAGAAGTAGGGCCTGAGAGGCTCATTGGCCGCACAGAGACCAACATCTAGCAAATGGTGGCAACTGGGTGGGCATCAGATGTTCTGGTTTTCTTTCTTTTCCATTTGCCCTGATGGACTGAGAATCACTCAGGAGGGTTAGCAAACACAGAGGAACTTTATCTGTGGATTGAATGATGCCTTGAAAACGCGTTAAAAGCAGGCAAAACTGTTATATTGCCAATGAACAGATACTCAAGTACAACCTTCATCATTCAGAGAGCAGCAGCTCACAGCTTTGGTGGGCTGCCGGTGAAGTCATGCCCCAGCAGTTGTGCAGACATGTCTTACTGAGGAAATGAACTCAGGTGGTGGCAATAGGGCTGGAGAGGAGTAGGCAGATGCAAGATACCCTAAAGAGGAAAAAAGTCACTGTTGGCTGGGCATGATGGCTCATGCCTGTAATCTCAGCACTTTGGGAGGCCGAGGTGCGCAGATCACATGAGGTCAGGAATTCGAGACCAGCCTGGCTAACATGGTGAAACTCCATCTCTACTAAAAATACAAAAATTAGCCAGGCGTAGTGGCGAGCACCTGTAATCCCAGCTACTCAGGAGGCTGAGGCAGGAGAATTGCTTGAACCCAGGAGGCAGTTTGCAATAAGCCAAGATCATACCACTGTATTCCAGCCTGGGCGACAGAGTGAGACTCTGTCTCAAAATAAATAAAATAAATTAATTAATAAATAAGCTGGGCACAGTGGTATGCACCTGTAGTCTCAGCTACTTGGGAAGATGAGGCAGGAGAGTCACTTGAACCCAGGAGGTAGAGGTTGCAGTGAGCCGAGATTGCACCATTGCACTCCAGCCTGAGCGACAAGAGCGAAACTCCATCTCAAAAAAGAGCGAAACTCTATCTCAAAAAAAAAAAAAAAAAAGTCACTGTGGACTACAGCAACAACCATTCAACAGCAGGCAAACCAGATTGCAAGATGTTGAAGGGAATGGTGAGGATGCTAAGGACAGAAGCTGGTGAAGATTACTCATTGACGCATTTGGTTTTTTATAAAAGGTTGCCACTCTATTCAAAAAGCACCTTATTTTTCCTAAGTATACGCCCCATGAGACTTGAGTTAGATTTGGTTATCACAGTGTGTAGTTAGATTACAAAATTTATTCGTGCATATATTCATTCACTCAAGGAAAAATGTGCCAAGTACTCATCCTGTGCCAGGTTCTGCAGTAGGCACCCAGCATAAAATAATGTAAGAAAACTGTGCTGCCACCGTCCAGGGCTAAGTTTCTATACTTTCTCTTATTTTGGACCCTGTTCAAATTCATTCTTTCCATTTTCTACAGGGAAAGGAGTTCAGTAGTGCCCTTCACCTATAAAATAGCAACTATTTATTTCTTTTAGGAAACTGTTTTTTTTTTCAATTGTAAATTGTTCAGATATTTACAAAATGGACAGGAAGTGGTGGCTAAGCATTTAAAAATGGTAAGGCTATCAGACAATGAGGTTGGAAAACAGGTTTATATTCCAACCTTGTGTTTTGTAGCTGTGTTGACTTTGGTCAACCACTAGAATTTCCTGGCTCACTTATGAATTGCAGAATAAGCCCTGTTCCACCTATATGACAAGGCTGCTATGAAAGTGAAATGAGGTGATATATGTAAAAATGGTTGAAAACTATAATATGCTCTAAAAAGACATATTTGTGTATGTGCTAAGTATGTCAAAGTGTGAGAAACACACAACTATAACTATAGAAACAGCATTTACATAATTGTTTTTAGTCAGCCTCAGTGTTTTCTATAAGGGCACAAATGATTACATTGCCATGGTGAACCTGTGGTGATTTTGAAACTTTGTAGGTAAATGCAGGTAGGCTGAAGCCTGCTTGATCAGTAGAGGGAAGTTTTCTCAGGAATATGAAATTATGCATGCTTACTAGCTTCCTGGGAACAAAAGTCTTCATCTGTATATTAAGGCCTTATTAAGTCACTTGTGTAAGGCAAAAGTTTTTCTTCTACCCAGTAATGAAAGATTAACAATATTATACTCAGGCTGCTACAAGTGGAGAAGTAAACTTGGTAGCATTTTGTCTTTAGATGGAAGTTACTTCTGCTATTCTTGACTGCAAACTGTGCTTGCTGTCATGTGGGTGAAGGAGGACCACTTCTAGAACATTTTAAATGGTAAAATCTTTATTGGCTCCCTGCCCTGGGAATTTCCCTGAATCAGAAAAGTGTGAAAAAACAGCAGTGGCAAGCTGGATGATATAGAGAAAAGGGCACAGGATTTGAAGTTTGGAAGACCTGATTAAAAAATAATTCAATGTTTTAATTACTGTTTTCTCTCCACCTCCCTGAGTCAACTATTTCTGACATGTTAAGTGAGCATGCCTTCTTACATTTCATGCAATTGAACACATTTGTATCTATGTATTATATACAAAATACTAATGAACATACACTAACACACACACACACACACACACACATAGAGAATATAATCTCTCCAGAGGAGAAATATTTGATTGTTTTGTTTGATATTATTTTCCACCATTCAGAACAGCCTTGGATACTAATAAGTGCTTATATTAGTTAACTTTCAAAGAAGTTATGTTGGATTTTTAAAAAACTTGGTGGCTAATAACAATAAGCATTTATTTCTTACTCATAGATCTTTAGGCTTGCTGCAGCTTAGCTTTACTCCTGGTAGCCTTTTCTGGGCTCAGCGCCAGGTCAAGGGTCAGGATCAGGTCTACTTCATATGTCTTGTCATTATGGGATCCAGGATTTAACATACTGAATGTCTTGTCCATTTATGCTCCATTGGTAAAAATAAATTTCATGGCCAAGTTCACAATCAATGAGCACAGAGGCAGAGATGACTATTTGCTGAATAATACAGTCTATCACAGTCACCCTCTTGTTCACCATGTTTCCTCTATTTATCTTGCACATAAATATACTCACTTTATCTTCAAGGAATATTCTTTCATCCTATTAGATCATCAGACTCAAAGTTTTGGCTCCTACAATAGTATCTGCAACAATATTTCTAGATATAGCTTTTCTTAATCTGGAGAATTATAAACCAGAAAAAGGAGGAAGAGAAGGAGGAGGATAAGGAGAAGTTGAAGCAGAAGTATAAGGTGAATTTGAAGGAGAAGAAGGATGAGAAAAAGGAGGAGAAACAGGAAGAGAAGGAGAGGGGTAAGTAAGAGAAAGGTAAGGAAGAGGAGAAGGAAGCAGTGGAGGCGGAGGAGGAGGAAGGAGAAAAACAAGAAAAAAAACCAAGAGCAATAGTTTGTTTCCCTCCACACACACAATTAATATACAAAGGGGGAACAATCTCCATAATGGAGGCTGATTCAGAAAGGACAATTCTGAGCAGCATTGAGCAGTTACTGGTCCATAGCAATTCTGAAATTCCCCTGAGGAAATGTTGTGATAGTCCCTGGGACAGAAAGAATTCCTTGATTAGGCTTCAGTTTTGCTGCCTGAGAATACCTCCCCAGCCCATAACTTTTCAAGACTCTTGGCTCCTTTCTTGAGAACTTGACTCCTTCTCCATTGTACTCCTTGGTCACATTTGAGGGGAGCATTTCAGAATATGCCGACTTCAGAATTTAGTAAGAAAAATGACTGTTTTAAGACCAGGGCTTGAAACTTTTTCTTATCTGTACTCTTTGCAATCTCTAGTCTCATATTTTACCACACTATCCTCCCCTCACTCACTTCACTCCAACCACATTGGCCTCTTGTTTCTAGAACAAGGTACAAGGACTTTCCATTCTCTGTCCCACTGCCTGGACTGCTGTGAGGCCAAATCCTTTCAAAGCTCTCTCCTTCACTTAATGCAGGCCTTACAGGCCTTGGCTGTGTCCCCACCCAAATCTTACCTTGAATTGTAATAATCCCCATGTGTCAAGGGAGGGACCAGGTAGAGATAATTGATCATGGGGACAGTTTCCCCTACACTGTTCTCATGATAGTGAGTAAGTCTCATGAGATCTGATGGTTTCATAAATGGGAGCTCCCCTGCACAAGCTCTCTTGCCTGCCACCACGTAAGATGTGACTTTGCTCCTCATTCACCTTCTGCCCATGACTGTGAGGCCTCCCCAACCATGAGGAACTGTGAGTCAATTAAAATTCTTTTTTAAATAAATAACCCAGTTTCGGGTATGTCTTTATTAGCAGCATGAGAACAGACTAATACAAGGCCTCTTCTCAACTGTACCTTTTCAGAGCTTTGACCACCATCTAAAGTAACCCCTCCCACCTACGTCCATCCATCTCTCCCCATCCCTGCATCTTGTATTCAAGAGCACTGTCTGGAATTATGCGATTTATGTAAATATTTGCTTATTATGTCCTTCTTGCCCCTCTCAATATATGCTCCATGAGTGCAGAGGTTTTTTCTTTTCCCAGAAGCTAGAGCAGGGTTTCATTCAGCATAAATGCACAATCACTAGTTGTTGAATAAATGAACTGAATAATAAATGAATCTGCCCATGACTGTGCTTACAAACATGGTCTTCTTTAATTTTTACATTAAACCCAAGATGTGGGTTCCATTATAACCCCAACTTTCAAGTGAATAAACTGAACCATAGGGGTTAAATAACTTGTTCCAGCTAGAAACTGGTTCATCTGGAATATAAACCCACTGTCTTGTTTCATAATTAGAATAGGAAAACATAGAGAAAGACTGTGGAGATTAACAGAATAAAGACCTGATGGGAAGCAGAACTTGAATTCCTTCTGACCATAGAGGAGTGGCCATAGGAAGTGACCACAGAGAAGTGACTCTCCATCTCTGGGTAATGAAGGTGGTAGACGAAATCAATAATTGTCAAACTTTGGACAGGCTCACTCAGAAGCCCAATGTGTGCAACTGATGAGAGTATAATGGCTTCATCAGCCCTTAGAGAGGCTCTTAGAAGCACAATGAGAAAAATGCTACTCACAATCATCCCTAAGCTGTGCTCAGTATGAGCAGGGCTCTAGGGAAGACGGAAGGCATGGGCTCTGGGCTCAGTAATGGATGTCTAGCTCACAGGAAGGAGTCTTCCCATGGGAGCAATAGTACTCTGAGCAGAGTGAAGTGCAGCACAGTAGTGAGGGTGTAATCGCACACAACACTACCCATTTTTCTGATCCTGGGGAGGAGCAGATATGAGAGCAACTACAGCCTCCTACCTGTGGGGACAGAGATTGAAACACTGGAGATGAGCAACAGACTTCAGAGGTGAGCAAAAATGCTCTATGTTTCAGGTCCTATGATTTTCAATGGCAGTATCTAGAAAAGGGAATTAATATTCATGCCATTCCTCATTTCCTTTAACTTAAAATACAGTTCTGATGTGTTAATACATACGTGTGTGTACATGCATGCACACACTTGCTATGCAATCCCTAAAATGGCTTCATCACAGACTAAATGAAATAAATTCCTTTTAGCTACTAAAGACATTGTTTTACTCATCATTTCCACTTGTTTCTCCTCAAATACGTCCATCCATTTAATGATAAGTTTGCTGTTTCAGTCACTCTGTCCAGGTGCCCAGACCTCAGTGAAATTCAAGATGAATCCCAGAAACATTAAATATTTCTTAACATTTGTACACCAGAGGTCCTTGGTTTGTTGCAACTTTCTTTTTTTAATGTTAAAATGATTACAGAGTGAAGCAACTATAAAAATAATCCCCAGAGAGCAGCAGTGTGACACATAGGTACATGAGCAGAAGACTTGGATAATCTTGGAAGCTATGCTTTTCTCATCTCTAAAAACAGAAGGGGAGACTAGAGGATATCCAAAAACCCTTCTAGCTTTATGTCAGGGTAATTTCATATTTGAAAAATTAAAATTCAAAGACTTAGCTCGTGATGACCACAGAAGAATGGAGGCTGAGAAAACTCCCCTAACACGGGGCCAAGAAGGACCAGTGTTTGAAGAGAAGGCTGCTCTGTTTCCTACATCCTTATAAAAAGACATCAATTCTATCACATTCCACTGAATGAATGCTTGATCATTCTCAAAGATTACCATATATGGTCTTTAACAACTGTTAGAGTATGGACCATTTTTTAAATCGTATGAATGCCATGGACAAAAACGCAACTTGTGCCTAGGATCACAAAATTATATATCCAATTCAAGAAGGTTGGAGGCCTCCTGAACCTCATCCGTGGAGGACCAAGAAGAGGTTTCCAGTGTAGGCGTTTAAGCACTTTCAGAGTAATAGGATGACTTTGGGGGAAAGGAAAATATATATAACTTCAACTTATAAAAATTATCCAAAAATTATAGAATTTAACTCATTAATATACAGTATGATTAAAAATAGTTTACTTATATAATTTACAAATAATACATATACTGAGGCCCACATACTTTTTTCAATTTTTTGAGATATTGCATAATCAACAGTTTGAAGAATTGTCCTATAGGATCAGAAGTAAAGAACCTCTCTCTATTTAAAGATATCCCAATCCTGAACTACGAAAACCAAGATTGCTCTCATAGTTAGGAAGAGCTGTGATTTGAAGTCTTGCTAGTCATATAACCTATCTGTAGTCCTACTATTGTATCAAAATATATCTTCATACATTTTTTAGTTGTTATATACTGAAATTATACACACACACACAAACACACACAATCTGGGAGAGTGAAACCATTCAACCCTTAACAACTATTAATACTCAATTATGAGTATGTATGTATATTTTTTCTCTAGTCAGCAGGATTCTTGGAGAACAGAACACATAAAAGTAATGTTTCATAGATATTATGGGAAGAAAAGTAGAGCCAGGAGAATGTACAGAGTCACCAGGGGATCCAACTTTGGCCCAAGCTATAGTAGCAAACTCTGTGTGCTACAAGATAGCAGATGAGAACTAAGTATCAGCAAGTAGGGTAAAGGGGGGTTAAAAGTGAAAGGAGAAGTAAACAAGAGAGAAGTCAGAAGTCATTACAAACACTTCTTCCTGACTCCCAGTCTGCTCATCTGGCCATATTTTTGACCACCATCTGATGTTTCCATGCCTACTACTGCATAACTTAGACTCGTGGTTTATTCTGTTTAGGTAATTGACTTGAGGGAGCTAAATTCCTGGAATATCTTAAAGTGTTTCTTAACTGGAGATGATTTTGCCCTCAAGGGAAATTTGGCAATGTCTGGGGACACTTTTGGTTGGCACAACTTGGAGAGTGTGTTACTGGCATCTAATGGGTGGAAGTCAGGCATGCTGCTAATATCTTGCAATGCACAGAACAGTTCTCATGACAAGGATTTCCTGGTCCAAAACATTGATACCTCCAAGGTTGAGAAACCCTGTCTTAAAGGTGACAGGTAATGCCACTAAGACTGGCCCATGGCAGGAGGCAACATCAGAAATGTGTGTGTTCACTCAATGACCGCCTGTTTACTGTTCTAGCCCAGAAACCTCAATCCTATGAACAGCCAATCTGCCCCCAGTGGAGTCTGAAATCTCACTGATTCATCACCAACTATCCATCTCACAATAGGGAGGAAATTTAAGACCAGCTCTATCAAAGGAAACATAAATCTGCCCTTCCCATTGGCCTTAAAGAAACAGAATTTAATGATCTCAGCTGGGGCCTAATGAGCCAGTGTCCACATCAAAAAGCTGCTCTGTGTTTGACATGTTTGACAGCGTGTTAGGGGAAAACAGGGGAAAAAATATACATTGGAAGACTAATTGAGCACCGCAGCTGAGCAATCCATGGAAGTCTTGTCCTCTAGCTAAAGGTTGTTATGCTTCGATGGAGCCAGAGACAGACCGTGACATGGGAATGTCACACTTCTACGTCGAAAAATATGACTTTAAACATAACAAAAGCTGGGAGTATCTGAGAGGCATGATGGTAGTTGCAATAACTTCTGTTAAAGAGAACCATTCAGCTGCAGCTAACAGTCTGACTTTGATGTGAGGTACACCTGCTATCAAAAGCTACCAGGGGCTTCATGTTCTCCTTTGGGACTGGGAAAGTAGGGCTGTGGTATGCGGGGCCACCATCACAGAGTGGACCTGGCCAGTCCCATGAGACAAGGTTATTATGCAACATTTCTGGGATGATCAGGGGCTCCGAGTGCAGACTCTATCCCCACTTTTGTGGCTGCTCCAGGTGACAACAGAGAAAGACCTCAAGAGAATACAAGGGAGTATCAACCAATAGCAGAGCAGGTAGGAGAAATAAGATTCTGAAACAGCCTCAGGTAATGCACTCCAGCTCTGGGCCACTGGAAAATAACTGGGGTTATCAACTAATCAGAAGTGTAACAAGCATTTCCATGCATTGATCAAGTCAGACCTGAATGTGAAAATTAATCTGCCAGCTGCCTGATGCCTTGTTAATTAACATCTATCTCTCAGTCTCAGTTGCCTTATCTTAAAAATGGAGATACTGGGCTGGGTGCAGTGGCTCATAACTGTAATTCCAGCACTTTGGGAGGCTGAGACAGGAGGACCACTCAAGGCCAGGAGTTCAAGACCAGCTTAGGCAACATAGCAAAACACCAGCTCTTAAAAAAAAAAAAAAAAAGTCAGGATGGGATGGTGGTGGTAAGGAGAGATACTAACAGCCCTCACAGAGTTACTGTAAGTTTAACTAAAATTGTTCATGTAAATTACTTTACTGAAATCATCTATAAATCTAGCACACAGTATACTCTTTTTATGGAAAATTTGTCAACACATGATTGAAATCAGTAAGATTATAAGCAAGACTTAAGTAATAGCCCAAGTGTATGAGGAAAGTACTTTCTGACACCATCATCCCATCTAAAGTTTGCTATGGCACTTGGAACACTTTATTAGGGAAATGACTCCCTCAGTTTAAAGCATGCAAGGTCATCCTTAAAATGTGAGCATCTACAAAGAAGTTGACCTTTCTTTATCTACTAAAATCTATAAAAGTTGTTTTAGTAAATTAAGAAATACAAGAAATTGTGAAAAAATACAAAATGTTGGAATTATCAGATTTGCAATTTAGACCTTAAGTGGAACTGGCTGTATAACCTTGGCCAAATAACTTCACCTGAGTTGTTGCACCCTTATCTGTAGTTAAATGCAATTCTAACCAGTCCTCCAATTCTTAAAGGCATTATAAGAATCAGAAGGGATATTGGAGGCATACACATATTAAGAACTTCAAAATGCTCCATAAACAAATAGCAGCTTTCCTAATACTATTATCCAACAAGTTACACCCACATATTTGCATGACACAGAGTGTGCACTAGTAACAAACTTATCTTTGAATGTAAACAAAGATAGAAAAAGACAAATCAGTTAATTGCCAGCATCAAGATTCAGAGGATGAATAACATGAAACAGCATTATTCAGGAGCATCTTCTAGAAATGAGTATCTTGAAAGAAAGAAGAATGTGGAATGATACACCATGAAGCGGGACTTTCCAGAGGCACATGTCAAGTTTTGGTAGCAACCACTGACCCTGGGAAGTTATATTCCCATCCCATTTATTCCTTAACTTCCTGAATTGGCTATCATACACCTGCAGAAGGAGTTCAAATGATCATCCTTTATATTTATTGGTTTGTTTCCTATATTTCTTTTTTGTTTATAATGGAGTCTTACCCTGTTGCCCAGGCTGGAGTGCAGGGGTGCAATCTCTGCTCACAGCAACAACTGCCTCCTAGGTTCAAGGGATTCCCCTGCCTCAGCCTCCTGAGTAGCTGGGACCACAGGTGTGTGCCACCACGCCCGGCTAATTTTTTGTATTTTAGTAGAGACAGGGTTTCACCATGTTATCCAGGATGGTCTCGATCTCCTGACCTCCTGATCCACCCACCTCAGCCTCCCAAAGTGCTGGGATTACAGGTGTGAGCCACCGCACTCAGCCATGTTTCCTATATTTCTTAATTACATATTATTATTAACATCTGGAAACTGGATTTGGCAGAAAGTTACTGAGTCAGACTTTAAAAAAATGCTGGCATTAGTAGTGTTGGGTGCCAACTCTGAAGTGAATTAAGATTCAATATGTCTCTGCTAATAGAAGCTGAAGCAGGGCAGTGGTCAAGAACCCTACTATTAAGTAGGACTGCTGTGGACTCCACTCCACAGCAGTGGCATCACTATTAGAACCCTGGAGCTCAGATCAAGTTCAGACCCTGGAAGTCTAGAATTCCATGTAGAAGCTTGGCTACAGGGCAGTAGAAAAAAAATCTATTATTTATTAAGTGTTGGCTTCTCGCCATATGGTGAGCCAGCTGCTATGCCATCATCACATTAGAATAGAATAAAATGTTTATCATGCACATTTTGCAAATGAAAAAACTAGGTACTTGAAGAGAATCTAGAAGCCTAGGTAGAAAGTGGCAAAGTCCATGCTCTTTCACATGTATTTCCTAGTACCTTGCACTCAGCAAATGCTTAATTAGTACTAATTTATTGGGGAAACATTGAATTCAATTTTATTAATGATATTGCCAAATAGAAACATGCCCCTGTGCACTCTCATTTTCCCCAACAAGACTGAGTTCTGCACCTTCTCCTCTCGCATCTTCATCCGCATGACAGCCACATGGTAGAAGTGTAATAAGCACATTTAATTTTTAATAAAACTTAATTGAAAACTTTGATATCCCTATTTAATACAGGTATGTCAGAAAACTATTTTCTTCTGAAACCTCCCAGATACATAAGACAAAATTAATACCTTTTTTTAAATGTATGTATCTTCACATTACGGGGTCTTTTCTTTTATATATGAAGAGCATATTTTATTTTACCTTTAAAGTACTTCTGTGTCAATTCCCATTACCTCTCATACCACTTCTCTCAGACTATCTTTTTCCATCTAGCAGTTCTATGGCTGGCTGACTCATTCTACATGGGCAATTAAACACACGCAGACCTTCTCTTCAGGTTCCTTTGGTAATAAGCCTCTGGGATACTCTACCTTCCTAAACCACCTACCTATACACGCACACACACACACACCTGAAGTTCATTCACACTGTCCAAAGACTAGAAGGCACAAACGGTGGGCAGTGAAAGGTCTAGCTGTTGGCATTGCGGCTGACCCTCCAATCTTGAACTTAGAAGCAGAGCACAGCAATGCCAACAGACAGCACTTCCCTTTCTTAACTGGAAATGCAGGGACCTCTCACAGAAAGAAAGAAATAAAAGAGAAACACATATGTATAAAACATGCCTCATAATCCTGAACTCAAAGAATCACAGGACTGCGTGGTTTTGTTTTTAACCTAGATTCTTTTATAACTGATGTCACACTGCTGTTTGTACCCTAATATGTAGGATAAAAGAAAATGCTTGCTACCCAGGAAATATGGATCAGCACAGAAAGCTCCATGGACCTATTAAACGTTGCCTTTAATCACGTTAAATGGGGGAGAGTGGCATAGCTCATCACAGAAGACCAGGTTTTTCTTTCCATTTCTTTAAATATATGTGAATGTGCTACAACCTACAGTAATGTACATTCACACTTCTGCATGCAACATATTTTACATCCATTTTAATGAACCCCACTGGGCATTCACATTCTTTTGTTAACGTGGAATTGGACTAGAATGAGGGATTCTCTAAACATCAATCTATAAATTGAATACCTACTGATGGCCAAGCTGAACCACTTGCCAGCCTCTGAATATAGCTCCTTTCTCTTGCACGTGATGTTTCTTAAAACTCCATTTCACAGTTTGGCCTGGTTATATGTAAGGCATTGTTCATTTCAGGCCTTCTTTTCTTCCAGAAGCCCCTCCTGGCCCATTTTGTACACAATACATTTTCCCTCCCGTGTGTATCATTTATACAATTTGTTTAATTCTACTTAACATATCTCCTTTCCATCTTCAACCTTACACTTTCTATACACCCTACTTCCCCACTCTCAACTCCTCTCACCCCCCAACACACGCACACACACCACACACGCACACACACCACACACACACACAAACACAAACACATCTGAGATCCCAGGGTACATGGTCCAGCAGCACAGCTGCATTCACATTTCCTTCTCTCTCTCTCTTTTTTTTTTTTTTTTGAGACAGAGTCTCCCTCTGTCACCCAGGCTGGAGTTCTAGCACATGATCTCGGCTCACTCTAGCCTCTGCCTCCCAGGTTCAAGCAATTCTTGTGCCTCAGCCTCCAGAGTAGCTGGGACTACAGGCATGTGCCATCACATCCACCCAATTTCTGTATTTTTAGCAGAGACAGGGTTTCATCAAGCATTAATCCTTTTATCTTTAGTGTATAATATACTGCCTAGCTAATAGTAAGTGCTTCCCAAACTGAAAAAGTAATAATTTTCTGTTTGTGCCTCTATATGAGTGAGTAGAT
Organism: Symphalangus syndactylus; assembly: GCF_028878055.3. Lineage (NCBI taxonomy): Eukaryota > Metazoa > Chordata > Mammalia > Primates > Hylobatidae > Symphalangus > Symphalangus syndactylus. The sequence continues at coordinate 44,220,842 of NC_072423.2, forward strand.
ATACTCTACTATATAAGACAGAAAAATTATTCCAGCCAAAATTTACCATATTTTAGGGGCCCAATTTGGAGGGGAAATGGTAAATTTGGGAAAATCTTACATTCGATTTGGAGGAGCTAAAAATAATGAATAAAATAGCTTTTTTAAAAAGTGAAGGAGTTACAGAGCCGTAGACTCTTTTACTTCTGTTGTGAAACAGTGCCAAGAGCACATGAAAATTTGTACTTTAGACAGTGACTGCTTCATAGGTTGGACCAAGAATAAAACCCTGTGATTATTAATTATATGGATTTCCATTGTCGTGAATGTGCTATCATCAGATCAGCAAATTTTCACCAAGGCTTATGCTCTGAAATAAAAACAAAGCTTTGTTATAGAACACTTTTGTCAGAATGGCCTTTACTTTTACAGAATTTTAAAAGGAAAGATGATATATTGTTCTCTCTCGCACCAACCCTCACTGGATTCATGAGGGTGAATGAGGCAGCTTTCTATTCCAAGCTCTTACTCAGCCAATAAATTCTTGCTCATCCATTGTCTCAACTAAGTCCCATGAGTGGAACAAGTGCTGTTTGGTGAGCAGAAAAGCTCTGAGATACAAGAGGGAGCTAGAAGTATGTAACTATGGCATTGTCTATGGCTTTGGCTTTCTTCAATTGGATATCCTAGTTCTTACCTCAAACAGATGAAAGATGAGAAAAACAAATGACTCAGACACTCAAGCAAAGGAGAAAGTCTACTTACACACCTCTGAGTGTGTATCTATGCACAAAGAACTGACAGTAATCAGAACTGGCATCCTTGCTGATGATAAGAGCACTGAAACAAGCCTCCCTTCAAAACACTTTCCTAATCTGCTCATCGTAACTCATGCCTACAATTTTCTTTTGGGGAAGAATAGAGCCTTTCTTGTCATTAAAGATGAAGTTTTCAGTGGGAAATTACTCTGAGGAAAGAGGATTTCAGAAATTTAAATTTATAATAAAATATGAGAATAGAATCGGGGTAGGATTACAGGAGAATACTGCCTGGCTGGATCGAGGGCTCTCTATTTAATGAGGAAAAAATAAATACACAGAGAAGATTCGGAATGAAGTCCAGATTTAGCGGGAACTGTTAAACTCTTTCACCCTGATTTTCTCCGTCCTTAAGCAACTGTTCTCTAACAAAGAAAATGCCTGCTGAAACATTGTGGAGCTTATCAAACTAAACATCCATCTCTAAAACTGGCTGCTGCTGCACAATGTTAAATATTAGTCTGGACATATGTTCACAACTCATGTTTCATACTGAAAGTAGATCATGAATTTATTTTTATTACTCAACTGTTGTGGGTTTAATTGTATTTCCCAAAAGAACATATTAAAATGCTAACCCCAGAAAACTGTGAATGTGATTTTTTTTTTTTTTTCTGAAAATAGGATTTTTGCAGATACAATGAGGCTAACACAAGGTCATATTGGATTAGGGTGGAGCCTAAATTCAATGGCAAGTGTTCTTAAAAGCAGAGGCTCTTACAGGGGTTCTTAGGTGTCTTTCTTTATAGATAGAGGGACATAGTCACACAGGGAAGAAAGCCACATGAGAAAAAAGGCAGAGATTTGGGTGAGGCACCTGCAAGTCAGGAAAAGCCAAGGATTTCCAGGAGCCACCAGAAGCTAGAAAGAGGCAAGAAAGGATATTTTCTTGAAGTCTTTAAGGGATCATGGACCTTGTGACACCTTGATTTGGGACTTGAGAAAATAAGAAGTATTCTTTGTGAAAGTGAACTAAATACAGCCTGAGAAGGACTCCTCACTTCTACATTTGAGTCCTTGGGGATGAACTGCAACCTAGCTTAATAGGTAGAAAAAACTGAAAACCTAACTTAACAGTATGCGCCTGTAGCGACAGGTGAGTCTTGGCCAATCCCGGCTGCCATACTTCAACCATTCATATACTGCTGAGCGTTCAAACTGTGTTCAAATAAGACAAATGTCAGTTTGTAACCAAGCTAGCCATTCTGTACCTCGCTTTCTATTTCTGTAAGTTATTCCTCTCCCCCCCTTTTTTTTTGTCGATAAACCTTCTTCCACCACATGGCTGTGCTGGAGTCTCTGTGAATCTGCTGTGATTCTGGGGCTGCCCTATTCGTGAATCATTCATTGCTCAGTTAAACTCCTCTAAATTTAATTTGGCTGAACTTTTTCTTTGATCATGTTTTAGTTTCTGTAATTCAGTGGCGCTTACTCCGGTAGGTAAGAAGCTATAGGTTCATGAAAGAAAAACACAGTTCAAGGGAAAAGCAGTGCTGAAATATTCTTTCCCTCTTTCACTTATTTCATAAGCTGTTTCATTTTGGCTAGTGGTCCAACAATGTCACTTTCCTCTTAGACTCTAAATCAAAAATATTTCAAGAGGTAGGCTAATCTAACACTGTTAAATACTTCAAAAGCTTTAGGAAAGAAAGTTAGGCAAGGAACAGAAAAGCCAAATATTGCAGGCAAAGTCAGTGACATGGGGTGGGCCCCCCAGACCCTCTGGCCTCCAGTGTAGCAGCATCTTTATGTTAGAAAGCTTGAAGTACCTATGGCCCAGCCTCAATTCCCAGAATCTGAGTGCACTGTCAGTCCTGGTAGCCCTGCTACAAAACACATCACAGAGGCAGAGACCTCTGAAAGAGTGAAAAAGGCTTAGAGCCCCCAGAAGTTTCCAGACAAATAAAAAGGTTTTCTTGTAAAAAACAAAACAAAACAAAAAAAACCCTAAAATGCACATTGTAACATCTACTTAATATTCTTCGGAGAATCCTAATGCTATAAATACACTATTTACACCTAGATGTGTGCTTAGGTGTGTAATTGTGTTAATATGCGGAAGGGCAGCTCATCTTGCTTGTTAAATCTCCCCCTACATTTTACAGCTTTACAAATGTCAGGCCATTAGGCCATAATTCTCCTGTTGAGGACCTCGTTACCTATAAAGAATTCATATCTGCCACATAAAAGATGCAGTTGAGACGCAGATTCAGCAATTAACCCATACATCTTTATCCGTCTGGCTAGTCTTGCCTGTTTTTTTAAACAAGAATTATATTTTCTCAAGCCTTTAACAAAGTAGCTGTTTCCCTTTATGTTTCATTTGCAGGATGAAACTGCCAGTCACAAAATTCATTTCCTCTGGTTCAGGAGGAACACCTTACTAAAAATAATAACAATAATTAGGATAATCCCGGTAAAATTCCAAAATTATAGGAAATGTTTGCAACAGTTACAGGAGCAGGAGGTTTCCAAGTTCCTTGACTTGTTCCAGGCAAAACTGCAAAGTAGGAGAGGATTACCCTCAACTTCCCCATGCTCCTCCCTCTTCCGCTGTACCCACCCCTGACACAAGCAGGCCACCTGGAGGTTCAAGCCTTGCCACACAGGCCCACCCTTCAGGGCAATGCCTTTAGCTCAGGGTCTTTTTATTACTTCTGTCCTTCTTTGAGGGAATCTGCTATTATTTCAGAAATCAGTAACAAATATACCCAAGGCGTTAATAACTAAAATCCTTGGTTGTTGGGGTAAAGATTAATATTGCTTCCAGATCTATGCCTGACACTCTACTGCACATACATTAGCTCTTTTAATCCTTATCATCACTCCAGAAAGTAGCAAATGCCTCCCTTGTATTTCAAACGTGGAAACTGGGACTCAGAGAAACTAAACAACTAGCCCAAGGTTCCACAGTGCTCTATGGGACCTCAAAGCTAAGGCTCGTTCCACCAAACATTTCCTCCCCTTCCTCAAAGGAAGCCTCAGCATCGCTCCTCCAGCTCAGGGGAGAGAATGAAAGTCTTTTGTGTGGCAGCCTAGCAACTATTTCCTGATTATTTTCTCTTTAGAAGTAAGATGCTAACCTGGAATAAATGACCCTGATAAGTGAAATATTTTTCTTGCCATATATGGGCCTCGCTGTTCCCTAGTAGTATACACACAGAGAATAACAAATCAAATCCTCATTTTTTGCTACTCTGGGGGTGATGGGGAAAGGATGCTGCCTTCCTGGGATTGTATAAATGTATAACTCAATTCAATTTACATTTCTAAAAGGAATCAGCCAAGCACACTTCTGTATTCAGCCTGAATGTGAACAGGTTAGTTCCCAAGGGAATACTTACTTACAAGACTCTTACAAACAACTCCTAAAGAAATTAGAATGTAAGTGCTATTTTTATGACAACTCTCAAGTCCCCAGGATAAAATCTACAATGTCTTATATCTATTAAGGCAATTTATTACCAGCCAGTTTCACTTACCTAGGTTCTTTAGATTTTTGAAGGACAACTTTCAGTCACTTTGCCAAAAATATTTTGTCTGAAGCAAAGACTCTTTTTTCCCCGCTCTGAGGAGTGTGGTTACTTAAGTAAGTAATTCACCTCAATTTGAAATGTACTAAAAATAACCTTGCTTAATTTTACAAATCCTTAAAAAATTTACTAAACATTCACTATAAGTCATGTAGTAGAGCAAGTGATCACTACGGATGTTCCATATATGGAAATAAAATAATAATCATGCCTTCAAATGTGTTTAGTATTTTCAAAGCATTATTATTAATAGTAGCAGCCATATATTGAGTCCTGAACATTTTTAAAACGTTACTTCATTTACTCATTACAGCTACCTTGATAAGTTGTTGTCATTAGCTTCACCTTAGAACTGCCTTAGAACTGATGGAATTGGTCACATAGCTCATCCTCATAGACAAGCCCAGATTTTAAACCTAGTCCATCTTATTCCTAAATCCATGCTCTTCACCCTGGCCATGTATAACCCTCTCACTTAAAAGACATCATTCCATCTGTTTCTCAGGTTAAGCTAGTAAGAGTCATGTGAGAACAAATGATTGTCCCCATCTAACAGATAGTTGCTCTATGCTGTGTGATTCATGAGAGAAGAAAGACAAATGTCTGGGGCTCCTGACTCCAAGCCTGAGCTTTCTTCTCCAAAATGAACCAGCCACCTGAAATGTGACTCGGGCTAGGTTGTGCTCCTCAAGCTCACTCTACAACCTGCTGCCAGTAAAACTCAGGCCAGAAACATTATGAGTTCTGCAGCTCAACATATTGAACACTTTACAGCTTTCAATTATGAGATACAAAAGGGTGAGCAAACAAGACCACTTTTAATCACCCACACAGAAGGACATCATCTACACAATGGAGGCTAAAGGTAATGGGGTGTTAGTAAATTGGCTTTCCAAGAAAAGAAGCCCTGATTAGTAGGGTTTGCCAATTCCCATTGTGTAAATACTCCCACCACGGCTAACTTTAGGCCACAAACGTGAGGTTACTAGACATGGAAAAAGAAAGAGGTGTGTACAATTAGTTCTTGTAAACCAATGGAAACTGGCCCAGCACACTACTGCCAAGGCCATTAGAAATCTTTAGGAACTCTGAACCTTTCTCCTGAAAAAGCATCTTGTTGAGTTGGCCATCTCCATTATCTTTACAAATGTAAATGTTCTAGGAAGGATGCAGCAGAGTTCCTACAATATTAGATTTAAGGCCAGTGGTCTCCCTGGTGCTAGTTTCTTACAACAAATGAAAAAGAAGGTGGGAGGAAAACAGCACCAATAATGAGTAGGAGACATGGGACAGGTATGTTTTACTTGTCAGCAAATGAGTGATCAGACTCAAGAAAGAGATCCCAGGCATAGAGGCAAAAAGAGACAGACAGACTTGAGAATGGAAGAAAACATCCATTTAAAAAGGGAAAATGCCTAATCGCAAGCAACCAGAACAAGATCTTGGCCCGTGCAGTAAGCCTGGAAGTCAAAGCTTCACCAGAGTCACGTTTCAGTTTGGCAGACTGAGGAAATCGAGCCAGGACACCGGGGGATTTGTTATCTTGCAGATCAGCCAGGCAGCCTAAATTTTTTTTCAAAAAGTACTTTCTTACATTTCCCAGACTTGCTAGGCCTTCTTGCAGGCATGAGAGCCCCTGACAGAGGCCAAGTGACAATGTCATCATCCCAGAAGATACAGAAGATTCCCACAAAACAATCACTAAGGACATTCTTTATAATCATGCAACTCCTTTCTAATTTCCTATCCCTTGTCTGGTCCTGACATTTTCCTCTCAGGTAGTTTCTCCACATCACCCCTATGCCATGGCCACCTCTAGGTGCACAGCAAGTGCACAGTGGATACAGGCTCATCCTCTGGACTCTGCCATGTGCAGTTGTTTGGGCAGAAAGGCCAAGATTGAGGAGATCACACTGTGTCTCAGCAGCTCTTTGTTAGTCTAATAAGAGACCACCAAACAGGCTTTGTGTGAGCAACAAGGCTGTTTATTTCACCTGCGTTCAGGCAGGCTGAGTCTGAAAAGAGAGTCAGCAAAGGATGGTGGGATTATCACTAGTTCTTATACGTTTTAGAATAGGCATACAAAGTACATTCTTAAGGGTGGGAGAGAATATTACAAAGTGCCTTCTTAAGGGCAGGGGAGAATACATGTAGGGTGGGGCTAGAACAAATCACAATGGTGGAATGTCATCAGTTATGGCTATTTTCACTTCTTTTGTGGATCTTCAATTGCTTCAGGCCATCTGGATGTATATGTGCAGGTCACAGAGGATATGATGGCTTAGCTTGGGCTCAGAGGCCTGACATTCCTGTCTTCTTATATTAATAAGAAAAAAACAAAATAGTGGGGAAGTGTTGGGGTGGTGAAAATTTTTGGGGGTGGTATGGAGAGATAATGGGCGATGTTTCTCAGGGCTGCTTCAAGTGGGATTAGGAGTGGCGTGAGAACCTAGAAGGGGAGAGATTAAGCCGAAGGAAGATTTTGTGGTAAGGGGTGATATTGTGGGGTTGTTAGAAGGAGCATTTCTCATATAGAATGATTGGTGATGGCCTGGATACGGTTTTGGATGAATTGAGAAACTAAACGGAAGACACAAGGTCCAAATAAGAGAAGGAGAAAAACAGGTATTAAAGGACTAAGAATTGGGAGGACCCAAGACATCCAATTAGAGAGTGCCCAAGGGGGTTCAGCATAATTACTTGCTTGGTTGGCGAGTTTTTGGGCTCCATCCTTGAGTTTTTTTATGTTGTCATACACCAGGCCAGATTGATTTAGGTAAAAACAACATGCTTCATTTAAAAATATACAGAGTCCTCCTTTTTCAGCAGTGAAAGTCAAGGCCTTGGCAGTTTTGGAGAACAACTGCAGCTAAAGAGTCAACTTGGAGGCCGGGCGCAGTGGCTCAAGCCTGTAATCCCAGCACTTTGGGAGGCCGAGGCGGGCGGATCACGAGGTCAGGCGATCGAGACCATCCTGGCTAACACGGTGAAACCCTGTCTCTACTAAAAAAAAAAAAAAAATACAAAAAATTAGCCGGGCGTGTTGGCGGGCGCCTATAGTCCCAGCTCCTCGGGAGGCTGAGGCAGGAGAATGGCCTGAACCCGGGAGGTGGAGCTTGCAGTGAGCCGAGATCGCGCCACTGCACTCCAGCCTGGGTGACACAGCAAGACTCCGTCTCAAAAAAAAAAAAAGAGTCAACTTGGGCCTGAAGGACTGATAAAGTTAGTGATATGTCTGTGATGCTAGCAGAGAGTCATTAGAGAGGCCATGGAAGGTCATGACAGAGGTTGAAATGCCTGCTATTCCAGTATTCCAAGAGCAATAGTGGAGGCAGAAAGTCCTAAACAGACAAGCAAGGGAATTAGTGGAATAATTCTTTTTTGTCATGTCAGTGTCATGAGGGGAACAGGAAGCTCTTCGGTCCCATCTGCAAATTGAATTTTGGGAGTAAGGAAAACTAGTGTGCATGTGCCTGTCCAATTTGCATGTGGGTAGAGGATCCACAGAAGAAGAAGAGACTTTGTGCAAGGCAAAACTGGAAATGCAAAGTAAAAAGATGAGAAGGAGTACTAAAAGAGGTGTTTTGTACCCAGACTCCTAGGGATCCAGCTAGGGCAACAGCCATCAGAGGTTGTAATGGGGACTGATGGGCTAACTGCATAGAAGGGGAGGTTCGATTTTCATGGTATATGAGAAAACGTTGAGTGTCTACGAGCAACCTTTCACTGTCATTTATGGGGCTGGGTATAAGTAAATAAGAAGAGGGCCTGGGAGGAGAGTGTGATGAGCAAGGGGAAGGTAGCCAAGGATGGAGTGAAATACAGGGTAAGTGTCTTCCTAAGCAATAATAACTGCTGATGTTTTTAAGTTTGCCAGTATTGTTGGAGGGCTTATCTGTAATATGGAGCTGGAAGGCTCCAATTGTTTCAGTGATGTGTGTAGTTGAACTTTGGAGATGAAGACTGAAGGAACATCGAGAAGATGAAAGGTCACTCAGGGGAATTCCAGTGGGTCTTTGCTGAGAGATACATAAAGGAGTGGCCACAGGAATAGTAGTTTGTGTTGTGAGGGGTCCAAATATGGGGGGAGTAGAGTTGATATAAGGAGAAAGATTTTTTAAGTAAATGCAGAGAAGTGGGCAGCTTGCTGATGTGTACTGTCTGGGGAGGTCTTGCTGGACCTGTCTAGAAAGTAAAGAAGTTCTTCAGGAGGGTAAAGGTGAGGGCTGTTAAAGGAAGTTCGGAGGTGTGGGGAGACAGGAGATGTTGCCCAGACTGTCTGTAAGGCAGGGACAGCTGTAAAGGCACAGGAAGAAAGGGAAGTGCAAAGCCAGCAATTGTTCACTAAGGAGGGATTAGAAATGGCTAGGACAGAGTGAGTGAGACTGATAGTGTGGGGAAAGTATTGGAGGGTGTCCTGCCTCCAAAGATCATCTATCCACTCTAAGAGGGAGTTAAGAGTGGTGGTTTGGGGATAGCACCAGGAGATATCAGCTGTGATGGCTTGGAGAAACAGTGTAAACCGGCAGTGTAAACAAGAGTAGGGCATTTATGAGTAGTTGAGAATGGTGAATAGGAGTATGACTAGACAGAAGACAGCAGGTATAAAAAGTTTTGGGGGCTCAGGCCAAGGAGTAGGGGTGACTGCATAAAGCCCTGTTGCAAAAAGTAGGGTAAGGATGAATAGACCTAATAGAATGAAACAATGTATTAGGCTCATAAGGGTTATTACTGTTCTTCAGAAATGCGAGTGAGTTTAAGGGAAGTAGGGGAGAGTACTTGCGACTTCCAGGAGGAAGAGGAGAGATTACGCTGGCTGTCCAATGGACACGGCTTTATTCTGGAATGGTGAATGCAGTGGGGAGGATCCTGCAGGCAAACAGCAGTTGGGGTACTACAGATAACTAAGTAGGGTCCGGTCCCTCAAGGTTGTAGAGTTTGAGGGGTCAGATTCTTAACAAGAACTGATCATCCAGCTAGGGTGTCTTCATATGGCTGGGAATCTGGAGTAGGCAAGAGAATATTAGCAGCCTGGCAAATTTCCTATCTAGCCTGCTGGAGGACTGGAGGATAGTCTCCTAGAGGGCTGGTGTCTGTGATGAGGTTGGGGCCAAGCAAGAAAGTACGTCCATATAAAATTTTAAATGGACTGTACCCTGTAGCATCTCGAGGACAGGCTCTAATTCTGAGAAGGGAAAGAGGTAAATGTACTGTCCAGTCCTTTTTAAGTTAGAGGCTAAGCTTGGTGAGATGTGTCTTTAAAAGACCATTAGTCTGTTTTACCTTTCCTGAAGATTGAGGGTGGTAAGGTGTATGAAGTTTCCACTGAATACCAACAGCCTCAGAAACTGCTTGGGCGATTTGACTAGTAAATGATGGTCTGTTACTGGACTGTATACAGGTGGGAAGGCCAAACTGAGGAATTATGTCTGACAGAAGGGAAGAAATGACCACGGTGGCCTTCTCAGACCCTGTGGGAAAGGCCTCTACCCATCCAGTGAAACTGTCTACCCAGACCAAGAGGTATTTTAGTTTCTTGACTCAGGACATGTGAGTAAAGTCAATTTGCCAGTCCCGGGCAGGGGCAAATCCCTGAGCTTGACATGTAGGGAAGGGAGGGGCCCTGAACAATCCCTGAGGGGTAGTAGAATAGCAGATGGGACATTGAGAAGTGATTTCCTTGAGGATAGATTTCCACAGTGGAAAAGAAATGAAAAGTTCTAAGAGGCAGGCTAGCAGCTTGTAACCTACATGGAAGATGTTATGAAATGATGACAGAATAGAATGGGCCCATGAGGCTGGAAGGAGATATTTTCCTTGGTCTAAGAACCATTTGCCTTGTGTGGGAAGAGATTGATAGGTGGAAGTTTCATGGGAGAGTAGGTGGGAGTGACCAATGAGAAGGAGAACAACCGGCCATGAGGGATGGAAGTTGGAATGCTAGCTGCTTCTTTAGCTACCTTATCAGCATAAGCGCTCCCCAGAGCAATGGGATCCGAGACCTTTTGATGACCCTTGCAGTGAATGACTCCAGCTTCCTTTGGAAGTAAAGTGGCCTTGAGAAGAGTTTTTATTAAAGACGAATTAATGATGGAAGACACTTGTGTAGTGAGGAAACTTCTTTCTGCCCATATAACAGCATGGTGGTGCAGGATATGGAAGGCATATTTAGAGTCGGTATAAATATTGACACGTAGTCCCTTTTCAAGAGCGAGGGCTAGAGTAAAGGCAATGAGTTCGGCTTGCTGAGAGGTAGTGGAGGGGGGCAGAATGGTAGCCTCAATGATAGATGTGGAAGATACTATAGCAAAGCCTGCCTTTGCTGGTGAGTGACGATTAGGCCTGGTGGAACTTCCATCAATAAACCAATTGTGACCAGGGTGAGGAACAGGAAAGGAGGAAATATGGGGAAATGGGGTGAATGTCAGGTGGATCAGAGATATACAGTCATGGGGGTCAGGTGTGGTATCCGGAATAATGTGGGAGGCCAGATTGAAGTCTGGGCCAGGAATAATGGCAATTGAGGGAGACTCAACAAAGAGTGAGTATAGCTGAAGGAGTCGGGGAGCAGAAAGTATATGCATCAGGTGTGAGGAAGAAAACTGATTTTGGAAGTTATGAGAACTGTAGAGAGTGAGTTGAGCAAAGTTTGTGATTTTAAGGGCCTCTAAAAAAGTATCCAACCATTCCCAGGAAGGAAAGGAGTTGTTTTGTAGAAGGGGTCGGGGTTTGAGAGATCAGTCAGACACAATCAGCAAGGAGAGCATGTTTGTTTTCATGAAGAATTATGCTGAGGTAGGTAACAGATGGAGAAGAAATTTGAAGTTTGGAGGGGGATACCCAATATCCCTTGGAGAATAAATGTTGAAGGAACAGGAGGGTGTCTTTTTGAGAAGATTCAAAGGAGGGGCTGCAAAGTAAAAGTTCATCAATATATTGAATAAGGTGAGAAGTGGAGGGGTGGAAAGAAAGCAAATCACAAGAAAGAGCTTGGCTGAAGTAATGAGGGCTATCCCTGAAGCCTTGTGGCAGTGCAGTACAGCCCAGGTAAGCTGCTGGGACTTATGGGTGTCAGGGTCAGCCCAGGTAAAAGCAAGGAGTGGCTGGGATAAGGGGTGTAGGGGAATAGTGAAAAAAGCATCTTTACGATCAAAAACGGAATAGCGAGTTGTGGAAGAAGGTATTGAGGACAAAAGGGTGTATGGGTTGGGCACCACTCGGTGGATAGGCAAAAGAATTTGGTTGATAAGGTGCAGATCCTGAACTAACGTGTAAGACTTGTCCAGTTTTTGGACAGGTAAAATGGGAGAATTGTAAGGAGAGTTTATAAGTTTTAGAAGCCCATGCAGTGGCAGGTGAGTGAAAACAGGCTTCAATCCCCTTAAAGCCTGTTGTGGGATGGGATACCGGCATTGAGCAGGGTAAGGGTGATTAGGTTTTAATGGGCTAGTAATGGGCATGTGATCGGTTGCCAGGAAGGTAGTAGAGGTGTCCTATATTTGTGGGTTAAGGTGGGGGGATATGAGAGGAAGACGCAAAGGAGGCTTTGGGTTGGGAAGAAGAGTGGCAATGAGATGTGGCTGTAGTCCAGGAATAGTCAGGGAAGCAGATAATTTGATTAAAATGTCTCATCCTAATAAGTGAACTGGGCAGGTGGGGATAACTAAAAAAGAGTGCATAAAAGAATGTTGTCTAATTTGGCACCAGAGTGGGGAAGTTTTAAGGGGTTTTGAACCTTGGCCGTCAATACCCACAACAGTTTTGGGGGCAAGGGAAACAGGCCATTGAAAAGAAGGTAATGTGGAGTGGGTAGGCTCCGTACTAAGAAGGGGACGGACTTACCCTACACTGTAAGAGTTACCCAAAGCATCTGTGATGGAATAGGAAGCTTCTGAGGTGATCGGGCAGCGTCAGTCTTCAGCCACTAAGCCAAGAAGATCTGGGAAGAAGTCAGTCAGAAAGCCTTGGGCCAGAGTTCCAGGGGCTCTGGGAGTGGCTGCTGGGCAAGTGGGAGAGTCTGATTTTCAGTGGGGTCCCACACAGATGGCACACGGCTTAGAAGGAATCCCGGACTGCAGGCATTCCTTGGCCCAGTGGCCAGATTTTTGGCACTTGAAGTAAGATCCTGATGGAAGAGGTCCTGTAGGAATGCTTGACTGCTGCGGCTTATGCACTTTAAGTTTTTGTGTGCTGGAGATGTGGCTGGGGTTTCTTTCATGGTGGAGGCAAGGAATTGCAACTCAGAAATATGTTGCTACTTGGCTGACTCTACTCTATTATTGCACACCTTGAAGGTGAGGTTAATTAAGTCCTGTTGGGGGGTTTGAGGGTCAGAATCTAATTTTTGGAGCTTTTTTAATGTCAGGAGCGGATTGGGTAATAAAATGCATGTTGAGAATAAGACGGCCTTCTGACCTTTCAGGGCCTAGGGCTGTAAAGCATCTCAGGGTTGCTGCCAAACGAGCCATGAACTGGGTTGGGTTTTTATATTTGATGAAAAAGAGCCTAAATGCTAACTGATTTGGGAGAGGTCGGATAAAGAAAAGGGAGCATTAACCCTGACTATGCCTTTAGCTCCAGCCACCTCTTTAAGAGGAAATTGTTGGGCAGGTGGGAGAGGGCTAGTCATGGAACAAAACTGTAAGCCGGACTGGGTGTGAGGAGGGGAATTGATAGAAGGATTATAGGGTGGAGGGAGCAGAGGCTAAGGAAGAACTGAAGCCTGATTCAGCCTGGCAGGGAGTGACCTGAGGAGGAAGAGTCTGGGGATGAGGGGAGAGGTCAGATGGGTCTGTAGAAAAGGAAGATTGAAAAGACTCAGTGATCCTTGGGGTTGGGACTGAGGGGACAGGCAGGAGGGAAACAAGGAGGATTTGGGACAAGTCACATTGAGAGCAGAGACTAGGGAGGGACCGATGTGTAAAAGAATGCCTGGACATCATGCACCTCAGACAGTTTGCCCATTTTACAACAAGAATTATCTAGATCTTGTTGGATGGAAAAATCAAAAGTGCCGTTTTCTGGCTATTTGGAACAACTGTCGAGTTTGTATTGGGGTTAAGCAACATTGCAGAAGAAAATAAGGCATTTAGGTTTTAGGTCAGGTGTGAGTTGAAGAGGTTTTAAGTTTTTGAGAACACAGGCTAAGGGAGAAGAAGGAGGAATGGAGGGTAGAAGTTTGCCCATCATGAAGGAGGCAAGCCCAGAGAAAAGAGAGGGTAGAGACATGGAGAGAAGGAGTGGGGTGTGCTTGCCCCCCAGGAAAGTGGTGCTTGCCACTAAGGGTGAAGGATCAAAGAAGGCACCCCCACTGTGATCAGACACCTCTGAAATGTGAGTGAATAATCAAGCAGGCGTCCCTGCAGTGATTAAACACCAAGGGAAGACTGTCTTCCCAAATCCGTGACCAGTGCCAGCGTTTTGGGTTCATGGATAAAATGCATCTCCTCTGTCTCTACCAGAAAAGGAAAGGAACTGAAATTAAGACAAGGGAGAGATTGAAGGATGGTGCCAAGATTGAAAGCAGAAAGAGATTGAAGGATACTGAGAGAGGTTGGAGAAGAGAGTAAAAAGAGGCTGCTTACCCGATTTAAAATTGGTGAGCTGTTCCTTGGGCTGGTTGGTCTAAGGACCCAAAGTCGTAGGTGGATCTTTCTCATGGAGCAAAGAGCAGGAGGACTGCTCTCCCAAGGGAGGTCTCCCAAGGGATTGATCTCCCATGGGAGGTCCCCCAATCTGAGTCATGGCACCAAAAGTCATGCGCATCCATGTGAAGAGACCACCAAACAGGCTTTGTGTGAGCAACAAGGCTGTTTATTTCACCTGAGTGCAGGTGCGCTGAGTCCAAAAAAAGAGTCAGCAAAGGGTGGTGGGATTAGCACTAGTTCTTACAGGTTTGGGATAGGCATACAAAGCACATTCTTAAGAGCGGGGGAGAATATTCCGAAGTACCTTCTTAAGGGCGGGGGAGAATATATGTATCAGTTAGGGTGGGGCAGAAACAAATCACAATGGTGGAATATCATCAGTTAAGGCTATTTTCATTTATTTTGTGGATCTTCAATTGCTTCAGGCCATCTGGATGTATACGTGTAGGTCACAGGGGATATGATGGCTTAGCTTGGGCTCAGAGGCCTAACAGAAACTCTGGGCAAATAACCATGATTTGATGAGAGAAGATAGAGAAAAAGGAGAGGCAACGAGAGAAGAGAATTAACGACTCAGGTTGCTTTTTTTCTTACATGTCTGACATGCAGTCTCTCCACCCTCTGGAGAACCCGAGACCCCATTCATTTGTCAGTCCTCCTTCCCTAATAGCCTGGGCCTCTCCTTCCTAGAAGTTACTATTTCCAAAAGAGGGCCTAATACCATCACCTCCAGAGCAGATGGTCACTAATTGCCACAAGTAAACAAACATAGACTACAACAGATACATCTTGTAGCTTTGAATATCATTAATTTTCAAGAACACCAGGGGTACCCATCCCCAATTAGTGGAGCATGTGAAGCTGGGAGCAGAACTGAGAGAGCCATGCCAGGCAGGCCACGCAGGGGGCCAGACTCCCATCCTGCAGGCCTCAGACCTGATAGGAAAAATTCAGGAAGCCACTTAACCTTGTTGCCTCTGTTTTCTCATCTGTAAAACAGTGGGTAATAAAATCTTTCAGCTTCCTCACTGTGTTTTATGTGAGTGAACTAATTAATGATTGTATAAAGCCTAATACAATGCAACATGTAATTGAAAAGTTTAATCATCGAGGTAATAGTCCAATAATAGTATGTTGCAAAGTAGTGATAAATAGTGCTTTTAAAACGCAGCTATTACCATTTCGATATTTTCTCTCTGATCTGCATTTTCAAATTAGAAGCATATATAATTTCAGTTTTATTTCCATCTTTATAATATTGTTTAATTCCTACAAAGCTGCTTCCTCTATTGTTTTCACTGTGATATTTCAGGCAAGCAGAGAATCACCATAGATTCCACTAATAACTAGATGTTCTAATTAAAAGTTCTTATGCCCAGAAGTCCTAATGCCAAACTAGTTGGTCAAGAATCTGCCTACCTCTTACACAGCTGGAGAACTAACTCTTTTCATTTTCCAAATTAGATAAAAAGAAATCTTCACAGTCATAATTTCTTAGCCCTTTGACCTTGTTGCCATTCTAGTAAGTTCATATTTTTGCCTTTCCTGACTCCTCAGCCTTTGCACAAGCTGTTTCCCCCACCTAAAGTGCCCGATTGCCTCCTTCATAGAAATACTTCTTTCTAGAGAATTCCTACTCCTTTTGCAAAAAGTAAACTAAGCCTTGTTCTGTGACACTTTCCCTGACACCTCTGAGAAAACCTAGGATTCTCTCATCTCTGCAATCCCTTTGGCACCTACAGGTCCCTCCATTATTGAAATTTTCTTTTTTTTTTTTTTTTTTTTCTTGAGACGGAGTCTCGCTCTGTCGCCCAGGCTGGAGTGCAGTGGCACAATCTTGGCTCACTGCAAGCTCCGCCTCCCGGGTTCACGCCATTCTCCTGCCTCAGCCTCTCTGAGTAGCTGGGACCACAGGCACCCGCCACCACGCTCAGCTAATTTTTTGTATTTTTAGTAGAGACGTGGTTTCACCGTGGTCTCGATCTCCTGACCTCGTGATCCGCCCGCCTTGGCCTCCCAAAGTGCTGGGATTACAAGCGTGAGCCACCGCGCCCAGCAATTATTGAAATTTTCACAGTGTATTGTTTTGGGTTGTTAACTATTTGTTCCCTTAATAGATGCTAACCAATTTAAGAATGAGAATTGTCTCTTCTAAATTGCACCTCTTCCTTTCCCAGTACCATGAAGGGCACAATGTAAGTGTTCAATAAATTTTTTGGTAGTGATCAGTAAAGCATAAATTTATTAAGTGCATTATTAATTATGGCCCCATGTCATTATACATTTTCTCATTTAGTAGCTATTTTGTCACATGTGCATCTGAAAAAATGTGGTTTTAAGAAATATTCTCACATTTCATATAGTTAAGGACTGCCTCATGCTCAAAATTCATAGCTTTACAAAAAAAGTTTTCTGTGAATTAGTGCCTGCCTATTTTTCTAACCTCAAAACCTATCACTGCCCTCAAGACAACACCTACTGCAATTGCACCAGATTTCTTGTATCTTCCTGAATCATCCCTGCTGCATCATGCCTGTGCCCGCAAGCCTGTCATTCTGGAATGGCCTTTCCACTTTGCTTGATAAGCGCCTACTCATCCTTCAATTTGGTTATCATCTCCTGTCTGTCGATGCCCTTGACACTTTATGCCCCACCTTACAAATGGGTGCTTTTATTCTTTGTACTTCCTGGGGTCTTTACAAAACACCACCTCACTTATCTCAATATCCTAAGCGCATATGTATATACCTCCTCCCCTTCAAGCTGGGAGCTCCTTTCAGATAAGGACAGTGTTTGATTCTGACTTGAAAGAGCAGATCTTATTGCAAAGCCTGACACATAGTTAAAGCTCAACTAGTAGCTGTCAAATGAATGAATGAATTGGTAATAGCTCTACCTATTATGCAGGCTGACTTGAAGGAGATGAAAATTGCAGAGTCCTTATGGTTTACTCTTTAACTACAAGACATCAAATTTTGCATTTCCCTTGGTTTATTGTGAGATATATTAGAATAAATATTGAACATATTTTTACTAAATATACATTACATTATTTTCTTAGGACAAAAATACGTCTGTGCATCAATCTTCCTTTATTTATCATGCCCCCAAACATCCGCCATACAATTTCACATTACCCTCTGTCTGCCCATGTTTTAGACTCATTCCCCAGACTGCCTTAAGAGTTATTTCTTGCCTGCACAACTCTGTCCTATAAGAGGAAATTTCCCAACCACGCATGAAAGCTGTCTATCTTATTTGTGGCTGAGAGAGCTTGGAGGAGAGTAAGTGATTGTGAGTATTCAAGAGTAAACTCAGTACATGTTAAAGTTTACAGAATCCTAAAGATTGAGAAGAGATTTATGGCTTGGATAGGAGTTAAAAATCTACTATTTTACCATACTTTTCTAATCCATACAATTTTGGGAAAAATCATTTTTGCACCAAGAACTACAGACTGACTTTTTCTATTTATTTTACTGAAGCATTTTATGTGCAGTTCAGAAATGACTGCTCATTAAAACTAAGTGCAAGCACTGATGATAAAATCTTGTAGAATTTTTACATAGAAAACCAGAAACTGAACGCATTCCTTTACATATGGTAAAGAAAAATGTGCAATCTTCATTTTGAAGGCTGAAGAGAATTTGAAACATATATATTTACATATATATACATAAACATGTATATACACATACATTACACATATTTATTTTTGAATCAAGATAAGTCTATTACCATCATCATCATCATCTCATCATTATATCATTATCATTATCATCAACTAGCACTTACTGAGCACCATTTATTAATTGTTCACTGGACTAAATGGCATTTCCCTTGCCAGAGACTGATAGAATTGAATAAAGATTTGTGGATTCTCTGAAGGAAGGGCCAAGGGGCACTTCTTGAATAAATCTCTAAGGTGTTGTTATCACCATAATCTAGAGACTCTCAGCCAAATCTCCACGGGGAAAATTAGAGTCAAACTCCTTTGATGTCTTGTAAAAGATAAAAATCCTTGCTTTGTTATTGAAAAAAAACACAACCTATCACTTATTAATAAACACCTCAGAAGATCATCTAATAGGGTCAAGCCATGAACTTCTTCTGCCTTATAGCGCTTCTCATGTCTATGTTAAATAGGCTGTGGAACCCTCATCTTCTAAGGAATACCATTTTTTCCCCCTGTGAGTAAAAACCCTTACACTGGATCCACTGAGACATGCCTGACGTGGCTCAC
Source organism: Symphalangus syndactylus (assembly GCF_028878055.3). Lineage (NCBI taxonomy): Eukaryota > Metazoa > Chordata > Mammalia > Primates > Hylobatidae > Symphalangus > Symphalangus syndactylus. The sequence goes on from NC_072423.2 coordinate 44,239,062, forward strand.
AGAAGCCGAGCTGATTGTGCTATTGTACGTTCTGGTGGCTGGTCCTTTTAGGAGAGAAAGCTCATAATCACTTCACAATAGTTTTACCCCACGGGATTTTTATCTAACTTATTTCCAGATCAAAGGAATTTTCTTAAGCTAGACTGCAGAACTTTGTAGAGGAGAAGAGAACCACTGCTTATAGTTATTTTCCTTGTTTTTCGTTTTTGTTTTTTGTTTTGGTTTTTTTTTTAAAGAAAGTGACTTTTAGAAGCAAAATTGTAAAGTTAAGCACAGTCCTTTTTCAACCCTGATTTGCTTGTTCCATATTCTCTTCCTACTGAGCTATTTCTTTCTTTCTCCCCTTTATCCTTATTCCCACCTCCATACTTCTCAAACAATGCTCTTAGTGGAGATGCTCATACCACTCGATTACAGCTTTCTGTGAATTTAGCTCACAGTTATCTCTGTAAAAGGATTGTTTAAGTCTCCTTTTAAACATAATCCTGGCATGCTTAGAATTCTGCTAAAAATATCTCATATAGCAGTGAATGAATAAGAACAAAATCTTTTGCAATCAAAATTAGGTTTCTAACTTTTCTACTTAAATTAGTTCTGCTTAGATTAAGTAGTAATTTTTTGGCCAGGTATGGTGGCTCATGCCTGTAATCTCAGCACTTCGGGAGGCTGAGCCGGGAAGATCACCTGATGTCAGGAGTCTGAGACCAGCCTGGCCAACATGGCAAAACCCCATCTCTACTAAAAATACAAAAATTAGCCAGGTGTGGTGGAGCATGCCTGTGATTCTAGCTATCTGGGACGCTGAGGCAGGAGAATCACTTGAACCTGGGAGGCAGAGGTTGCTGTGAGCCGAGATCATGCCACTGCACTCCAGCCTGGGTGACAGAGTGAGACTCCGTTTCAAAAAAAAAAGTAGTATTTTTATCACTACTAGTCACCTGGAGTACATTAGTCATGCTGTTCTCTCCTTCCTACCCTTTTGTAAGGAAGTCATTCCACCTGTGGCAGAAACAGGATAACCTATGCTCGTCCCTCCTGCTTAGAGGGTATGGATGGTCTTGAACTCTAATTCTTCCAAATAAGGTTGTGTTGGTGGCTGTTCATCGGACTAAAACACAAGCATGCTGAAATGTTCCATATGCCTTTTATCCAATATTTTATTTGTAACCTGCATAAGAGATGTAAATAAAACTTTTATCTTGATTCAGTCACTCCTCAGTTAATCACAAATGCATAGTTTAACATGAAATTCAATTTATACTTCTGACTTATCACTGCACAGTGTTAGATTATGTTAAAGAAATTTGATTCAATCTTAACAAGTGCCTCAATGTGTGTTTTTTTTAAAAATTAGTTGTTTCTCTCATAAAACTTTAAACAAAAACTGAAGCATATAAAGTTATGAGATATATTTAATTATGTGGTTCTTGAAAGAGGCTATGAATATTGTTCCCCATGGTAACATTCATAAATATTAGATATTTGAAGTTTCAGTGGAATAAGTGTGTGGCTACCCTTGCTGAGTGCTTATATAAAAAGAATATTGATTTGGATTATGAATTCGGTAACTTAAAATCATAAGAGTGTTGGCATTGGAAGGAAGGAGACCTTCGAGATATTGCTGCTAGTATATTAGAACCTGTCTGAAGCATTCTTTCAATAAATTTGAAGAAATTCTCTATCAGTCCTGTGGGCACTTAAGTTAATGGAATAAAGATTCTTATATTTTTGGTGCAACATTTAATTTCCCTAGGGGTAATATTTTCGGATAGTCTTTGGCATCAAAACTTTAATTTGCAATTCCTTAAGCACAAACTCATTATTACACACTACACCTAGGATAATAATGTGAATTACAGCCTTCAGAAATGATGCTTACATCATTGCACCTTTTTTTCTCACTGTCATTCCTTCATAAACAAGTATTTATTAAGCACCTACTGTGTACCAGCCATTATTTTGGGTGCTGCAGATTACAGTTATGAACTTTGTAGGCAAGAATTCTGTTTGCAGAGCTTACACTTTTTCAAGGGAGCCATATTACTATAAGCAAGCAAAGATTGAATGAATGAAGAATAAAATACTTTAAGATAGTTGAAGTTTTAGGAAGAAAATAAGACAGTGGGATGTGATAGAAAATGTATGGCACTTTTATAGATAGTTTTTTGAGAGCATGAAAGACCAAAAAAAATATGCAAAGCTATGAAAGAAGATTATGGCAGGTGGAGAGATCAACTAGTACAATGGCTCTGAGAATAATGTGTACAGGAAGCAGAAAGAGGACAGGCATTTGTGAGTGAGCCAATCCTCCTCTTCCCAGGGTTTCTTCCTTTTCCCACTGTACTGCATCTGTTCAGGCCCATTCCCTTGGACTTCGCTCTGTTCTCATCAATCTTGTGGTCGTCTTACTTTCAAGCTCTATTCATTCGTTACTGACACTCAAATGTCTTTCTATATCAGAGTTCTATTTCCCTTGTCCTGAACAAAGACTGCTTGTAAACCAAAACCCTCAGGCTTATCTCCCATAGCCTCCGTCATCTGGCTCCAACTCGTAATGCTTCCACTCATATGTCCTCTACTGCAAATGTGCAGTGCTATTTCTCACCCTAATGTGTTTGTTCAGATCGTTCTCAAACAGCCACCTTGCATATCTCCTTCCTAATTCTGTCTAAATGTTCAAATCCTGCCTATACTTTAAGCTATATACTTAAGACACTAAGATCTAATACTAAACTTTACCTCAAAATCTTCACTGTTTATTATAGCCTGAAATATCTCAATTTTCTTTCAAAGTCTATGGCAATTCCTAACTGTATAACTTATTTGTTCATTAATTAAGTTCTGCTTTGTAATACCTTTTCTTTTATTAACAATTAATATTATTTACTTTCGATCCTTAATTATCTGTTTACCTGGTTGTTTTTGGTCTCTCCAACTAATTGTGAATATTTTCAGAGAAAAACCATGTTTCATTTTCCTTCCATTATCTTAGCCCAGCCCAACGCTAGGGACATCATAGGTGCTCAATAACTGCTTATGATTTAAGCTCAGCTGAACATAACTCTGTCTGACTGAATACACGGAAGAATGATTTTGATGGACTTGCCTCTAATCTGGCAGTTCCCTTCTTCAACACTCACATAAAAGGAATGAGTTATTACGGTACATTCTATACTAAAATATAAAGTCTCTTCAATTCTTGCTCCAAGCCCTTTCCCAGGAATATTTGTGAAATGTACATTAGCTCTCAACTCTATTGACTCAGAAACAGAAAATCTCAGGAGGTAACACAACACAGGCAAATTAATGATTTGTGAGTGATGAATGGAATGGCACTGAAATAGATGAGAGACCCCAAGGAAAGCTGTCTAGTCAGCATGGAATAGGAGTAGCAAAGAAACAAATCCATTTAAATAAATGTCATACCTCCTATAAAATCCTGCGAAACCAAGAACAATCAACACTGCGAACTGCTTGCTGATGCCAGTCTTGCTAATGGTATAATTTTCCTAAAAAAAAAAAAAAAAAAAAAGAAAATTTTATGAACTAAAGGGTAATATGTGGAATCTTTGATTTTTGACTATGGATATAATTTAGTATAATCATTTATTTTAAAATGAGGAAATTGAGCCTAGACTAGAAGAATTGCTTGCAGAGATGATCCTGGTATGGAGATACTGCTCCCTGTATCATTGCTGCCTGAGGGAGAGAGGGGCTGTTTCTAGTGCAAAGTGGCAGTTGCAGGGACTGGTTTACATTGTCAGCCTCTTTGCTGTGACTGGAACTTTCTCATGAGCACCCTCACTCCAGGTCATGAATAACTCTTAAGAGGCCTGAATCCTCTCACTCCCAATTCCTCCTTGGCCAATGGAAGGACTAAGTTGAGGAAATCAGGAGGCCATCTCAACCTACCACCTCATACTGCCATATACTCCCAGCACTCTTGTTCACATCCTGCCTCTTCTCTCAACTCCACATTGCTTGGTTCTTCCTCTTTTTTGTTTGTTTGTTTTTTTGAGATGGAGTCTTGCTCTGTCACCCAGGCTGGAGTGCAGTGGTGTGATCTCGGCTCACAGCAACCTCTGCCTCCCAGGTTCAAGTGATTCTCCTGCCTTAGCCTCCTGAGTAGCTGGGATTACACACGCCCACCACCACACCACACCCAGCTAATTTTTTTTTTTTTTTGTATTTTTAGTAGAGGCAGGGTTTCACCATGTTGACCAGGCTGGTCTTGAACTCCTGACCTCAGGTGATCCTCCTGCCTCAGCCTTCCAAAGTGCTGGAATTACAGGGATGAGCTACCATACCTAGCTGTTTCTTTCTCTTTCCAGGGACACTCATCTTCATCTCTTTTCAACCACAAGCATTTCCATGAAGGCACCTGGATCTTCTCTTCCATTGTAAACCCCTTTATCCTCAACTGCTTCCTGAATTGTTTTGCCCCTTCCAGGCCTCAACAGATATCTAGAAGTGCCTGAAGGATACAAATTGTAATAAATGCATCTCAAATGAAAATTTCTTTTTCTCCTTCATTTTCCTTGTCCCTAGATCAAAGAAGTGGTCATCATTCTCATTACTCTCTCTCTAGTGATTTTTCCAGAACATTTCTATTTAGACCTCAGTAAGAAAAATAAGAAAGAAAAAGACATCTTGCAGCTCTTTCTACCTAATCATGTAATTTGAATACCTCCTCATCACTAATATCTACCATGCTCCTGGTCATTCATCCTTCTTCATTGCTTCCTTTAGCTTAAAGCACACTACCCTTTGGCCCAGTTCCATTTCTGTCTTCACCCTAGGTGCCCTCAGTACCCCTTGTTTTAAGCCATTGTACAACTGGTAACTTCCTCTCTGTGTCTTTGTCACCAATGCCTCCCCAACCTTATTTCTGCCATCCACCCACTGCCCTCACCCTAAACTTTGCTACCATCCAGTGTTATTTTACTTCTGAAACATTTCATTTAAATTCAGCTCTTAAATAACTGAATTGTCCAACAATAGGAAATGGCTAAATTATTATCATTGCATAATACAGTATATCATGGAATTATTTATACAAATGAGGTAGATAAAAAGATACTGATATGAAAGTTTACTAAAACATAGTTAAATGAGAAAAGTCAATTAACAATGTATCTTAATGGACTTTTATCAGAATATTACAATCCATTTTTGTGCAAATAAATCATTTACAGCTGTGCGTATGTATAAATGCATAGAAATTTTCCAAAAGGATAAATAAACAGCTAAGAGTGATTTCTTTGGGAGAAAGGTTAATAATGAGGACAGTAAAGAGACATATTAACGTTTCATTCTTTGTAGTTCTGTATGTCCTGAATTGCTTTCAATAAGAGTGTATGTATACATTATTTGTAGAATTTTTAAATGTACATATATGAAAAAAAAACTCTTTACCACAATCTTTATCTTTCTTATACTCTGTTACTCTCTTTATGTATATCTTGACATTATTGAGAATTTCTGGGGTTTGACACTTTTTTATCACCTCATGTCTTTCTTTCTTGGACTCTCTTAGTTACCATTTTCTGATCACTGCAACAATCTTACCATAATTTTTAAATTTTTGCCCATTTTCCTTTATTACATCTACCCAGTATTATTCCACCTCAATGTAGAGTCAACCGTCCACTTTATCTATATTCAAGCTAATACCACCACATTTCTCTGGTTTTCTTCCTACATAGATGCCTCCTCTAAATCCATTACAGGTTATTTTTCTCTACCTGTGCCTATAATGTTAGGATTTCTCAGGGTTTCACATGAAGACCTCTTCTTTCCTCATTCTTCATGCTCTTCATAGTAGATTTAATTTAATTTTGAGGTTAAAAAAAAACCCTAAAAAACTAAAGCTTAGTAATAATTCCTAGTCTTCACTTCATCTGATGCCTCTCTACTTTGTTCCAAACTCATATGTCAAGGTGATAACTTGTGATTCTCATGATTTCCTCAAACTCATTATGTTCAAGATCACATCCTTCTTTCTTTACTTGGATACTTGTTACAACTGTCTCGAGGAATGAACCCATCATGCCACAACCTGTGTTTTTTATTTGAATTATTATTCTTGCCTGGTCTTTATATTCATTCATTCACCTAGTCTACTAATTCTACCCCCTAAATAACTCTCAAAATTCTTGTTTCAAGCCATCATCATCACCTGCCTAGATATTGCAATGGTCTGTTGTCTAGTCTTTCTAACTTCTGCTTTTTTCCCTCTAGTTCATTTCTCATAAAGCCTAACTGACCTTCCTGAGATGCAAATCTGATCATGTCACTTCTCTGATGAAAATGATTTAATGATTGCCCCAACAAAAACAAGTTCAAAATTATTTATAGGACTAACAACACTCTTCACAAGGCACTACTGGCTATCTCTTCAGTTCATGTATATTTGATTCATCCTTTACTATCCATGATGAATCCATAAGGAGCTCCTTCAAAATCTTGTGTTTTCTTTTCCACCTCCATGGCTTTACCAGCTCTGGCCTTCTCCCTGGCCTGCTCTTCCACCACTCTGCATTGAGCAAATTTCTATCCTCAATTCTAAAACCAAATTAGAGGTAATTTCTCTCTCTAGATCCCAGAGGACATTTATATATTATTTTACCATGATTTTTGTCACTCTGTATTTTAACTGATTTGTCTGCTTCCTCTACTGAAGTATGATCAACTTCCTGGAGAGTCAGGACAAGGTAATTTATTATAATATACAGGGTTTGATACATGGCGGGAATATGGTATCATGCAAATGCCAATGGCTCCTGAACCAATTGTTCCAACTGCATTCTCTACCTTAATCTTAATACCCATGACTTATACTGTCTACTGAACTTTCCCACCTCAGTAATATAAGTTTATGTAACTTTGTGTGATAAGAGTTTAACACATCTAAAATATATACTCCTTATGACCCAACCTTTTCAAATAATCTGCTCTGCCTCCCGAAATCCAATTTTTGGTGAATTTCCCCAACATCCCCCCCAAAACCATCCTTCTCATGAGCCCCTCAGTCTTCATCTTGTTCTTCTCAGGTCCAGGTTAGTCTATTTTTTTCTATTGAGAATTTCAGTAACGCATCCTTTTTTCTTCTCTCTGTATTTCCTTAGTTATCATTGCAACTTTGCCACAACTCTCTTGGAGAATGTAAATATAATCTCCTTTAATAACTAAATTTGTACAATTTTCTTCTGGCTATTGGTACTAAATTCAATTACAATATTCATTACCAAGATCACTTTTTAAGATAATGATAGATATTTTGAGTTACGATCCTCTTGGTTCACATTGGGAAAAGGCTCTTATCCTGATGTTCTTAAATGGGCCATTTTTCTTATTTCTCGTGATGTGATTAGACAAAGATTTATCAACATCAGTCAATTAATGTAACTGGACAAGGAGTAAGAATAGATACATATCACATAATACCATTGTCTGCAGGGGTTAGCAGTCAATTGGCCAGGGCAACAACCCCTAAAAACCAATTAGCAGAGTAATCTTCCTACAGAATTGTTCCAATGGGAATGTAGTTGTTTCCTTGCACTCTGCTAATTAGTGATCCTGTATTTAATAATTTTAGAATACAAAATATACATCTAAGTAAAATTCTATCAATGCATTTTCTTGAAAAAAATTTATGTGTTCTGAATGTTGGAAAAAAACACATTGTTTTCAAGCCTCTCCCTGAATATCTTTTTAAAATATAAAATGTTGTGGAGACAGTGTTGATTAGGATGCCAAGATTCTTAATTCTTGTCCTAGTTGTTGCTAATTCTCTGTGTGATTTTGGGACCATTACTTCTAACACTTACTTTTTTGTTTCTTCTTTAAAATGAGAGGTTTGTATAAACTAAACATATCTTTAATATCTTATTTTATTTAGTATTTGTATTTAGTATCCCACACTCATTTTCATTACTGGCTCTACAAATATACTAAGAGTTAATTTTGACAAACTTCAGTCAAGTCAACCAAGTAATCAATCAAGGGCTGGCACCTTGACTTAGTTTACTGTAATTAGAGTCAGCTTGTTAAGATGTACCAGTATTTAAATAATATTCAAAATAGTTTAATATGAACATGAAAGAAAGGATTCATTATCCTCATCAAAAGCATGTTCACACCTCAAGTAAATGTTTTCATTTTCATTGAGCACAGAATAGTATTCAATCCTTACCCTCACATTGGACAGTAATCAGATATATTTGTATTAATATTTTATGCATTAGTATTGTGAGAATAAAAGTTTTGCTTTATAAATTACTATCCTGTCATGTCACTAGTTGACCTATATTATTACAAAACCACTGTCAATCATTACACAAGAATTATGAGAAGATTACAAAACAGGATATGGCCAAACATAGTACTAGCTTTTAAAAAATGAGGAGAAGTAAATTAATGTTTATTGAACATATGCAATGGATCAAACCTTTTACATGTATTATCTCAATTAAATGTAAGTCTTCTAAAAAGCATGACTTTGTAGAGAAATGAAAGATAGAACGGCTTGAAATAGGGGTTATGACTTGTACAAGTGGAAGATACAAAATTTAAGACAAGTTCTGCCTAAATTGCAAAGCCACATATTCTTTAAAAGCCCAAAACTTATAGTAAAATAAAAAGTAAACAATAGTAAATTGAAAAGAGGCCTGGAGGCCTAGGAGGTTCTATATTCTATTGAACAGAGAGTTTAATATTAATTTCTGTCAAATTTTCAAAAAATATTATTTTATGACATTTATGTCATTTTTGATGTGTCTGTTGCAATGGCAAAACTGATGTATTGATTTATTATATCCTGATGTCAGAAAAACAAGCCCCTCATAACATATTTTTTGACAAGATGAAAAAACATAAATAGATGAATATCTGATTAAACAATTGTACACCCCAAAATATTAATTGGTGGATGTGTCATATAGTAGTTTATAAATCTGATTTAATAAGTACACACATGCACACAAACACACACATACACACACACACTTACTATGGGAATGTGATCTGAATGCTCAGTATGTAGGTTATCAACTGTTCCTGTTTTCCTGGTTATGGAAAGCGTTTCCAGGACAAGGTGTTTCCAGTTCTAAAATGGGAAAAGATTTTCCATTTTTATAGATAAACAGGAACAAGTCGGCCACCTGATATAGTTTGAATTTGTGTTCCTGCCCAAATCGCATATTGAATTGTAATCCTCAACATTGGAGGAAGGGGCTAGTGGGAAGTAATTTGATCATGGGGGTGGATATCCTCCTTGCTGTTCTCATGATAGTGACTGAGTTCTCACAAGATTTTGTTGCTTAAAAGTGTGTGGCACCTCTCCCCTCTCTCTCTTCCTCCTTCTCTGGCTATGTAAGACATGCTTACTTCCCCTTCACCTTCTGCCATGATTGTAAGTTTCCTGAAGCCTCCCAAGCTGTGCTTCCTATACAGCCTGCAGAACTGTGAGTCAATTAAACCTCTTTTCTTTATAAATTAGTGAGTCTCAGGTAGTTCTTTATAGCAATGTGTGAACAGACTAATACAGAAAATTTGTATTGGAAAGTGGGGCATTGCTATAAAGATAACTGTAAATGTGAAAGCAACTTTGGAACTGGGTAATGGGTAGAGGTTCAAACAGTTTGGAGGGCTCAGAAGAAGACAAGAATATGAGGGTAAGTTTGGAACTTCATAGAGACTTGTTAAATTGTTGTGACCAAAGTCTGATAGTGACACGGACATTGAAGTCCAGACTGAGGTGGTCTCAGATGGAGATGAGGAACTTATTGGGAACTGGAGTAAAAGAAACTTTTGCTAAGCTTTAGCAAAGAGACTGGTGGCACTCTGCTCCTGCTCAAGGGATCTGTGGAACTTTGAACTTGAGAGTGATGATTTAGGGTAGCAGGTAGAAAAAAATTTCTAAACAGCAAGCATTCAAGATTTGGCCTGATTCCTTCATGTATGGTCATATATATGAGCAAAGAGATTATCTAAAACTGGAACTTATATTTCAAAAGGAAGCAGGGAATAAAAGCTTAGGAAATTTTTAGCCTGACCATGTAGAATTCCTCTCCTCATTTTTGGGAGAGGAATTCAAATCACTTCAGAAATTTGCATAAGTAAAGGGGAGCTGAATGTTAATAGCCAAGAAAATGGGGAAAATGCCTTGAAGGCATTTCAGAGAACTTTGTGGCAGCTCCTCCCATCACAGGCCTGGAGGCCTAGGAGGGAAGAATGGTTTCCGGGGCCAGGCCAATAGCCCTGCTGCCCTATGCAACTTCAGGACACTGCTCTCTGTAGCCCAGCTGCTCCAACTCCAGCTGTCGCTAAAAGGGCCCCAGACATGCCTCAGGCTTCTTCTCCAGAGGGTGCAAACCATAAGCCTTGGAAGCCTTCACGTGGTGTTAAGCCTGTGAGCAGGCAGAGGGCAAAAGATGATGCTTGGGAGCTTCCATCTAGATTTCAAACAATGAAAGGAGAAACCCGGATGCCCAGGCAGAAGTCTGCTGCAGGGATGGAGCCCTCATGGAGAACCTCTACTAGGGCAGTGTGAAGGAAAAATGTAGGGTTGAAGCCCCAACACAAAGTCCCCACTAGGGAATTGCCTAGTGGAGCTGTGAGAAGAAGGTCACCATCCTCCGGACCCCAAAATGGTAGATCCACCAACAGCTTGCACCATGTACCTGGAAAAGCCACAGGCACTAAATGCCAGCCTTTGAAAGCAACTGCAGGGGCTGTACCCTGCAGAGCTACAGGGACAGAGCTGCAAAAGTCCTTGAGAGCCCACCCCTTGCATCAGTGTGACATGGGTGTGAGACATGGAGTCAAGTGAGATTATTTTGGAGCTTTAGTATTTAATGACTGCCTTGCTGGGTTCCAGACTTGAATGGGGCTTGTAGCCCTTTGTTTTGGCCTACTTCCGCCACTTGGAATAGGAGTATTTAGCCAATCCCTGTATCTTCATTGTATCTTGGAAGTATTAACTTGTTTTTGGTTTTTACAGTCTCACAGGCAGAAGGGACTTGCCTTGTCTCAGATGACAATTTGGACTGTGGACTTCTGTGTTAATACTGATAATGAGATGAGTTAAGACTTGGGGGACTGTTGAGAACAGTTGATTGCATTTGGCAATGTGAGAAGGGCATGAGATTTGGGAAGGGGCAGGGTTGCAAATATATGGTTTGAATTTGTGTCCTCAGCCAAATCTCATGTCAAATGGTGATCTCCAGTGTTGAAGAGGGGATCTGGTGGGAGGTAATGTAGATCACAAGGGTGGACTTCTCCCTTGCTGTTCTCATGATAGTGAGTGAGTTCTCACACAATCTGGTTGCTTAAAAGTGTATGGCATCTCTCCCCTCCCTTTCTTCCTCCTTCTCTGGCCATATAAGACATGCCTGCTTCCCCTTCAACTTCTGCCATGATGGTAAGTTTCCTGAACCCTTCCCAGCTGTGCTTCCTATACAGTCTGCAGAACTGTGAATCAATTAAACCTTTTTAAAATATAAACTATCTAGTTTCAGGTAGTTCTTTATAGCAATGCAAGAATAAACTAACATACCACCCTATCAGGATAACACATATAGACTCTCCTTATTTATGCCCTGATATTTTAGCCCTGTTTCCATGGAAATAACCATGATTCCAAGCCAAAGAGATAATGGAAAGGCATTAAGTTAATAATTAGGACTGGAGATATAAAGTTTATCTAGACTATGTTATCCTTGACTGACACATGCAATCTTATTCCTCTAATTTCTCCCTAAATGCTCTCTTGCCTGACTCTTGTGCTAACACAAACCAAGCAGCCATCATTTCCAAACTGTACCTTCCTCCCCTAGCTGCCTAAATTCCAGCCATGAGTATTCTTCATCACTTCCTTTGCATTGCTTGGCTATTACAGGAGCATCAATGTTATTGCCCTAGCTGACCACTGAATGAATGTTCATCAAGAATGTTAGCCTCATTCCTGAACAAACCAAATAATAAAAACTAACTGAGGTTTAAAAGGTCAAAGCTAAAATCAACAGGTTACCTCACCAGCTAAGTATCCTACGTTCTTTTTTGGCTGCTGACCAGGAAAAGTCATCTGTGACAGGCAGAAAGCGCAAGAGACTATTTCAGGCAGAGTAAGCAGGCACTCATGGGTTAGAACTGTACGATGACGATCTCAATATTCCTGCCAAAATACAGACTTTTGGTTAAAGGCAATAAATCACTTTTGTTTATGTAAAAATTGGTTGAACTTAAAAAAAACATAAAGAAGAATAGGTTATGTTTTATTATTCACAGCCATCCAGAAGTGAGGACTGGGCTTATATTTTTAATACACTCTCTGTGGACCTTAAATAGACATAAAAGTAAACTAGGGTATACAGTGAGTCCTCATACAACATTGTCAATAGGTTTTTGAAAAGTTTGACTTAAGTGAAACAATGTACTGCATTAAAGAAATAATTTCACCATAGGCTAATTGATATAAACAAGAGTTAAGTTTCTATAACATACAGTACATCCAAAAACCTATAGGCAAGTTTAAATAAGGACATACTGTATTCCCTAGTGATGTGTTACAGGGTTCAGTATTCAGTTTGACTTCTTTTTTGAATGTTTTATTTTATTTTTAAAAAATTGTAGGTGACATGATAATTGCACATACTTATGGGTACATAGTGATTTTGCTTGACTTAATGTAGTGTGGTGGTGGTGATGGTGGTGGTGGTTTCTGCTTATTCGAACGATCTTTCCAATTTTGACTGAGAGGATTTTGAGAAGCAAAACTAAAAGAGATAATGAAAGGCTGAAGTCAGCACTAACAACTGCCAATTGGCAAAATTTGGCCAGTTGTTAAAGCGCTGGTAGGTTGAATTCAACATTGGTTAGAGTATTTATACCAACGAAATTGTCAAACACGGTTATCAGTGGGGATTTTTTTCTCTTTTTATTTATTTATTTTTCTTTTCTGGAGAGCCAGTTGTTAAACATCTACCAACACACAACTGGACAAAATCTCCCCTAAAACTTGCAATCCAGATCAGTGTAAATTATGATAAGCAGCAGAGGAAAGGCACCTCACCTACACCCATTTTCTCATTCATGGTTTCGGGAGATAATCTTTACTACCTAGAACTCTAGATTAATTCAGGTAATAAAAGCAAGCCTTCACAAAGAACTTGGCTCACAGGGAGCTAAGGAACAACAAAAAAGAGTTAACATGAAGTGTGAAATGGTTATGAATACTGAGCCCCACTTATTTTAGTTGAAAGCACATAATTTATTAAGAATGAACAAAAAGGGAAAAGTCATCACTTTTCCTCCAGTTAATAATGCCCTACACTTCCTCTGTCTCCAAATGCTTTTTTCAGTGACGTTCAGATAATATTAAAAAAAAAAATCCTGATCTAGCTATTCTATCCAGAGTCTTGTTAAAAGCTTAAGAATCTTTTCTTAGATTAAACCTAACTTCAAAAGCATCAGTTATGGTCTCTGTTTGTCACTGTGAGAGGGATTTAAGCACTGCAGAACTAAGATCTTAGAGTGAAGGTTCTCTTTTACTTCCCAAAACACATTTTTTCAGGACAACCCCATGGAGAAGCAGCCCATAAAGAAGCATTAAGAGTGGCTTTTGCATTTTGTACATATATTATGGATCTCAACATTCCAGGATGAGTTTGTGTGGTTTTCTTCTCATCAATATGGGGGATTTGTCACAAAATACCAATATGTAGCTCATTTATTTCTCATTTTCTTTTTATTTATAGTTCTGGGTGGTAGTTTCTTACTGTGGGGATTTGCATTCTCTGATATTAGTCAAGGTCAAAGTACAGAACATTTATGTGCATTCTAAGCCCTTTCAAATATGTGTTCACCCCCCAGTGTGATGCATTAAAAAAAGATACCTTGTTCAGAATCGACCCACAAACTCCTGCATTTTGTTTGTCGTCTATTAAAGACTAAGCAGCTACATTTCATTTTAAATTCCACATAAATACTTTCAGAATAGCTTAAATCTGGAGCTGTCTGAAAACAGGAAAGATATTAGATGACCTCTCAGAATCCTTCCTTGTTCCTCAGTTTTCAGCATTGCAATGGCTTCCTATCCTCTGTGCACACAGCTGTTCTGACTCAGTACTGAAGGCTGCAGGCTCTCTGGCCTGCACTCAATTCCTTTCTCCATATCTATGTACCAGGTACTTTTGTATCCCTACCTCCTGTCTCCAGACCTAAACTTTTTCTCAATAAAGTTACTGATAAATTGTGTGTGTGTGTGTGTGTGTGTGTGTGGCATGCATATGTGGGAGAGATTGTGAACATATTCATCTTCACAATATCCAATTAAGGTGGTATAAAGGTCTATTGAGGGTCAGGATAATGCCATAAAATGGATTTCAGAGACTAACATTGTTAAATTCTTTGCAAATTCCCTGGGTCAAAAACAGGTAATTTACTGAGCATCTTTAGGCCTGCTGCCCTATATGTAAAACTGAGAAAATACCACTTCATAGGTTTGTTCTGAGAATTAAATTATAAAATGTATATACCCATAAAGCACTTGCTCTGGTATATAGGAACTCTGCCCCAACCCCCATAAATGCAAATAATATTTTGGGTGTTGCTGAATTACCTGTGCCTTGAAAGGATCAGCTCGCTATAAGAAAGCAGGATATTAAATTCAGACACAGCCTCCACTAACCTCAACCACAAAGACAAAGAAGCAGCCTGAGGCATACAAGATCCAGGAGTAAGGCCCAGATGCTCAGAGCAAATAATTATGAAAGAATTGGAGGTCAAAATGAAAAACTAGCCCTATGCTCCCTGGCTGATCCCCGATTTTCTTCTCTTTACTCATTTCAGTTTTCCTAGCTGTACAACATACCTTAATGCCCTTAGGGCTAGCAAATCAACATAACCAAAATATTTGCAGGCATATAATACTTCCTTCATTCTTCATTCTTAGATTTGAGCACAGATTCAACACACTGATCCAATAAAAGTTTTTCAGAAAAAAAAGAAAGATACTTTCTACATTAGATTAAATTATTAATTACAGGACACCTTGATTTCAGAGATACAAAATTGTAGAAAACAAGTGTGTTTTCAGAATCAAGGAACTATGGTAGTCAACTGAAAATTAGTTTCCAGACTGTGAGACCCACTCTTCTCACCAATTCTCTCTCTCCTTTACTAGTTTCTAATGGTATTTAGATTGGTTTATAAAAATCCTGTATGTCAGATAGGCCAGACATTGTGTCCAGAAAGTGAGCTAAGACACAGATCAGAAGTTCTGTTAAGGAAGTGAGAGAACAAAGACTCAGAGCCAAGTAAGATTTGGACTCCTAAAATCGATGCATGTAGACAGACAAGTGACATGAGAACCAATGATGGGACGTTTTTAGTTCCTATATTTGAGCCAAAGATCTCTCCACAACATTCTAGAACAATATCAGTGCATGGAGTATGAATAATCTGATAGAGGAGACAGTAGTGTGATGGGTTGGCTAGTGGAATAGCTAGGTTTAGAGTAAGGGCAGAGGTCTAGAAGAATTAATCATGTCATGTTACTTTAGCACTGGTGATGTGATCAGGGTTAAGCCTTGAACTCCTAGGAATTTTAGAATCACAATTTGAGAATGCCTTGGTACCCAGGCACGGGGCAGCCAAATCTATGAACTTGCAGGACAGAGACTCAGCTGACTCATTAGGATAGTGGATATCACAGTTATCATTGTGAAGGGACAGAATAATGGCTTCTGTGGGAGGCTGAGTTTGCCTCCCCACCCCCATGGCCACTCCTTTCCCTTGCCCTCTCAGAGGAACAGCTACCTCACCCATAAGCATCTCAACAGCTATCTCCTCCCTACACATATCACTGCATAGCTATATTCCGAATGTTTCTAATTTCAATTGTGTTCCAACAAACCATCTAGAAGTCCAGCTGAATCTCTGTAGAGAGCCAAGCAACCTCTGACAATGGAGTAAAAGAGAACCTCACTCTCAGGTTGGAGGGTCCTTCTGTCCCACTGATAAGTCTTCATGAGTTCCCCTCATGTGAGACATGGTTCCTTGCATCATGTGGGTATGAGATATAAGCAAATGGCTCAGAGTAGCATGGGAACAGTGGGACCTGAATCTTATCCATATCAGGATGTTATGAAAACCCTATTATGAAATATAGGAAGGACAATAAAATTGATTTCAGTTAATGAATATATAGATGTCTTGTGTTCTTTTTCATTAACTCTAAAAATGATGTCCCCACACATTTAAAGCAGTGTGTAGAGTGAAATTTATAGCACTAAATGCCCACAAGAGAAATCAGGAAAGATGTAAAATTAACACCCTAACATCACAATTAAAAGAACTAGAGAAGAAAGAGCAAACACATTCAAAAGCTAGCAGAAGGCAAGAAATAACTAAGATCAGAACAGAAATGAAGGAGATAGAGACACAAAAAAACCCCTCAAAAAATCAATGAATCCAGGACCTGGTTTTTTGAAAAGATCGACAAAATTGATAGACCGCTAGCAAGACTAATAAAGAAGAAAAGAGAGAAAAATCAAATAGATGCAATAAAAAATTATAAAGGGGATATCACTACTGTTCCCACAGAAATACAAACTACCATCAGAGAATACTATAAACACCTCTACGCAAATAAACTAGAAAATCTAGAAGAAATGGATAAATTCCTCCACACATGCACCCTCCCAAGAATAAACCAGGAGGAAGTTGAATCTCTGAATAGACCAATAACAGGCTCTGAAATTGAGGCAATAATTAATAGCTTACCAACCAAAAAAAGTCCAGGACCAGATGGATTCACAACCAAATTACACCAGAGGTAAAAGGAGGAGCTGGTACCATTCATTCTGAAACTATTCCAATCAATAGAAAGAGAAGGAATCCTCCCTAACTCATTTTATGAGGCCAGCATCATCCTGATACCAAAGCCCGGCAGAGACACAACAAAAAAAGAGAATTTTAGACCAATATCCCTGATGAACATCGATGCAAAAGTCCTCAAAAAAATACTGGCAAACTGAATCCAGCAGCACATCAAAAAGCTTATCCACCATCATCAAGTGGGCTTCATCCCAGGGATGCAAGGCTGGTTCAACATACACAAATCAATAAATGTAATCCAGCATATAAACAGAAACAAAGACAAAAACCACATGATTATCTCAATAGATGCAGAAAAGCCCTTTGACAAAATTCAACAACGCTTCATGCTAAAAACTCTCAATAAATTAGGTACTGATGGGATGTATCTAAAAATAATAAGAGCTATTTATGACAAATGCACAGCCAATATCATACTGAATGAGCAAAAACTGGAAGCATTCCCTTTGAAAACTGGCACAAGACAGGGATGCCCTCTCTCAGCACTCCTATTCAACATAGTGTTGGAAGTTCTGGCCAGGGCAATCAGGCAAGAGAAGAAATAAAGGGTATTCAATTAGGAAAAGAGGAAGTCAAATTGTCCCTGTTTGCAGATGATATGATTGTATACCTAGAAAACCCCATCGTCTCAGCCCAAAATCTCCTTAAGCTGATAAGCAACTTCAGCAAAGTCTCAGGATACAAAATGAATGTGCAAAAATCACAAGCATTCTTATACACCAAAAACAGATAGAGAACCAAATCATGAGTGAACTCCCATTCACAACTGCTTCAAAGAGAATAAAATACCTAGGAATCCAACTTATAAGGGATGTGAAGGACATCCTCAAGGAGAACTACAAACTACTGCTCAATGAAATAAAAGAGCATACAAAAAAATGGAAGAACATTCCATGCTCATGGATAGGAAGAATCAATATTGTGAAAATGGCCATACTGCCCAAGGTAATTTATAGATTCAATGCCATCCCCATCAAGCTACCAACGACTTTCTTCACAGAATTGGAAAAAACTACTTTAAAGTTCATATGGAAACAAAAAAGAGCCCGCATCACCAAGTCAATCCTAAGTCAAGAGAACAAAGCTGGAGGCATCATGCTACCTGACTTCAAACTATACTACAAGTCTACAGTAACCAAAACAGCATGGTACTTGTACCAAAATGGAGATACAGACTAATGTAACAGAACAGAGCCCTCAGAAATAATACCACACATCTACAACTATCTGATCTTTGACAAACCAGACAAAAACAAGAAATGGGGAAAGGATTCCCTATTTAATAAATGGTGCTGGGAAAACTGGCTAGCCATATGTAGAAAGCTGAAAATGGATCCCTTCCTTACACCTTATACAAAAATTAATTCAAGATGGATTAAAGACTTAAATGTTAGACCTAAAACCATAAAAACCCTAGAAGAAAACCTAAGCAACACCATTCAGGACATAGGCATGGGCAAAGACTTCATGTCTAAAACACCAAAAGCAATGGCAACAAAAGCCAAAATTGACAAATGGGATCTAATTAAACTAAAGAGCTTCTGCACAGCGAAAGAAACTACCATCAGAGTGAACAGGCAACCTACAGAATGGGAGAAAATTTTTGCAATCTACCAATCTGACAAAGGGCTAATATCCAGAATCTACAATGAACTCAAACAAATTTACAAGAAAAAAGCAACCCCATCAACAAGTGGGCGAAGGATATGAACAGACGCTTCTCAAAAGAAGACATTTATGCAGCCAACAGACACATGAAAAAGTGCTCATCATCACTGGCCACCAGAGAAATGCAAATCAAAACCACAATGAGATACCATCTCACACCAGTTAGAACGGCAATCACTAAAAAGGAAACAACCGGTGCTGGAGAGGATGTGGAGAAATAGGAACACTTTTACACTGTTGGTGGGACTGTAAACTAGTTCAACCATTGTGGAAGACAGTGTGGCAATTCCTCAGGGATCTAGAACTAGAAATACCATTTGACCCAGCCATCCCATTACTGGGTATATACCCAAAGCATTATAAATCATGCTGCTATAAAGACACAAGCACACATGTGTTTATTGCAGCACTATTCACAATAACAAAGACTTGGAACCAACCCAAATGTCCAACAATGATAGATTGGATTAGGAAAATGTGACACATATACACCATGGAATACTATGCAGCCATAAAAAAGGATGAGATCATGTCCTTTGTAGGGACATGGATGAAGCTGGAAAGCATCATTCTCAGCAAATTATCACAAGGACAAAAAAACAAACACTGAATGTTCTCACTCATAGGTGGGAATTGAACAATGAGAACACTTGGACACAGGAAGGGGAACATCACACACTGGGGCCTATTGTGGGGTGTGGGGTGTGGGGAGTGGGGAGGGATAGCATTAAGAGATATACCTAATGTAAATGACAAGTTAATGGGTGCAGCACACCAACATGGCACATGTATACATACGTAACAAACCTGCATGTTGTGCACATGTACCCTAGAACTTAAAGTATAATGAAAAAAATAAAAAATTGTAAAACTAATGCAGGAATGGAAAACCAAACACCAGTTGTTCTCACTTATAAGTGCAAGCTGAACAATGAGAACACATGGACACAGGGAGGGAACCAACACACAATGGTGCCCGTGGTGGTGAGGGCTGGGGAGGGAGAGCATCAGGAAAAACAGCTAATGCATGCTGGGCTTAATACCTAAGTGATGGGCTGATAGGTGCAGCAAACCACCATGGCACACCTTTACCTGTGTAACAAATCTGAACATCCTGCACATCTATCCCGGAACTTTAAAGATTTTAAAAATTAAAATAAAAATTATAAAACTGAAAATAAATAAATAAATAAAAATGATGTCCCCAGAAATAGATTTCTACATTTTTAAATCTAATAAGTCAAATACAGTCTCAAAACTTAAACACAAAAGAATGCTTTCTATAAAGGTACATCTATGAACATGCTCAAGAAAAATGATGTACGAAAACATAGCATAATACATGCCACAGTAGAAACATGCATGGGGTAGAGTAGAAGCCCAGAGAAAGAGGGTGAAGTCAAACTAGGCAACAGGATGAGAAACAGGGAATATTTCACAAGGTAGGTAAGCTCTGAGCCCTGTCTTGAGAGATGACTAGAAATTAGCCATAGTAAGATTCTAGGCAGAGGAAATAGCATAAGAAAAACAAGAGAATATGTAGGAGTGTGCGTGTGTGCGTGTGTGTGTGTGTGTGTGTTTACATGCCTGGGAATCCCAGCTCTCACCCTCCTTCTGAGGTTAGTGCAACCAGTCATGTACACTGCCCTGATGTGAATAACTTTAAACTCAACATGTTCTCTGTACCAGGTGTTTTGCACTCTATGCCTAGTCTCCAGCAATAGAATCAAAAGTCTTTGTTCTCCAACAAGGGAATCTCGGATACCCATATCAGGTGGAGGTCATATATGTTTAGTGGAGAATTACAATAGTCCTTATAAAGTTACCTCCTCTATAAACTAGAAGGCCTGCCTTTGTTTTGGCAATATTGCAAGCTTCCAAGATGGCACACAGTAGGAGGCTGCTTCCTGCCACAGAGAGAGCATCCAGTACTCACCGACCATGTGGCTTCTCTCCTGCCCTGGCCAGGCTCCAGGCTATTTCCCTCTGTGAGACATGCTGCTCGTGACATAACTGGGTCATGCTATAACCATAATGTGATGCTTCTGCGGAACAAGCCAATCTCCTGCCTTCCCCAGCCCATTCACTGTTCAATGGGTCAGTCAGCGGTATGGTAAATGGCAAGAAGCACACCCAAGCAACAATGATGGTAAGCGATACCATGGCAAACCCCAATCAACCCCTCTCAGATGTCCATGGCCTTCAGGACCAAAAGGTAATTAATTATCATTGGCCATTTTTTTCTCATGAAATAATATTACCCTCCAAGTTGTTTTGCAAGGAAACAGTTACAACCTGGGTTAGTAGCAGCACAGGACAGAACACAGCCCTGTACATTGGAGATCAGAGTTCTTGTACTTCAGGAGAGCTGAAGCACTAGAATTGTGCTTCGCTTCGGAGAAGCCACAAATATCTGCCGCTGTGGTTCTTCCTCAGGTGAATAACGATGCCTGTTCTTCCTAGGCTGCAGGGACTACTACTATCAAAGAGATTAACGCATTCTCAAAAACTTTAAAAAGCTAAATAATGCTAAATTAAGCTAGGAAGTTGTTCACACTGAGAATTTGTCAAGACGAGTGAGAGCAAGCAGGCTATTTTTGTAGGCAGGTGGGTCAATTGCAGCTGTCATATTTTCCATCCATGCAAGATATGCTGCCTAATTTAGAAGGAAGTCTGGAATGAGAGGAGTTCAGTACACTCCACCTAATACTAAATATTCATTGAGAACCTATCATGCACAATGTACTGTGCTATATGTTTTAATTTTAGTGATTTGTCCGAGGTTAGTGTAGGGCTAAGCTAGCTGCCCTTGCTCCCAGCTGTGTCATCCATCATCCCATTTCCATCACGTGTTCTGGAGCAACCATTTCCAATTGGGCAAATAACATGGACTTTATCTGTGTTATGTTTACAGTGGTTTAATTGCAACCTCCAAATAAAGCACACCAGTTTTTCTGGAAATATTTTATTAAATTTCACTTAATTTAAGAAACGGAAAATATATTAGTGGCACCAAGATTTTTCCAAACAGAAAAAGAAAATCTGGGAAATGCAACTGGATTCCTAAGGAAAAGCAGCAGGAGTAAGAACAGCATGCAGTGCCAACACACACACACATACACACACACACACACACACACACACACACACACACAGGCAAAACCACATAAATAATTCCGCAATTATTGGCAGCTCCAAATTCACTGGCTGTCATCCTAAAAGAAAAGGAAGTCAAACCAGGGGTCCAGCAATATGAACCAAATGATCATCTGCCACTCATCTCAGTCAGTGCTGCCCATTAGTGAGGGAAGTTCTCACTAAGCTGTATCCACCCAACTGTAGCCCTAATCACACAGAAATAAAGAAAGGGAAAGAAATTTGGCTCTTGTCACAGAGTATGTCATGATGATTTATCAACCTGAAATATGGTTTAATCTGCATAAAAATGGAGTCTTGCAGACTGACTGGGATTAATAGGCTTCAGCTCTAATTCCTTCTGGTGGTCTCATTTAAATACGCCATTCATCACCATGACCTCTTTTGATAATAGCCTTACTGTAATATTTAATTTCACACTAATTCTGTTGTAACTTAGCCAATGTTCATTTGCAGAAAATCATTAAAGAATCAGCTCTGCCCCCAACCCCTACCTTTATCAACATCTTCATGAATGCCAAAACAATTGAAAATGGTCAATTCCCATATTTGCTAAATGCACTGGTCAAGAATCATATGTGTTTGGATAGAATACGGCATAAGGAAAAGTAGACATTAACAAAGAATCTTTACCTAGACAATGAGGTAATACATTTATTTTGAGCCAACTAAGACATAAAATATGTCTCCATGGCAGAAATTCAGTTTAACAGGTCAATTGGCACACATTATTTGATTTCTATTTGTGCTAGGGTCTGGCAGAATCATCTATGTGACTCTTGCTTCTTAGCCAGAACATTTCTGGTCCTGAGGGACATAATGGATTCTAATAAGTCCAGTTCAATTCATTACAATGTTATATGTTTACATAGCATGTATTGTTGCCCTCTCTAGGTTATAAAGTTAGCATATAGCCATCCTCAGGAGGCTTAAATATACTTTGTGGATAAAGGATTGTTTATACCATAACTGGGTCATGTCATAACTAAAACTAGCGTTTTGATCAGCTTGGCCAGGAGTGGGATGCAAGTCTTTAAGTCACTCTGAGCTGCCAGCAGCACACTGAGGTGAAAGTGGCAGGAATATATAGTTCACACCTAGAGCTGTATAGACAGTCAGAAAAACCAGAGACTGCTGCATCTGGAAAATCTTTATATTAAGTTTAAAACTAGCCTTCCAGGCAAGAATAACCTAGGGACAGAGACTTTTCTCTCTCCCAGAAAGAGCCCAAGACATTCTTACTAGATCAATCTCAGAGGGGATTCACAATGGACACCTGAAGGTGATGTAAAAGCTCTCTGCTAAATGAACTAATGTGTCTCAAGTGTTCTGGGCTGGCAGCAGCTGGGAAGATGGTCCCAGCATTCGTTTTAGATATAAGAGATATTCACCATTGTTCTTCAGCATGTTATTTCCCCTCTTCCTGCAGCTACATCTCTTTCAATAATATGCATATATGATTGATAATGAAAGTGCCTTCTTTTTAGAATTTAAAGATGATATTAAAGATTATTTAATTCAATTCTAAGAAGCATTACTACCTATAAAGATCAAATAACTTGATAATAGTTGCAGATAGAAGAGTTGGGAAGTGACAGGGCTCAGTCCAGGGTCCACATCTCTTGATTATTGGCCCATTGATCCTTCCACCTCCCATGCACTCATATACTACTTCAACCATCTGTCACTATGAGTGGCCATTTGAGTCAGAGCTCTGTTAAGGAGTGAGCTAGATGAGCAGCTGTCTGAGGGCCAATTTATATGGTACATTAAAATAAGTTCCTCCTCATCTTAACTATTTCAATAATATCATTTTGATAGGGCATCAAATTACTAGTCTACCAAGGGTACCCACAACTCTAATCCTTTTAACTGATGTAAAAGGAAGTCATTCTTTATAACCTAGTAGCTAAAGATGAAAAATAATGCTTACCAGGAATCATACACAATCAGAAACAAGAAGTTTTCCCTGGGCTCATAAGCTGAGCCCAGATCACAGAAATAGATCCCATCAAAATCACAACGATCTTTACATTGCCCAATTTCATTTTCAATTCTCAGTTATCATCTTATATAACTTCTCTGTAGTGTTTGTCACAGTGCTTCATTCCTTCTTTCTGGAAAAACTTTCTTCACTTGGTTTCTAAGACATCACTCCCTCATGGTTTGCCTAATGTTATACTGACTGCTCCTCAACTTCCTCTGTTGATTGCTCCTAAATTTTCCAACCTCTGTGGGACAGTCCCATGGCTCAGTCCTTGGACTTCTTTAGTCTCTACCTACACTAACTGCCTAGCCAATCTCATCCAGTCTAGTGGCTACAGAATACTACATAGATCCCCCAAAAGTCCCAGATTGATAGTTCTAGTTATTAATTTATTTCTTTTCTTCAAATCCGTTCTTAAACGTTACAGTGACAAAGAAGTCTTCCCTTATAATCCTATATAAAATAGCATCCTGCCCACTTTGCCTGTCCTCTTTATTTACCTTACCCTCCAAATTACAGACATATCCAACAACACATGGGACAGCCTTATTTGGATGTCTAATACGCAGTTCAAACTTAACACATCTAAATCCTAACTCTTGACATCCCCCCTCTTAAGGCCTGGTTTTCATCAGTTATACACTTGTCAGTAAATCACAGTTCCATTCTTTTCAGTTTTCTCAGTCCAAAATTATTTTTAATCATGTTAATCTCCAAGTCATTCTTACACCCAATCGGTCAATATCTTTGGCCCCAACTCTGAAATACATCCAGAATCTCCATAGTACACCGACTCCAGCCACCACTGACTCTCAGCTGGGCTAATTCAGTAGTTTCCCAACTAGTCTTTATTTCCAACCTTGTCCCTCACCATTTGTTCTTTACATTGTAGCTAGAGTTACAGTTTTAAATGAAGATAATCTCACTCTTCTGCTCAAAAACATCTGATGATTCCTCAAGTCATTCAAAGCGAAAGCCAAAGTTCTGACAAAACCCTCAAGGACTTTACATGACCTTTCTCCACTACCTCAATGATTGTCTGAACCTTTGCAGAAGTGCACTTGAGGCAGAAAAGACATCATGCATAGCTGAATGGGAGAGCACCAAGTATATGGGAGGTAAACTACACAGTACTAGTCATTGAGTCCCACACAAGTCCATTTTATAAGCTAAAGAATTTAGAAGCTGAAAATGACAGCTAATTTTTGGAAGCCTAAAACTGGTAAATGAATAGGGACTTCGTAGTAACTCATCATAATGCCACTTCTATTCCTGAAAACAAGAGCACATCTCAGAAAGAACTTAAATCTTCAAATGCTTTTAAATGAAACCATCCTCAGGGCACTAGGAAATCACCAAGATGGATGAGAGTTTCCATTCCAGAAATCGGCATGGCATGAAAAGTCACAGAAATGCAAGAGCAGACATTTAGATTTGAACTGTATTAATGTACTCTGCAGTAAATTTTAATGCTACTCTTGTTTTTATTTATTCTTGATTTGAGGAGTTTCTTATAATATAATTGTTTAACTTCATCAAGAGTTATCTAATTTCCATAGAGGTCCTAGGATGCACAGAACTCATAGTCTTCAGGGAAGGTATTATCTTAGAAAGTTTATGACACCTAAAAAAACAAACAAGAAGAATTAGTGATGTTACTTCTGACCATTCACCCTCCACAGAAGTCATCTTATATTGTAATAAAATAGTTCTTATCCATTCATATTCATTTCAAGTTCATCTTGAATTTGGAGAAATAAAGTCTCATCAGCTGTTATAATTATTATCTAGTCATACTTGTACATGTTAGCTACCCAAAGCGTAGCATGATAACATATTGACTTGCATTATGCATGTACTATTACATTTATTGTCAAATTTAATCACCCTCACCACCATGTAAGACATTAGTTATCATTTCATTTTATAGATGAGGGATCAGGACTCAGAATGTTGAAGTTTCACACCAAAAGGCAACCAGGAAGTGACAAGAGAGCCAGGATATATAGTAATTTTCAATCTTGGAGTAATTTTCACTGTGCATCTGTTGGCAGAAGGGCTTTTATCTGTTCTCTAACCCATCATTCTCATTCTATACAATTTGTAATTATAAGTCCATTCTTAGGAAGGCAAACACATTCAATTATGTTTTACATAAATGCACTTCAGTTAAATGAGCATTTATTTTTAGCGAAAAAGTTAAATATCTGCAAATGATCAGATACTTAACAGTCATAAGAAAAGTTGATTCTTGACTAATTATTTGATTAAATTAAATTTTTTAAGTTATTTTCACACCACTTTGGGGTCTAAGCATAAAACCAGCTTAACATGTCTTCAGGAGCTTACTATCAATGTGGAAAAGACCCAGAGTGT
The DNA here is from genome assembly GCF_028878055.3 of Symphalangus syndactylus. NCBI lineage: Eukaryota > Metazoa > Chordata > Mammalia > Primates > Hylobatidae > Symphalangus > Symphalangus syndactylus. The sequence continues at coordinate 44,265,148 of NC_072423.2, forward strand.
AGTTTCTCTCGCCAATGTCTGAGGAGCCCTCCACATACTAAAGAGCAAAAATACTAAATACTGCTCCACATACTAAAGAGCAAAATCCCCACCCGTCTGACAGACACCTTCTTATCAAAACTTCTCTATGGCCAAGAAGTTAAATGGTCATAATTCCATTATGACTACTGGAATTTTTTAATTATTTTAGCTAAATCAGCTTTTATAATATTTTAAGCAGCTTAAAGCCTTTAAGAGAAACTGATATATGAAATTATAAAACATTTAATTAAGTTTTCAATCCATGTTTAAATATTTGGAGAAATTTAATTTATGTTCAAATTTTTTAGTTTATTAATTATGTAAGCAGATGAAATTATTTCCAAAATTATTGTTTAAAGATTGCAAAGATGGTACATCCCTCTAACATGTTTCAAGCTATACCCCCATAAAAGCACAATAATGTGTTTAAAAACAATTTCCAAATTTCATATTTGGCCTACATCAAGAAATAAAAAAGAAAGAGATTTACTCTAAAAGAAGAAAAAGAAGAAGTTGGCTATAATTCCCACTTCATGGCATAAACATATGGTCAACACAGATATTCTGTAATAGTAAAAAAAAACCTTGGATAATCTAAACCAACATATAACATTGCTTATGTATCACTTTTATATAGATGCTGCAGACATTTAATTATAATTATGACTCTCAACCTGTTTACTAACATACTTATTTATCTCTGCTGATCTCCTCAGAAAAATGTGATTTTTCCTTTTTTCATTCCTTACATATGAGATTTCAAGTCCTGGTTATCTGTGGAACAGTATCATTTGTGTTACAAAACCCTCCACTTCTCTAATCACTGGGGCTCTATATTCCAAAATAATCTTTAACTCTTTTTTCTTCAACTATCATGGTAGATACCATATCTGGTCTTTTATTCATTCCTTCCTACATTTGGTTCCATTCACAATGTCATCACTCAATTTCAGATCTATATCATTCCATGCTTTCTTAGTTCAACCAAATGTCATTCGGCTGCCTTATCTTCTACCTTTTCTTCCTACAGTTCATCGTATGTGACATCACAGTAGATTATCCTTTAATACAATTTTATACTTACAATTCCATGTTCAAAATAATGATCCTTCTTTCCTACCACATTCAACTACATCCACCAGGTTTACCTACTCAGTTTATATGTCGAGAAATATTGTCTTCTCATCATCATCTTTACTTTCCTTATTTATATCTCTTCCTCAATGTATATTGAGATATATGAATTTCTGCAGGTATACCTTTACTCAATTAATCTCACAGTCTGCCTAGTCAGTTGCCCCATGTGCCTTCTAACCCCCATGGCTGAAGCCATTCAGCCCTCTCAGGACTAGAACTTTAAGTCCAGACCACAAGGCAGTTAAAACATAGGACTTGTAGATCTGCATTTCCAAAGTGATTTAGTTGCATACTAATTCTGTGAGTGGTTAATAGGCATATCATACACACACACGCGCGCACACACACACACACACACGAGAACCATGGTTAAAGATGAGTTTGGGAAATACTGGGTTAACCAAAGCCAAAAAGTCATCTTTGTCTTTTCTGTAAAATTGAACATGCCACTGTACAATGTATTGTCTAGGACTGTACTATGCCAGCATACAAAGTAGGGAGTATGTGGAAATTACAAACCTGATGAATGTTCTTCCTCATAATTTATCCCTAACAATGGTGTCTTTCTCATTATTTGGAACATTTATATACTTACTGTGAAACCTGAATGCACCCTTGCTTCTTTGGAACTGGGCCCCAGCCTTATTCTCATACCCACTTTCAAAAACAAGAGTCCTGCTGGGAACACAATTAATTCTGGTTGTGTCCATGCTACAAGCCCCTCAAACTTATGGATACTCACTACTTATCTATGGAGACTTTCTTTTAATATTTACTGTTGGGAATCTGACCAAGTTTGGTTCAGATTTATCACTACACCACTCTATACTTTTACCTCTATTTTGGAAAATCCCAATCATTCACTTTACAAATTTAAAGTATTGATTACAAAAATACCTGGGTAACAGTCTATGGGTTTCTTAGTTTTAACCATCTATATTTTTAGAAAATCAGATCAAGTGTATACCCTATTCATAAAGGGCAGATAATCTCCTTCTGAATATAAAAGAATTTGCTCATTAATCACACCAGACAGTTAGAAAAGATTATATCAGTGGTCTCTTACAGCTCTGACAAGGAGATTCTATAAATTGCCAATTCCAGTTGCATGTTATTAGCTATTTTTGCAATGTGGGATCTCAGTGGGTCGTAAGATATGAATCTCATGGCCTGGGTAGTTCTATCTTTCCTAGGCCATGTGACTCCATAAATATTCACATTAAAAAGTGATAATAACTTTAATAATAAAAGAAAGCTCTGTGGAAGGTAGGCATTTAAAATGAGAAAAAATCAATAGCCTTGACTTTGAAAAAAAAAAAAAACAACACAGCAACAACAAAGAATTGCATGACAAATCAAGTTACCAATATCCATTGAGTCTTTAGCTTATGGACAGAAAGGAGGCAGAGGAGGAGGCCTTTCAACCAGATATGAAATGCATACAGGCTTTCAGAGAGGAGACCAGGGATGTGGCTCTCCATTAGAAAAAATAAGGCTGGACAGGTAGGATGGGGTCGGATTTTAGAGGCAGGCGAGTTTCATTTCTTAATTTCCTTTTCTTTTTATCCTTAAAAACTCCTTTTGCTTGGAAAATAAATTCTGTCACCACAGGCAACATTTTCATCTCGAGTCAGAGCTTTTTTGCAAGCCCAAATGCTCGCTGCCATCCGTTCACATCTGTAACATTTAACTTTAATGCTTCTGTCCCTGAAGAGGTGCTGAACACATTTCAATGCAGCAGCAGCAGATATGGCCTGAAGAACTAGCGGCTTGGCAGCCAATCATCAGGTGACCTTTCCTATTGACACTGTCTGCAGGGCTGCTTGACCACATAGACAGGAATAAATCTCTTCCTGAGTTAGCCTCAGATGGGAGATGGGAAATTGCATACCCATTCAGCAACGTCAGATTTATTAAAGAGAAGGACTGTCCATGGCAAAGTGAGCAGAAACCATGAAAACAGATCTAGAGAGCTGATCTGTCCTGCTGTGAAAGCTACATGTACTGCATTCAGTTCCCCAGAAATCAAAAATGGAGTCTGGGTGAATGAGCTTCCAGCTGTCCTCCTTCCTTCCCCTGGTGATCTAGGTGGTCACTTTCCCTCTGCCATACAGCTGCCCTGTTTTTGGAGCTACAAGCCAGCCTGGGGTAAAATTGAAAGTCAAAAAACTTCATTCCCCAACCCTTTGATTTTACCCTCTGGCCTTTCACAATGGTTTGGCATAACTTACGTTAAGTTTGAATTAAATTAAAAATTGATTTATCATTTATTTGTGGTTGGCTTTGGGTGAAATATTATTTGGGAATTATGATGAGGTATAAGCTTTAAAAATGCTATAGATTAGTGAATTTTAAATATTGTAAACTGCATAGTTTGTTTAAGAAACATAAAGGAATCCCAATATAGAAGACAAATGAGACTGTAGTTTCTCCACTTAAAGGGGATTAAAGCCAAAAAGGCTGTAGTTTCTACTTTCCAAAGCAGGCTCAGAGGCAGATGTGTGCAATCCTGGATTTCTGAGGATGACCATTAAAAAGCTCTGCTCTGTGTAGAGAAGCTACTATAAATGTGTATTCTCATCATCAGGATAAAAAAGGCTAGTTCTTGGTGAAGACAAGTAGAGATGTCAATTATCCAAAAAAACTTTGTTTATCTATGCAATACATTCAGTAATTTTGAAAGAATACTTGCCTTCCTAGCTCACAGTAGCTTGAATTTTTATACTTCATAACTGTAACAAGTAACTTAACCTCCTAAAGTTACTTTGGGCTCATTAATTCTTATAGCCTCATTGTGAGGATTAAATGGAACAGCATAAGAAAAATATCTGGAACAATGCATAGCCTAGATTTATCTCATACCCTTACCCTTCTCCCAGCCAAGGCAATTGTTTTCAATGCATTTATAACTCAGGATAATGGAAGTAAAGAACAAACAAGCAAGAATGTATCCGGGTGTTCAGTGCCATAATAGAAATATATGTGAAGTGCTGTGGAAACTCTAATGCTCAAACAATTGCCTGTACTTGAATCATAGAAAAGGCTTCAAAATGAGAGAGTCATCTAAACAGATCTTAGAAGGCTGAGTTCACATACACTAGACATACAAAGGAGGCAAGTGGATATTCAGGGCAGAAAGAGGACTGTGAAAAAACTTAGATGCAACAAAGTACATGAGGACTCAGTGTAGTCCCGGCACAGCGTGTAACTCATGAGAGCATGAGTCTTGTCTGTCTACATGTCCTAAAAGTAAGCAACATCCCTGTTGCAAAGTTAGCTGATATGTAGAGATAAGACTGGAGCAATAATTTCAGTTTTTATTATTCTGCTCATCTTGGTAAGAGTTCAGACTTTATTATACATGCACTAGGAACCACTGAGGACTTTTAGACCATAGTAGCATAATTAGAACCTGGTTTTACAAAGAGAATCCTGGTTTTATTCAGGAAGACAAGTTCCAATTCAAACACTGATGCCAAGCCAATGATAAAGGAAGGTATTTTAAACAGTCTAGCAAATTATGATAATATAATCATAGATAGAATTTATTTTAATATGTGCTAGGCACTTTTCTAAGCATATTATTGCATTATTTCACCTAATCTGCATCATAAACCAATGAGAAAGAACTTACTATCATCTCCACTTTAGAGGTGAGGAAACGAGACATTGAGAGGTGAGGCAACTTACTAAGGTCTAGACCTGCTTAGCAGTGGAATCTACCTATGAATGCGGAAGGTTCAACTGATGATGAAGATTTGAACTAAAATCGATGGGATTTGATGACATTGAACAAGAAAGTAAGTGGCCAGAGTAAATAAGAAGGTTTCTAGTTCTGAAGAGCGATAGATTATGATGCCATTAAGTAGAAGGAACAGTTTAGGAGGATGAATATATGTACTGAGAAACTGAAGACAAATGGCCAGGATTGGGTGTGGAAAGCCAATAATTTAATATAAAAATTCCTTCAGAGGTGGGCAGAGCCGGATGGCTGAATAGAAGCCTTCACTGATTGTCTTCCCTGTGGTAACACCAAATTTAACAACTACACCAAAAAAGGCACCTTCATAAGAATGAAAAATCAGGTGAGCAATCACAGTACCTAGTTTTTTTATATTGAAGAAAGAAAAACTGAAGAGGGTAGGAAAGGCATCATTGAATAGCTGACACCACCCCTCTTCTGTTCCCCTACTCTGACCTGGAAGCAGCAGCAGCCACATGATGCAGAGAATCTGTTCACTTGGGGGAAGGAGAGTGCAGCAATTGTGAGGCCCTGTATTGAAGTCAGTGCTGCCCTGTCGCAGTGGAAAGTAAAACCAGGCTAAACTCAGCTGTTGCTTATCCATAGAGGGAGCATTTAGACCAGCCTTAGCCAAAGGGAATTGCCCATTGCTCATCCCAGTTGTCAGAAATTGAGTTTTGGCAAGCCTTGCAACTGCAGGCTAAAGTGCTGTGGGGTGCTAAATAAACTTGAAAGGCAGTTTAGGCCACAAGGACCACAATTCCTAGGCAAGTCCGAGTGCTGTGTTGGACACAGAATCAGTGGATGTAGGGGCACACATCCTACTGAGACATCAGCTGGGAGGCTAAGTGCTTGTACTACCCCTACCCCAACCCTTGGCAGTGCAGTTTGCAGCAATGAAAGTGACTCTTCCCTTCTGCTTAAAAAGAGGAGATGGAGAATAAAGGGGAATGTGTCTTGCATCCTGGATAGAAGCTCAGTCACAGTAGAATAGGGAACTGGGCAGAGTTCTGAGGCTTCCATTTCAGGCCCCAGCCCTTGGAAAACATATATAGATACATGGTGGGCCAGAAGAGGACCCACTGCCTTGAAGGGAAGGACTCAGTCCTGGCAGGATTTACCACCTGCTAACTTAAGAACTCTTGGCCCCTGAAGAACCAGCAGCAATACACCATGGGCCTTGGGTGAGACTCAGAGACATGCTGGCTTCATGTGAGACCCAACACATTCCAGTTGTAGTAGTTATGCTGAGAGACTACTTCTGCTTGAAAAAAGCAGGAAAAGTAAAGGGGACTTTCTCTTTCACCTTAGGTGCCAGCTTGGCCACAGAGGAGTGGAAAACCAAATAGGATTTTGGGGTCCCCAATTCCAGGCCTAGGCTCTTGGGTAGCATTTCTTGACCTGGTATGGGTGAGAGGGGAGCCTACTGCCCTGAAAGGTGAGTTTCAGATTTAGAAGCATTAACCACAAGCTGACTGAAGAGCCCTTGGGCCTTAAGTAAACATCAGCAATAGGCTGGCAGTATTCCCCATGGGTTTGTGATGGTGGTAGCCATAGGAAGAGGCTCCTCTGACTGTGGAAAGAGGAGGGAAGAGTGGGAAGGACTTTGTCTTGTGGTTTGAACATCAGATTAATAACAGTAAAATAGAGCACCAGATACATTTCTAGGTTTTTGACTCCAGTCCCTGGCTCTTGGATGGTATCTTTGGACCCAACTGAAGCTGCGTGGAGCTTACCATCCTAAAGGGAAGCACACAAGTCTGTCTGCCTTTGCCACCTGCTGATTGTATAGCCTTAGGGCCTTGACCAAACATAGATGGTAGCCATGTAGTGAATACAGCATGCCTTCAAGGAGACCTAGTGCTGTGCTGGCTTCAGGTCTGACCTAGTGAAGTCCCAGTGGTGGTGGCCACAAGGTTGTTTGTGTCATCCTACACCCAGCTCCAGGCATCTCAGCACAGAGAGAGAGTGTTTGGAAGAAAGTAAGGGAAGATAAAAAGAGTCTCTGCCGCATAATTCAGATAATTCTCCTGGCTCTTATCTAAAACCACTAAGATGGTACCTCTATAAATCTACAAGGACCACAATGTTACTGAGCTTGGAGTGCCCCCTAATGCAGGTACAGCTTATATAACAACACCCAAGTCCCATTGAATACCCGGAGAGCATCCCAATAAGGACAGGTATAAATAAGCCCCAACTGTGAAGACTATAATAAATGTCTAACTCTTCAATGCCCAAACACTAAAGAACATCCACAAGCATCAAGATCATCCAGAAAATCATGACCTCACAAAATGAAGTAAACAAGGCACCAAGGTCCAATCCGGGACAGATATGTGACCTTTCAAACAAAAAAATTCAAATTAGAAAAAGTAGAAATCAATAACAAGAGGAATTTTGCAAACTATGCAAACATACGGAAATTAAGCAATACGCTCTTAAATGTCCAGTGGGTCACTGAAGACAATAAGAAGAAAATTTAAAAGTTTCTTGAAACAAATGATAATGGGAACACAACATACCCAAACCTATTGGATACAGTGAAAGCTGTACTGAGAGGGAAGTTTATAACAATAAGAGCCTATGTCAAAAAAGCAGAAAAACTTTAAGTAATTAAGCTAACAACATACCTTAAAGAACTAGAAAAGCAAGAGCAACTCAAACACAAAATTAGTAGAAGAATATAAATAATAAAAACCAGAGAAGAAATAAATGAAATGGAAATAGAAAAATATACAAAAGGTGAAGGTAACATTAAGTTGGTTTTTTGAAAAGATAAACAAAACTGACAAAACTTTAGCCACACTAAGAAAAAAAAAGAGAATATCCAAATAAAAAAAATCAGAGATTAAAAAGGAAAATGTTGCAAACAATATTGCAGAAATTCAAATGATCATTAATGGCTATTACGAGCAACCATATGCCAATAAGTTGGTATATCTAGAAGAAACTGATAAATTCCCAGACACATCCAACCTACCAAGATTTAACCCTGAAAAAAATCCAAAACCTGAACAGACAAATAACAATAATGAGATTGAAGCCATGATAAGAAGTTTCCCAGGAAATAAAAGCCTGGGACCTAATGTCTTCACTGGCTCACTTCTACCAAACATTTAAAGAAGTAACATGGCAGGGTGCAGTGGCTTATGCCTGTAATCCCAGCACTTTCGGAGGCTGAGGCAGGCGGATCACGAGGTCAAGATTTCAAGACCAGCCTGACCAACATAGTGAAACCCCGTCTCTACTAAAAATACAAAAATTAGCCAGGTGTAGTGGCATGTACCTGTAATCCTAGCTACTCAGAAGGCTGAGGCAGGAGAATCATTTCAACCCGGGAGGTGGACGTTACAGTGAGCTGAGATTGTGCCACTGCACTCTAGCCTGGGCGACAGAGTGAGACACCATCTCAAAAAAAAAAAAAAGAAAAAGAAGAAGAACTGATATTATTTTTACTCAAACTACCCTGAAAAGCGAGGAGAGGGGAATATTTACAAACTTATTCTACAAGGCCAGTATTACCTTTATACCAAAACCAGGAAAAGACACATCAAAAAAAAAAAAAAAAAAAAAAACTACCAGCTTATATCTCTGATGAATATTAATGCAAAAATCCTCAACAAAATACTAGCAAACTGAATGCAACAACACATTAAAAAGATAATTAATCATGACCAAGTGGGATTTATCCCAGGGAGGCAAGGATGGTTCAGCATACTCAAATAAATCAATGTGACACATCATATAAACAGAATGAAGGACAAAAACCGCGTGATCATTTCAACTGATACTGAAAAAGCATTTGATAAAATTTAATATCCTTTTCTAATAAAAACCCTTAAAAAACTGGGTATAGAAAAAACATACTTCAACATAATAAAAACCACATACAACAGACCGACAACTAGTATCATACTGAATGAGGTAAAACTGAAAACCTTTCTTCAAAGATCTGGAACGTGACAAGGATGCCCACTGTCACCACTGTTATTCATCATAGTACTGGATGACCTAGCTAGAGCAATCAGACAAGAGAATAAATAAAAGGCATCCAAATTAGATAGGAAGAAATCAAATTATCCTTGTTTGCAGATGATATAATCTTTTTCTTTATTCTTTTTTTTTTTTTTTTGAAACAGAGTCTTGCTCTGTCGCCCAGGCTGGAGTGCAGTGGCATAATCTTGGCTCACTGCAAGCTCCGACTCCCGGGTTCATGCCACTCTCCTGCCTCAGCCTCCTGAGTAGCTGGGACTACAGGCGCCCGCCATCATGCCTGGCTAATTTTTTGTATTTTTAGTAGAGATGGGGTTTCATCGTGTTAGCTAGGATGGTCTCGATCTCCTGACCTTGTGATCTGCCTGCCTCGGCCTCCCAAAGTACTGGGATTACAAGCATGAGCCACCGCGACTGGCCTTTTTTTTTTTTTTTTTTTTCGAGGCAGGGTCTTGCTCTGTTGCTCAGGCTGGAGTACAGGGGCACAATCTCAGCTCACTGAAACCTCTGCCACCCAAGCTCAAGCTATTCTCTTGCCTCAGCCTCCTGAGTAGTGGGGAATACAAGTACATGCCACCACACCTGACTAATTTTTTGTACTTTTTTGTACAACTCTTACACGTACTGTGTACCCACAAAAATTAAAATTTAAAAAATTCTTCAGGTTTTTTATAATGCCAATTTCCCTGTGTAGGCAATTAAGAGTAATAAGATATATGTAGATACACAGATGTTAGATAGATGACAGATGATAGCTAGCTAGCTAGCTACATAGATAGATGATAGATAGATAGATACTATCTTATCCATAGTATCTATTTAAAAATAAACGGCAAAGTCCTTTTGAGTTTTGAATTTGGACATATGTCCTAGCATTATGTCAAAAGTTAGATGGTTAGTTTATTACTAGACTTGGTGTCTTCTGAATCTTTCAAAATTTAGTATCTAAAAGACATCCAGAAGTATGAGAATATATATAACTATAAAATATATCGGCCAGGTGCCATGGCTCACGCCTGTAATCCCAACACTTTGGGAGGTTGAGGCAGGTGGATCATGAGGTCAGGAGATCAAGACCATCCTGGCAAACACAGTGAAATCCCGTCTCTACTAAAAAATACAAAAAATTAGCCAGTCATGGTGGCACACACCTGTGGTCCCAGCTATTTGAGAGGCTGAAGCTGGAGAATAGCTTGAATCTGGGAGGCAGAGGTTGTGGTGAGCTGAGATTGCACCACTGCACTCCAGCCTGGGCAACAGAGCAAGACTCCATCTCAAATATATGGGTACAAAAAATAATTCGAGAATGAACAAGACTTAGTATTTGATAGCACAACAGGGTAACTATAGTCAATAACAATTTAATTGTACATCTTAAAATAACTAAAAGAGTATAATTGGGTTGTTTGTAACACAAAGCATAATTGCTTGTGGTGATGGGTACCCCATTTACCATTGCATATATACATATATAAAATCAGTAGATTTTTTTAAAAAGAAGAAAAAACATTAAGACATTTAGAGAACATCTCAAACATACAAGATTTTAAAAGACACATTTCAATTAGGGAAGGACTTTTGATATAATCTAGTACAAATCCCTTCTTTTTTTGAATGAGTGACACAAATAAAAGAAAGATAATATAATTAGTTCAAGTTTTCCTTCACATTGTATGTTAGGTTCCCATCAGATTTAGTTACAGTAAGTAGAACTGCTGCAGTTAGACTGAAAATAATTTTCTTTTGACTTGTTTTAAAAAGCCACTGAGAATAAAAATAATCTGTAATTTTATTTATCAAATCATTGCATGCATCTTCCATACAAGTATATTGTAGGACGAATACTTTTAGATAGAATATCGGAAAGGATTTGTGTGATCATTTGTGGAGCTTGAGCTCACAGCCATATAGGTCATATAATATCACTCCTTGAAAAGAGAGGTGGACAGGTACATCTTGATATACTCCACAGACAACATCTTTCCTATGTTAATTATTTTGCCCAAACCTTGAATGGCCTTCATCTGCTTTATTCAGATATTACTCCCAACAAATGTAAAATGCTAGAGCATTTGAAGTCTATTCCAAAAATTCTAGCATTTGATGCTATCCTGCCTTGTTTATAGACTTATCTCTTCTAGAAGGCAGCAAACTCCTGAAAAACAAAGACAATATTTTTATTCCTCTGTTATTTACTACCTACTCAAGAACAGAAAACATGGTAGGAGCTCAAAATATTTATTGATATGACTTTCTTTAACATGATTTAGTCTACTTTACAGAACAAATTATACAAAAGTATTTTGTAAAAGAAAAAAAAAGGATTATTTGACTATTTCCAACAGTGACAGTGACAGGTCTACATTATTTTAAAACTTAACTTGTCAATTATACTGCTTTAAAAAGATATACACAGTTAGTTAGGGTATGTTGGATTCATTCAATAATATATAGTTGGTGATTCCGCCTTATGATCACATTTTATTAAGAAATCTTCTCTTCTTTTCATATCCAAACATGGCACTTCCATTTTTCTCTCCTTCTGTAAGCCACGTTGCTTATTTATATCCTGTGATCCTTGGAATATAACTCTGTGCTTGTATTTTTTCTTTCATTGTTTATTATAATAAGCATCCATAAAATATTATGTTAACATTCCAAGTTGCAGTTTGTGGCTACAAGAGGAGCCGCTTTTAAATATAGATGACAATAAAGCCAAGAAAGTGATCTGGTAAGACGATGGGTTGCTGAAATCCCAAGAACTAAAAATTTTTATCAAAGAAGAACTTTTAGTGTGTTTGGGAAGGGGGTGGGTAGAGTGTACATAGAATCTCAACTCCTGCCATGAGCATTTTATCAGAGGTCTTGTAGAACCAAATAAAGACATTTTATAAGTTCAGAAAATGTAAAGGTCTCAGCTTTCACAGGACTTTTTTGTCTTCTGTGAAATTATCAGGAAGCTTTGTAAAACTCAGATAAAATAAATAACACAAAGTGACCTGTAGTTTTCACTACACTGCAGTATTTATTCATTCTTGGCTTTTAGACATGCAAACAAAAACTCAGCTGCTTTTTATAGACACAGTGGAGGATTTCATTGGAACAGAGTAGGAAGGACTTAAGACAGGAAAGCCAGGCTCAAGGGCTACTTATCATTCTGGTTTGTTCACTATCTCTATACTGATAGGGGCAGGAGGCAGAGAAATGCTAGGCAGACAGTGGCAGGTCCCTGGCAAAACCCCACCTATGAGCTGAAAAGCCTGAAACCCACAGCCCAATGTAAAAACTTCTATCCCTGTTTGCCTGCTCTCTTCCGATTGGTTCTTTCTGAATTATGTCTTTTTTCCAATTGAATGGTGCCTTTTCTAAAACCGCCTATGGCCTGTCCTGCTCCCTATCCTGTGCCTATAAAGACCCCAGATTCAATTGGTAGAGGGAGAGAAACTGCTTGACTGCAGAGAGGCAATTTGACTTCAGAGGGATGACTGGACTCTGGAGGAGAGATGGCTTCAGATGAAGTCCAGATGACTGGACTTCAGAGAAGGGCTGGCTGGGGATGGCCAGACTTCAGGGAAGATTATCTGCCCCTCCCATCCCCTCTCCAGCTCCCCTCTCCACTGAGAGCCCTAACCATGACTAAATAAAATTCTCCACCTCCACCATCCTTCAAGTGTCCATGCGACCTCATTCTTTTTAGGCGCCAGACAAGAGCTCAGGACTCACCTAGTCAGGTACTGAACAAAGGCTGGCAATTGGCCCTTTGCCCTCACTGGCAAAGGGCAGCTGCCCTACATGATGAGGTAAGGGACCTACTGAGCTGATAACACACGCTGTCAATAGATGGTGGAGCTAAGATTCTACTGTAACACACCCTCTGGGGTTTCAGGGGTAGCAGGCACCCCCAGCTGGGCACTACAATGGGGCCGCTCATTGAGCCTGTTCCTGCCAGTGCCCAAAGTGGCCAGCCAGATCCTGCACTCACTAGCTCATGCATTTCCTCCTGCAAGGGGTTGAGCGTGGCAGCCCGAGTAAACAGGGCACTCCCGTTGCAGGTCTGATGAAGAGGTCAAGAAAAACTCCTGCATCAATACAAAGATATATGGTATGGCCCATGTTGAAACAAAAATTTCCTCCATATTGAATGCCTAGAATATCATTTCTTTTTAAATACAAATTGCAGTATTGACTGAACTCTGACCCCTGGCCATATATCAAATCACCAGCATCAAATCTTTTTCTACCAGAGAAATATCTGCCAGTCATCCATGTGTAATACCATCTTCTGGTAAAAAGCTGGTTGGCTTTAAAAAACGTATAAGCCAGGATTAAAATATTCTATTTCAAAGGGAAGCTATTAGATATTTTTGCAGGTAATGACATGATTCGATTTATGTTTTTAAAGAGTCATTCTGGTTCTTCTGTAAAGAAAGGAAAAATGGACAGAAATGGGAGACCAGGTAAGAGACTGTAAAATAATCCTGATGATAGAGAGTGGTAGCTTCATGTGGAGTAGCAGCTGTGGCAACAGAAAAAAGTAGACAGATTTGGAACATATTTGGGGAATGGATTTAAATATGGGGAGTGGAAGCAGGAGGGAGCCAAGGATGACATTTACTCAAGTGATGCAAAAGATAATTTTTCAGTCAATTCTTTCATTGGCATTTTTGTCTGATCCATCATCTTACACAGCATCTTGCTTATTCTTAAGGGTTGCTGGTGCTGCCTGGTAATTCCTGTTCTTGGCTCAGTTTTGACTTTTACCAGAACTTTTTTATTGACTCATAACTTCCTATATCCAATCTTACCTATACTCGTAAAGAAAAATGTGTATCTATACTTAATGGACACATATGTACTTAACAGGAGAAATACCACATTCATCTACCTGACTGTGTATATGAATATATCATCTTTCAAGGACTTTGTCCACTTTGTAGCTGGAAATTGGCCTGTCTCATGCAAAAGCATTGGCTCTTTCCCCTACAATGAGCTGCCTCCCTATAGGCATGACACCTTCCTACAGAGTACAGGAAATATAAATATGTATGAGAAATTCATGTCTTCTAGATAACTTGCAATCTTGTGGAGGAATAGAATTTTTTTTACTTAATAATATGGATCAGCAAAGGGCAAATACATGATTAGTTTTACAAGTAATAAAGAAGTTGAGAAAAAGAGACCTTTCTGGCCAGAGGGGACAGTAAAGATTTTGCCCCGTAAAAGTAACTTAAATTAGTCTGTAAAAGTTAAGTAGGAAGAGACATTGGGTGGACATTTCCAACACTGAGATCCGTGAATATGGAGAAAATCAGGAATTTGTCTAAAGAATGCCAAAAAAGGGACCTAGCACTTGTTAGGAGCCTACTATATTTCCCAAACTGACACTTTTACATACATTGTATTTCATCTTATTTAATCCTTATGCTGAGACAGAAAAACATCACTATCTTCATTCATAGATATAAGAATTAAGACTCAGAATAGACGAGACACTTTTTCCAAGGTCATAGAAAAATAAGAGACAGAGAGCTAGGTTTTGCTCCTACATTTCTTACAAATCTAACATTACCTTCACCATGCTAAATCTGCTTAGTGAATAGTAAGAGAGGAAAAGTGGGCTGAAGCCAGCTTGAGATGGGCCTTGATTGGAAGACTGAAGAATTTGGATGGGTAGACATTGTTTTGGGCAGAGCAATGATTGCTTTTTGTTTGTCTGTTTTTATTTTGAATTGTACTAGGATTTGATTGTGGTGAGCAATGGCTTCTGAAATAACTGAGAAGCCTCCTAAAGTAAATATTTTGAAACATTTAGATATGGAAAGTTCTGGCAAGTTTGTTTAACTGGTCTCATTATTTTATAGTCTCTTCTTAGAGTTGATACTGTAGACAAGAAGCTGTGACTCACAAATTCCACAGTGCAACGGCTTTAAAGTTACAATGTTGCAAAATAAATCATCATTTAATCTGCTTACTCTTTTTCTGGAAAGAGGTTGGCGACGATATGTCAACATTTTGGTAATTTTTCAAGGGAATCACGACTCCCGTCTGGCCCCCAATAAATATTTATTAACTTTCTACTATGTTCATAGCATTACAGTGTTAGGAAAGCAGAGGTTCATAATGTTTAATCCTTGATCTCAAGTACTTGTCAGTGTGGTTGGGAAAAAAAAAAAGATGCCTCCACTTTAGAAATTATATGATGTCATAATAATCATTACTAACTTTCCTGGAATTCCTCACAGCTTATGAAGCAATGGCACTAACACAGTAACAGTGAATCATGGCAGCACCCAACAATTAGTACAGTGGGGCAATGTTATCATCCTTCTTGGAGAGATGAGAGCATGTGGCTTCAGCCAGGCTTGCTAACTTCCCCAAGGCCACACAGGTAGTCAGGCAAGCTTCAAGACTGGAAGCACACAGGAGCAGAACAAGCTGCCTCTTTCAAAATCTGCCAAGTAAGTGACATCACAGACAATATGCATGCTCTGGCGAGCTCAGAAGGAGAATAATTTCTGCTGGGTGAATTAATAAGCAGGTGCTTCCAAAATAAGGTGGAATTTGACTGGGCCTTGAAGAACGCTAATATTTGGCAGCCTGAAGAACACCTGGAACCTGGAACAGTATCTACAGGACATTTTTTTTGACTGTCCATGGGACTCAACTTCCTTGACCAAATGCCATATTCATAATGCAATAAAAGATAGGCACCCTCTTAAGTATATGAAAACATACTAATTCCCTTCACATTTGTCCCTTCCACAATGCATAAAAGTGGCAACCACGAAGTCCAGGTTTGGTGGAAAGTGAGAGGAACATCTTTACAGAGGGAAAAAGTTGGCTTGAAAAAAAAAGACCCAGGCAGAGTGGCTTGCACCTATACTCCCAGTTCCTGGGGAAGCTGAGGTGGGAGAATAGATTGAAACCAGGAGTTTGAGACCAGACTGATCAACATAGTGAGATCTCATCTCTAAAAATAAATAAATTAATAAATAAGTCAGAATTTAAGGCTGATGTCAGCTATGATCACACCACTGCATTCCAGCCTGGGCAAAAGAGCAAGACTCTGACTCAAAAAACAAGCAAACAAAAACAGTAGCTGCCAACCACTCATGATTTTTACAGTTAACAATTTGCACTCAAGATGGTCAGTCACGTCAGGTATTTTTTCCCTGGACTTGCAGCCCCACCCCCATTCCCACTCACCCCTCCCACACCCTCAAGTAGGGCTAAAAAAAAAATTGCCTTGGACCTTATCCACCTTTCCTCAAAATGCTTCCAAGTCTGTATGTATAATATCCTCTGCAAAATGATGTCTGGGCTTTTTCTCTGAATTGTCTTGAGATCTTTACAACAGCCATGCTTGGCTAGCCCCACTGTCAGCGTGGGGCAGCCAGGGCACAACCGTGGGACAGGGAGGCAGATGGGAGGAGCACTCAGGACCAGCCTCTGTGAGTGAGTATACCTCCAGTGGGGTTGACTGCATCTGACAACATCCCCATCAGGCCAGCTGCATTTGCTTGTGTCTCACCCTGTCAGCCTGTGAAACGTCCAGGTCCCCATATTCAGCAAGACAGCCACAGGTTAGCTCTGGGCCAAATGGGGAAGGGAAACATACAAGACAGTTGTCAAAGTTAGTGAAAAATGAATATCTGCCCCATTGATTCACGAGTCTCCAATGCTCTATAGAGTTCTACCTAAGTCAGAGGAGGAAATAAAGGAAACATACTATCAACATTATAGCTGTCAAAATGTCACAATAACTTTCTGAAAGTCATGGGGTAAGGGAAGGAGGGAATTCTCTTTGATAGTGTTGAGACAGGACCAAGAAGAACTAAATGTCTTCCCAAAAAACCAAAATAAGAATATGTCAGTTCCAAGCTATAGATGTAAAGCAAATTTGCAGGTATTGTGCCTTCAATGTGAAGCAGGATTATATTAGCATAGATAGCCAATTGGATCACATCTAGGCTTGTAAGCAAGTATCCTTACATAACTCTGAAACTGGAAGAGAAGTCACAGTAGAGAAATTTTACCAGTAGTTGTAATAAAGAGCACATCCCATAGGAGAAAGCAAGACAATGGATGGTGCTAATATTAGTCATGTAGCAGGAATGTGAAACAATTCAAGAATACTAAAGGAAGATACAAGGTAAAAATACATTGAAGGTTTCAGCTGAACAAAAGAGAAACAAAGTGTGACATTACTGAGGAAAAAAGTGAGAATAAAACTGGACATTCTTAATAAAATATAAAGATCAGAGCAAGAGAAAATATCATCTTTTTTTTCCATGCTGGTAGTGGCTAGTTGGTCAACTTGTCCACATAAAAAAATAGGAGCCCACCCACAAGATTAGTAAAAAGAAAGCAAAACTAGGGCTTATGAAAATGCTTTAGAAGGACTGAGGCAGTAAATCCTAGGAAGGCTGGAAGGCCTGGAGAAAAGAAGACTCAAAGGGGAAAATGACCATTGTCTTCACATATTTGAAAGAATATTGTCTTGGGATACAAATTATTATTTTCTATAGGATTATAGCCTTATCATTTAGGTTTGGTCTTGTTAATGTTTCTTTGAATCTTCCTTTACTTTTCCAATTTCTGGGCTTTTATGATGTAAAGTAACCAATGGACAGAAACCAATACACCTAAAGTTGGCAAGGGTAAGGGGAAAGAATGATGATGATGAAATTACACTGTGAAATTCCAAAGATAAAAGTAGCCCATCAGAAAGCAAACTACTAATGCATTAAGAGTAAGATGGAGCAGTGACAGACTGGGATGGAGGGCAGAAGGTAATTTTGGGATTGGGACATAGAGAAGTCCCTGGGAAATTAAAAGAATAGGGATTTTTGGTAACAGCTTTTAGTACTATGTAAAGGCATCATCTGAGAGTTCTTAAAGAAATAACAGTTAAAGCCCAAGAAACAGAATTATAGTGAAAAGTACATTGGATAAAGAATGAGAGAACTTTAGTGTCAACTGAACCATTTCCTAAAACTGTCACCTTGGGAAATTTGTTTAACCTTTCTTAGTCTTAGTTCCTCATGTGTCTAAATAAATAGAAAAAAAAAAAAGACACATGACAACCTATTTCCTAAAACAAATAGATCCAGGCATAACCTTCCCCCAATGGATGTGGCTTATCGTAAACTGAGTTTCCTGTATTTCCCATTCCAGAGAATGGAAGTCAAAGCCCAAGGAGAGAGAGAGCCATGTCTTTCTTAGGACACCATTCCAGTGAGTACCAGTCACATCAGCCTCTCAGACATACTGGGGTGAGAGGCATCACTTGTAGCAGCTGGTTTTGTGCCAGCAATATCCTATGTAATTTGCACAATATTCTAAATAATAGTTAAATTTATTGATAAAAAGCTCTTGGTTTCATCTGAATTTACAACACAGTAGATTAGACTAAACTCAGTTGAAGATAAGCAACTTAGGTTAAATGTAAACTTATGTCCTATGATTTCTTCTATATGATGATTCATTAGCAAGCCCACAACTATTTCTTAAAGGAAAATTGTTTCAGAAGAGGGCTTGACTTTGCTCCAAAACTGGGTCCTCAACTATAATTTCCCATAGAGCTTGAGAAAGGGCCCATAGAACATCCTGATCTACCTCAGATGTTTTTAGCACCATTAGGGTGCTTATATACAAGATGGATGCTTATATACAAGACCTTCCTCTTGCCCAGGGCTATAGGCATTTTGGGCAAATAAGTTAAAACAGTTCACTTTAATGTGATATGTGTTGCCTCCAAAATCCAAATAGGACCATTAAACATTATGCCTCTATCCTAATGAGAGAAGATAAAATGTGCTGCAACTTGTGTTTCTCTTTGGAAGGTGTAGCCTCAAATGTTAAAGTATATATCACCCAATATCCCTACTTCCTGCTCACCTGGTTCTATCAACATGATGTCATCAATTTTGTAGACCAACATGTTATCCTGAGAAATTATGTGATGGAGAAAGTTCCTGAGGACAAAATCAAGACATGTAGCCCAGATGAAGATGGTTATGGTACTAAGCCCAGATAAAGATGGTTATGGTACACTGGTATCCCTTCCAGGTGTGGGAAAAATCTATTTCTTGCATTTTCTGTTTATTAGGATGGGGTGGAGGAGGAATTAAAAATACTCTCAAGCTAAATAGCTAAAGAACAGGGCCAAAAGCTGGGATAATCTGCCAATAGCAAAGATAATATATGTGGAAAATCACAATTGGATTCATTATTTAATTACACTTAACATTAATAATCATTTGTCATTACCAAGGTTCTTCTTTCACTACATAGTCATCACAATGTTAAGTGGAATATAATAGAAACAACCATCTTTGTATCTTTTGAGTCTATGATTATGAACCAACCTCTGCAGTTATTCTAGGAATATTTCTTTCAGTTCCAAGGACTTTCACTTGTCTTTTAATAGCTACCACTCCACAAGTACAAGGCTAACATGGAACTGCTGCTTATTGCTGAGTATATATCTTTTCCATCTATACCACAGTAGCCACAGGATGAGTTTGTGAATCCTCTGGGCCCACTAGGACATAATATCCAGCATAAATTCTCTTAACCACCTGATATTCACTCATAAGTCTCAACCATGACCTCTGGACCACAGTACTGTTGTGATTTACCAGAGAACAGTATGGTCATAGAGTCAATGTCCAATAACTTCTCCAAATACGAGGGGGCAATTAAGGCAAAGTTAACCTTAAATTTGCCACCAATCTCTTCGGGAAAAGCTAGGAGAAAAATTCATAATGAATACTTGGAAAGTCATTACAGGGTCTGTGGTGATTTGTTTCCTCTCTCTAAAACTCATAGTAAAATTTAATTACTAATATGGTTTGGATCTGTGTTCCCACCAAATCTTATGTTGAATTGTGATCCTCAGTGTTGGAGGTAGGGCCTGCTGGGAGGTGACTGGATCATGGGGGTAGATGTCCCCCTTGGTACTGTCCTGAGTACTCATGAGATCTGATTATTTACAAATGTATAGCACCTCCCCTCTCTCCTTCTTCCTCCTCCTACAGCCATGTGAAATGCAAGCTCCCTCTTTGTCTTCTGCCATGATTGTAACTTTCCTGAGGCCTCTCCAGAAGCTGAGTAGATGCTGCCACATTTCCTAGCCTGTGGAACTGTGAGTCAATTAAACCTCTTTTCTTTTTAAATTATCCAGTCTCAGGTATTTCTTTATAGCAATGCAAGAACAGAATAATACAGAAACTTGGTACCAAGGAATGAGCATTGGTGTAAAGATACTGAAACTGTGGAAGCAACTTTGGAACTAGGTAATGGGCAGATGTTGGAAGAGTGTGGAAGGTTCAGAAAAAGACTGAAAAATGAGGGAAAGTTTGGAACTTCCTAGAGACTTGTTGAATGGTTGTGACCAACATTATGTTAATGACATGGACAATGAAGTCCAGGCTGAGGAGGTCTCAGGTAGAAATGAGGAACTTATTGGGAACTGGAGTAAAGGTCACTTTTGCTATGCCTTAGCCGAGACTGGCTGCATTGTGTCCCTGCTCTAGGGATCTGTGGAACTTTGAACTTGAGAGTGATTATTTAGGTGATGAGCCTATGCTCATATGTGTGAGCAGAGAAATGACCTGAAATTGGAACTTATTTTTAAAAGGGACACAAAGCATAATAGTTTAGAAAGTTTGCATCCTAGCCATGTGGTGGAAAAAAAAAAAAAGCCCATTTCTGTGAGGGTGTAGAAATTCAAGTAGGGTGCAGAAATTTGCATAAGTGAAAAGGAGCCAAGGGGTAATAGCCAAGACAATGGGACAAAGGCCTCAAAGCCATTTTGGAAACCTTAGCAGCAGTCCCTCCTATAACAGGCCCAGAGGCCTTGGAGGACAGAATGGTTTTGTGAGCCAGGCCCAGGGCTCTACTGTTCTGCACAGCCTCAGGACACTGCTCCCCATGTCCCAGCTGCTCCAGCTCAAACCTTGGATCAACAGGGCCCAGGTACAGCTCAGTCAACTGCTTCAGAGGGTGCAACCCATAAGCCTTGGCAGCTTCCATGTGATGTTAAGCCTGAGGGTGCACAGAGTGCAAGAGTTGAGGCTTGGGAGCCTCCACCTAGATTTCAGAGGATGTATGGAAAAACCTGGATGTCCAGGGAGAAGCCTAATGCAGGGGCAGAACCCCATGGAGAACCTCTACTAAGGCAATGCAGATGGGAAATGAGGGGTTGGAGCCCCCACACAGAGTCCCTAGTGTGGCATTGCCTAATAGAGTTATGAGAAGTGGACTACCATCCTCCAGACCCCAGAATGGTAGGTCCACTGACAGCTTGCACCTTGCACCTGGAAAAGCTATAGGTACTCAACACTAGCCCTTGAGAGCAGCTGTTGGGGCTTAATCCTGCAAAGCCAAAAAGGCAGAGCTGCCCAAGGACTTAACAGCCTACTCCTTACACCAGTATGTCCTGGATGTGAGGCATGTGGTCAAAGGAGATTATTTTGGAGCTTTAAGATTTAATGACTGCCCTACTGGGTTTCAGGCTTGTGAGGGGCTTGTAGCCTCTTTCTTTTGACCAATTTCTCCCTTTTGGAATGGGAGTATTTACCCAATGTCTATACATCCATTGTATCTTGGGAGTAACTAACTTGTTTTTGATTTTACAGACTCATAGGTGGAATGGACTAGCCTTGTCTCAGATGAGACTTTGAACTTTGGACTTTTGAGTTAATGCTGGAAATGAGTTAATACTTTTGGAGATTATTGGGAAGTCATGATTGTATTTTGTAATGTGAGAAAAACATGAGATTTGATGGGCCAGAAGCAGAATGATATGGTTTGGATCTGTGTCCCCACCAAGTCTCATGTCAAATTGTATTCCTCAGTATTAGAGGTGGGGCCTGATGGGAGGTGATTGGATCATGGGGCAGATTTCCCACTTTATACTGTCCTGAGTTCTCATAAGATCTAGTTGTGTAAAAGTGTGTAGCATCTTGCCCTCTCTCTTTCTCCTGCTCTGGCCATATGAATTGTCAGCTCCCTCTTTGCCTTCCACCATGACTGTAAGTTTTCTGAGACCTCCCTAGAAGCTAAGCAGATGCCAGTGCCATGCTTCCTAAATAGCCTGAAGAACCATGAGCCAGTTAAACCATTTTTCTTTATAAATTACCCAGTCTCAAGTATTTCTTTATAGCAATGAGAGAGTGGACTAATAAGATTGCCATTGTAACACTATAAAAAAGTGGAATTTTAAGAGGTAATTAGGCCATGGTGACTCCACCCTCATGGATGAGATTGGTGCCATTATAAAAGAACAAGCCCTACCTCCCCTTGCCCTCTCTCATGTTCTCACTTCTGCCTTGCGATGAGGCAGCAAGAAGGCCCTCACCAGATGCAGACACCTTGATATTGGACTCTCCAGCCTCCAGAACTGTGTGACAATAAATTTGTGTTCCTTAAAAATTACCCAGTTTCCAATATTTTGTTATAGCAACACAAAACAGACTGAGACATGGTCCCTCCTTAAGCATGTTCAACTTTACCTTCATTCAACTGGTGCCAGGTCAGGTTTATAAGTTGGTTAAGGGCCTAGGAGAGTCTATACCATTGATTCAAGTCAAGCTTCTATTCATCAAGCCCTGAGTTATTCTCTTTTAGGTATGCAAATCAAGCCAAATTTTGATGAAATGCCTACCCATTTAAGCTCTAGGAACCCCATGATCAATTAGCCATTGCCAAAATTTCATGTAAATCATATTATTCTGATTATCAGTTATGCCTGCTGTTTTCAAAGGTAGCATAGCATGCCCATCTTGCTTCTGAGCATTAACAAATATTACTTTGTCATTGTTACTCTAAGTACCCAACCTTATCATTAAGATCAGGAAGCCATTTAAATGGTTACATTTCTCACCTTTATCGCACCCTAAAGAGGAGAGTCATTGAAGTACTTTTTAAGGCCTCTGTTGCTTCTCTCACCAATGTATTTTTCTATGCTGAGTGAAAAGAAAAAAACATCTAGGCTATTTTGCAAGAAGGACTAGATGTTTTGAAAGGATGAATAAGTCACACGTGATAAATCCACCCCCAACTCCAATATTTTCCTAAGTCTTTGGTTTTCTTGATTTATATTAAACCAAAGCATTTCTGATATCTTCACTTCATTTGCTATAGACTACCATTTGGTCCAGCTTTAATAATAAAAAAAATGTCCAAGAAAATTACTAAATCTACTTCCAGCTATTTGGGCTAGTTTGACCTAATACATTAAATCCAGAATTTATTGCAAGTGCACCAATATAGACATTTTCAACCTGATGTAAAATACAATTTCCCCTCTTTGGTCTAGCACCCTTAGGACTAATTCCCACCCACATTTCCAAGGTCTTTTGCTGATGTAAAATGTTGAAATGTATAAGTCAGCATCTGGATTTGGTTTCTTTAATTGATCCCCAAGAGCATACTGGGATCTACCTTCAGCTACCAGGTGAAGTAGTAGAGCAAGGCAGGAGGAGTCTTAGCACCCTCTTCTTTGAAGTCATTACAATGTCTTCAAGCATCACAGCATCAGCCTTATCTGACAGGAGATGGGGACTGCTTCTGCCTGCTCTAGGAGTTTCAGGGGATTTGGAGTTATTGGAATTTCCCCAAGCATCCCAATTCTAATCCTGTGGAGTCTAATTCTTTTTTTTTTTTTTTTTTTTTATTAATTTTTTTTGCATACAAAAACAATAAAGATTTTCTAAAAATACATACAAAAAAAAGATGCGTATCAAACATATTAGGAAGGTTGCACATGGGAAGTCGGGGAATAGAAATGGGGGTGGGAGTTAAAATAAATGAGAGAGGGACTTTATATGGATCAGTGATAATAACTCAATCCTCTATTTGACAAAGAAGAGGGAGAAGGAAGAGGAAGAAAAAGAAAGTGGGATAAAGGATCAGAAAGGGAGGAAAATAGAAAAAATTAGAGTATGACTCCAGGGTAGACCTGTTTTGTTGTCATTGAGTTGGTTGGTTGGTTTGTCTGTTGTATACTTCATGTTTCGCCAAGTTGGCCAGACTGGTCTCGAACTCCTAGCCCGAAGTGATCAACCCGCCTCGCCCCCCAGAGTGCCGGGACCACAGGCGTGAGCCACCACGTCCAGCCCCCACATTGCTTCTGGCCTCCGTGGTAGACCTCCCTGACGGAGCGGCCAGGCAGAGGAGCTCCTCACTTCTACCCAGACACGGGGCGGCCGGGCAGAGGACCTCCTCACTTCCCAGACGGGGCGGCCAGGCAGAGGTGCTCTGTGGAGTCTAATTCTTTACCAATCAATGCCTTAACATTTGCCTGGGAGACCTGATAAACTGTAAATTTAACTATTTTAAATTCAGCAACCTACATGATCAGGTCCTGTGACTACTGGTGCACACATTAGCCCTGGAGCTAGAGGACATAGTTTTATGTAGGTCACAGAAACTTCCTTGTTTTCTATCTTGGCCTAGAATCTAAGATCCTGAGTCTGTTATTTTATTTTTTTCTCTTTAATTATTCAATATGGCTAGAAGTAGCTAGTCTTTTGCATCATTATTGTTCTCTTTGTAAAGTTCTATTGTAGAATTATTTCAGTCTATCAAAACCATTCTTTCATTTCTGGTGGCCCAAAGAGATAATTTAAATATCACAGTTTGCATTGGGTGACATGGAATAATACCAATACCCCACCCTCTCACAGTAACTGAATCCTTCCCCCTCTAAATTAGAGAATCCATCTCAGATTTTCACTCCTTTTTGGATCTCCTATCTGCCACTTCTGTTACCAATTATTGTACGGATCAGAGTTCTTAGTTGCAGGCAACACAGTCTATTCTTAGCTTAACTTAAGCAGAGATAGATACCCATATACATCACCGAGGTATTCCAATGAAAATGCCACAGAACCAAATGAAACAAACAAAACACAAGTATTTCCATGAATATAATTTCACAGAACTGTACATCCCTGTGTTCTGATGTTTATGTCTGCTTTCCAAGTCTCATCCAGGTGTATTTGACTGGCTGACTCAGATCACAGCAATAGTTTGAGCTTATGGGAGTCTGGTAATTGCAGCATTTGGCTACAGGTAACATACTACAACAGGGTTGGAGTGGTGTTGAGTAAACCAATCTTCAGATTCTGCAAGAGTCATGTTTACCTATATATAGTGGCTTTTGATTCACATACAGCTTTAACATAAAACTTATTATTTGAACCCTGACTATTAGTGTTGCCGTGGCTGCTATTTTTCTTTGAAAAGAGAAAAACAACTGCAGAGGAAAATTTCCATGTGCAAAATAACACTTGCTTTATTTATCTCTAATATTCAAGGTTAGATAAGCATGGAATGCTAAGAAATACCTTCAAGCTCAGCTCCTACTTTCATGGAGCTCCAGTCAAATAAGGAGAAAGTCACATAAATAAACAATGGTAAATTATTGTGAAAAGTGCAAAGGGTGAAACATACACAGGGAAACATTGTGATTGTAACAATAATCACAACGATGAAAACTGACATGGATTAAACGTATAGCATGTGTCTAGTGATTTTCTAAGGTTTCACAGGGAAACATTGTGATAGTAACAATAATTACTACAATGATGAAAGAGGAAATGGACTGAATGTATAGCATGTTCCAGTGATTTTCTAAGGTTTCACAGGGAAACATTGTGATTGTGACAATAATCCCTACAATAATGAAAACTGAAATGGACTGAATGTACAGCATGTGTCTAGTGGTTTTCTAAAGTGTCTTCATGTGTTTAATGTCATACCATCATCCCACAATGAAAACTCAACTGGATCCCTGAAGTCTTAACTTCCTAGAATTCACAGATTATCTTCGTCCAGTAGGACCTTATTACCACTTCTCAAATCACACAGAGGAAGAAGCTGGTTATCTTTACCTTCTAAAACTGGTAGCTCCACTCCTAGGCTTTAAGTTTCTCCCCAGGCTAAGCAATGATAATATCACTGCTTAGCTTTGTGCCACTTCTCCCTTTCCAAGGCAGAGGATACAGAACTTGAAAAGCTTTCTCTTAGTATTCTGTAACTTTAAATAAAATGTATTTCCCAGCAAACAATTTTATTTTAAAAAGTTTGTACCTGATGGAGTAGGGAAAAATACCTTATTTGTTCCAAATCATTTCATTTCACCCTCCTAAAATTTGATTGATGCCCAAATAAAATAGAGTAATTTTGCCACATGCCTGGAATGCCATCTGTTGCAAAGAATAACACTTTGCAGCAATTCCACAAACTGTATCCAATGAGTAAGGTTAGAATCTGCTCTCCAAAATAGTGAGTGGAACTGCCATAAATCCTAGTTGTGAGCAACATCTCCCTGTAACTAACCTTGAGTTAGACATCTTTTTCTCTCACGCAGACTGGCATACACTAAGAAAATTTCACCAGTGCTTCTGTAGTTACCATTACCCTCATTCTCTCACTGATTTCCCTGTGTGCCACAGGAGACAGAGAGAAAAAGAGATTCACTTCAAGCGGCTAGATGAAATCATCTATGCTAACTTCTTCAGCAAACCAATGGGGAAGTAATATTTCTAAGGTGAGTCAGCTAGTATGAGAAAGGGCCCATGACGGCCACCCAAGATAATTTTTTAATGCATATAATGTCCTTGTATGCAGCTGGTATTCTTGATCTACTATTGGTGTTTTGCTTTCTTTACCCCAGGTGAGGAAATGGATCAGCCAGGCTGGATGGAAGCCTGTCAGAGATTTGATTTACAGGGCCTGTGTCCTAGTTTCCTTCCCCAAACCTTAAACAAATAGGCTTTCATTCAATCATTACAGTTTTATTCCTTTGAGGTTTGGGGCTTTTAAACCTCAAGACACTGATTAAATCTCTGTTAGTAGTCACAAGTTGTGTTATTACCAGTATCCTTTGCAGAAATTTCTAAGATTTGGTCATCCAATAGAGATCCGAGAAAGGAAGAAATCTGAGTAAAATGACAGGCAAAATTGTAGGTTTTGCTGACTTCTCGATTTTTCCAAGAGAAGCCATTGGTGGCATGCCATATCAACGCTTCTTTGGGGTCCCCTTGGTTCCCAGGATATTTATCTGGAATAGGCTGGCCTAGGTTACAAGCACTCTAAAGCTATGAAACAGAAATTTTAAAAATCAATTTCTCTCATGTTGAGAATGAATGTCATGACCTTGGTTTAAGGCAGTTCTCTCCAAACAGGCATCCCACACCTTGATAAAGGCAGCTGGAGCCAACAGCATGTATTTGGTACTGCCAACACTGTGAGTGGAAACAGCTCCCCATTTCACACCCAATTAAAAAGCCTAAAGACCTTTTCCAGGAATGACCTTTGAGGATTTTCACCCAGGATGCTAGCCTTCTACAATATATAATAAAGGCCTGTCAGATAACTGTGTAACACTCTAACATATGACCCCAGTGTTGGGATCAATCAGAGACCAGGGCCTGAGATTCAATATATCTTGTCGAAAGAATGCAGAACTTTCAGAATACATTATGATGAAGTTTGCAAAGCCCACATACATAAATTAGGAAATCTGCTTGATAGACTTGAATGCCACTGAATCTTTGCCGGGCACCTTGCTAGGTGTGGAGACTGAGCAGGGCTGCTTCTGGAGCAGGAAGAATAGGCAGCTCTGCAGACATGTGTGCCTATCTTTCCATACCACAGAACTCTGGGGCTACTGAACCTTCACTTCCTCACATCCTACTATGTTCACCTCCCATATGACCTTGTAAGTACTATTTCTTCATCAAGTAGAAGGTGGAATGGTAGAAGACAGGAAAGAAAGAAAGGTAAGAAAGTAAGCAGAAGCAAAAATGCAATTTTTCCAACATTACTAATCATCAGGAAATGCAATCAAAACTACATTGAGATATCATTTCACTTTAGTTAGAATGGCTATTATCAAAAAGAAAAAAAAATAACAAATGCTGGCAAGGATGTAGAGAAAAGAGAACTCTTACACACTATTGGTGGGAATGTAAACTGGAAAATCAATTATTTAAAACAGCATGGAGGTTCTTAAAAAAACTAAAAATAAAACTACTATATAATCTAGCAATTCTACTGCTGGGTATTTATTCAAAGTAAAGGAATCAATATGTTGAAGAGATATCCACATTCCTATGTTTATTGCAGCACTATTCACAAGAGCTGAGATATGAAATCAACCTAAATGTTCATCAGCAGATGAGTGGATAAAGAAAATACGGTATATATACACAATGGAACAATATACGGCCAAAAAGAAAATGAAATCGTGTCATTCGTGGAAAAATGGATGAGGCTGAAGGACATTATGTTAAGTGAAATAAGTCAGGCTCGGAAATATAAATACCACATGTTTTCACTCATACTTGGAAGCTAAACAAAATTGAGTTCATACAAGTAGAAAGTAGAATTGTGATTCTTAGGGCTAGGAAGGGTAGTAGGGAGGGGAGGATAGGAAAAGTTTGGTTAATGGGTACAAAATTACAGCTAAATGGGAGAAATGAGTTATTGGGTCCTGCAGCACTGTAGGATAAATATGCTTAACTATTATTTATTGCACATTTTCAAAAAGCTAGAAGAGAGGATTTTGCATGTATACAACACAAATTATAAATCTTTGAGGTGATAGAAATACTAATATCCTTGATTTGATCATTACACATTGCATATGTACTGAAATATCACTCTATATCCCATAATTGTGTAAAATTATAATATGTCAACTAAAAATAAAAGTAAAAAAAAAATTTAAAAATAAAACTTTTGGGACTGATGGGCATGCTGATTATTTTGACTGTGGTGGTGACTTCCCAAATATGTAAGTGTCAAAACTTATAAAACGCTCACTTAAATATGTGCAGTTTATTATATGTCAATTATACCTCAATAAAGCTGTTTTTAAAATGTTAACGCATTTTATATCTCGATGAGAAGTATGAAAGAAAAATGTTTTTCCCCAGGGATTTTGACTTTGTTACTATGATGCTATTTGCATAACTGATGCTCTTGCTTCTAATATAGTTTGATAACCCTGGACCTGCCTTCCCAGAGATTTCCCACTGCTGATTAGCTCAGAGGCTGTGGGTTTATGACCTGATTTAAACCACATGTCTCTCTTTCAGAGTACAGGGAGGACTCACCCTGCTGGCCTGGAAGGGCACTGTTGCAAAGGTGCTAATCTTGTGCCTCAGTCAGAAATGATTCTGGAATTAGCAGATGGTAGCAGCAGAGGAAATGAAGCAAGAGGTAACATCCAGTGACTTTTGGAAAGCATTTCTTCTCTTGAGAACATCACCCAGGCCTGACTTCAACACCCACATGCATTTAAATGTCATAGCCATCAATTTTCTGGTGTTAATGAAGTCAGGGAAATGAAATTATGAAACCCAACAGAGAACAAACCTCTGTGTCTCTGCTTGTCATAACCTGCTGACATGAAGGACCCCACACAACAGCTGCTTGCAAATGATTACTTCTCTTCTACTCTTTTCAAAGTTCAAAGTAGAGACATGATAACCTTTGTAAAAAAGTTATGTGCTTCAATGTGTTCAAACTATTTTCAAAAGAGCCTCCAAAATAAGGATCATGAAATAAGGAGCTGTCTTCCTCTAGTGACAAAAGCAGTGACACAAAACACTCAGAAACATCAAACCACATGTTCATGGTACCTTGCTCCACTATCAATGTGAATGAATATGGGAAAAAAATAGATGGGGTCATAAAGCTGCCGTTCTTCCTGCAGAGTGAATTATGTCCAAGGCTAAGAAGGAAACTAAATTCTTTACAAGTAAAATGTGATCAAAGCACATGCTATGAGTGAATATTGAAACACCTGTTCTGAATTTACTCAAGTAATCAATAAGCCTTTAGTAAGCAATCATCAAAATATTTACATCATGCCAACAACCGCAGAAGGAAAAAGACTCCCACATATACTGGCCTAAGTTAACAGTAGTGCAATCCTCTCTTATATGAGTATGTTAGGTAGTCGAAGGCTAGAATGATGACACAACAGAGCTGGAGATTTTGCCTTCTTCCATCTTGTAGCTCTGCCCTTCCTAGTGCGCTGCCCTTGTCTTTCATGGTCCAAGATAGCTCATCACCACATTCACATTTAACCCCACAGGAAAGGGGAAGAAGAGGACATAAAGATCATGTCCATTCTCTTTTAAGGGTTGTATTAAGCTGTTCTTTGCGTTGCTATAAATAAATGCCTGAAACAGGGCAATTTATGTAGAAAGGTTTAATTGGTTCACAGTTTGACAGGCTGTGCAGGAAGCATGGTGCCAGAATCTTCTTAGTTTCTGGGAAGGCCTCTGGTAGCTTACAATCATGGTGGAAGGTGAAGTGGAAGCAGCATGTCACATAGAAAATAGTGGGAGCAAGAGAGAGAGAGTGCGAGGTGCCACACGCTTTTAAACAACCATTTCTTGCATGAACTCAATCATCACCAAGCAGGTGGTGCTAGGCCACTCATGAGGTATTCTCCGCCATGATCCAAACACCTCCCACCAGGCTCCACCTCCAACACCAGGGATTACATTTTAGCATGAGATTTAGCAGCCATACAGATTGAAACCACATGGAGGGCATAACCTGGAAACTCAAAATATGAATTTGTTTACATCCCATTAGCCAAAACTTAGACAAATGGCTGCAACTAAGTACAAAGAAGTCTGGAAATTTAAGACTTTCTTTTGGGTAGCATGTGTCCGGTTAAAATTTAGAGGCTCTAATCCTAAAAGGAAAAGATAGAGGATAAAAACTGGGACATAAACAGCATCTCAGCCATGTATGTGGATAGTCAGAGCCTGCTATGAAATACTGAATAAAAGATGTCAGTCTTCCAAAGCCAAGTACTTCTCTTTGCCCACCCCCATGACCCCATACTGTCTTTAAACACTCAGAACCTTTAGGATAATCCAGTGCACACTCAAAGCCACTCCTTAACTTGAATTAAAACCAAGTGCCCTCCTTGGTTCCACTCTCTCAGGAATTTCCTCAGCATGGTTACACTGTGTCAACAAAAGAAATGCATGAACAGATGCCATATTAGAAATATTCACCTTGAAACTTTTTTGGAAAATATTGTCTTCTGAAGCACTTATGCTCAGGTCCTTGTCTTCTCTAATGTTTTTGATCCACCCCTAAAGTCTTTATTCCCTCAGTCATTTGACAGGAAACTTTGGGACACTTCTTAAGCCTATGATGCTTCTAAATTCTCTTGATCAATTTTTCTATTATTTCAAGTAGTCTAATTTATCATGATGGCTTGAGTTTCATCCTACCTCCCCCTTGAAGTCTTGCTTGATCACTTTTTTTTTTTTTAATACTATTGAATTTTTTTTTTTTTTTTTATGCTTTAGGGTTTTAGGGTACATGTGCACAATGTGCAGATTTGTTACATATGTATCCATGTGCCATGTTGATTTCCTGCACCCATTAACTCGTCATTTAGCATTAGGTGTATCTCCTAATGCTGTCCCTCCCCCCTCCCCCCACCCCACAACAGTCCCCGGAGTGTGATGTTCCCCTTCCTGTGTCCATGAGTTCTCATTGTTCAATTCCCACGACAAACCCACAGCAAATATCATACTGAATGGGCAAAAACTGGAAGCATTCCCTCTGAAAACTGGCATAAGGCAGGGATGGCCTCTCTCACCTCTCCTATTCAACATAGTGCTGGAAGTTCTGGCCAGAGCAATCAGGCAGGAGAAGGAAATAAAGGGTATTCAATTAGGAAAAGAGGAAGTCAAATTGTCCCTGTTTGCAGATGATATGATTGTATATCTAGAAAACCCCATTGTCTCAGCCCAAAATCTCCTTAAGCTGATTAGCAACTTCAGCAAAGTCTCAGGATACAAAATTAATGTACAAAAATCACAAGCATTCTTGTACACCAATAACAGACAAACAGAGAGCCAAATCATAAGTGAACTCCCATTCACAATTGCTTCAAAGAGAATAAAATACCTAGGAATCCAACTTACAAGGGATGTGAAGGGCTTGATCACTTTTGTTCTCACTGGCCATATTTGTCTTTGAATTTTTCTCAGCTCTTACAATAATTTTAGCCTGCAATTTGCATTTATATGCTCTATTATACAAGATATTTACATGTAATGCCATATGTACTACCATTGGCTTTTCGGTAATATTAACAATTCCTTGAAGACAGTAGTCATTTAATATGCTCAGTACCAGCTCAAAGCTTCAAACCTGAGGAGGTAATTTTGTTAAGTATTTATGTGGTGCTTATTGTATGACTGTCATTGTACAATCAAAGTTGGCATCCATGCAAAATAATGAAGGTACACAGGTATGATTAATAATCAAAATCCACAATATATTCCAAAATATTAAAGCTAAAATTTGAGCATGAAGAAAAGGTGAGGGCCAGGCTCCATGGAACTATTGCAAAGCCAGACTCCTCTCCAGTTTAGTTGTACAAATGGGTAAACATTTTGGCAGTAAATATTGCAGAGTGATACAACATGAGATCTTTGTCAGGGATAATTCTTGCCTTTCTATCAGTGTTGGAATCCGTAGTTTCAACTTCAAATGTCAGTTTGGATCCAACTCTTTCAGGAATTTCTCCACAGCAATGCTGAGGTTCTATTGCCTCAAGACTTGACAAAGATCACATATTCAATGTAATTGAATATGTACATTAATTGAATACTATGATATAAACAGATTAATTCTTAACTAAATATTATATATATATATAGGTTATATATGTAGGTAAAACGAATTGCAATTTATCAATACCATGTGGTTGTGGTATTCACTATAATTCTTCCTCATAATGGACCAAGAAAAATCCTTATTCATCCATTTAAATAGATCATTCATCTATCTTCTATCTTTGTATGGTCTCACTGCATCATTACTTTCTTTGGTCTTATCATTCTATGCAACATGGTGATCCCTACACTGACCATCCTATTATATCAAATCTGATATACGAGTCACATGGCCTCAGTTCTTCCTCTCCCTGTTTCCTTCCTTTCTCTTTCCCCATACCTCTTTCTTCTTCTCTTCTTTCTTCTTCTGGCAATACCTTCTTTTTTTCCTGTGGCAGTGGTATGAGTAACATTAGAAATTCTCATTTAGGTGGGAATTAAGTAACTTTCAGAAGTGATATACTGCATAAAATATTCATCATTGTTCCAAATCCATTATTATTTTTTTCTCAAACTACTATACTTGTTTATGCTCACTTATATGTGTGCAGACATAGCTCTACACATTGCAAATAATGATTGCTTTGCCATATCTGTGCCAGTAAAATGATATGCATAATGCATACAAAACTATCCATTTGCACGTTTTGAAACATGAAGACCTGGACAGAGAGTCTTTTTCCTTCCCTTTTATTGTTCTGCATTTTGCATTCTGGCCTGCAGTGCAACTGCCCTAATCGCTCTAGCTTTAGACTGATACAATGCATTAAAGTGGCTTTTATGATTGATTAAATGCTCCAGCTCTGCTACTACATTTAATCAATGGCAGAAACTTGACACAGCTTCATTGGCTACAAGGCATTACAGATTAAGCTTCACACATTTTAGCTATTTCAGAACAAATTATAATTTTTATAACTACAGTATTTGTAGAGCTTCAGAGAGTGACTATTGTTTCTAGGAAAATAGCATATTCATTTTAATTCTAATTAACTTGAATGCCCAAAATTATTGCAAGGTACATTTCATTAGTACCTTGCCTTCGTAAAGGCTATAATAATGTTAATTCCACATTTCTTTCAATAGTCTGGTGATGATTCTTATAGTAAATGGTCATAAGATCTGACAGTCCAACCATCACACACAAAATTTGCAAAATATTGGAGAGACTATATGAAGAAAATTTAATCTGCTTAAGTCTTCCATTAAAGGTAAACAGATTTCTTGGTTTTGGTGACTCTAGATATGCTTGTTTTCAATTGCATATATATTTCTACAATATAGTTATAGAATATATATTTATACATGAAGATATATATAATATGTAAATATATATATATATATATATTTTAGAATGATGTGAAAAATGCTCTCTCCTTAATCTTTTAGGACTCATGTTTCTTCCCTAAGCAACTGGCCCAGACACATTCCATGTTGATTAAAATAACACATTACAGATTTTCAACCACAATTGCTAAAACAGATCTAATGACCACAATTTACCTTTCTCTGAAGATGTCTCCCAGTATTTTGTTTTTCTTGAGAGAATGGGCTATGTCATATTACCTTTGTGTTCCAAACAAGAAGTACAATTTCTTGCTCAGAGTGAGTGTTTAATATATGTTTGTTGAATGTCTTTTTTTGTGGCCTAAAAGTCCAACAAACTTTTGAAAAACCTTCAAAATGACCGTTGGAAATAAGCTACAAAATAATTAAAGCAGCAACCGTTTTGTTAATAACACCAGAGGGCAATCCCAAGTAAACTCTTATACTGTGTTGATGATGTCTTCTTTAAAATATAATCACGAAAAGCAAATGTTTCCAAGAGAGACTACTACAAAGAAGCCAAAAACTCTGAGTAATTTATAATCATGAATGCATCAAAAATCATAAGACTTTTTAGCTTGCAAAACCAGAGCTGTGTAGCCTGCAACCAATAATCATGAAAGATAATTGATCAGTACACTCCAAAAGTGTCAAGATATTAAAAGAGATAAGACTAAGGAATTGTTATAGATTGGAAGAAACTGAGGAGACATTATAACGAAATGCAATGTGGGATCTTTGATAGGATCCTGGAACATAAAAGTGGACATTTGTGGACAAACTAGTGGAATTCAAATAAAGTTCACAGTTTAGTTAATAGTATTGTACTATAGTTAATTTCCTAGTTTTGATCAGTGTACTGTGGTTATGTAAGATGGTAATATTAGTGAAGAGTTTATACAAACTCTACTATTTTTGTCAACTTTTCTGTTGGTCTAAAATTAGTTTAAAATAAAAGTAAAATAATAATAAGTAAAGATGAATAGTAAATAAAGTCCCCAACTATCAACTCCAGGAGGTTTAGCTGACCAGTTAGGATGCTTTTAGATACAAGCAATAGAAATCCAACTCAAATTAGTTTAAACAGTCAGGAACTTTGTTGGCTTCTTGAAAGTTTGGAGTTAGGTAGTCTTCTGGCTTAATACAGTTGATACTCCAGACCCATTTCTGTGATTATTTTCTCTTCTCACTCTGGACCTGCTTCAGGCCGTATTTTGTCATGATCTTACGATGGATATCAGTTTTTGAGGCCAAGATTCCTCTTGTCTTCTCTGAGAAAGAAAAAAAAAATGACCCACTTTTCCTTTCTCATAAAAGCAGAATCTTTGCAAATGCCTCCAACCATTTTCTTCTTAAGTCTCACAGGCCAGAATTGGGTTATATGTCTGTTCTCAGATCACTGACTGTTAAGTCATTACCACGATTAATTTAACTAATCAGAGCCCATCTGTGAAACCAGAGATGGGCTCAGCTTTTCTTGGTTAACATAGCTGGACAAGAGAAAGACAGAAACCTGAGTAAAATCTGTCAAAAAGGAGAAAATTCATGTTTGGGAGGCAACAAGAAATGTTCATGACAATTATAATTTGAAGAAATATTCTTGAAATTTGAAAGCAATTACTATAAAGCAAAGTACTACTTTACAGAGTAGAAAGAACCCATGTGGAGAATAGGAACCTAAAAGTTGACAGGCAGTTGCTTTAAGTTCAGGTGGGTTTCTAGCTTAGAAGGACTAATAAACTTCAAGTTAGAGTACAAATTACAGACCATGAAATCCTAGATTTTGAGTTTCTTTACAGTTTTGCACTTACCTGGGGCAGAAAACTGCCTCACCCCTAATAACTAGCCTTTTCTAAAATATCTCCCATATACATAGGCTGGCCTCAGATCTACCTTGCAGGAAGTTATTTTTTATGTTGCTTTCATTCTGTCTTCTGGATCATCACTAATATAAATGCACTTCTTTTCCCCATGGCAAGCCTTCAGTTTCCAGAAGATAAATTCCACATTTCTCTTCTGCACACTGAATAAGGTTGTTTTTAGGCATCTCACGTGCCTAGTCACCCTCTGGACACCATGTTTTCTCTTAAAAAATATGGACGTAACACCCGCTCCATGTCTGAGCTCAGTAATAGTACAGTTGGGCCACAATTTGTAAGAGATCTGTACATTATATTAATTAATGCAGCCTCACATTACATGCTTAATGTGTTAATATTATTTCATATTAAGTTCCTTTGGGGTTGAGGAGGAATGAGTTCCCAGATAATAAACTGCCTGAATGTGCTGAATAATGATAGAAATGTCACTTCCATTCTTCCTCCCATGAACTCCTGCTTAGTGGCCTCATGAGGGCAATAACAATAAAACAAAGTTAAGGAGAAAGTTGGGGCGAAAGTTAGCAGATGTTTAACCTATTTGAGCCAGGGGACATGTTCTCCTAGTGAGGCCCCAAACAGCTTTCAAACTGCAATAAAATAAACCTTGTTATTGTAGCTGAAGGAATCAGCCTGAGTTATTGCCCTGCAGGCATTAGGAATTAGAATATGCATCAATCTATTCTGTGGCCTTGAGAGCAGGTCTAACTCAATCTTCAATAGCAGAGGTGAGAGGGAGAGGCTGGAAAATCATTATATCCAGCAAATCCCTGTTTCTCACTCCATGGACTAAGGGTATCCTTTACCCAAAACATGGGTTCTGGGCAGAGCTGCTTACACTGGAGAAAAAAAAAATCTTAGTCTCACAAAACCAAACAATCTGTTACTAGAAAAGGACATTTCTTTCTCCCACAACAGAGCTGTAGTGATACTCTGGTCTGTACTAGCTGGGTTGACCAAACAGACCTATGGGTGCAGACAGGCCTCATTGTTATGGGCTGCTGTGGTGTGAATATTAACAAAAGCCCTTCTCATTCTCAAAGACATCTGAATTTGGACAATAAATCACACTGTTATTTGATATCACTATATCACAGACTTAGCTCCAGATGCTAGAAGCCCATATTAAGGTCTTATCATCCTAATAAGGCTATTATGAAACACATAATAATCATAATACAACCCCCATTTGGCATACGAAAGAATAAGTGACACCCAACATCACACAACTCAGTCACAACCAGACCAGCTGTGGAACTCAGAGCTCCTGAGCCTGATTTCAAATGTTTCACTGGCAAATGTTGTTGGAGGCTTTTTTTGCAGATCCATTCCCTTCCTATGCCAGCCTGAAGATGAGAGAAGGGCAGCTAAGGGAACCTTGATTTTTCCTCTGTATATACTGTTTTGCTGAATTCTCCCTTCTTTTAGACGAAAAAGATAGTAAGATTTAAAAATACATAAACTATTTTTTCTCTCTGCTTCATAAAGTATCATTTACTTTTCTTTTTAAAGTAATGTATGATTAATAAAAACCTTTAGAAGATATGAAAAATGTAGAGAGAAAAAGAAATAGGCAATCTAGAATATGGTGGGCGGAGAGTCTACTTTTAAAAGTTAAAATTTTTGTTTGTTTGTTTAAAACCATAGTTTCAATTTATTTATCTGCCTAGAATATTCTTTCTACTTTTTTCCATTAATCCAGATTGCTAACTTTTCTTAAGACCTCCCGAAACTTTTCTAAGTGCCCTAGGCCACAATAATTCTCTTCTCCTTACTGGGCCTCAATCACTTATTTTACTTTCTAGTACTTATTTTATTGCAAACCTTTGTCTCTGAGACTCAAACCTTTCTAAGAAATGGGATCCCGTCTGATACCTCTGTTTATCCTTAGTACCTGCCACCATGCTTACACATGATAAAAGTTTGAGAGATATCTTTTGAATTGCAGTTAATGATGAGGAGGACCATGGTGATGATGCTACTATTAAGTGTATCTCTAATTGATTGTCTAGTCTTTGCACATACACTGCCTTCACTTTGTTTAATTATTAGCCTTGACCACATATCTTACAGGAATTTTAAATCCTGTAAATAATACCTGTGTCTCCTCACAGAAAATTACATTCAGGCCTAGAGCTTCTCAGATACAGAAAGATGTTGACAAATTGCTGCAAATTCAGTGGAGAGTTGATGGATTGATTAAGGGGATGGAGGACTTGATTTATGAGCAAACATTAAAAGAACTAAATATGTAAGGCTGGGCTTCACAGCAATTCTGAGTGGGCTTGAGGGATCTGACAACTGTATATTAGTAGCCAGAGGATGAAAACAGCATTGCAAGAAGAACTGCTTAAATTAGAGAAAAGAGCCTTTGGTGACACCAGGGATTTTAATTACTGGGGAATAAACGTCCTGATACATGAATTCGGCACTTCTCAAACTTTAATGTGCTCACAAATCACCTAGGGATCTTGTTAAAATGTAGATTCTAATTCAGTGAGTCTAGGGTGGGCCTCAGATTCTGAATTTCTAGCAAACTCTCAAGTGATGCTGCTACTGCTGTCCAGGAACCAAACATACTTAGTCAATCCTCTTCTCTTTCAGAATGGTACAATCTTATTTAATTACAGAGTACAAGTTTCAAAAATGAGACATTGAAACTAAATAAAATATTCTGCAAACCCTAAGAAGGAAGTCAGGGCACAAGCCAGCCAAGCAGGGCAGGATGATGAGTTGTTTTTCCCTCTTTGGCATCCATACAGGGCCTGCACGCTGTGATGAACTTCCCAAACACATTGCTTCTCTCATATCTATGTTTCCACTCATGCCAGATGACAGCATAGAAAAAAAAAAGCACAGCTACCTCCAAGTGTTGATTGCAGACTCTCAGAAAGTTTCTATTTGCTTCCAAAATAATTACCTTTTGATTAATGTTTGGAATTCTACAGCTGGTGCTTCATTCCTTTAGCTTACAACTTCCATCTCTTCTACAGTGGAGATCTCATCAGTTATTTGTAGTTCAGTATGGATGGCTTTTACATCTTTTCCTGATAGATTTTAATGGAGGGCAAAAAGACACCATAAGGATACTACACTGGGGAGTAGACAAGAATGAAGAATGTGAGGACAGCCCAACCATTTCACACATAAGAGTGAGGTCTAAAGAAGAAAGGTCAGGCCAGGCACAGTAATGCACACCTGTAATCCCAGCACTTTGAGCAGCCGAGATGGTTTGAGATCAACATGGGAAACACAGTGAGAAATAATTATGAGGACCACGTGAATTCTTCCTTCTCTTAAAAAAAACATTAAAAAATTGGCTAAGGTGGGAGGATCCCTTAAGCCTAGGAGGTTGAGGCTGCAATAAGCCGTGATCATGCCAGTGCACTTCAGCCTGGATGACACGGTGAAATCCTATCTTGAAAAAACAAAAGAGGGAGCCAAGATGGCCAAATAGAACAGCTCCGGTCTACAGCTCCCAGCCTGAGCGACACAGAAGACAGGTGATTTCTGCATTTCTGTTTGAGGTACCGGTTTCATCTCACTAGGGAGTGCCAAACAGTGGGTGCAGGACAGTCGGTGAAGTGCACTGTGCGCGAGCCAAAGCAGGGCGAGGCATTGCCTCACTCGGGAGGCGCAAGGGGTCAGGTAGTTCCCTTTCCTAATCAAAGAAAGGGGTAACAGACAGCACCTGGAAAATCGGGTGAGTCCCACCCTCATACTGCGCTTTTCCAACGGGCCTGGAAAATGGCACACTAGGAGATTGTGTCCTGCACCTGCCTCGGAGGGTCCTATGCCCACAGAGTCTCACTGATTGCTAGCACAGCAGTCTGAGATCAAACTGCAAGGCGGCACCAAGGCTGGGGGAGGGGCGCCCGCCATTGCCCAGGCTTGCTTAGGTAAACAAAGCAGCCAGGAAGCTCGAACTGGGTGGAGCCCACCACAGCTCAAGGAGGCCTGCCTGCCTCTGTAGGCTCCACCTCTGGGGGCAGGGCACAGACAAACAAAAATTCAGCAGGAACCTCTGCAGACTTAAATGTCCCTGTCTGACTGACAGCTTTGAAGAGAGTAGTGGTTCTCCCAGCACGCAGCTGGAGATCTGAGAATGGAGAGACTGCCTCCTAAAGTGGGTTCCTGACCCCCGAGCAGCCTAACTGGGAGGCAACCCCCAGTAGGGACAGACTGACACCTCACTCGGCCGGGTACTCCTCTGAGACAAAACTTCCAGAGGAACTATCAGACAGCTGAATTTGTGGTCTCACGAAAATCCACTGTTCTGCAGCCACCGCTGCTGACACCCAGCCAAACGGGTCTGGAGTGGACCTCTAGTAAACTCCAACAGACCTGCAGCTGAGGGTCCTGTCTGGTAGAAGGAAAACTAACAAACAGAAAGGATATCCACACCAAAAACCCATCTGTAAACCACCATCATCAAAGACCAAAAGTAGATAAAACCACAAAGATGGGGAAAAAACAGAGCAGAAAAACTGGAAACTCTAAAAGGCAGAGCACCTCTCCTCCTCCAAAGGAACACAGTTCTTCACCAGCAATGGAACAAAGCTGGACGGAGGATGACTTTGACGAGTTGAGAGAAGAAGGCTTCAGACGATCAAACTACTGTGAGCTACGGGAGGAAATTCAAAACAATAGCAAAGAAGTTAAAAACTTTGAAAAAAAATTAGATGAATGGATAACTAGAATAACCAATGGAGAGAAGGGCTTAAAGGAGCTGATGGAGCTGAAAGCCAAGTATCGAGAACTACGCGAAGATTGCAGAAGCCTCGGTAACAGATGCGATCAACGGGAAGAAAGGGTATCGCTGATGGAAGATGAAATGAATGAAATGAAGCGAGAAGGGAAGTTTAGAAAAAAAAGAATAAAAAGAAATGAACAAAGCCTCCAAGAAATTTGGGACTATGTGAAAAGACCAAACCTACATCTGATTGGTGTACCTGAAAATGACGGGGAGAATGGAACCAAGTTGGAAAACACTCTGCAAGATATTATCCAGGAGAACTTCCCCAATCTAGCAAGGCAGGCCAACATTCAGATTCAGGAAATACAGAGAACGCCACAAAGATACTCCTTGAGAAGAGCAACTCCAAGACACATAATTGTCAGATTCACCAAGGTTGAAATGAAGGAAAAAATGTTAAGGGCAGCCAGAGAGAAAGGTCGGGTTACCCACAAAGGGAAGCCCATCAGACTAACAGCTGATCTCTCGGCAGAAACTCTACAAGCCAGAAGAGAGTGGGGGCCAATATTCAACATTATTAAAGAAAAGAATTTTCAATCCAGAATTTCATATCCAGCCAAACTAAGCTTCATAAGCGAAGGAGAAATAAAATACTTTACAGACAAGCAAATGCTGAGTGATTTTGTCAGCACCAGGCCTGCCCTAAAAGAGCTCCTGAAGGAAGCACTAAACATGGAAAGGAACAACCAGTACCAGCCCCTGCAAAAACATGCCAAATTGTAAAGATCATCGAGGCTAGGAAGAAACTGCATCAACTAATGAGCAAAATAACCAACTAACATCATAATGACAGGATCAGATTCACACATAACAATTTTAACTTTAAATGTAAATGGACTAAATGCTTCAATTAAAAGACACAGACTGGCAAACTGGATAAGGAGTCAAGACCCATCAGTATGCTGTATTCAGGAAACCCATCTCACGTGCAGAGACACATATAGACTCAAAATAAAGGGATGGAGGAAGATCTATCAAGCAAATGGAAAACAGAAAAAGGCAGGGGTTGCAATCCTAGTCTCTGATAAAATAGACTTTAAACCAACAAAGATCAAAAGAGACAAAGAAGGCCATTACATAATGGTAAAGAGATCAATTCAACAAGAAGAGCTAACTATCCTAAATATATATGCACCCAACACAGGAGCACCCACATTCATAAAGTAAGTCCTGAGTGACCTACGAAGGTACATAAACTCCCACACAATAATAATGGGAGATTTTAACACCCCACTGTCAACATTAGACAGATCATCGAGACAGAAACTTAACAAGGATATCCAGGAATTGAACTCAGCTCTGCAGAAAGTGGACCTAATAGACATCTGTAGAACTCTCCACCCCAAATCAACAGAATATACATTTTTTTCAGCACCACACCACACCTATTCCAAAATTGACCACATAGTTGGAAGTAAAGCTCTCCTCAGCAAATGTAAAAGAACAGAAATTATAACAAACTGTCTCTCAGACCACAGTGCAATCTAACTAGAACTCAGGATTAAGAAACTCACTCAAAAATGCCCAACTACATGGAAACTGAACAACCTGCTCCTGAATGACTACTGGGTACATAATGAAATGAAGGCAGAAATAAAGATGTTCTTTGAAACCAACGAGAACAAAGACACAACATACCAGAATCTCTGGGACACATTCAAAGCAGTGTGTAGAGGGAAATTTATAGCACTAAATGCCAACAAGAGAAAGCAGGAAAGATCCAAAATTCACACCCTAACATCACAATTAAAAGAACTAGAAACGCAAGAGCAAACACATTCAAAAGCTAGCAGAAGGCTAGAAATAACTAAAAACAGAGCAGAACTGAAGGAAATAGAGACACAAAAAACCCTTCAAAAAATTAATGAATCCAGGAGCTGGTTTTTTTGAAAAGATCAACAAAATTCATAGACTGCTAGCAAGACTAATAAAGAAGAAAAGAGAGAAAAATCAAATAGATGTAATAAAAAATGAAAAAGGGGATATCACCACTGATCCCACAGAAATACAATCTACCATCAGAGAATACTACAAACACCTCTATGCAAATAAACTAGAAAATCTAGAAGAAATGGATAAATTCCTCGACAAATACACCCTCCCAAGACTAAACCAGGAAGAAGTTGAATCTCTGAATAGACCAATAACAGGTTCTGAAATTGTGGGAATAATCAATAGCTTACCAACCAAAAAGAGTCCAGGACCTGATGGAGTCACAGCCGAATTCCACCAGAGG
Organism: Symphalangus syndactylus; assembly: GCF_028878055.3. Lineage (NCBI taxonomy): Eukaryota > Metazoa > Chordata > Mammalia > Primates > Hylobatidae > Symphalangus > Symphalangus syndactylus. Next base: position 44,307,920 of record NC_072423.2, read on the forward strand.
TACAAGGAGGAACTGTTATCATTCCTTCTGAAACTATTCCAATCGATAGAAAAAGAGGGAATCCTCCCTAACACATTTTATGAAGCCAGCATCGTCCTGATACCAAAGCCTGGCAGAGACATAACCAAAAAAGAGAATTTCAGACCAATATCCTTGATGAACATTGATGCAAAAATCCTCAATAAAATGCTGGCAAACCGAATCCAGCAACACATCAAAAAGCTTATGCACCATGATCAAGTGGGCTTCATCCCTGGGATGCAAGGCTGGTTCAACATACACAAATCAATAAATGTGATCCAGCATATAAACAGAACCAAAGACAAAAACCACATGATTATCTCAATAGATGCAGAAAAGGCCTTTGACAAAATTCAACAATGCTTCATGCTAAAAACTCTCAATAAATTAGGTATTGATGGGACGTATCTCAAAATAATAAGAGCTATCTATGACAAACCCACAGCCAATATCATACTGAATGGGCAAAAACTGGAAGCATTCCCTTTGAAAACTAGCACAAGACAGGGATGTCCTCTCTCACCTCTCCTATTCAACATAGTGCTGGAAGTTCTGGCCAGAGCAATCAGGTAGGAGAAGGAAATAAAGGGTATTCAATTAGGAAAAGAGGAAGTCAAATTGTCCCTGTCTGCAGATGACATGATTGTATATCTAGAAAACCCCATTGTCTCAGCCCAAAATCTCCTTAAGCTGATTAGCAACTTCAGCAAAGTCTCAGGATACAAAATCAATGTACAAAAATCACAAGCATTCTTGTACACCAATCACAGACAGAGGGCCAAATCATGAGTGAACTCCCATTCACAATTGCTTCAAAGAGAATAAAACACCTAGCAATCCAACTTATAAGGGATGTGATGGACCTCTTCAAGGAGAACTACAAACCACTGCTCAATGAAATAAAAGAGGATACAAACAAATGGAAGAACATTCCATGCTCATGGGTTGGAAGAATCAATATCGTGAAAATGGCCATACTGCCCAAGGTAATTTATAGATTCAATGCCATCCCCATCAAGCTACCAATGACTTTCTTCACAGAATTGGAAAAAACTACTTTAAAGTTCATATGGAACCAAAAAAGAGCCTGCATCGCCAAGTCAATCCTAAGCCAAAAGAACAAAGCTGGAGGCATCATGCTACCTGACTTCAAACTATACTACAAGGCTACAGTAACCAAAACAGCATGGTACTGGTACCACAACAGAGACATAGATCAATGGAACAGAACAGAGCCCTCAGAAATGATGCTGCATATCTACAACTATCTGATCTTTGACAAACCTGACAAAAGCAAGCAATGAGGAAAGGATTCCCTATTTAATAAATGGTGCTGGGAAAACTGGCTAGCCATATGTAGAAAGCTGAAACTGGATCCCTTCCTTACACCTTATACAAAAATTAATTCAAGATGGATTAAAGACTTAAATGTTAGACCTAAAACCATTAAAATCCTACAAGAAAACCTAGGCAATACCATTCAGGACATAGGCATGGGAAAGGACTTCATGTCTAAAACACCAAAAGCAGTGGCAACAAAAGCCAAAATTGACAAATGGGATCTAATTAAACTAAAGAGCTTCTGCACAGCAAAAGAAACTACCATCAGAGTGAACAGGCAACCTACAGAATGGGAGAACATTTTTGCAACCTCCTCATCTGACAAAGGGCTAATATCCAGAATCTACAATGAACTCAAACAAATTTACAAGAAAAAAACAAACAACCCCATCAAAAAGTGGGCAAAGGACATGAACAGACACTTCTCAAAAGAAGACATTTATGCAGCCAAAAAACACATGAAAAAATGCTCATCATCACTGGCCATCAGAGAAATGCAAATCAAAACCACAGTGAGATACCATCTCACACCAGTTAGAATGGCCGTCATTAAAAAGTCAGGAAACAACAGGTGCTGGAGAGGATGTGGAGAAATAGGAACACTTTTACACTGTTGGTGGGACTGTAAACTAGTTCAATCATTGTGGAAGTCAGTGTGGCGATTCCTCAGGGATCTAGAACTAGAAATACCATTTGACCCAGCCATCCCATTACTGGGTATATACCCAAAGGACTATAAATTATGCTGCTATAAAGACACATGCACACGTATGTTTACTGCGGCACTATTCACAATAGCAAAGAGTTGGAACCAACCCAAATGTCCAACAACGATAGACTGGATTAAGAAAATGTGGCACATATACACCATGGAATACTATGCAGCCATAAAAAATGATGAGTTCATGTCCTTTGTATGGACATGGATGAAACTGGAAAACATCATTCTCAGTAAACTATCGCAAGGACAAAAAACCAAATACTGCATGTTCTCACTCATAGGTGGGAATTGAACAATGAGAACTCATGGACACAAGAAGGGGAACATCACAGTCCGGGGACTGTTGTGAGGTGGGGGGAAGGGGGAGGGACAGCATTAGGAGATATACTTAATGCTAAATGAGGAGTTAATGGGTGCAGCAAAACAACATAGCACATGGATACATATGTAACAAACCTGCACATTGTGCACATGTACCCTAAAACCTAAAGTATAATAAAAAAAAATAAAAATATAAAAAAATAAAAAAGAAAAAACAAAAGAAAGGAAGGAAGGAAGGAAGAGAGAGAGAGAGGGAGGGAGGGGAAAGAATAAAAAAAAAGAAGAGAGGCCAATTTGCCAAGGTCTTCCACCTCCTTGTTGCTGAAATCCTGATTTCCAGATTTTCAGACCAGCATTCTTTTCAGTGCATCAAACCTTCCTTTCTCCTCTCCTGGAAATCTGCACTGCTCAGGTCTTCATCTGTTTCAGCCTACAAGTACAGCCAAGGGGCATCCTCCAGCCCTTGGAGCAAGTCACTGATGGCCAGTTTCTCTCACCCAAATTATGCTTAATCAGATAACTTAAGGTAATATTTCCCTCATCAGAGATAACCCCTGAACAGGTGAGTTTCAGTTTTATTATAACCAAAGCAATTAGAATTCAAACTGGAAGGTGAGCCCAGCTGCTTTCTATCAAACAAACAGCTCAAGAAGACTTTGAGTAATTCACTAATTACTAAAAGTGACATCATCTCACCTCCATACATATGATCAAATGAGCACAGTAAAGACACTACCTCACACCCTATCAAACACCCTCTGTACTCCATGTTTTCATTTGATACCATAGATAATGATGTCTTCTGTTGTCATAAGGTTTCACCAATCATATAGATATTTCATGTATATCTCTAATTTGATTCTCACAATAATTTTTAAGATAAGTATTATTGTTACTATTTCCTGTTTTTGGCTGGCAAAACTGGTTCACAAAAAAGTTAACATCATGCCAAATGTCACACTAAATCCGGAACTTGGACCCTGACCATTGGACTTTAAAATCTCCTTGGCTGGGCACGGTGGCTCACGTCTGTAATCCTAGCACTTTGGGAGGCCGAGGTGGGCAGATCATGAGGTCAAGAGATCTAGACCATCCTGGCCAACATGGTGAAACCCTGTCTCTACTAGAAATGCAAAAATTACCTGGGCATGGTGATGTGCACCTGTAGTCCCAGCTACTTTGGAGGCTGAGGCAGGAGAATTGCTTGAACCTGGGAGGTGGAGGTTGCAGTGAGCTGAGATCGCACCACTGAACTCCAGCCTGGTGACTGAGCGAGACTCCATCTCAAAAAAAAAAAAAAAGAAAAAGAAAATATACCTACTTAATCAAGTTAATTATTTCAGTCCCTAGGTAAGTTCAGAACTTGTTGCTTTTACCTAATAAAGTGGACTTCACTGAGTCATAACACAATATTTACTTTGGGTGTTCTTGTGTGACTTTTTGATTTTCATGTCTCTTTTCTAGTAGGCTTCCCATCTTGGGAAAGTATATTTATTAGCAAATGATAGTGCAGCCTCAGTTAATTGGATCTGAAGTAATCAGTTGTCAAATGTAATATTTTTCTCAGTTCAATGGATTAAGAGAAAGAAGCAGTAGACAAGAAAACCAAAATGGAGCATTTTACTTCAAAAATACAGTGAAAATCCTAAGGTCATTATAAATTCGGTATGAACTCATTCTCTGTCTCTGTTTAATACAGCACACTGAGAATTCAGGGCCATTAAGATGTCGCCAAGGCTCTTTAAGATCCCCAGTTTACAGAGACAAAATCAATCACGTTCAATAGCCTCTCCTTACTGAGACGTAAAACAAATGTGGACACTAAGACAATGTCCATCAGAAAGTTTGACAAAAATGTGTTAATCTGGTTTAGATATTCGATTCCTCATGAGATATTATTGACCAAATTTCCCACACCTTGCATGTGCTGGTTAACTGAATCTTTATGGTCATTTCTATTTTTTTCTAGCTCTGCTATCAGAAGCAAAAACACTGAAGTATTTCCATCTCTATCCATTGGGATGAGCCTTTGGATCAGTTATACAAGGCCTAACCATCATTTAAGGACCAGTTTCTATTCTACTCAATTCTATATAAATAATGTCAGCCTAATTCTTTCCAGTGATCTCAGATTGGCTGTGTGGAAAGCAGATGGTGCTAGTGTGAAGTAGCACATTTGTTTTCTCTATATATTTGTCTGTATGTATTACCTGACCTTTTAATTAAACAAGCAAGCAGTTATCTAAGCTGTCTACGTTATTTTCCAGGTACATCCAAATAACTGCTACCTTTTAATGCCTAGGTAATAATAAAAATAAAACTAGGGTAGTGTCGTAGCTAGAATGAGATTCTACACAAACACACGGGAGGAAATCAGGAAAAGTAACATCAGAGAAGGTGGCTGGTGTAACTGAAAAGCAGGTTAGTTGCTCCCTGTATGTAGAGTTCAATTAACGAGAGTAAAGCCTGACACACACAAAACAGTGAATTTATTCAGAAAGGGGAAGATGACACAAAGCATCCTGCCCTTAAAGGTGCTACTTCACCTTTGGAGCAGAAAGCAGACATTTTTATAAGGTAGGGAAAGAAAGGAGCAAGGACAGAGGTCCCCTACTACCTTTTACCTACAGGATTTTGAGTTGGTGCTTTCCTGGGCAGAAGTAAGTCATAATAGTGGCCAGGTGGGCATGCTTAGGTAAGCCCTTCTAGTGAGTGTGAGTTCAGAGGTGACCCAGGGAGGATGGAAGTTCTGAGACAACTCCCTGGAGATGAAATTTCCATGGCAGTATGCTTTGGTCTGCAGATTGACTGTTAACTCTGCCAGAGAGATCTGTCTTGGAACACATAGTTAGAAGAACTTGGCCTGTAACACCAGGACTAGATACAAAGATGGACTAAATCTGAGGTGCTAAATCTGAGAATGAAACTGGAAAGCTAAAAACCATATAAAAATCTAAAGACAGAAGTTACCAAAATATATATATGCACATCATCAAAATGGCTAAAACTAAAATGATTGTCAATACCAAATATCAGCAAGGATTGAGGCAACTGGAAGTGTCACACATGGTTTGCAAGAATGTAAAATAGTGTAACCAAGTTGGAAGACTGAGTCTTAGGGGATGGACATAGCTTGATGGCTAGTTTATCATGGAAAATAGTCATTGCCTTTATCATGGAAGAGGCAATACATTTAAATGCAAAATTTTTAATACTTACTCATACAGGTTGGCTGTGTCCCCACCCAAATCTCATCTTGCGATGCGGATCCCATAATTCCCATCTGTTGTAGGAGGGACTCAGTAGGAGATAAATTAATCATGGGGGTGATTCCCCCCATACTGTTCTTGTGGTAGTGAATGAGTCTCATGAGATGTGATGATGTTATAAGGGGTTTCCCCTTTTGCTTCACTCTCATTCTCTTTATGCTGGCCGCCATGTAAGACATCCCTTTGCTCTTCCATTGCCTTCCACCATAATTGTGAGGCCTCCCCAGCCACATGGAACTGTGAGTCCACAAAACCTCTTTTCCTTTATAAATTACCATGTCTTGGGTATGTCTTTATCAGAAGCATGAAAACAGACTAATACACTTACCCATTAAATGGAAGTTCTACTCCTAGACATATATCCAAGAGAAATGAGTACATATGGCCACCAAAAGATGTGTACAATAATGTTCATAATAGCTTTATTTGTAATGATCAAAATAAGAAAATCATCTAAATGTCAATCAACAGGCAGGAAAATGGACAAATAAATGGTAGTATTTCCATGAAATGGAATATTATATAAGAATTATAAAAACGTAACTAATGCATGCAACAATATGGGTAACTTTTATAGATATTAAGTTGAATGAAAGAAGCTAGATGCAAAAGATGTAGAATGTAGGACTTCATTAAGGAAATCAGAGTAGTAGTTATGGGCTGGAGGGGGGCCACCAACTGGAAAGGAGCATGAGAGAGCCTTCTGGGGCATTAGAAATGTCCCATATTTTCTTCCAGGTAGTAGATACCTGAGTGTGTACATATGTCTATACTCACTGAGCTTTATTCATAATATTAGTGTACCTTATGTAATTTGCTATGTGCACAACATATGCTAACCACATAGTGTTATATCAATTTTTTAAAGTGTCAAAAGGTAACAATAATTCTAAACGCAGGAACTCAATAGAATTCATGTTCACCTCCCATCTTTGCTTAAGGTCTTCCTTTGAAGACCCAAGTCTCAATTAGGGAGAACAGCTTCAAGACTCTTAAAGATAGCCAGGTGTGGTGGCTCACGGACATAATCCCAGCACTTTGGGAGGCTGAGGCAGGTGGATCACAAGGTCAGGCGTTCAAGACCAGCCTGGCCAACATATTGAAACCCCGTCTCTACTAAAAACACACACACACACACAAAAAATCAGTCGGGTGTGGTGGCAGGCACCCGTAGTCCCATTGTCCCAGCTACTGGGCAGGCTGAGGCAGGAGAATCGCTTGAACCTCGGAGGCAGAGGTTGCAGTGAGCCGAGATTGTGCCACTGTACTCCAGTCCAGGTGACAGTGCAACACTGTGTTTCAAAGAAAAAGAAAGAAAGAAAGAAAGAAAGAAGAAAGAAAGAAAGAAAGAAAGAAAGAAAGAAAGAAAGAAAGAAAGAAAGAAAGAAAGAAAGAAGGAAAGAAAAAACACTCTTAAAGACAAAGACTCTACACAATGCTTGGAAACAAATGCCTCAGTAAATTCTTGATCCTTATTCTTATCAGATGGCATTTGGCTAAATAAGCCAGGTTCTTCCACAGAACTTAAGTGCATATCAGGCAAATGCCCTCTGGCCAATGAGTAAACCTGCAGTAATTGTCTTTCTTATGGGTATTATGCATATGTATAATTTTCATCACCAATGCAAATTTTTCTACTAACTTCATATCCATTTCCCTATTTTAAAACTGTAAAATTTGGTAATTTGCCATGGGAATTCAGGATACTTGTGAGAATGAATAATGTTCCATTATGTTTTAATCACCTCTTATATGGGTTTTTATTTCTCATCTGTGGGTTGCTAGTTTATTAAAAATTGGTATAGAAGAAAATTAAAAATCCTTAGGAAGGATGGGGCTGGAATAAGATTTTTTTTAAAAAAGAAAAGGCTTTGTAAGTGTCGAAGGAACTTACTACTTCTCCTTCTACCATTTAAAAGTGAAACTTAATTGACAGTAATAGTGGTTTGATGCTGAAAAAGGTGCAGACTGAATAACATTCTGAGTCTTAAGGGATGGACATAGCTTGATGATTATTTTATCATGGAAAAACACATTTAACTAGAGAGATCACAATGACTTGGGGGACAACGATGTTACTTAGAAAATTGTATTGTAATTAAGGTGCTATTGATTCAAATTAATACTATGGTGTTTCTAACAATAATGCTGGGAATCTAATACCAATGACAGCCAAAGTATTGTCTTTAAGTAGGTTGAAAAAAAGGTATTTCCATTCTAAATCTCATCTTAGAATGACTAATTGTTTTCTCAAAGAACTGTTACTTAAAATATTGATAACTCTTTCAAATCAAAAGCCTGTTTCAGCCAAATGCACAGTCTTATTATCAAAAACTCAAAGCATCAGATTTCCCCTCTATATATTGATTTCTAAAATTACATTGCTTTTTAATATTTCTGCAACCTCCTTATAGCAACAAAATAATTATTTCAAGGCAATTATAAAAAACAACAAAAAGAGGCTAAGTCTGGGCATTTCCAATGTAGTAGTATTTCAATCACTCCTTGCTTCTGTATGGGCAGTATATACTTTATTCACCAAATTTGTATAAAACTCTTACTATGTGCCAAACCCTGTCCAGGTTTTATGGAAGCAGTGTTGAGAATGGAGCTTAGAGTGAACAGTAGGGAAGATAATTTAATCAAAATATCACAGTAGTGAGTGTATAATCACAAACAGAGATAAAGAAACAGGGCCCAGTGACTCTAATCTAGACTGAAGTCTAATGAAGTGACATTTGAGCTGAGATCTGAGGAGCTGTGCTGGGTGGAGCATTGCATGTGAGAGCATTCAACGAGGAGTGAACACAGGCAGAGCCCTGAACTGGGAGGAACATAGGAGTTTCAGGAAACCAAAAGAAAGACCAGGGAGCCTGGAGGGCAGAGAGTAAGGAAGAGAAGAGAGTGAGAAGAGGCTAGAGTGTTCTCAGAGGCCAGGAGTAGTCTCAGGAAGCAGATTAAACATGGTTTTAGTTCATTACAAAGAGACATCATGAAGAGGTCTTGTAAGCAGAAAGTTTACAAGATCATGGAGGCATTTTGAAAAGAACATCATGCTACAGTGTGGAAAACAAACTGGAGTGGATCAAGGCGGCTGCAGGGACATCATCAGCGTGCTGTCACAGAGTCCAGAGAAGAAACAAGAGAACTTAGGAGACACAGTGATCACAGTGGTTAGGAGTCCAGACTCTACAAACCTAATGCTCAAATGTAGGTTTGGAATGCATTATCCACCAAAAAGAACAAGAACTATTGATTCCAGGGCTGGAGAAATACAAGACAAGCCTAGAACACCTTCAAAGTAAGAATGTGCTTGAAGAATGATGGAGTATTGACAAACACCTCATATGTAGGCATTAGCTTAAATGGGTACCCTCTGTCCAAATCTAGGACAAGTGAGCATCGATTTCTTTAAAACAATAGCAATGAATTATAATCCTTTAAATAATAATTTATTAGTCTTTTTTTTTTTTTTGAGATGGAGTCTCATGCTGTAGTGCAGTGGCACGGTCTCAGCTCGCTGCAACCTCTGCCTCCCGGGTACAAGCGATTCTCCTGCCTCCACCGCCTGAGTAGCTGGGATTACAGGTGCATGCCATCATACCCAGCTAATTTTTGTAATTTTAGTAGAGACGGGGTTTCACCATGTTGGTCAGGCTGGTCTTGAGCTCCTTACCTTGTGATCTACCCACCTCTGCCTCCTAAAGTGTTGGGATTATAGGCGTGAGCCACCATGCCTGTCCTATGAGTCTATTACTAATATGAAGAAATAATGATAGACCAAGAGATGAATGGAGGGAGGGATGGAGGGAAGAAAGAGGAAGGAAGGAAGGAAGGAAGGAAGGAAGGAAGGAAGGAAGGAAGGAAGGAAGGGGGGGACGGAGGGAGGGAGGGAGGGAGGGAGGGAGGACGGACAGACAGTTCTTCCTGGTGGATAATGTATTCCAAACCTATATTTGAGTGTTAGGTTTGTAGAGTCTGGACGGAAGAAATAAAGGAAGAAGGGAAGCAAAGAAAAAATGGAAGGAAGAAAGGCCAGAAGGAGCAAAGGGAGGAAAGTTCTTCTTTATAGTAGAATGACTAACTAAATGTAGAACCAATATTGGAATTAATAAAGTAATTCTTGACAAGAACTATAATAATAATTGACTTAGGTAAGAATCGCCAGTGGATGCTAAATATAGTGGGTGAAACTTTGTTTAGTAGCTGGACATTTATATAGTCTCAAAGTATCTCCTGACAAAATACGTCTTAATCATAAAGGAAAAAAAATGTAACTTTTTGCAATGGAATCACTTAAGATACCACTTTGACTGAGTGACCAAAGCTAACATTAGCAGTAATGGGACAGAGCCAAATCACATGCCTTCCAATGTGATGCACTGGGAAGAACACAAGGTCACTTCTCTGGCATTCTTGGCCAAAATGCATAGCCTGAGGATACAGAAAACAAATCCAAAATAAGGAACTTTCTACAAAATAACTGGCCAGTAGTTTTTAAGTTAATATCATGTAATAAAAAAGACTGTGGAACTGTTCCAAATTAAAGGAGACTAAGAAAACATAAGTATTAAATGTGATGTGTGATGCAGGATTTTCTTGGACTATAAAGGGCATTATTGAATATATAAATCTCAATAAATTCTGTGGATTAGATTAGATATTGCAAAAATATTAATACCCTGATTTTAATTATACGATAGTTATGTAAGTGAAAACCTTATTCTTAGAAAATACACTGAGGTATTTGGGGGCGAAGAGGTATCTCACAACTACAAAATAGAGAGAGAATAAAAATGATAAAGCAAATATGGTGATATGTTAACATCTGGGAAATCTGGGTGAAAAGATTATACAGGATTTTTTTCTTGCAACTTCTTTTTAAGTCTGAAATTAGGTAAAAATAAAAAGGTAAAAGAAAAAATAAAATAACAAAAGACAAAACAAAACAAAATGAGTGTGGGCTTGGAATGTATGTGTGAGCTGGAATCCTGACTCTCCTGCATACCAGCTGTAACATAGACCTTGGGCAAGTTGCTTCACCTGTTCAAGCTTCAAGTTCATAATTTATAAAATAGCAATATTAATAGAATTTCCCTCCCAGGGTTTTTATGAGAATTAAATAAGTTATTACATGTAAAATGCTCAATAAATTTACCATTAAGGTAGAGTCAATAGAGAGGAAAGTGGACAGACACCAAAGCACAGATGAGGCAGTGAGAAATTCAGGGCAGTAGCTCTTGTTGTCCCCAGACCACTCAATTATATCACTAGAGCATTTTAACTAAGGCAACTCTCTTCGAAGGTTTCAAGTTTCAAACTAATATTCCTGTCCTTTCTCTGATCTCCCACAATGCCTCTTCAGAACTCCAACTTCCTGGTCCTCACTATGCTGAGATAGGTCAGGTGATGAGAGAAAAGCAATCTGATTAATAAAAATTAGAAAACAAAAATAAACGCACCTAGACACAGGGATGATATTGTAAAAAGTAAAAAAAAAAATGGTGCTGGACATTTTTTTTTTTTCTTGAGACGGAGTCTCGCTCTGTCGCCCAGGCTGGAGTGCAGTGGCGCAATCTCGGCTCACTGCAAGCTCCGCCTCCCAGGTTCACGCCATTCTCCTGCCTCAGCTTCTCCGAGTAGCTGGGACTACAGGCACCCGCCACCACGCCCGGCTAATTTTTTGTATTTTTAGTAGAGACGGGGTTTCACCGTGGTCTCGATCTCCTGACCCCGTGATCCGCCTGCCTCGGCCTCCCAAAGTGCTGGGATTACAAGTGTGAGCCACCGTGCCCAGCTGACATTTTTAATATTTGTAGATATTGAGACACCTAAAATTGATCACACTACTTTAGATATTGTGTGCCAAACAAATGCAGAGCACAGAAGAACTGGCATCTCACCTCCTGAGATATGAACATTCTATTTCTCTTTATGGGACCTAGGTTGCTGGGGGTAAAATAACAGTTTGAATGTCATGAAATTTACTCTCCCAAAATTGTATACAATTTAAACCAGTTCTATCATTGCAGATAAATGTTTTGACATTAGTTCAAGAAAATTTTAAGACTGTTCATTCCCCAGAGCTGTTGTTGGGAAAGAACATTTTTCTGAACTCTGAAATCATGCCCCTACTTTTCCCCATGCAAAGACCAACCCTGTCAAATAATTTCCCAGTGTATAGGACAATCACTTTTTATAGTTCTCTCTCTTGGACTGTGCAGTAAAGCATGCAGCCTTGTTCATCATGTCATGTTTCAGGGAAGAAATCAGAAATCTATCAGCCTTCAAGGCCTGAGCGATGGGAACAGGAACAAAAAACACCTCAAATTGGGGCTGGGTAGGAGCAAAGTTGACAACAGCTCCCAAGAGGCCATTTGTTTTATTTATTTATCACCTGTCAGGGCCAGAAGGAAAAGGGAACCTAATAGGACACAGGACTCAGCAGTGCATCCAAAACTTGCCCTTATTTAGAGAACATTCATGAGGAATACAAAGAGTCTGACTAGGGACAATGGGTGTTATCTATAGGATGACCATGTAAATTATCATTTAAACTGGAGACCTCTTGGAGAGTAAAGGGGTTACTATACCCCTTTACTGTTACAGTGTTAATAACCATACCAGCACAACAGACATCCATCAGAATTGCCTTGGCAAATCAGGGTATATGATCACCATGGTGATGAAGTTGTTGGATAGAGATTTATTCTGATTTTACCAGGTAACTGTGCAGATTCCAACCTCTTTGTTTTAGAATACTAAACATGCAAAACAGAAATTTTAGAGCTTAAATAGTTCACAATGTCCATTCTTATAAGTGAAGCTGAAGGACGTAAAGAAGTTTTTTTTTTTTTTTTTTGAGACGGAGTCTCGCTCTGTCGCCCAGGCTGGAGTGCAGTGGCGCAATCTCGGCTCACTGCAAGCTCTGCCTCCCGGGTTCACACCATTCTCCTGCCTCAGCCTCTCCGAGTAGCTGGGACTACAGGCACCCGCCACCACACCCGGCTAATTTTTTTTTTTGTATTTTCAGTAGACAGCGTGTTCTCAATCTCCTGACCTCGTGATCCACCCGCCTTGGCCTCCCAAAGTGCTGGATTACAAGCATGAGCCACCGCGCCAGGCCGAGGTAAAGAACTTTTATTAACAACTGTGGACTTGTAAAGTGGCAGAGATCAAAAGTCTTTTTTGGTATCTTTAGTTCAGCTACGAGCCTGGGATTTATGTTTCCCAGACAGCGCATCTGATAAGGGAAGCCAGCGTAGCCTACACCCAGAATGTTATGACATTTTCTGTATACTTATCATGTTCAACTTTTTAAAAAATGGACTCAAATATCATATCCTGAGCTTACTGCTCACCTTCATTTGTCAGACCATGATGCATGAGTAGAAGTTATACTTAGTGAAATGAAGACCCAAACCTAGAGCCCAAAGGCCATCACACCCGTGGGTACCCATGCTCGTGCATGAAGCAAGACAGGTGGACTCCAACTCACAACATGACTGAAGCAAGTATACCAGGACCTACAGAGAAACTACATGCATGTAGAATAGCTCTGGGGAGAAGGATGTGTCGGCATATTACAAATAGCAGTGGAGGAAGGCTTGAATACATCCTTCAAGAACATCATCCTTGAGTTGGGTTCCAAGATGGCTGAATAGGAACAGCTCCAGTCTGCAGCTTCCAGCGTGATAAACACAGAAGGCAGGTGATTTCTGCATTTCCAACTGAGGTACCTTGTTCATCTCAATGGGACTGGTTGGACAGTGGGTGCAGCCCATGGAGGACAAGCCAAAGCAGGGCTGGGTGTAGCCTCACCCGGGAAGCATAAGAGGTTGGGGGATTTCCCTTTCCTAGCCAAGGGAAGCTGTGACAGACTGTACCTGGAAAAACGGGTCAGGCCTGCCCAAATACTGCACTTTTCCCAAGGTCTTAGCAACTGGCAGACAAGGAAATTTTCTCCCATGCCTGGCTCAGAGGGTCCCACACCCGGCTCAGTGGGTCCCACACCCACAGAGCCTTGCTCACTGCTAGCACAGCAGTCTGAGATTGAACTGCGAGGTGGCAGCCTGGCTGGGGGAGGGGTGTCCCCCATTGCTGAGGCTTGAGTAGGTAGACAAAGGGCTGGGAAGCTCAAACTGGGAGGAGCCCACTGCAGCTCAGCAAGGCCTACTGCCTCATTAGACTCCACCTCTGTGGGCAGGACATAGCTGAACAAAAGGCAACAGGCAACTTCTGCAGACCTGAAAGTCCATGTCTGACAGCTCTGAAGAAAGCAGTGGTTCTCCTAGCACAGTGTTTGAGCTCTGAGAACAGACAGACTGCCTCCTAAAGTGGGTCCCTGACCCCTGTGTAGCCTAAATGGGAGACTCCTCCAAGTAGGGGCTGACAGACACCTCATACAGGCAGGTGCCCCTCTTGGATGAAGCTTCCAGAGGAAGGATCAGGCAGCAATGTTTGCTGTTCTGCAATATTGGCTGTTCTGCAGCCTCAGCTGGTGATACCCAGGCAAACAGCGTCTGGAGTGGACCTCCAGCAAATTCCAACAGACCTGCAGCTGAGCGACCTGACTCTTAGAAGGAAAACTAACGAACAGAAAGGAATAGCATCAGGACATCTACACCAAAACCCCATCTTTATGTCACTGACATCAAAGACCAAAGGTAGATAAAACCACAAAGATGGGGGAGAAACCAGAGCAGAAAAGCTGGAAATTCTGAAAACCAGAGCACCTCTTCTCTTCCAAAGGATTGCAGCTCCTCGCCAGCAAAGGAACAAAGCTGGATGGAGAATGACTCGACGAGTTGACAGAAGTAGGGTTCAGAAGGTCAGCAATAACAAACTTCTCTGAGCTAAAGGAGCATGTTCTCACCCATCACAAGGAAGCTAAAAACCTTGAAAAAAGGTTAGATGAATGGCTAACTAGAATAAACAGTGCAGAGAAGACTTAAATGACCTGGTGGAGCCGAAAACCATGACACAAGACCTTCGTGATGCATGCACAAGCTTCAGTAGCCAATTTGATCAAGTGAAAGAAAGGGTATCAGTGATCGAAGATCAAATTAATGAAATAAAGTGAGGAGACAAGTTTAGAGAAAAAAGAGTAAAAACAAACAAACAAAGCCTCCAAGAAATATGGGACTATGTGAAAAGACCAAATCTACATTTGATTGGTGTACCTGAAAGTGATGGGGAGAATGGAACCAAGTTGGAAAACACTCTTCAGGATATCATTCAGGAGAACTTCCCCAACCTAGCAAGGCAGGCCAACATTCAAATTCAGGAAATACAGAAAGCACCACAAAGATACTCCTGGAGAAGAGCAATCCCAAGACACATAATTGTCAGATTCACCAAGGTTGAAATGAAGGAAAAAATGTTAAGGGCAGCCAGAGAGAAAGGTCGGGTTACCCACAAAGGGAAGCCCATCAGACTAACAGCAGACCTCTTGGCAGAAATCCTACAATCCAGAAGAGAGTGGGGGCCAATATTCACCATTCTTAAAGAAAATAATTTTCAATGCAGAATTTCATATCCAGCCAAACTAAGCTTTATAAATGAAGGAGAAATAAAATCCTTTACAGACAAGCAAATGCTGACAGATTTTGTCACCACCAGGCCTGCCTTACAAGAGACCCTGAAGGAAGCACTAAACATGGAAAGAAATGACTGGTACCAGCCACCACAAAAACATCCCAAATTGTAAAGACCATCAATGCTATGAAGAAACCACATCAATTAATGGGCAAAATAACTAGCTAGCATCATAATGACAGGATCAAATTCACACAATATTAACCTTAAATGTAAATGGGCTAAATGCCCCATTTAAAAGATACAGACTGGCAGATTGGATAAAGCGTCAAGACCCATCAGTGTGCTGTATTCAGGAGACCCATCTCATGTGCAGAGACACACATAGGCTCAAAATAAAGAGATGGAGGAAGATCTACCAAGCAAATAGGAAGCAAAAAAAGCAGGGGTTGCAATCCTAGTCTCTGATAAAACAGACTTCAAACCAACAAAGATCAAGAAAGACAAGGGATCAATTCAACAAGAAGAGTTAACTATCCTAAATATATATGCACCTGATACATGAGCACCCAGATTCGTAAAGCAAGTCCTTGGAAACCTACAAAGAGACTTAAGACTCCCACACAATGATAATGGGAGATTTTAACACCCCACTGTCAATATTAGACAGATCAACAAGACAGAAGGTTAACAAGGATATCCAGGACTTGAACTCAGCTCTGCACAAAGCAGACCTGATAGTCATCTACAGAACTTTCCACCCCAAATCAACAGAATATACATTCTTCTCAGCACCACATCTCACTTATTCTAAAGTTGACCACAAACTTGGAAGTGAAGCACCCTCAGCAAATATAAAAGAACAGAAATCACAACAAATTGTCTCTCAGACCACAGTGCAATCAAATTAGAACTCAGGATTAAGAAACTCACTCAAAACTGCACAACTACATGGAAACTGAACAACCTGCCCCTGAATGACTACTGGGTAAATAATGAAATGAAAGCCAAAATAAAGGTGTTCTTTGAAACCAAAGAGAACAAAGACACAATGTACCAGAATCTCTGGGACATGCTTAAAGCAGTGTGTAGAGGGAAATTTATAGCACTAAATGCCCACAAGAGAAAGCAGGAAATATCTAAAATTGACATCCTAACATCACAATTAAAAGAACTAGAGAGGCAAGAGCAAACAAATTCAAAAGCTAGCAGAAGGCAACAAATAACTAAAACCAGAGCAGAACTGAAGGAGATAGGGACATAAAAATCCCTGTAAAAAATCAATGAAACCAGGAGCTGTTTTTTTGAAAAGATCAACAAAATCGATAGACCATTAGCAAGACTAATAAAGAAGAGAGAAGAATCAAATAGATGCAATAAAAAATGATAAAGGGGATATCACCACCGATCCCATAGAAATACAAACTACCATCAGAGAATACTATAAACACCTCTATGCAAATAAACTAGAAAATCTAGAAGAAATGGATAAATTCCTGGACACATACACCCTTCCAAGACTAAACCAGGAAGAAGTTGAATCTCTGAATAGACAAATAACAGGCTCTGAAATTGAGGCAATAATTAATAGCTTACCAACAAAATAAATTCCAGGACCAGACGGATTCACAGCTGCATTCTCCCAGAGGTACAAAAAGGAGCTGGTACCATTCCTTCTGAAACTATTCCGACCAATAGAAAAAGAAGGAATCTTCCCTAACTCATTTTATGAGGCCAGCATCATCCTGATACCAAAGCCTAGCAGAAACACAACAAAAAAAGAGAATTTTAGACCAATATCCCTGACAAACATCGATGTGAAAATCCTCAATAAAATACTGGCAAACCGAATCCAGCAGCACATCAAAAAGCTTATCCACCACCATCAAGTCAGCTTCATGCCTAGGATGCAAGGTTGGTTCAACATATGCAAATCAATAAACGCAATCCATCACATAAACAGAACCAATGACAAAAAACACATGATTATCTCAACAGATGCAGAAAAAGCCTTCATCAAAATTCAATAGCGCTTCATGCTAAAAACTCTAAGTAAACTAGGTATTGATGGAATGTATCTCAAAATAATAAGAGCTGTTTATGACAAACCCACAGCCAATATCATACTGAATGGGTAAAAACTGGAAGCATTCCCTTTGAAAACTGACACAAGACAAGGATGCCCTCTCTCACCACTCCTATTCAACATAGTGTTGGAAGATCTGGCCATGGCAATCAGGCAAGAGACAGAAATAAAGGTATTCAATTAGGAAAAGAGGAAATCAAATTGTCCCTGTTTGCAAATGACATGATTCTATATGTAGAAAACCCCATTGTCTCAGCTCAAAATCTCCTTAAGCTGATAAGCAACTTCAGCAAAGTCTCAGGATACAAAATCAATGTGCAAAAATCACAAGCATTCCTACACACCAATAACAGACAAACAGAGAGCCAAGTCATGAGTGAATCCACATTCACAATTGCTACAAAGAGAATAAAATACTTAGGAATCCAACTTACAGGGGATGTGAAGGACCTCTTCAAGGAGAAATACAAGCCACTGCTCATAAAATAAAAGTGGACATAAACAAATGGAAGGACATTCCATGCTCATGGATAGGAAGAATCAATATTGTGAAAATGGCCATACTGCCCAAGGTAATTTATAGATTCAATGCCATCCCCATCAAGCTACCAATGATTTTCTTCACAGAATTGGAAAAAACTACTTTAAAGTTCATATAGAACCAAAAAAGAGCCTGCATTGCCAAGGCAATCCTAAGCAAAAAGAACAAAGCTGGAGGCATCACACTACCTGACTTCAAAGTATACTACAATGCTACAGTAACCACAACAGCATGATACTGGTACCAAAACAGATATATAGACAAATGCAACAGAACGGAGCCCTCAGAAATAACACCACACATCTACAACCATCTGATCTTTGACAAACCTGACAAAATAAAGCAATGGGGAAAGGATTCCCTATTTAATAAATGGTGCTGGGAAAACTGGCTAGCCATATGTAGAAAGCTGAAATTGGATCCCTTCCTTACACCTTATACAAAAATTAATTCAAGATGGATTAAAGACTTAAATGTTAGACCTAAAACCATAAAAACCCTAGAAGAAAACCTAAGCAATACCATACAGGACATAGGCATGAGCAAGGACTTCATGTCTAAAACACCAAAAGCAATGGCAACAAAAGTCAAAATTGACAAATGGGATCTAATTAAACTAAAGAGCTTCTGCATGAAAAAAGAAACTCTCATCAGAGTGAACAGGCAACCTACAGAATGGGAGAAAATCTTTGCAATCTACCCATCTGACAAAGGGCTAATATCCAGAATCTACAAAGAACTCAAACAAATTTACAAGAAAAAAACAAACAACCCCATCAAAAAGTGGGCAAAGGAAATGAAAAGACACTTCTCAAAAGAAGACATTTATGCAGCCAACAGACACATGAAAAAATGCTCATCACTGGATGTCAGAGAAATGCAAATCAAAACCACGATGAGATACCATCTCACGTCAGTTAGAATGGCAATCATTAAAATGTCAGAAAACAATAGATGCTCGAGAGGACGTGGAGAAACAGGAACACTTCTACACTGTTAGTGGGAGTATAAATTAGTTCAACCATTTTGGAAGACAGTGTGGCGATTCCTCAAGGATCTAAAACTGGAAATACCATTTGACCCAGTGATCCCATTACTGGGTATATACCCAAAGGATTATGAATCATGCTACTATAAAGACATATGCACACATATGTTTATTGTGGCACTGTTCACAATAGCAAAGACTTAGAACCAACCCAAATGTCCATCAAAGATAGACTTTGTTAAGAAAATGTGGCACATATACACCATGGAATGCTATGCAGCCATAAGAAAGGATGAGTCCATGTCCTTTGCAGGGACATGGATGAAGCTGAAAACCATCATTCTCAGCAAACTATCACAAGGACAGAAAACCAAACACTGCATGTTCTCACTCATAGGTGGGAACTGAACAATGAGAACACTTGGACACAGGGCAGGGAGCATCACACACTGGGGCCTGTTGCGGGGTGAGGGGCTGGGGGAGGGATAGCATTAGGAGAAATATTTAATGTAAATGACAAGTTGAAGGATGCAGCAAACCAATATGGCACATGTATACCTATGTAACAAACCTGCACATTGTACACATGTACCCTAGAACTTATAGTATAAAAAAATAAAAAATAAATAAATAAATAAACATCATCTTGAAGGATTTCAGATATGTGTAGTGCTCCATCTTTTGCCTTCAGGCCAAGATCCCTTTCTCCGTGGAAAGCCAGAAACTTTATCTGTGATTTAATGTGAGTGATTTTCCTCATGCAGCTGACAAATACTCTTATACTTACACTCTTTCTCTGATCAGCCTCTGCCTTTGCAGTTCCAGAGCTACGGCTCCATTCTCCTGAAAGGGAATTAAAGAACTAACTCAAAAGATAGGAGCCTGAGAGAGAGTAATGCTGAGGGTAATGCTTTCTCTCATTTTGTGCTACTTAATCTTCCAGCTTTTGCCCCTGGTCTGTCTTGGAATTAGACTCTCCTTTACTTCTGAGTTCTAGATTTTATCTGGCTCCCTTAGAAAATGGCATCTCTCTCCCCATCCTCCCAGACTGAGAAAAGAGAGGAATGGAAAGAAGAAAGTAATAGGCAAGAGAGAACAAGGATAGATAGAAGCAGGAATGAGAAAATAACTCGACAAGGTAGGGGTAAAAGTACCAATCTTCAAAAAGGAAAAGTCCAAATTCTGTATTTCTGGGTGGACATCAAACTCCAGCACATTTTTAGAACAGATTATTTACAGATGGCTTTGTGCGTTCTAAGAAAGGGAAACTCTTGGGGAATCTTCCCAGTTTTATTACAGATGCTAACTTTTCCACTGCCAGTAGATATACCAAGCAGTGAAGGTTGTCATGAACTGGGGTATAAGAGAAGGGATAGAGTACGCATCATTCTCTAATAGGACCTGTTTAGTGATTCCATGTAATGTTATACCAGACAAAGACAACCTACATCATATTCAACCTTTGCAGCACCACACAGTCAACAATGAGATCCTTCAGCCAGTATTATTTACACAGACGTTTGTGACCTACAATGAGGCTATTTCCTGATAAACCTATCATGGTAAGTTGAGGAGTGTACTGGCTATCATTGCTTTTGCACCATCATAAGGTGGAAAAATTATTACTCAGGGACAGTTGGCCAAGTATACAGATCCAGAGGCCCTTTTCTGAACTTGAGACATTATGTTTCAGATTAATTTTTTTGTTTTACAAGACAATACTGTGCATATGCTGTATATTACATAAGGTACAACTTTGATTCAAATACATTAAATGCATTAATTTTATGCAGCAAAATATAAACATATTTAAACTAAATGGTGTAAAGTTATACACAACCCTGTTCAAGGTCAGATCAGGTTTGGCTGTCAAACCATTTTGCCATAAACTTATGAAAACTTTTTGTGTGGGGTACTTTTTTGATTTTGGCATTATGGAAAAAGGATTGTGGATTCTAATTTATTCTTAATATTATTTGAAATGGATGAACTTGAAAGAGAGAATTTAATATTGTATTATAAGTGTCTTTCAAGGGAAAATACCCACTGATAAGTATCCCTTTCTTCAAAGTCCCTAAGCTCTATTTTCTGCTGATGACAAAAATAAATACACTAATAAAATGATTCATTTGAGTTTATCCTGAGACTGTGAAGCAGTATGTGAACAGTATGCACTGGGGCTGCTCAGGGTAAGTCCTGCCACTGTCTCATATTAGTCCGTGACCATAAACAAGTTACTTAACTTACCCAAACTTCAATTTCATCTTCTGGAAAACCGGAATAAATATTAGTACCCATCTCATGGGAGTGTCTTAAAACTGAATGAGGTAATACATGTGATGTATGCTCACAATGCCTATCACACAGTGAACATTACAGAAGTGCTAGGTACTGTCATTATTCAGCTCACAGTGATTCTCAGCCTGACATCAAAATAGTAACCATAAGATTCAGCCTTACACATATCAAATCACCTGGAATAATTTTGGGAAACCAAGGGCGGGGGCTGCTGCTCTCAAGAGCACCTTTCCCATTGGCTGTTAAAGACTAAAGTCTTCCCTTACAATAACCCTTGTTTAAATGTGTAATCCTTAAAATAAATCAAATTTCAATGGGAATTAAAGAGTTAAAACTAAATGCTTGCAAGTAAAAAGAAAGACAAGAGGGTATAGGGTTATTGGGCCCTCAAGAGCATGTCGCCATCAAAAAGAGAAATGAGAAAGTCAGCATTCAAATTTTCTCACTCTGCAGTCCTGCAGGAGGCCAAGGGCTAAGCATCTAATCATCTCTGAACCTGTTTACTCAGGAATACAACTAACATCACTTTTGAGGTGATGCAACTGAAAATAACAGGCTAAGTGACTTACTCAAAGCTACACAGCAACAGATTGTTTTGAATTAATGATTATCTTGCATGTGCCCATTGCTTTCAGATTTATCTTGCATTATCATATCCAGCATACACAGATTATGAGAGCCAGAGCTGGAATTCCAACCTAAGTCTTCTAATTCTAGGTCCAGTCTGCTTCTTACCGCAATACAACCAAATCTTCTTAACTACATAGCTTCTTGATTGTCAGGCAGGAAAATCCCTCTTCATGAGGCTGTATCAAAACTCAGCATGGGAGATGGCAGGAAATAGTACGTAACTAGGAGTAAGTAACTAGTGGTTTTGCAATAAGAAAATCCTGTCCGTGTAGAGCTATGGACAAAGTACTTACCTTGGTTTATTTGCCCATCATATTGTGGGAAATAATATTTAACTGTTATGAAGACTAAATGAATCGACATATATAAAATGTTGGCTGAATATGCAACATGTAGGAAGTACAAAAAAAAAAGAAAAGACGCCTCCTCCACTGTTCCATGACTGTCTAAAACAGAATCATATTTCTGCTCTGTCTTACCTGTGTTCTTTCCCTAGCACCATTCAGGAAGTCCGGACAACATAGGAAACAACTGCCAAGAAGAAATAAGCAAAAACAAAAAGAAAAAGAGAGTAGATATGATGGAGCAGAGGGAACAGTGGGCTTTCACAGGCAACCAACACAACAAAACAAAGAACCCTTGTCACAGGGCAGTGCTGTGGTTCATGAGGAAGCAGCTGGGAGCTTCCCAATATCCTGTGCCACTAATGAGGACATCGGCATTTCAGTACTCTTTATTTGTACGACTGCAGTGACAAGATACATTGCTTCACTCTCCTTGGTCCTGACTTTGTCAGAAACTTCTGCCCTTTCACAACACCCTCCATAGGCTCCAGAAAGATGCTATGACACAGAAGGGAGATTTGGAGCTCAGTGAACTGGTTGATCATCACTGCTAAGCTTTGGTTTGTCAAGAAGACGTCTGGGCTCTGACCACACAAGCAAGAGGATATCCTGTCTCCTAGCCACCAGCAGAGCTGGGGCTTCTCAGTCATCTGAAGCCTTAGCAGAGAAAATATCAGGAAAGACATAGCCCAAACATTCGACAGGTATCAGGTTGGCTTTCTTTATTAACATCCAAATAATTTATTACAAATGAGAGATTTTACTAAAACGGGAGAGGGGACAAATTAAGATAACAAGGATTGGGCATTAACTGAAAATATTGCTGATAAGTTATTACAAATGATTATTAACTACAAGTCAGAGAATCATTAGACAGGACCCTGCCTCTGAAGGTCAACTGCTTATGAACATAAGATGATACTTTGACACAGCCAGACTAATAATAAGCATGTAATGAATAATTATCAAATGCAAAAAGAATAGTGCAGATAATAAAATAAAAGTTCCTAAAGGTTCAACTCCAGCAAATACACTCTTGGGTACAACTCAACAGGCAGAAAATACTAAAAATCAAAATATAATTAATGTCCATGAGTAAGTATTCCATAAAACTGACTTAAATCCTTAGATACCTACCCATTCAAATTCATTGGCAATGTTTTAAACACATATGCTTTTCTACTGTAAACCCAAAGATATCTGAAACAGGTCTCAATCAATTTAGAAAGTTTATTTTGCCAAGGTTAAGGACATGGTCATAACACAGCCTCAGGAGGTTCTGATAACATGTGCCCAAAGTGGCTGGGCTAGAGTTTGCTTTCACTCATTTTAGGGAGACATGAGATATCAATTAATATGTGTAAGATGTGCTTTGGTTCAGTCTGGTAGGGCAGGACAACTTCAAGTATGGGGCTTCCAGGTCATAAGTAGATAAGAGACACAAAGTTGCATTCTTTTGAGTTCTTGATCAGCCCTCCACTGAATACACAATTTAGTCTGGCTCAGTGAATCTGCATTTTACATAAACAATAGGGCACAGGAAACAATTAAACATGGATTTGTCTCAGGTGAGCCTTAGAGGGATGACTTTGAGTTCGGTCTGTACTTTGTTCACAGGGAGTTTCTTTGTACGTAAATCACGAGGGAGGCAAGTAGCTCTTTATCTTTGTAGCTATCTTATTTAGGAATAAAATGGGGGGCCAGTTTGCCTAACATTATTCCAAGCCTGTCTTTTCCCTTGGCTTAGTGATTTTTCTGTCCCAAGATTTATTTTCCTTTCACACTACCATGTGAAACAGAACCTACTAGACCTACTTCAGGCCTGCCTGACTGCGACTAAGTAAAAGATCAAGATAACCTTGTGACTTATTTAGATGGACAGGGTCCAACCTGCTGTGTGGATATTTGTTTGTTCTTTCTCCAGCTCCCTCACAGATGTGCTTCTCCCACAAGTCCTCTTCCTCTGCCATTGTGCATATTGTCTCATGTAATATGAAGTTGAACTTAAGATCTCACAGATAACTCGCGTTATCTGAAACTAGGTAACTCTTATGGCCAAGGTCAGGGAATACAGATCTTAAGGAGGGAAAAAGACTTTAAAGAAGGGATCTAGGAACTCCAAGGAGGTTCCAATGCAGGAAGAACCAAGTCCCCAAATTGGGGGTTAGCCCAGATGGGTTCCTGGATTCACTGAAGAAAGAATTCAAGTGTGAGCCAACGTTGTTAGACAGCAATTTTTTATTGACTGGTATAGCTCATAGGCAGTGTGCCCAGAGTCGACAGCCTATGGGCTTTTGGCAGTTGTATAATATACCTCTTTCACTTACATGCAAATTAAAGGGTGAGTTAATGCAAACTGAAGGGCAGGTTGTTTAGAACTTCCGAGGAAAGAGGTGGTAACTTCCTGGTTGTTTCCCTGACATTTATAAACTGTCATGGCACTCATGAGAGTGTCTCATGCTAATGAGCAATGAGGGTAGCCAGGGTAGTTTTTGTTGCCATCTGCTGATTCCTGCCAGTTTCTTTACTTTATCCTATCGGGACTGGGAAATAAGTCCTGTAGGTCTCCTTCTCAGTTCTTCACACTCACAAAATATGGACCTTGGAGAAGGCCCAAATACAAATACAAGTTGTCACTAGACTTATAAGGGCAGCATGTTACATCAGTGACCTAAGCATGCACTAACAAAGCCTGGCCACAGAGACAGAAAGCTATGTCTAGGAAGAGATGATGAAACTAGATGATGTGTAAGGCCAGAGTGCTGTCTGCTTGAATCACTGTTCAGAGGAACTGTCCACACTGCTCATCTGAGACCCTGGTCTTCCCTATCTCCCTTAAGTGTCTCCCACTACAGGAAGCCATATTGTTTTAGACTTTTGTGATGCCTGCCTGCTCCCTCCATGCATATAACATAAATCCTGCTTGTGGGGGTGACCAGTTCTGACATTGGGTCATCTGGGGAGGTCAGGTTCTCCCAGAAGCAGACTCAGAGCCAAGGGGTTAAGTAGAAGTGATTTATTAAGAAGCATCCCCAGAAAAAAAGCACTTAAGAAGCAAGGGGATCAGAATAATAAAGGGAAAGAAGCTACACATGTCTCAGCCTCAGCCTCATCCCCTTCCCCTGGAGAGCTCTGGGATATAAATCATACCTCAGAGTTTTTCCTGACTTGAGATGAAGAAGCCAGGCTTTAGTCCTCCCACAGCAGCTAGCCATTGGCCTTTATGGCCTGGGTTTCAGGGTTGGGGTGGTAACATGAAGCCTCAGGTACTTCCTGCTCTCCAGAGAATCAACATGTTTCTACTACCCTGGAGTGACTCTGTCACAGTTGCAGATGCCCACTGTTAGCAGCAAAGCCTCACTGAAGCTGGAAGACAGTTTAAGAGATAAGCTAAAAGGGATCCAAGGTGATGTGAGTGGCCAAAAAAAGTGTCCTCTACATCATTCAACAGCATCCCTTCAGGAGCAAGTATTCATTAAAATCATTGAGTTGTAGTTGAAAAATTAGCAAATGTTATGGCATATAAATTATACTCTAATGAGGGAGAAATAGAGACCCAAAGAGGGAGGAAGAACAACTGGATACAGAGTATGGGCTACTCTTTGGAGAATGTTACCATGAATGAAAAAAGGGGTGGAGAAATGAGTGGTATCTTAAGGGGAGAGTGGGCTTAAGTGACAGCCTTTCTGTAGATGGAAGAAATACTGCCATTTTTTATGCTGCTTTAAATTAGGCAGTAGAGAGAGAAAAGTTTACAATGCCAGAAGTAGGGGGAGAATTGCTGGAATAACATTCTAAAATGGCAACTATTCATCAAGCCCATGACACATGCTTTACTATAAATGCTATTTCGTGCTTTTCCTAATTACTCCTCTCCTATGAAATATGCTACTTTACATCCCCAATTACCAGATAAGAAAATTGAAGTTCAGAGAGGTGAAGCACATTACCTAAGAACACATGAAAGTGAGTATAAGAGCTAGACTTTAAATTTATCTTCAACTCCAAAGACGTTCTTTCTCTCCCTCTACTCCAGCACACCTAGCTT
Organism: Symphalangus syndactylus; assembly: GCF_028878055.3. Lineage (NCBI taxonomy): Eukaryota > Metazoa > Chordata > Mammalia > Primates > Hylobatidae > Symphalangus > Symphalangus syndactylus. The sequence continues at coordinate 44,334,065 of NC_072423.2, forward strand.
GGTTACAGACTTGAATCTTCCACAGACTAAGCCTACTGCTATACTATGAAAGGCAGAACATGACTCATCTTATAAAATCAATAACTTTCGCTTTTTTCAAGGCACTTGGTCAGCAAGTAATACACAAATCCCAACATGGAGTTAGGGGCCATATGCCAAAGAATGTAGTCAGCTTCTAGAACATTAAAAAAAAAAAAAAAAAAAAAAAAAGGCAAGCAAATAGATTCTCTCCTAGAGACTCCAAAAAGGAATGAAGCCCTGCCAACACTATTGTTTTAGCCTAGTGAGACCCATTTTGAACTTCTGACTTACAGAACTATAAGATGGATTTTTAAAATTGCTTTAAACCACTAAATTTGTATCAATTTATTACAGCAGCAAGAGGAAACTAGTACACTTGGCATTGAACAAAGTCACCGTTGAAGGCCACAGGAGCCACTGAGACCTCTGAGAAGCACACGTTTCCCAAGATTAAGCACCCAGTGTAGGTGTGCTGGGGCTTTGATCCACTGCTTCCAATCCCTCATTGCTTGAGTATTACCTCCTTCTAACCAAGTAGGCTGCAAGACTTTGGAGAATGCTCTGAAATGGAAGGCAGAAAGACATGACATGCATGCTGATGAGAATTTGACCTTGAACAGGACTGTCATCCACAGCTATGACTGAAATTGGAGGCAGGTCAAGAGTGCATGATGCAAGGCACCAAAAAAATTTGCTATAGTTAGTGAATTCTAGAAAATAAAAATTATAAGCCTACCAAAAGACAAAAGGGCAAAGATATGGATAGGCATTATATTAAATAACAATTAACAATAGGCACATGGAAAAATGATAGGACTTACAAGTAATGGAAGAAGCATAAATGAAACAAGGACTACCTCTTTTTATCAAATTGATACTTCTGTATTTGTGAAGTGAGTATAAATTATATCATTCTCCAGGAGTCATTTTTTACTTATACCTTTAAAAGAATTGAAAATGAATTTTCCCTGATTCATCATTCCCAGTTCTAATCATTCAGCCAAAGGAAGTTAATGATATATTTAATAATTTAAACACCCTAAAATAGAGGATTGCTTAAATAAATCTTAGTATAAACATAAAAGGAGATGTTAGCCATTAACATACAGTAACTATTTTTAGATATGAAAGTATATTCATGACATACTATTAAGTGAAAAAAATCTATGTTAAAAATAGTAGGCACCCATGGAGTGATTCAGTTGTCTATTAAAATATTTTATATCTGAAACTATACATTTAAAATTTTAAGAAGTAATTATCTTTGAGATTTGTTTCACTTGTAAGCATTTTCTACAGAGTATGCATTTCCTTTGTAATACAATTCAAAATAAGATTCTAAAAAAGGAACCCCATATTAAAATATTTGTAGTATGTTTTATGCAATGATTTTAAGGTACTAGGTAATAAAACCTATAGATACTAAACACTTGATAATCTCACATGATGTGTCCCTGAGATACTGGGGAATTCTCAATTTATGAATAACATCCAAGTCATTTATTTTTTCTCTTAAAATACAATAGAGTATTATAGAAACAAATTAAGTGACTCTTTCAGATCCTCAATAATTCTATGAAATTTTAAAATTATTTTATAAAATTAGTAAAATGTACACTAAGACAAACCATATTGCATCATTGATCTACTAATCATTCAACATAAATGTTTATAATCAGGAAACTCAAGCACTCACAGCTTCAGCATACAGTAGGATGAATTCAGTTCTCCCTATTGTAGATATGAAAAAGAGGAAGAGGTAGCTCAGTTCAAATGAAATGTGGATGGTGGGTGGTCACTAGGCTGTCTTCTTAACTTAGAGTATAAGATAAACCATCCTTTCCATAGGTTGATTAAAATCTATGCAAAAAGATAAAGTCTTACCACAGTGTTCATTGGTTTAGTCACTCTAAATAAAAAATTTTATTGTTGACATTAGGTCCTAAACAAAAACACCCACCATACACAGCTACAGATAATCCCTACTGATGGGTCCTGACTGTATAAAACCAATAGCAATGCTAAATGTCACTTTAGCCAACAAATTTCTGTTTTGACGTACCTCATGTTTCACATGGACTTTATAATAACCTTTTCTTGAATATTTAAAGGGTTTATTTGAGAGGTCAACTATGATACCCAAAAAGGAAGAAGGGTCCTTGCAAACCAGTGAGTTAAAAGTTTTAATATTCCCACTACATTACCAAGACTGGTTGCTCTATCCCACCCCTTTGGTGCATTTACCTGTTCAGATATGATTTATGTTGCCAGTGCTACCCAGAACATGTAGAAAGCAGTGTTGATCTAGCCTGGGACAGTCTGAGCTTCTTTTCTGCTGCCACTAGCTGCCACTCTACCCACTAAGCATCTTCAGGCCTCTGCTTCTGGTCTGCACCAACTTGCATCGCTGCTTCCCATGATAACTTCCAGAATGCCCAATGAATACAACATTTGTTAAAGCTGAAAATGTCTCCAAAATATGTATTTTCCACCATCTAAAGAAAAACTTCACTTTGCTTACCATAAGTTTAACTGATTCTAGCCTCAAGAAAAGAGGAAGCATTGGTCATTAAATTGTATTGGTTTGGTGCTTATGTTTGGGCCCACTCTGCTGATTCCACTATAATCGTATTAAAGCTGTTCATATCATGTTTCCAGACTGCAGAATTCTGTTTATTTAACCCCTCCAAATAGAATAGTAGCATCTATTGATTATCTCAATAGATGCAGAAAAAACCAATATTCAGTAAAATTCAACATTCCTTCATGATAAAAACCCTCAGCAAACAAGGCACTGAAAGAATACACCTCAAATAATAAGAACCATGTATGACAAACCCACAGCCAACATCATATTTAAAGGGGAAAAGTTGAAAGCATTCCCCCTAAGAACAGGAACAAAACAAGGGATGTCCACTCTCACCACTCCTATGAAACATAGTAGTGGAAGTCCTAGCCAGAGACATAAGGCAAAAGAAAGAAATAAAGCCTTCCAGAAAGGAAAAGAGGAAGTCAAATGATGTTTGCTCAGTGATGACATGATCCTATGCCTAGAAAATCCTAAAGATTCTCACAAAAGATGCCTACCCTGATAAATGACTTTAATGAAGTTTCAAGATACAAAATCAGTGCAAAAAACAAGTTGCATTTTTATACACCAACAACTACAGCTGAGAACCAAATCAAGAACTCAATCCCCTCCCAAAAAAATACCTAGGAATATATCTAACCAAGGATATGAAAGACCTCTATAAGAAGAACTACAAAACATTGATGACAGAAATTGTAAGTGATACAAACAAGTGAAAAAAAATCCTATGCTTATAGATAGAAAGAATCAATATCATTAAAATGACTAGACTGCCCAAAGCAATCTAAGATTCATGCAATTCCTATCAAATTAGCAATATTATTTTTCACACAATTAGAAAACGCTATTCTAAAATTCATACGGCACCAAAACAGAACCCGAATAGCTGAAGCAATTAATATGGTTTGGCTGTGTCTGCACCCAAATCTCATCTTGAAATGCCCATAGTTCCCACATGTTGTGGGAAGGACCCAGTTGGAGGTAATTGAATCATGGGGACACTTTCCTCCATGCTGTTCTTGTGATAGTGAATGAGTTCTCACCAGATCTGATGGTTTTATAAGTGTCCCTCATTTCCCCTGTTGGTACTCATCCTCTCTTCTGCTGCCCTGTGAAGAGGCACCTTCCACCATGATTATAACTTTCCTGAGGCCTCCCCAGCCACATAGAACTCTGAGTCAATTAAACCTCTGTTCTTTGAAAATTATCCAGTATCAGGTATTTCTTTATAGCAATATGAGAACAGACTAATACAGCAATCTTAAACAAAAAGAATAAAGCCAAAGACATCATATTGCTCAACTTCAAACTATACGGCAAGGCTATAGTAACCAAAACAGCATAGTACTGGTACAAAAATGGACATACAGATCCATGGAACAGAATAGAGAACTGAGAAACAAAGCTGTACATCTAAAACCAACTGGTCTTCAACAATGTCTACACAAATAGACCAAGGGGAAAAGACACCTTATTCAATAAATGTTGCTGGGAAAACTGGCTGACCATATGCCTAAGAATGAAACTGGGCCCCTAGCTACCTCTAACCATACACAAAAATTGACCCAAGATGGATTAAAGACTTAAAAGTAAGACCTCAAACTATAAAAATTCTAGAAGAAAATCTAGGAAAAACTCTTCTGGACATTGGCCTAGGCAAATAATTTATGTAAGGCCTCAAAAGCAAATGCAAGAAAAACCAAAATAGAAAAATGGGATTTAATTAAAGAGCTGGTATACAACAAAAGAATCAATAAACAGACAACCTATATAATGGAAGAAAATATTCACAAACTATGCATCTGACAAAGCACCCATATCCAGAATCTATAAGAAACTTAAACAAATAAGCAAAAACCAAATAACCCCACTAAAAAGTGGGCAAAAGACATGAACAGACACTTCTCAAAAGAAGACATACAAACACCAACAAACATATGAAAAAGGGCTCATAATACTAATCATCAGAGAAATTGAAATTAAAACCACAGTGAGATACCACCTCACACCAGTCAGAATGGCTATTAGCAAAAAGTCAAAAACACAACAGATGTTGGCGAGGATGCGTGTAAAAAGAAACACTTATACACTGTGGATGGGAATGTAAACTATTTATAGTTCAACCCCTATGGAAAACAGCATGGAAGTTTCTTAAAGAACTTAGAATAGAACAACTATTCAACCCAGCAATCCCCCTTTGGGCATCTACCTAAAGGAAAAGAAATAACTGCCATCAAAAAGACTCCTGCACTCATATGTTTATTGCAGAACTATTCACAACAGCAGAGACATGGTATCAAACTAGGTGCCCATCAACAGTGAATTAGGCAAAGAATATGTGGTATATATACACCATAGAATACTGCACAACCATAAAAATGAACGAAATCATATCTTTTGCAGCAACATGGATGGAGCTGGAGGCCATTATCCTAAGTGAAATAATCAAGATACAGAAGATCAAATACTGCATGTTCTCATTTATAAGTGGGAGCTAAACAATGGATACATATGGACATAAAGAAGGGAATAATAAACACTGGAGATTCCAAAAGTGGGGAGGGAGAGAGTGGAGTGAGGGTTGAAAAACTATCTATCTCTTGGGTACTG